>NC_073234.2:54088214-54725357 GCF_029281585.2 Gorilla gorilla gorilla | reverse complement strand
AAGATATTCAGAGATGTGACTTCTTGGTGTCCTTCTGCACTTGACAGAAGCTACCCCTTTGGGAAAAACTGGATAGTTTGTAGATCTGCCACAGAAAATTCAACATCTCTAAAGGCATACTAGTGCTAAATGGACATATTATTACTTTTGCTATCTCACCTATTGGCATGTGCTTGTGTGTGAGGAGGGATTATGGACAGGATGGGGAATAGGAGAGTGTCAAGAATGAATGGGCATTGCCCAAGAAGGTGAATCAGCTGACTGTTCAATCTACCTGGAAGTAAAAATAACTGGGGAGCAGAAAATCTTATGCATATTTTAATTACCTTGTCTAGAACATGAAATGACAAGAATGTGTACTATATTTATTGGGCTACTGAATTCTCTATTTCATGCCCCTAGGCACTCCCAGAAGTCTCATTCTATTTCCTTGAAAAAATACCAAGCATTTCTGCTTCAAGAATGATTGAGGGGTTGCCTTCTGTTGTTGCTTTACTAACCACCTCCCTCAACCAAACGCCCACAGGCAAGTTGCCTCTCATTCTCCAATCTAGGCAAAGAGTGAATCTTTTGTTGTTATTTGCAGGAAATGGGACACAGGAAATGAGCCAATCAGATTATCAGCATTAGGCCATTTTTTTCCCCTTGTCCCTCTTTCTCAATCTTTTTAATTGGGAAAAGTACTTGTTTTAAAATCTGGTAAATATGATACAAATTGAACATCCAACTATAAGAAGAATCATCAGAAAAAAAATCAGGATTTCTCTTCAAAGTTTACAGAGAATTAATATAACTCCTTTTCTTAATAGTTATTTTTCTTTGAATTAGGCAGTGGTAACTAAAGCTAAAACAACCACCACCACAGTAGTAATAAAGGCTAAACGACCTTCCACTGCCCTTGTTTACGCTTTTCTCATCAGTTGAGCTTTCCGTTTCTTCAAAGTCCCACAGAAATGGCTGGCAATTTTCAATCATCAAATCAAAGCCCTTTGTTGGAATTGTTTCTTTGGTGTAACGCAAGATATGCTGCCAGTAATTTGATCAGTTCAGTCATTTCCATAATTAGAACAAGAGCACGTCTTCCTAAAGTATGTGCTTATTCCATGGTCTGAAGTCACACAAAAGGGAATGTGCAAAGCCCTTATGTTGTGTGGTTCTAAAATAGCAGCTGTTTTTTATATATTTACCTCTTAACAATTTGCCCACCATCCTAGGTAGACAAACTTAGAGCTCTGCTCTACCTGCTGATGACTGATGAAATGCAAGTCAGAGCATTTCACTTTAACTATATTGTTTGTCTGCTTAATAGGTGTGGCATGCATACCCACTCATATAAGACTCATTCAAAATCTTCCTGGGTTCCTCAAGAGCAGAGGGAAGGCAACACTTAAATACTTTGAGTATTCTCTCTTCATATTATTTGTGTACCTGTAGAGCTTTATGCCTATGACAACCTTGGTGTAATGTGGTAACAGTCTCATGGGATTACCAAGGTTGTAGGTTCCCTACCCTCACTTTAAGGAAGGGGAATTTTGGCCGGGTGCGGTGGCTCACGCCTGTAATCCCAGCACTTAGGGAGCCCAAGCTGGGCGGATCACGAGGTCAGGAGTTCGAGACCAGTCTGGCCAACATAGTGAAACCCCATCTCTACTAAAAATACACAAAATTAGCCGGGTGTTGTGGTGTGTGCCTGTAATCCCAGTTACTTGGGAGGCTGAGGCAGGAGAATCGCTTGAACCCAGGAGGCGGAAGTTGCGGTGAGCCGAGATCGCACCATTGCACTCCAGCCCGGGTGACAGTGTGAGGCTCTATCTCAAAAAAAAAAAAAAGAAGAAGAAGAAGAAAAAAAAGGAGGTGGGGGGTGGGAATTTTGAGCAGTGGGTGCATTTATCTGAGACTATTTGTGGGGTAGTTGAGATAGCTGTGCTCCGATGCTCAGCTCACACCACATCCAAATGTCTTTCTCATTGTCATTTCACTGTCTTCTTGTGGTCTCCCTGTTCTGTTCTCTCTTTCCTCTCAACCATCCTCCACACAGCAGTTAGAATAAACTTTCTCACATCCTTTCATCACGTTACTCCTCATTTTCTAACTTGTAAAATTCAGACATCTCAGCTTACCCTTCCTGACAACTATCTTTGTGTTATGGCAGACTTGTTTAACGTGAATTTCTCTGGTACCATGAAGATATGTTCCAAGGCCCCCAGTGGATGCCCGAAACTGCAGTTAGTACCGAACCCTATATATGCTATGCTTTTTCCTGTACATACGTACCGTACAGCACCAGTGCACTGGACAAAGGGATGATTCATTTCCTGGGAGGGGTGGAATGGGATGACACAAGATTTCATCACACTACTCAGAATGGCGTGCAATTTAAAACTTATGAATTGTTTATACATTTTCCATTTACTATTTTCACACTGCGGTTGATCCTGGGTAACTGAAACTGAGAATAAGGAGGTGACTATTGTGCATACTTTGAAATGCTGAATTAACTGTCTTGTCACTGCTCTGATGACTTCTTTCTCCTCATGGCCAGCATGAAACCCTCCTTCCTTCTGAAACGGTGATGAAAAGTGCCTTTATCCAGGAGGTCTTCCCTGATGGATTTCAACACCTTTGTATCTAATTTAAATACACTTTACCTAATTTTGCAACAAGATAAAAGAACTTTCTAAGTGTCCTCCATAATCCTACCACCCTAACACAACTTCTTGAACTTCTCTGTTTCCTTCCAAGTCTCTCCTACCTGCATATAAACTTTTCATGGTTGTGATGTATACAACTTGTATGATTTTTGTCATTTAACAATATTTTGTAACTTTCCACACCACTATACTACCTTCATTTTTAGTAATGATGTACATTTTTTTATGGGTAGTGAGTGATAGTAGAGAGAGGGAGAGAGTAGAATTTGTAGCCAACATATGTGTAACCTTGGGCAAGGTACATAAGCCCTTTGGAGCCTCAATTTGTTCACCCGTGAAACGGGGATGAAATGTATGTAAAGCACATCATACAGTACCTGACATTTGACAAATACTGGCTGTGATTCATCACCCAGTTTAATTAAGCCATATGCACTTGTTTTTTATGGTTTACTGCTTTGAAAATTTTTGTGACGATTTCATGGGCAGTTCCCAGACAATTGATAAGCTCCTCTAAAGATGGGAACTTTTTTTAAATTTTGTATCACTTCCTAGGTCTTCTGTTAAAAGATGGAGGTCTCCTTCAATGGACTGTCAATCGTTCAATGCAGTGGCTGACTGCATTTCATTCTAAATAATTTTTCTTTTCAAATTGAAACCTAGTCACTAGGTTTCTGTGCTCTAAGACCTTTAAACTTAGTTATATGTTGACAAAATAGAAGTAGCTTTGGTATCCTTTTAATTCCTACATCATCCCTATCCCCTTTTCAGCTGAGTAAAGCTGAGTCTTTTGCTCTAACCTCAGTACCTTAACTCTAAAAAGAAACCAACCAACCAACCAACCAACCAAACACTTGGACAAACAGCTTCGCCTTCATCAAAAGGAGTGTGTCAGGCTGGGCGTGGTGGCTCACGCCTGTAATCCCAGCACTTTGGGAGGCCAAGGAGGGTGGATCACGAGATCAGGAGATCGAGACGATCCTGGCTAACATGGTGAAACCATGTCTCTACTAAAAATACAAAAAAACTAGCCGAGTGTGGTGGTGGGTGCCTGTAATCCCAGCTACACAGGAGGCTGAAGCAGGAGAATGGCGTGAACCTGGGAGGCGGAGCTTGCAGTAAGCCGAGATTGCACCACTGCACTCCAGCCTAGGCGACAGAGCGAGACTCTGCCTCAAAAAAAAAAAAAAAAAAGGAGTGTGTCCGCTGCTTAGTGTATCTTGCTTAGAGCATTTTAAGTTATTTATGGTACTAAAGAATGGGGTGAAGGGCATGGAAGGTGGCCTGAATATCACCCACGGTCCAACAGTTGCAACTCTGACCTATCTGAAGACACTTATTTTTAAGGTGATAATTGGGTAGAGGAACAGAGTGCTGGCCCCTCCTTTTATCTGCCTCATTTACATATGGCTTGCTGACAGCCAATCACCATTGTTTAGCTTGATCCTTCCCCTTCCTGAGAAGGATGCACCTGCTTAAAGCTAACATTTTCCTGACAAGTTTAGGAGGTGCAAGTTAGAGTTCTATGTTAAGGAATAACTGTATATTCATGTATTCTGCTATACTCATTTTCCTTAAGTATTAACTTGTCATTTTTGAATTAAGTGTTTTTCCTCATCTACAAAATGAGGAATAATCACCGCACTCCATGTATTTCATGGACCCAACAAATAATATCTACCCAGAAGAAAAGTCTTTATAAAATTCTAGCGGTTACTTTTGTTTCAGTTGGTGACATATCTTAACAAGTATATGCAATTTTCTATCTATTTAATTTCCTGTCTAGTAGTAAAACTCTTGCTCTCAAACACAGCTTGATAGCAATTACCCCAAAGATTCTTATTTTGTCTGTTTGATAAGCAGTATCAAGCATATCAATGGTTGGCAGTGTTTGTAGTAATTATTTCAATATGGGCTTCTGATATTTTAAGTTCCAAAAATAGTCTCTGTGCTAATTCTCAAATCAAATAAGGAATTTTATTTCTAATCATTTCTTAATCTTCATCTCAAAAAGAATCTCACTACCATTAAAAAAGTCAAAAGGCATTCTTCAGACTAAATTGGTGTCTCTTTTGCTTTGTTGCTTTTTCTTCCTTTCTTAAAATCTTCTGGAATGACTGAAACCTAGGAAGCAGCATGATTTGAGATGACAAGGGTTTAGTCATCAACACACCTTCTGTAGATGCATTTCTAGCTCCAAAATGACATGGAGATAGAGCAGGGCCAGTTCAGGTCTGATTTTTCAACATTAATTTATATCCTAAACTTTAGACTAAGGGCACCATTTCACATAGTGCTGTACCAAATTTTAGGAGAATCATTTCCTTCACAGTAGAATGTCTATCAAACCTATGTGCAACGTACTCTGCAATAATAAAGAAGCATTTTGCTAAAGCATGAGGAACTGAGCCTCTTTTTTTTGAAAAGTAGTTATGAAATCATCTCTTTTTGTTTTAAATCCAAGTAGACTAAATTTCTGATTGAAAAGAATTGAAAGTTTTGTTTTGCTTTGTTTTGAATATCACTCCGGCCAGGAATTATCAAGTAGAATTTATTCTTAGAATATGAAAAGGGGTAGAGATATATTTTCAACATGCTCTCTAGATCATTGAACCAAAAAACCATAATTTTTGACATGTTTCAGCAGAACAATGGTACGAATAAGAGGCCATAGAACATGGTGGATAAGAGCACAGACTGGGTTTGCATCCAGGATCTGCTCCAGGACCTGGCTGTGTGTAATCCCTGTGTACCTCAATTTCCTCATCTGTAACATGGTGATAATTTCACTACCACTAACACTACCTATCTCAGAGGGTTATTAGAATGATTACACAAGTTAATATTTATAAAGTGCTTAGAACATTACCTTGGCGTATGTAATGGGTGAGCTGTTACTATCACCACAGATATAGGATTATTTATTTAATTGATGAATAAAAGTGGTATATATTTATGGTGTATAACATGATGTTTTGGGATATGTATACATTGTGGGAAGGCTATATTGAGCTAAATATATAATGTATATATTACCTCACCTACGTATCCTTTATTTTCCGTGGTAGGAACACAAAATCTCTCTCAAGTGTACAATATTTTGTTATTAACTATCATCATGTTGTAGAATAGAGCTCTGGAACTTGTTTTTCCTGTCTAACTGAAATTTTGTATCTTTTGACTAACATCTCCTGAATCTTCCCCTCACTCCTGCCTCCAGCCCCTGGTAACTACCATTCTACTCTCTGCTTCTGTGTTTGACTACTTTATATTCCAAATATAAGTGAGGTTATGCAGTATTTGTATTTCTCTTCCTGGTTAATTTCATTTAATGCTATGTCCTTCAGGTTAGATGTAGGATCTTTATATTAAAAAGACTGAAAGACGGTTTTCCCGTAAATATGTCCCATGTCCTTCTAGGAAAAGTCCTTTAGGTCTTGCCTTCCTATCTTCTGGTTTTAAATTTGTACCAACATTTCCTCTGTTTCACTAAATGAGGACTCAGTTTCATCTGGAAATCTCAATTCTAATCATTATCTAAAAGCCTCAACTTACAAATAGCATGCTATACTGGAAAAGTATTTTTCAGGAATCCCTGGATGATTAAAATGAACTGATATACAAATTAGAGAAGAAACAAAAGCATTCAATAGTGAAAATACAGTATTTTCTGGATCATGATAATTATGTGTTGTAATTCTATATGTATCAGTTTGTAATTTTCTGTTTTGTGATTATTCAATCAACCCTTGTCTTCATTTTTAGACTTTAAATTCCACAAGGATAGGGACTGTGCTTCGGTCATTATTAAATTCCAGCACCCATTCTCTGATATATAGTAGGCATTCAAACATAATTGTCAAATGAATGAATGAATACATACATGGCTTAGTAATAAAAATGATCCTTTGCAAGTCAGTGTTTTTATGTAATAGTCTTTTAATAAGTTCACCTGTACTTAATAGGGTTGTTCATACTCTTAATATTTCTATTAAGAAAGTAGAAGACTGACAGAGGTTAAAAGCGGCTCATTAACTTAGCAGAGAGGCAGGCTTGAGGAGGAGCCTCCAGTCTTCTGAGCCCCAGTTTGGGTTTGTTTCCAGTAAGATGACAAAGGATTTGGAGAATGAGGAAATGCCACCTTATTTCCCTTGTTAGTAGTTTTCCTTTCTTTCCCCCTGCAATAGTTTCATAACTTGCAACCTACAGATGCAGAAAGAAGAAGGGAGAGCATCTTCAAACAGTTAGTTAGGACTCTCCTTCTGGGAGGAAAGTGGATATCAAAGTACAGGATTGTTATATCCTCATGACTCAGAGCCCTGCATCCCAGGGGTGGTGACAAATCTGAAGCTCTGATGAAATTAGAACATACTGCTCACCCCCAGGCAAGTAGGTGTCTTGAGTATCAAAGGGTTAGTATCAACAGTGACAGTATTTAAAACGAATGTGCTATCTTACTGAGAAATTAACATGTAGGCAGATGTATAACTTTTAATTTAGTTATTTACTAAATAAATAACGTTTTATTTAGTGCCTGAAAATATCATACGTAGAAAGATAGTTTTGACCATCTGGAAACTATTTTGGGGAAATTAAAAGTTTGGAGCTCAATTCTATCAATAATCCCCTCCTGCCTTTATTATTATTATTATTATTATTATTATTATTATTATTATTATTATTATTTCCCTGTTGCCTTGTCCTCAAATCAGATCCTAAAGCTTGTTTCCTATAAAGCAGTTCCCAATAAATTTGTAAGTCAGACTCTGTCCAATGTCCTCTTTGATATTTAGACATTCCTCTCTGATTTTGCTCTGAGTCACATGAACATATCACAGACATAAATGTTCTTGCTTTTTTGCTACTCTTAGAACATGTGGATATGATTTACTTCCTAAAACAGGATTCTTTGAACACCTACTTTCTACAAAATCCAACTCCCATGAAATCTGAGAGAGGTTTTCCTCTAAAGTATAAACCACAAGCATAACCAAATGAATTTTTTTTATTATACTTTAAGTTCTAGGGTACATGTGCACAACGTGCAGTTTTGTAATTTTTAAAAATCAAATTAGGCCATTAGAATAATGTTCTGTATCACTGGGATGGGAATTTAATGCTAGACAATTTAGGGTCATTATTATCATGCCAGGCACAACTGTCTTCAATTAGTTATGTCAAGGTGGGGATATAATTGTTGGACATGTTGGCTTCTTGTTCCATTCCGCTTCCATGCTGCATGAAGATTCCAGAAAACCATGATTAACTGGAATATTTGGGGAATGAAGACTTAAGTTTTATTTAATTTTTTAGTCAGCTTAAGTTTAAGCAGAAAGCACTTGGCTTTAGTTTTTGTTGAAAAACTTTCTAAAATAAGTTTATTTTCTTGCATCAAAAGGATAGCACAGTGGAAAGCTGTTTTCAATAGTTAAGAACATTACGAGTCCCTTGGGATCATTTTCTGACTATTATAAAATGTTAACAGAGAGAGGGTTTTGAGATGAAAATGGATATGGAAACTAGTTAACAACTAGGCCCCTGGGTCAAACAGCTAGTTACCTTTGACTTTAAAAAGTGGATGATAAACTATTTATTGAGCACCTGCTATTGTACAGGGCATAGACTTTTCCCTTTAGGAGCCTAAATTCTGATGGGGAAGAGAGGGGTGTGTTTAAAAATAATTACTCTACAATGTTGTAAGTGCTTATGAAGGTATACAGCAAGTGCTATTGTAGCTCAGAGCAAGGAACTACCAATGGCCTAAAGGAGTCAAAGGCCTTCCTTTGGGAAAAATGATGGTCTGGGTCTTGACACACACATGAGTTAAATGGAGAAGAGGATGTAGGACATCCTTGATGTAATGAGTGAAACCTATGTAGGGCATGGTGTGTATGTCTTTGTGACGGGGCAAGGAGAGACTGGTAGCAGATGAGGTTGGACCAGCAGCCTGGGGACCATTTATACAGAATTCAAGCACTATTTTGCAAGTAAGGTATGACAGTGGAATAAACAATCTGACTTGTGTTTCAGAAAGATTATTCTTCTGGTGGTGGGAAAGAAGGACCGGAAGGAGGAAGCGACAATTTTGATAAATTATCTAGTTAATATTTCAAAAGAATCTTTTTACTGTTTGTTTATTGACCTAAATTATAGTTTGTATTTTTTTATTTACCTTTAAGTAAGAAAACATTTCAGTTCTCTTCTCTTACTTAGGTGCTATGTTATTATCATCACTCTCAGTATTGGGAAACTGAGGCACAGTGGGCATGTGACTTCCCCGAAATTCTGAATTGAATCAACCGAGAAACTGACTCAAAACCAGTCTCGAAGTTTCTTCCAGCAACTGCTAGACCACACTCCCCACTATTACGGCATATTTATGATATAATTAACTTTCAGAAAGCCATATGGCTTTCATTACAAAGACTAAAGGAATGTGCTTTTCCTAACAAATGGCATATGGCCTCCAATAGCTCTTTGCTTGCATGTTTTAACAAAATGAACATGTACATGAATTAGATGCCTCAGGTCAGTTAGCAAACTGAAGTTGATTTTCTTTTGCTCTCCCTAATTACAGCTGCATTTCTGACAAATATCAAGGAGTTTTTTGGCACCCTGTAGGTGCAAAATACATAGCACAGCTCAAATGATCTTTTTCTCTTATGGCATTGCTCCTTTAAAGAGTCAACATTTTTCTCTTATTCACAGTGGAGTGTGCAGTTTGTGGAAATGGAGTATTTTTGATGAAGTTGCATGCTTTCAGAATGGTGGAAAATTTAATTGACTTAAATGATACAAAAGGCAAAGGAAAAAACTAAATGAAAATAATTGAGACAAAAGTTGACATTTATCTTTGGTCACTTACATGATGCAGAGGAGAGAGTACATGATAGATGCTCACATGCTGAACTAATTGAACAGCAGTTAAGCGTGAGGGCTCACTCTTAATCTCTTAGAGTTATTTAGAAGCCTTTCTATTTTAGGTAACATGCCTTAAAGTTCTGCTCCCTTAGTTCGCACTGTGCCTCATCCTATTGTTTATTTAGCAGGTTTTTTAATAGAGTCTGAGAATGAGCTTCTTGCAACTTTCACATTATCATATTACAATATTCACCACTGATTATTTGTACTCAAGGTCAATGACATTATCTCATTGGAATTCCCTGGACTCTGAATTTATAATAAGATAGTCCAAAATGCTTTTGTCTGTGATGGAAAAATACAACACAATTACTGTAAGTCAGTTGGTTCTTAAAGTGTTTGAGTTTCAAATTTGGCTATTCATCATATTGGCAAATTGCTTACTTTTCTTTTAAATGCTTGTACTTATATGACACCAATAAAATTTTCTTGATTAATGAAGTGGAAATATATCCACTATAAAAGGAAATTTAAAACATATATATTTCTGAAGTAACTAAAGAAGTGAAAATACATTTTAATTAATATTAAAGTATTTAAATCCTTCTATTCAAAAGCTCATTTCCTTAAGGACAAATAAAACACATAATTTAGGATGATTTACTCATTAAGAATAAACCAAATGTTTTAAATAATCAATTAAACTTTTAGTCTCTTTTTTTCCCATCTAAAATGACTCACTCAAATCCTATTCATACAAAAGGAAAGTGTTAATTTTGTATCCTAATTCACCTTATATTTACTATAATGTATATTTCTTCTTTGGACAAGTCATAGCTTCTCCTTTCATAAAATAATATCTTCCATTATGTTACAATTACAAACTATGGCTCATAGGACTGGTGAATCATAGGGTTGGATGGAATAAGCCCTTCAGCAGTCATTTTCACCTCCAGGGCATCTCTAAACCATGAGTTGAACAACAAGGTGAGTGAGTAAGGGACACTTTCAGTCAGAAATACAGCTTTGGCTAGATGGAAAAAAAAAGAGTAAATCTGGGAACTCTTTTTCTCTTTAGCAAAATACGTCTTTCTTTCTTTTTGTCAAAGTGAATCTTATTTCAAACTGATATCATTAGAATAATAACCCCACGACAAAAATTGTTGTGTGAGACCATTTAGATTCACTTCATATGTGAGAATCGGATGCTAGCATCTGTAAGACATGAGATAAGCAATGTTTGAAGACAGCAGATTCTGCCCCCATCTATGTCAGCATAATTTATTACATGACTACAAAATACAACAACAGTACATAAGTATAAAATGTGTAAAAAAATTAATGCTGCATACGTCTGTAAAAAGCCAAAAAACAATTTAGAAGAGAAGGCAATTAGGGTAACATTTATGTACTAAGAAATCATTTGAAGTTGGGATACAATGTTATTTTCTTAACTGTCACAATTCACTCATGTTAAGACACTCCTATCTTGCTTTTATCCTCCATAGCATGTAAGGATAGTTACATGGGAGGGAATACTTCGAGATGCTGAGCCAGGGTGGCTGACAGTGTGAGGAAGTCAGGAAAAAGTTTCAATCGAACTTGATCTCCTTGATCTTTATATGATGGTCTTTTCACGATTAAGCAACCATGAGCATGAAAGGAGAGACATGACTCACTCCAATAACCTTGAATAGTTGGGTTAATTTGAAATTTATATTCTTAAAAAGTTGTGATATGCAAAGACATAAACAACTGGTTTCTCCAGATTTTCAAATCCTGCTCCAAATTATTTTAACAAACACATATGTTATCATTTAAATGGGGGAAATGGCCAAGACCAACCCCAACTGGCTTCAGAGGAAGTTGGATACTGTAAACAGAAGATATGTTTTGGTCTGCTGAGCACCATTTTGGATCTGAATACGGTAAGGTAGTCTTAGTACTAATTTTGGTGGTTGGATATGCAGAGATTTCACTGGAATTGGGAAGATATATGAAAGAAGGGGTAGAGAAGGAGAAATGTTCATGGAAGGGGAGAGGAGCAGAATAGCCAGGGAGATGATGCAATACTGAGAAATCACAGAGGGTAAAGGCAGTGAGTGAAAATACAGGCGTTGGGGTGTCTGCAGGATTATTCAGCACTAGAATGTTTAATTGTCAATCAAGTGGTGTCTGTTTCTGTAATTGTAATGTATTCCAACTCCTCAAACTTTAGTAAAGTCTGTCATAAGCACCCATTTTTTGAAGGCTTTCTTTTGTTCTTGGATTGAAAATTATGGGAAAGGTTTCCTTCCATGTTGGGTGGAATAGGGTCAGCACCAACAGGAAGAGTGGTAAATGAGTAAATTAAGCAGAAGCAGGCATTTGGAGCCAAGGAAGTACCAGCTCTTCCTTCTCCAGCTTTCCTTCCCCCACAAATGTCTAGATATTTTGGAGAGGGTTTTGGTCTTTTACAACCCATGGGATGGATGTTTGAATCAAGGAGAGAGTAGATCCCAGATGATATTTATGCTATATTTATAAAGTCTGAAAATATAACAGTTCATTAAGGGAGAAAGTAAGGATGGAAAATTTTGATCTCTAGCACTCCTTTTTCTTTCATAGTGTTAACAGTGTAACACATGATATTGTTGGCATTTTCTTCTACAGACATACCAGACATTTAGCATTTATTTTTTATTTTTTTTAGTCAAGTCTGAGCTAGTCAATTATGTGTCTGGTAAACCAAAAGATATTACTGAAATCCGTGGCAACAGTTCAGGAACCATCTTGTGCACTTGCATTTATTGGAAGTATAATGGTAGGTTGCCTGTCTCTGTCGCATTCCTCATGGTACACAGGGAAATTTGCTTGTATGTGAAAATATTTATAGGAAGTAGTTTTGTTTTGTGAGGCATGCAGACTGGTAGCTACATGTTTGAAGATACGCCCATTTTTTTGGCTCTTATCACTTATGAATAATGGCCGTGGGATAGAGTGAAAAAAGTATTAATAACTTAATGCTCAAACTTACCTTTTAAAAGGGCAAATTTCACATATATCTAAAGTGAAAATAAACCTGAAATATAATATGTTTATGTTAAGTTAGAGTTTTTATGCACATGCCTCCACTGTATTCTGCTACATTGGTAGTGGCAAAATATGCACATAAATGGATGAGAGAGAAATAGAGACAAAAGACAAAGGAAAGCAAAGATGTTTTAAGATATGGCATAAACAGCAGGTCTAATTTCTTTATTTGGTAAGTCTCGCATACTCTCTGTTTAACAGATGTGCCTCTCACTGCTGTAGCTTGATGTTCTGAGAGGATTCTCAAGGAAAATTTATTTGATGGAGCAACACTCATATCATATATCTTGATATTTGAGAACCTTCCAGAAAAGACGAAAGTGTTCTAATAGAACAAGCTCCTTGTCTACGTATCTACATTTGGCCACAACAATGCTATTCTCATAGTTATGGGAAAGGCTGAAGGCCAAGTTCCTGTCTGGTTTTGTATCTGGTCGAGTCCTTACATGCTTACATGAAGATTCAGGGAAAGGTTTAATTTTCCCAAGGCTCACAGAGGCAATTGTTTACTGGCACCAAATTATATTTCTGCTTAAAAAAAGATGACACAAACTGATACCATAGAAATCTAAAATGGCAGTCAAATATTAAGTGATTTTAATCCAAACAAATATAACCATAAAAACCTGAAGATTGTTATTAAATCTGGAAACATTATAACATTTTTTTTGCTTTTCAAGATGAGTCTAGGACCACTTAGACCGCAAAAAATCCACCTTGTTTTAGAATTTGGAGGATGTATCTCTGTGTGTGGCTTCCAAGGCTCCAAATTTGTTCTAAAAAATCTACTCCTGTCCTGCGTCCTCCAATTCCTATTCACATAGGGCTGTGTGTGTGCATGTATGTGCTTGAACAATATTTTACACTTGCACTTAATGAAATTTACCCTCCTAAATTAGGCTTATTTTTCCAGCCTATCAGAATTCAGTAGCATTCTCATTTCTGCCTGGTTAGGATTTATTCTTCCCTGATTCTTTTCATTCACAAAATAGCAAATGTATCATATACAAATTCATTGAATCACTGATGAAAATGGAGAAGAAGGCAGGACAAAGAGAATCCTTTTATGGCATTGGTGCCCACCCTTCAGAGTGACATTGATCTGTTAACCGTCATTCTCTGGTGTGGTTGTTTAACCAGTTTAAAAATCACTTACTCTGCAAACATATTGAATGCTCCCTGAGCCAGGCTTCGTGCTGGGTGGTGGGAAAGACAAATGATACTATCCCTGACTTCAAGCAGCCCAAGGGAACAACGACATGAAAATGAAGAGCTGCAGTGAAGTGTGATAGTGCCAGAGGTATATATTAGGCAAGGCACTTAAAAGCCAGCCTAGGATTTTCTGAAAAAATAAACTGAGGAGAGTAAGAGGTTTTCTGAGTTTGTTCAAAGTATATAGAATTTATTTTTTCAGATAAATTTTAGAAACAGTTCATTACCATGAAAATCCTATTAAAATTTTGATAATAATTGCATTATACTTTTAACTTAATTAATTCAATATCCTTATGCAGAACCATGATACGTATTTCATTACATCCCCATGTATTTTAAAAGGCGGTTTTTAGGATATTTTGTTTTTTTGTTGCTTTTGAGAATAGGGATTTTTTCTCATACTTTCTAAATATATTTTTGTGGGTTTCCAAGAAAGCCATGGGTCTTTGGCATATTTATCTTATGATTAGCTATGTTTCTGGACTCGTTATTTCTAATGTTTTTCAGTTGACTCAATTGAGGTTTTTAAACCAAAAATCATTGCTTATAGATAATGATCATTTAATTTTTTCTTTTTAAACTACCTATTTGGTTGTGTATTTCATCACACTTTTGACTTTTTAGAATATTGTAAAGTAAAACCTTTGGTTTTAGTCACATACACTTGTACTTCAAGCACTCACAGTCCAGCTTCCGAGGACTCTGCAGATGTGGGTTTCAGCAGCCAAGGTGTATTGCACCTGCTCATAGACCTTGGGAGTGTAACTTTCTCTCTTTTTACAAGATGTGCTCACTGCTTAATGATATCACAGATGCTGTTGCATTTTATTTCTAGATTCCAAGTTATTTTCTTGAATGTGTGAGAAATATAATTAGAAAATTAAATATTTTTGAAATTAAGAATAGAAATAAGTGGGAAAAAATGGACTGTAAAAAAAGAAAGGACTATTCTGTGAGACCGATTTATGACAGAGGTGATTTAACTTATAAATGCTTCATCACACTTTACCCCTAGGCGGGGCTGCCAAAATCATGAGCACGTTAACGTTAGCTGGTGCTTTGTGTGCTCAGAAGATACCACTAAAGAAGCCGAACACGGTGGTGCATGCCTATAGTCCCAGCTATTCAGGAGGCCAAGACGGGAGGATTGCTTGAGCCCAGGAATTCAAGACCAGCCTGGGCAATATAGCGAGACTGACCTCATAAACAAAACAAAACAAAAAACAACCAAAAAAAAAAAAAAATAGATATCACTGTGAAAGGAAAATAAATCCCAGGAGCCCCAAATCACTAAGCCAAGGGAAAAGTCAAGCCTGGAACTACATCAGGCAAACATGCCTCCCATTTTATTCCTCAATAATACAGCTACAGGCTGGGCACTGTGGCTCATGCCTCTAATCCCAGCACTTTGGGAGGCTGAGACAGGTGGATCACCTGAGGTCAGGAGTTCAAGACCAGCCTGGCCAACATGGCAAAACCCCGTCTCTACTTAAAATACAGAAATTAGCCAGGCGTGATGGCAGACGCCTGTAATCCCAGCTGCTTGGGAGGCTGAGACAGGAGAATTGCTCTGTTCTGTTGAATTTCACCCTGGCTATGGAAACCAATAGCTTATCTTCACAGGTGTGGGACAGAAAGTCATCCCTATGCTCATCTGAGACAAATGCATACCTGATTGCTTCCTCTGCCCTATTGTTTATGTAAAAATGCAGATTGACTGAGCCAGATTAAATTGTGTATTCAGTGAAAGGCTGATGAAGGACTCAAAAGAATGCAACCTTTTGTCTTTTACCTACTTATGACCTGGAACCCCAACCCCCTACCAGAACCAATGACAATGTTACATATGCTGATGTCTCTTATCTCCCTAAAATATATAAAAGCAAGCTGTACCCCCACCACCTTAGGCACATGTTGCCAGGATCTCCTGAGGTTGTGTCATGGATGTGTTCTTCACCCTGGCAAAATAAACTTTCTAAATTGGTTGAAAAATAAATAAATAAATGCTTCATCAGTGATACATACGGATGTTACCTGAGTGATGTAATCTTGGTCAACAGATATTGCATGTCATTCAGTTCCTATTTTATGTTCTTTCCATCTATGTTCCTATTTCCTGGAATAGGAGTTGCTATAATGGCAGCAGCAGGCATCTTTAGTTTAGTTTTTCAGACATGAAAGGTACCTACACATATTTGTATCTTAGAAAGGTCACTCTGATAACACATTGAAGGATAGATTAGGGTAAGACAAAACTAACAATAGCAAGACTAGTTAGGTGCTAAAGTAATACTGGAAAGAATGAAGAAGTGGGGCAGATCTGTGAGATCTGAGGAGGTAGAGTCAGTTATTCTTGAAGAATGAGATGCAGGGCTGAGTAGATGAGAAATCAAGTATAGCTCCCCACTTTTTTGATTTGATGATTGAGATACAGGGCAATACACCATGTGCTGCTGGAACCCACATCTGCGGTATCTTGGGAAGCTGGACTGTGGTTGTTTGAAATACAAGTGTCTGTGACTAAAGCCAAAGGTTTTACTTTACAATTTTGATGCCAATATAAGTAGAGAATAGAAGAGGAAAAGTAGGCATGGGAGAGAAGACAATGCATTCAGTTGTGCAATACTTTGAGTTTCAGATGCCTGTGTGACATCAAGTGGAAACGGTAGTTGATTCATGCATTTGGCACACAGGAAAAAACACAAATGCAACAGGCTTTCTATTCAGTCTCTTTCTCTGGGGCACAAGGAAATAATGAGGGGCAGGAATACAGCAAGAACACAAACAGAACACAGTAAATGACTTCTGTATGCACTCAGTTGAGACTCTTCTACGGAAGTTTTATGTTTTTCTTTATTATGGTAAAATATACATAACATAAAATTGGTCACTTTAACTGTTTTTAAGTGTGCAGTTCAGAGGCATTAAGTACATTCACATTGTTGTGCAACCATCACTATCATCCCTCTCAATATTTCTTTTTTTAAAATTTAATTTTAAATTGACGTATAATAATTGTACATATTTATGTGGTACATTGTGATGTTTTGATATATATATAATGTGCAGTGATCAGATCAGGGTAATTAGCATATTCATAATTTCATTTTGTTGTGTTGAGAACATTTAATATCTTCCCTCTAGCTATTTGAACCTATACATTATTGTTAACTATAGTCATCCTATAGTGGTATAGAGCACTAGAACTTATTCCCCCTATCTAGCTGTAATTTTACATCTTTTAACAAATCCATGCATGTCCCCACCTCTCCCTACCCTTGCCAGACTCCAGTATCCTCTGTTCTACTTTTTACTCCTAGGAGATCAAATTTTTTTAAAATTATTATTTATTTATTTAGCTTGTGTGAAAACATGTAGCCTTTATCCATTTATCTGTTATTGGATACCTAAGTGGATTCCATATCTTGGCTATTGTGAATAGTGTTCCAATAAACATGGAGGTACAGATTTCTCTTTAATATATAGATTTTGTTTCCTTTGGATAAATACCCAGTAGTGGGACTACTGGATCATTTGGTAGTTCTATTTGTAGTTGTCTGAGGAGACTCCATACTGTTTCCATAATGTCTGTACTGTTTACATTCACACCAACAGTGATTAAGAGTCCCTTTTCTCTACATTCTCACCAGTATTTGTTTTCTTGTCTTTTTGACAATAGCATAATAGCCATGCTAACTGGGGTACCTAATTGTGGTTTTGATTTGCATTTCCCTAATGATTAATGGTGTTGAGGATTTTTTTTCAAACACCTGTCGGCCATTGGTATGTCTTCTTCTGAAATATGTTTGTTCAAATCATTTGCCCATTTTAAAATTAGATTGTTTGGATTTTTTTGCTGTTGAGATGTTTGAGTTCCTTGTATATTCTGGGTATTAATTCCCTCACAGAAAAATAGTTTGCAAATATTTTCTCATATTCTGTCCATTGTCTTTTCACAGTGTTATTGTTTTCTTTTATGTGCAGAAGCTTTTTAGTTTGATGTAATCACATTTGTTAATTTTTGCTTTTGTTGCCTGTACTTTTGAGGTCTCAGCCATAAAATATTTGCCTAAATCAATGTTCTGGAGTATTTCCACTGTGTGTTCTTCTAGTACATTCATAGTTTGGGGTCTTACATTTAGGTATTTAATCCATTTTGAGTTGATTTTTGTATGGGGTAAGAGGTAGGGGTCTAGTTTCATTCTTCTGTATATGGATATCTAGTTTTCTTAGCATTATTTATTGAAAAGACTGTCCCTTCCCCAGTGAATGTTCTTGATGTCTTTGTCCATACCATTTGCCTATAGATACATGGATTAGTTTCCGGGTTCTCTATTCTGTTCCATTGGTCTATGTGTCTGTTTTATACCAATATCATGCTGTTTGGGTTACTATAGCTTCATAGTATATTTTGAATTCTGGTAGTATGATGCCTGCAGCTTTCTTCTTTTTTCTATTGGCTGTTCTGGCTATTTGGAGTCTTTTTTGGCTCCATACAAATTTTAAGATTTATTTTCTATTTCTGTGAAAAATGCCATTAGTATTTTAATAGAGATTTCAATGAATCTGTAGATTGCTTTGGGTAGTATTATCATTATAAAAATATTAATTCTTCTATTATGAGCATGAAATGTCTTTCTATTTGTTTGTATCCAATTTGATTTCTTTCATCAGTGTTTTGTAGTTTTCCTTATAGTGTTCTTTCACCTTCTTGGTTAAATTTATTCCTAGGTCTTCTTTTTTCCATAGCTATTGTAAATGGGATTGCCTTCTTGATTTCTTTTTAATTAGTTTGCTCTTTGTGTATAGAAATGCTACTGATTTTTTATGTTGATTTTGTATCCTGCAACTTTAATGAATTTATCAGTTCTAAAAGTTTGTAGAGTCTTTAGTTTCTTTTCAGTATATAAGATTATGTCTGCAAACAGAGATGATTTGACTTTCTCCTTTTCAATTCAGATGCCCTTTATTTCTCTCTTGACTAATTGCTCTGGCTAGGACTTCCAGTGCCATGTTGAATAAGAGTGCTGAAAGTAGGTATTCTTGTTTTGTTCCAGTACTTGGAGGCAAAGCTTACAGTTTTTTCCCCATTTAGTATAATGTTCACTGTCAGTTAGTCATATATAACCTTAATTATGTTGAGGTACTTTCTTTCTATCCTAAGTTATTGAGAATTCTTAATATGAAGGGACGCTGGATGTCATCAAATGCTTTTTCTGCATCTATTTTAGTAATCATATGGTTGTTGTCCTTCATTATGTTGATGTGATGTAACACATTTATTGATTTGCATATATTGAACCATTCTTGAATTCCTGGAGTAACTCCCACTTGAACATGGTGTATAATCTTTTTGATATATTGGTAGATTAAATTTCTGGTATTTCATTGAGGATTTTTGTATCTATGTTCATCAGGAGTATTGGTCTGTAGTTTTATTTTTTTGTTGTGTCCTTGTCTGGTTTTCAGATGAGGGTGATGCTAGCCTTGTAGATGGAGTTAGAGAGAGTTCTCTTTGCTTCATTTTTTTGGAATAGTTTGAGAAGAATTAGTATTAATTCTTCTTTAAAGTTTTGATAGAATTAGCAGTGAAGCCATCTAGTCCCAGACTTTTCTTTGCTGGGAGGCTTTTTATTACTGATTCAATCTCATTATTGGTCTTTTCAGGTTTTTTATTTCTCCTGGACTCAATCTTGGTATATTGCATGTGTCCAGGAATTTACCCATTTCTTCTGGATTTTCTAATACATTGGCATATAGTTGTTTATGGTAGTTTCTAATGATCCTTTGTATTTCTGTGGTATCAGTTGTAATATGTTTTTATTTCTAATTTTATCTATTTGGGTCTTCTCTCTTTTTTTCTTAATCTAGCTAATGGATTGTTGATTTTGTGTATCTTTTCAAAAAACCAACTTTTTGTTTCATTGATCTTTTGTGTTTTTTAATCTCAATTTCACTTATTTCTGCCATGATCTTTATAATGTTTCCTATTCTACTCATTTTGGGGTTTATTTTTTCTTTTCTAGCTCATTGATATTCATCATTAGGTTGTTTATTGGAAGTCTTTCTCAATTTTTGATGTAGGCATTTATTGCTAAATATGTTTCTGATTAGTGCTTTTGCTGTGTACTATAGGTTGTTGTATGTTGTGTTTCTTTTTTCAGTTGTCTCAATGAATTTTAAAATTTCATTCTTAATTCCTTTTTTTCACCCAATCATCCTTCAGGAACAAGTTGTTTAATTTCCATGTGTTTAATATAAAAAATTAGCTGGGCATGGTGGTGTGTGCCTATAGTTCCAGCTACTCGTGAGGCTGAGGCAGGAGAATAGCTTGAACCTGGAAGGCAGAGGTTGCCGTGAGCCAAGATCACACCACTCCACTCCAGCCTGGGCGACAGAGTGGGACTCTGCCTCAAAAAAAAAAAAAAAAAAAGTACATATGTTTGTATAGTTTCAAATGTTTCTCTTGTTATTGTGTTCTGGTTTTATTCCACTGTGGTCAGATAAGATACTTGATATAATTTCAAGTTAAAAAAATTTTTGAGACCTGTTTTGTTTTTGTTTTCGAGTCCTGAAGAATGTTCAACATGCTGATGAGGAGAATGTGTATTCTGTAGCTGTTGGGTAAAATGCTCTTCATATGTCTCTTTAACCCATTTGATCTACGGTGCAGTTTAAATCATCTGATGTTTCTTTGTTAATTTTATATCCACATGACCTGTCCAAAGCTGAGAGTGGAAGAAAGTCCCCAGCTATTATTATATTGGAGTCTATCTCTCCCTTTAGAATGAGTAACATTTACTTTGTATATCTGGGTGGTCCTGTGTTGGGTTCGTGTATATTTACAATTATTATTTTCCCTTGTTGAATTGATCATTTTATTACTATATAATGTCTTTGTCTATTTTTATGACTTTTGATTTGAAGTCTGTTTTATCTGATATAAGTATAGCTATACTGGCTTGCTCTTGATTTCTGGTTGCATGGAATATCTTTGTCCATCCTTTCACTTTCAGTCTATATGTATCTTTACAGAAGAAGTGAATTTCTTGTGGGTAGCATATCTTTGGGTCTTTTTTTCATTAAAAAAGTCAATTTAGCCCATCTATAGCTTTTAAGCGGAAGAATTAAATCTTATACCCAAGGTTACTATTGATAGGTGAGAACTTACTCCTATCATTTTCTTGATTATTTTCTAATTGTTTTGTATAGTTTTTGTTTCTTGCTTCCAATTTCATGTTTACTTTTGTGATTGAGTGGCTTTCTGTGGTGACAAGATTTGATTTTTCTTTTGTGTATTGGCTGTATCAGTAAATTTTATTGTTTTGCTTTTTTTATGATGTTGGTTTTCATTTTTTTCACTTTCAGATATAAGACTCCATTGAATATTTATTGTAATTCTGGTCTAATGGTAATGATTCCTTTAGTTTTTGCTTGTCTGTAAAATATTTTATTTCTCCTTTATTTTGAAATGATAGCTTTTCTGGGTATAATATTCTTGACTGACAGTTTTTGTTTTTTTTTTTTTTTTCCTTTCAGTACTTTGAATATATCAGCCTATTCCCTCCCAGCTTGTATGGTTTCTGCTGAGAAACATGCTGCTGGTCTAATGGGGATTCCTTTATATGTGACTTGACACTTTTCTTTTGTTTTCTAGAATTTTTTTTTTGTCTTTTACCTTTGAAAATTTGACTGTAAGGATCTATTCAAGTTAAATCTGTTGGGGTTCTTTGAACTTCCTAGATCTGGATGTCCATTTCTCTCCCAAGACTTGGGAAGTTTTTGGCTGTTATTTCATTAAACATGATTTCTACACATTTCCCCTTCTCTTTTCCTTCTGGAACACTTATAATGAGAATATTTGTTTGCTTAATGGTGTCCCATAAATCCTATAGGCTTTCTTCATTCTTTTTATTTTTATTTTTGTCTGCCTGTATTATTTCAAAAGATCTATCTTCAAGTTTAGAAATTGTTTCTTCTGCTTGGTCTCTTCTGTTGTTGAAGCTATTGATTTTCAATATTTCATTTGTTGAATTCTTCAGCTCTAAGATTTTTTTTTTTTTGAGACAGAGTTTCACTCTTGTTGCCCAGGCTGGAGTGCAATGGTGCGATCTCAGCTCATCACAACCTCCACCTCCCGGGTTCAAGCAATTCTCTTGCCTCAGCCTCATGAGTAGCTGGGATTGCAGGGATGCACCACCACACCTGGCTAATTTTGTATTTTTTAGTGGAGACGGGGTTTCTCCATGTTGGTCAGGTTGGTCTTGAACTCCTGACCTCAGGTGATCCACACACCTTGGCCTCCCAAAGTGCTGGGATTACAGGCGTGAACCACTGTGGTTTTTAAAAAAATCATATATCTCTTTGTTAAATTTGTCATGCAAATCATGAATTATTTTCCTGATTTCATTGATTTGTCTATTTGTATTTTTTTGTATCTTACTGAGTTTCATAAGATTATTAATTTGAACTCATTTTGTGGCATTTTATATATTTACTTATGATTGTGTTCTGTTACTTAAAAATTATTATATTCCTTTGGAGGCATTATGTTTTCTTGCTTTTTTATGTTTGATGTGCTCCTACATTGATTTTTATGCATCTGGTGGATCAGTTGCCTGTTCCAATTTTATAGAATAGATTTTATAGGGAAAGACTGATTATGAATGGGACTTGGGGTGCTGGTTCGATGGGGTGCATTGGCTTTGGTTTCAGGTGGATGTAGTAGTGTAGTCTCTGTGTAGTTCCTTCAGCCATAATTCACTCCAGTGACATTTGTGACTTTCTCAGTGGCCTAGGCTGAGATTTTGTGGTGAAGGTGGTGTGGCTTTGCCATGGTGGGCTAGCTTATTTCTCAAGTCAAAGGAACATGTGTGCACATGGTGGCCAGCTTGAGTTCTGGCCACTAGGATTGGGAATGTTACTCTGGCCAGGGGCACAGGCATATAGTTGCTTGGCTGGCCTGGGGGCGTGTTTGCTGGGGTTGGTCTATAGGCTGTTTCTAAGGCCAGGGGCATATGCACACAGCTTCTTTGCTAGCCTGGGGGGTGTGCCCACCATGGGAAATCTGTGGAGCTGTTTCTCAGGCTCAGGATGTGGGCCACAGAGATGTTCAGCTGGCTTGGGGGAGCATTGCTAGGGGCTGTCTATAAGACTTTACTGAGACCCTGGTTGTTGGTGTGGGGACTTTGGGTATGCCAGGGGCATGTCTGGAAGGTGCCATGAGGCTGGTTCTCAGGCCTTGGATGTGGGTATGCAGCTTTACCACTAGCCTATGGGTATGCTGTCTGCTTAGTGACTCAGGGACCCCTCCTGATTGGGAGAAATGGCAAGCATTAGTTTGGCTGGCTCTAGGGTGGGTTTGCCCTGGGTAGGACTGCCAAACTGTTCCTCCAGCTGGAAGTGCAGATAGCAGGAGTTGCTGTGCAGGGCCAGAGTTGCCGCTGATCCTGGGCCTATGCTCTGCAAAGCTGGGTTTGTGGTGTTCAGCCACCCTTCTGAGCTTGCTGGAATAAAGATGGAGCCCCAGTGATAGAGAAGTGCACTGGCTACTTGATCCCAGAGGAGCGCACGCCCGAGAGGTGGCTCTGATCTCAAGGTGGTATGGTGATATAGCAGTTTGACTCACAGGAAGTGCGTGAAGGGTGGGGAGTGCGCATCTTACCCTCCCAATCCGGAGCAGTGCAGCTTTGTGAATTTCTGGCAGCTCTCCAAACCGGGCTCAGGGCTTGCAAGCACTGTGGGATTCTGTAGTAAGAACTGTAGGTGTCTGCGATGGCAGTGGGGGCCTGGTGGGGATCTTCTGCTTACCTTTTCCCCACAAGGGGAAGTCCCTCCTTTCTACGGACTGATCAGATGGGGGTGAGGGAGATGAGGTTGCAGACTTTGCATCCACACTTTCCTCTGCGCTTCCAATTACCACAGCTGTCTCTCTACATCCCCACTGCCCTCCAGCACTCTCCTTTCAACACTCCATTCAAATCTTAGCTGTTTTTTCACTGCTTTGGTCCTTTCTTGTTAGGGGAATGAGGGCCAGGTGTCTGTAGCCAGCCATCTTATGTCACTCTAGAATTTTTTTTTTTAATCTCCTATAATTGTTAGTGATGTTGAGCATCTTTTCATGTGCTTATTGGCCATTTATATATATTGTTTGGAAGAATGTCTATTCATATCCTTTATCCCATTTTTAAAATTTTTATTTGTATTTTAAGTTCTGGGGTACATGTGCAGGATGTGCGGGTTTGTTGCATAGGTAAACATGTGCCATGGTAGTTTGCTGGACCTATCAACGCATCACCTAGGTACTAAGCCCAGCATACATCAGCTGTTTTTCCTAAGGCTCTTCCTCCCCCTCACCCCGCTCCTCCGACAGGCCCCAGTGTGTGTCGTTCCCCTCCCTGTGTCTATGTGTTCTCTCTGTTCAGCTCCCACTTACAAGTGAGAACATGTGGTGTTTGGTTTCCTGTTTCTGTGTTACTTTGCTGAGGATAATTATTTGTTTTTCATTGTTGAATTGTAAAGAAAAATTTTAAACCCTAAAGAGTTAAAGTCTGACCATTTACCCAATTGTGATTTTCATTATTTTTAACTAATAATTTTATTCATTTAGAAAACAGCATACGAAGCATTGAATTAAAATGTGATTAAGTAGAATGAATTTCAGGTACATTTTGCACAGATCTAATATTTCTAGCTATCTTTGCCTAGCTAGATGCTTGAGATGATTTTTCCACATAGTGAATCAGTGTGTATCCTTTTTGCCCACATTCACAACTATTTCTGTACTTGGCTAAAAGTTCTAAGAACTATGCTCAGACTCTTGTCTTGCTTACAAAAATGCTAGATAAGTATATGCAAATGACAGTGTGTTTTCCACTTTCAGGATATATTTGGCATTAAACTCGGGACAAAAGAAGACACAAACTTTATCTTGTGGTTTGGGTCCTCCAATCCTCATAAAAGTGTGGTTTCACCTGTTACCTCATAAAGGTGCCATTGCTGTATGCACATCTGAATCTGTTTACAATTTGAGAATAGAGGTGAGAAAGAATGATTTTCTATTTTGTGACATTCGTATGGTCAAAATTTTTATGAAATCTCGCCATGAAATTTCCCTTTTCTGAAAATATAACATGAGAAACTTTTTTAAAAGAGTAAAAAACTATTTAATTACACTCGTGTGCTCCAAAACAAACCTGCACTCAATTGTTTGTAATTGGCTTAGCAGACTGATTTAGGGGCAGTAAATTTTAATAGATTTCAATGATATTCAGCTATTTCTACATTAACGAAGGGAACTATATTATTTATAAACGCCCCAGAGTATAAAGTATTGTTTATAGAAGCATTCAGTAAAATGTTGCATTGTAAATGACCTAAAATTGTTTTCATATGTTACTATTTATTTATCCCCAGGCAGATTGTAAGCAACTCAAAGGAGCTGTTTTTAATCCCCTTTTATTGCATAATATCATGGTCCATGTACAGTGCTAGCTAAATAAGTGTTGCTGACTGATTGATCTGGGACTTGAAACTTTTCAATTTGCATTCAAAAGTTGTTTTACACTTTGGGTGGAAGAAAAAGAGGCTTTAAGACTTACAATGTTTCGGTTAGACAACCAGTTTTAATACATTCTGAAGAATTCAAATGTTGTGGGTAAGTGGACTCATGTGCTGTATATTCCAAGCATTCAGAAATGTTCTTTGGCTGTACCCTATTCAATTTCATTTACCATTCAGTTTTTTTTATTATTATACTTTAAGTTTTAGGGTACCATTCAGTTAATGAAGTCAATATTTATCAGCCTGTGGTAGACAACTCTTTTTTTAAATCCACTTGCTTCTTATGTATGACCCTTTGAGGCTTTCCAAACAGCATCTTCAATTTTGTCTGTCATGGCACTTGTTTAGAACTAGAAAAATCTTTGGTATAAGCTTGGGAGAGGACTTCTCTCATGTCTTGCAAATTGAAGAGCCCCAGCTTTTTCTAGACCAACAAAGTGAAATATGTATTTCTAAACCTTGAGAAATACACTTTACAATACCACTTGAAATGTGGTTAACCTGAAATGAGGTATGCTATACATGCAAAAGACAGTGGATTTTGAGGAGTTAGTACCAAAATAATTAGAATATAAAATACTTGAATAATTTTAAAATATTGATTCCATGTTGAAATTATAATATTTTGGATATATCAGGTTAAATAAAATGTTATTAATTTAATTTCCCATTTCTTTTTTTCTATATTTCACAATAAAAGAGAAATTTTAAAAAGACATATGTGGCTCATATTAAAATTTTACTGGATAGTACTGTTTTTAGAGCAGGGTCCCTCAATCTCAGCAATATTGACATTCTGAGTCAGATAATTATCTGTCAAGGGGTTGTTCTGTGCATTGTAGGATGTTTAGCAGCATCTCTGGCCTCTACTCGCTAGATGCTAGTAAATCTCATCCTCCTCAGCTGTGACAACCAAAAATATCTGTAGACAATTTCCAAATGTCCCATGGTGCATAAAATTGTTTCTGGTTGAGAACCATCCTTGAGACTGTAAAGTAGTGCTTGTAGAGACATTCACTAGAATGTTGCTTAGACATGTCCTAAGGTCTTTTTCATGGGTTTCAAGTTGTTTTACCCAATAGATTACCTGCAGTGTATGGAGCATATGTTAAGTTCATTTTGCTGCATAATATATAGTGTTCCATGCACAGTGAAAAGTAAATAATTACTCTTTACCTCTTCCACTTTTTCATTCCCAATTTTCACCCACCCCCAACTCTTCTAGGCAGTTAGTTCACAAGGCAGAATGGGCTATCTGTCATACATAGTCTTTTAAAATTTTGACATTTAGCAATCACTGTCAACAGTGTTGTTTTTCTGTACACAAGCAGTGCTGTGAGTCAATTAATCATACCAGACTTACTGCAGGGACAAACTCTGCAAATTAGCTGTCAGTATATTAACTGTCTGGGGAAGTGTTGAAGAACAGCCGGGACCCCTCCCCTGCAAGAGCCCAAAGACACTATAACAGAAGCACACTAATTTTAGAAGAAATGATATTTGTTTTGGCCACAGCTGTTGGCATTCCAATGGGCTCTCATTCTGTCTGTTGAAATGAGGAGGTTATTTTAGAGGTTTGGTTCTGTCTGAGGATTTGGTGACATCATTTAGAGAATTACTAGGCTGTCAGCAAATATATTTTATGTATAGTGAATAACTATTTAAAACTGGTTTATAAGAATTAAGAATAGGAATTCTAAAAGCTAAGCAGGGGTTAGTTCTTAGAGGAAAATGCCTCGTTTATGAGAGCACTTTCTGAAATTGAAGTGGAGAGATTGCTTTTCTGGAGAATTTCCAGTGTCATTGGCCACCAATATAAATGAATATGCTGAGGGCAACAGCAGGTTTGCTGGCCCCATGGTTATATTTCCAACCTTCTCTTTTCCTTCTCAAATTTCATAACTTGCTAACAATTTATGTAGTTAGTTACAATGGTGGCACTATCTATTGAATACCACTGTTGTGATATAGAACACACTATTGTGACTTAAGAAAGCCCCTCCATCTGCTGCCACAAACTTTGTAGATTTTGCATTGCTTTTTGCAGGGGCCCTAAGGACTTCTGTCTCATATTGGACAGCAGGTCAATTTCTAGCTCACATTCTGGTTTACCTCCAGGTATGTTTAGCAGCTACTCTAACAGAGCTGTGATCATTGCCTATTTGTTTATCATCATTAAATGTATGGGTAATTGTGGTAGAACTCAGTTCAATTTAGCCCATATTTAAAATAACAATGTTCCTAAGAAGCTAGATTCCTTGGCTTACTAGACCTTTCTTCCAAAATATATGTTAGTTCCCTTTTTCTTAATATGCAAACTGGGTTTCTTCAATATTCATTTCCAGGGCTTTAAGTGTAGCTATTTAACTACTGATCTGTGATGTATACTTGGTCATCTTGTGTAGGGAAATGTTTAGGGGCAACTCTACTCAGAATACAATCATTTTTCACTTGGAATTTAGAAGTTTGAGAGTTTCAAACTTGGGTCACACCTAGCAGTTGCGCTTTAGATTATGATCTTAAACAATTAGTGTATCGGTTTCTGTCAAAAGATTATAAGTGCAGTAAGGGAAGGAAGCATGTATTTAAGGAACCAAGCATGCTGAAAAAATGTTTAAAATAAAAATGTTAAAGTATCAGAAAGCAGTAAGTTTTTTGTAGTAGTGGAAAAAGATGAAACTGATGGAGAGAAACCAGATTCCATACAAAAAAGTTCTAGTTCTTAGAATTGTTGATTATAAACCATAATGCCATCCCTCAGTCCTGGCTTTTAACAAGTGTTGAAAACATAATAGCAAGCCCCATCCACTTGACTCCATTATTAGAAATACTTGAATTTACCTCTTTTTATAAACTAAATCTTGGAAATGATGTTCTGACCTTAGGGAAAAAAAGGAAGAAAAGATTAAGAAAGCAAAAACAAAACAGCTTCGCTCATACTCTGCCCTCCCACCAAAAAATATTGTTTTCATTGCTGTTTTAACTATATGAATAAGGTAGTTTATAAACCATTATTGGAAAACAGTGAGACTGGAAAATTTAATCAAGTAAGTTTAGTGTCAGGCAGTCTGCACATTGGCTAGGTCTAAACTTGGACATAAATCCAACGCATTTGGCAGTCACTTTACTTGGCTACATAAAATACAATTTTGTGTAATTTGAATGCTTTAGTCAATATTAACCTGTAACTGCCAATATGAGTTTAAATAACAAGGTTACATCAAAGTTTCAGGGCCACAAAGTGCTATTTTACTCCCAGTTTTAGTAAATTATAGAGTATTCTTCTTTGAGCAAGCAAGTAGATAAGCAATAATAGAGACACTGTAACCCACCTTATTTTGATTATGTATATTCTACCATTTTTCTAATTTTTCTTGGTCCTTCTCAACTTCCACAAATTTGTTTTTCAAAAACTCTGCTTGCTCAAAGAAGAATTTACTTTTCAAATATGCCTACTAAGTACAAAGCACATTCAGGTTTCTTGAACTGTGATACCCTGAGCCACTTGTTTTGCCTTAAACTTTTGTCTTGCATTGATTGCTTTGCTTTACATTGCAATGGGCCCCTTCATATGAGAAAATCTTATTTTCACTCCGCCTCCATGGCTTACTGAGATATAAAGCACCAGGAGATCAATACTCAGTAACATTTATATTGTTAGTATTCCCTATGGTGCTACAAAGGTCATTCTAAGCACATAGCCAACCCAATGATATTGAACTGCCAATATTAATTTTATAAAAACGGGTTGTTGTTGTGTTTTGTTCTGTTCTATCTTTGATACTTATAACAACACCTGGCATACTGTATTCAGTTAATAATTTTTAATAAATGAATTAACCCACAATGATAATTTATACTAGTTAGAACTTTCTAAAAAATACAGAGAATAGTTCATTCTAGCACGATTGTTGAGATTTGGGAATTCTAGACTTTTGGGAATTATTCACCCCTTTTTAGTGTACTGATTTGATGGGCTTTTTATATCAATATTTTTAAAATTACTTAAAAGACCCTCATGTTTATTTTCGCATTAGTGTGGACCTGGCCTTAGAATCTTCACCCCAAAGAGCATTCCAATCAAAGAAAGAAGAAGGAAATATTCCACTATGGGGGGCAATCAAACAACTAGCACTGCCCTAGACAGGGAATTAGGAAAATAAAGATGGGCACTAGCTGTAATTTAAACAAATTCTATTTTTCTTTATGTGATAATGGGAGATAATTATCTCCCAAAGTTCTATTGGGTGAAAGAAAGCTGGTTTTGGTATTTTCTTGTGTATTTGTCTATTAATCTTTCTGTCTATTCTATCTCTCTCTCTCTCTTTCTCTCTGTCACCTATCAACAGAGGGCCAAGAATTGGACTTGTTCAGTGATTGTAGGGTCTGTCTTTTAAGCATATATCTGTATTCATATATTTTTGTTCATGCCACCCTTTACATAATTATAGCTAAATTTATTGAGTTCTTAATATGAACCAGCCATTTTAACTTGGAAAATGGAAAAAAATATCATTTAACCCCTAAAAAATCATAATGTTGATACTATTTTTAAATTACTTCTACTTTACAGGTGAGGAAACTGAGGTTCGGAGTAGTCAATATCTTTGCTGAAGGTCCACAGGCGAATACATGACTGAAGTGGGATTTAAACCCAGTAGATATGACTCCGAAGTATGGTCTTTTAATGTTAGGATAAACTGCCTTAACAGCTTTTATATTATTGTTTGTGATGTTTTTTGTCTCTCTTACTTGATAGTGAGATTCTCAAGAGCCTAAACTGGGTCTTGTATATCTTTATACTCCTCACAGTACTTCTTACAGATTAGTACCTTGAACATAGTAAGTGACCAGTACCAGATGGAAGGCAATGTTTGTATAGTTGAGAGTTGCAAGCCTAGGTATCATGGCGATTAACAAACAACTTTAGGGTCCCTGTAAATCTCACAGGCTTACATGCATTTATATATATGTATTTTTTATTTTTTGCAAATTGAAATAATGCAAAAAATTAAGAAGAAAAAATAACTAGAATGCTAAAAAATTCTATGATTCAGTTTCAATCTACTGTTTTAGTCAATGCCCCATGTTTGATATTCTTTTTTTTTTTTTTTTTAACAGCAAGGACTTGTGAAACCAACTTGGAGTAGAGGTTTTCCAGGAATATTTAGTGAAGACTTGTGGGGAGTTGTTTGCTTTTGACTTGGAGAATAGAATCTGCTGCCAGTGATTAACTTGAGTGCTCTCCTGGAAGATGAGCTTTGACCTGGCGGTACTCAAAGGGAAAGTTCACTGTTGCTATTGTTCCAGAGTGGTGTAAATATCCTGCCAAAGCTCTGGGTGAGCTAGACTCAGACACATTTTCTCTTTGACGTTAGAGTCAGACAGGCAGGAATTGGCCAAGGTGGTTTGTGCTTAGTGGCTTTCTCCAATCTGAACCCTTGCCAGTAAGGCCCTAAGGCAATCTCAAGTTAAATTCATATATTGATTTCAGATTTCCCATGTCTTGCACCATAGTTACACTATATACACATCTTATACCATGTTCACTGATGGGCGAGGTCGCTGCCTTAAAAGGCAATTCATATTCATGAACATACTCTTCTATTCTGCCTCTGTCCTTCTGTCTCTGAGAGAGCCAGTTAAGCCAAGGTCTTTTGTATAGATTCAACAACTCTCCCTGGAACATGTCTGAACATGATGGTTCTCAGATTTTGATTTGTAATGAGAAGTAGAACACTTATTTAGGCCTGGTAAGGTAGATCCCCGAAGTCTAAGACAGAAAGCTCTTTGCTTTTTGCGTCTCAGGCCTTTGATGGACTTTTAGTAGGATGGGTTCATTGGCTGTTTGGTTCCTCAGGAGCACGTAGGGAAGAGGGTGGGTTGATAGAATGGGATTTGAGTATTTTTTGGTTCCTGGTTATCATACTATCTAAACTGCACCAATTTATCTTTAACCTCAGCAAATACTGTCAAAATTTATAACATTATCCTGAAAACTTCAGGGTTAATAAAATATAGAAAGTTCTATCTTAACACATGTTGATAAACAATAATGTGAGTTATGTAATCACACAAGAGTAGTTAGGCAAGCACAGACTGTAAATAAAATAGGTTTTTGGTGGATGGATTTATATAAATATAATTAATTTGTTGTTTAGCCCACGGGTATTTTTCCTCCCTTTGTGAAGTTCTGTTTAATGGAAACAGAAAAGTTCCCTGTTTAAGATGCATTTTAGGATTGAAATTTGTCGTTGATTATGGAATGTGGTGAGGTGGAAAGAGAACAGGTCTGAAGGCCAAAAATCCCAGGTTTCTCACATCAACTTATTTTGTGAATTGAAACAATGGGCAGCATCACCATCTGTAAAGTAGAGGAATTAGCTGTGGTTTCTACACTGCTTTCCCCATCCAGCATGCTATGTTCAATGTGTCCCTGTTTGAAAGGGAACACATCTTAGACTGAAATATGCTTGCTGGAAAACCTTGGATTTCAGAAATAGAAAAAAATTATTTATGGCTCCGAACATTCCCTCACCCCTCCTTCTCCTTTTGGTAAAATGTGGATGGCATAGTAAGGAGACTATGACTCAAGAGTAATGTCCTCAGCTTCGTGGAAATCATTTCTCATTTTCTTCTAAGGTTAGTGCCATTGGCTTAACACACTTTCCTCTTCCATTCTCAGCCTCCCCTTCAATTAATATCTCAGTAATAAGCTAGTTTACTGTCACAAATCCCAGAAATAGCTTAGTCTTAGATGCAACTCCATGGGCAACAAAGACAGTTTTAGGGGCCTGATTCCTCGGGGCCAAGCAGCCATGATGTACAGCACAGCATGTGTTCCTGCTGTGAGGACCGACGACAATGTGAATAGAAAAATGGTTAAGTGCATGTTCAATTTGAGATGTGAAAGTCTCTCCAGAAATAAGTGCTTGTGGCTGGCTTTAACTAGGTATATGCTTCTGAGGTTTGTGCAGAGCCCCTTGGTGGAAATGCTGGACACTTAAAGAGACTGAGCCCATATGTCCTGACCCCTTCGTCTCTCATTCTGTTTGTAAAAATAGCCTTCAGACTTGGCAATAATCTCAGTCCTCATTTGTCCTTTCTCTTGTTCTATGAGCTATTATTTATTCTGTATAATTTTAAAAAACTCATGTAAACAGGGTAAATAATGAAGTTTTATTTTAAAATGACCACACAAACTTTATAGAAATTTGTACCCACATTTAAATCTGGCCTGGCATATCCCCTTCCTCCTGCCTCAGCTGAGATCCTCCCCACCTGCTTCTGTTGTGTTAGTAGAAGAAAACACCTGGCATGGTTTCTGGCAGTGGAGCATGCAAATATAGTTAATTTCCAATTTTGGTCAATTTGGAACTTCTGATTTATTTTTCAATGAGAAACAAGCTAGCAAATCAAAACACACAAGTTTTTTTTTTCTTCTTCACAAGGAGAGAGTGTTGAAATAAGAGGTATTTTTCAGATCTCTATAAAATAGACTTTTTCATCTCCATTTGATTTTCAGTTCCATGGAGGAGCAATCTCATTTTCCTGTTTGTTGAGTAGATTGTCCATGGTCCCATGACAACACCAGTTCAAGGCTAATGTTCCATGAGGGGACACAACTTCAGTCAATAATCATGAGCACATGTGGCTCCAGCCTAAGGGACACAAGCCTTCTGGTGGCTTGGGGAAATAGGAAGACCACAGTTGAAAGTGAATAAAAGTAAGAGAGCTCCTGAGATTTTCTAGACAGTCAAATATTTACTGTAAGTCTTTCTGGATATGGTGTTATGCTTGTTGCAAAGTAAACAGCTCAAGGCCAGGCTTGCACTAACCTCACAGAGTGGAACATTTTCCTATGCAGTTCAGTTCAACAGGGATTGATTGAGCTACTCACACTGTTATGGAAAATATAAAAGTATAGCAATTGAAGGCATCATCACATTTCTTGAGCAAATTTTGATCTACTTGGGGATACAAGACTTAGCAATAAAAGGTACAGTATTGAATTTATTTTGAGGTGCAGATACTTAACTTTTTTACATTTTTCATATCATAGTACACATAGAAAATAATCATATTTAGTTAGTATATTTATAAATTTGGAAGTAATTAGGATTAATTCCAGTATGGCATTTGGTAAAAAAATTAAACATTCTTATACTGTATAATAATGATAAGAAAAATGTAACAAAAGGTATTAGAGGATAGATATGCTAAATAGTGAATTTGTAAATAAAAAGAACTTCCAAAAAATCTTTTCAAATGTTTGAAGGAGAAACTTGAAATGTTACGAATACATTTTTTTAATCCTATGCTTGAAACAGCTACATGCAATTCCTGATCAAGACATTCTAATGATGATCTCCTTAAAGTCTTAAGAACTGCCATTAATGAGAAAATTTGTCCAAATATGTATCTGATAGAACATGTCAAACAAATTTTAAGATGACTGAAAAGTTTGCAGTCATTGAAATTACATTTAAAAACTAATAGCTCTTTCCTTCCTTTTACTGACAAATGTAATTTTTCAAGTTTTTCAAATAATGGTGAAGCTCTAATGAGTAGAACTTGTATGGTGTTTTTTTCTTATATGAAATTCACATAACACACAGTTAACCATTTTAAAGTGTACAATTCAGTCATATTTAGAGCACTCACAGCGTTGTGCAATAGCCACCTCTCTGTAGTTTTAAAACTCTTTCATCACCCCGGAATAACACCTTATACTCATCAAGCACTCATTCCCTGTTTCCCTCTCCATCCATACCCTAGCAAACACTCATCTGCTCTCTGTCTGTATGGATTTGCCTTCTCTGGATATTTCATATACAAGAAATTATACAACAGGTGACCTTTCGGGTCTGGCTTCTTTCATTTAACATAATTTTTGAGGTTCATCCAAGTTGTAGTGTCTATTAGCACTTCATTCTTTTTTGTGACCAAATAATATTTTTTTGTGTGTAGCACAAATTGTTTATCCATTTATCCATTCTTGGACATTTGGATTGTTTTCCCCTTTTGGTTATTGTGAATGTTATGAATATTCATGAGCAAGTAGTAGTTTGAGTCCTGCTATATATATATTTTTTTACTTTAAGTTCTGGGGTACATATGTTGAACATGCAGGTTTGTTACATAGGTATACATGTGCCATGGTAGTTTGCTGCACCTATGAACCTGTCATCTAGGTTTTAAGCCCCGCATGCATTAGGTATTTGTCCTAATCCTCTCCCTCCCCTTTCCCCAGACCTCCCAACAGGCCCCGGTGTGTGATGATCCCCTCCCTGTGTCCGTGTGTTCTGATTGTTCAGCTTCCACTTATGAGTGAGAACATGCAGTGTTTAGTTTTCTGTTCCTGTGTTAGTTTGCTGAGGATGACAGTTTCTAGTTTCATCCATGTCCCTGCAAAGGACATGAACTCATTCTTTTATTATGGCTGCATAGTATTCCATGGTGTATATGTGCCACGTTTTCTTTATGCAGTCTGTCATTGGTGGGCATTTGAGTTGGTTTCAAGTGTTTGCTATTGTAAATAGTGCTGCAATAAACATACGTGTGCATGTGTCTTTATGGTAGAATGATTTATATTCCTTTGGGTATGTACTCAGTAATGGGATTGCTGGGTCAAATGGCATTTCTGGTTTTAGATCCTTGAGGAATCACCACACTGTCTTCTACAATGGCTGAACTAATTTACACTCCCATCAACAGTGTAAAAGTGTTCCTATTTCCCTACATCCTCTCCAGTATCGGTTGTTTCCAGACTTTTTAATGATCACCATGCTAACTAGCATGAGATGGTATCTCAGTGTGGTTTTGATTTGCATTTCTCTAATGACCAGTGATGATGAGCTTTTTTTCATATGTTCGTTGGCTGCATAAATGTGTTCTTTTTAAAAAATTTTTTATTATTTATTTATTGTTATACTTTAACTTCTAGGGTACATGTGCGCAATGTGCAGGTTTGTTACACAGGTATACATCTGCCATGTTGGTTTGATGCACCCATCAACTTGCCATTTACATTAGGTATTTCTCCTAATGCTATCCCTCCCCCAGACCCCCACCCCCTGACCAGCCCCGGTGTGTAATGTTACCCACCCTGTGTCCATGTGTTCTGATTGTTCGACTCCCACTTATGAGTGAGAACATGTGGTGTTTGGTTTTCTGTTCTTGTGATACTTTGCTTAGAATGATGGTTTCGAGCTTTATCTATGTTCCTGCAAAGGACATGAACTCATCCTTTTTTATGGCTGCATAGTATTCCATGGTGTATATGTGCCACATTTTCTTAATCCAGTCTATGACGGATAGACATTTGGGTTGGTTCCAATTCTTTGCTATTGTGAATAGTGCCACAATAAACATACATGTGCATGTGTCTTTATCATAGAATGATTTATAATCCTTTGGGTATATACCCAGTAATGGGATTGCTGGGTCAAAAGGTATTTCTAGATCTAGATCCTTGAGAAATTGCCACACTGTCTTCCACAATGGGTGAACTAATTTACACTCCCACCGACAGCGTTAAAGCATTCCTGTTTCTCCACATCCTCTCTAGCATCTGTTGTTTCCTGATTTTTAATGATTGCCATTCTAACTAGTGTGAGATGGTATCTCATTGTGGTTTGATTTGCATTTCTCTGATGACGAGTGATGATGAGTATTTCTGCATATGTCTGTTGGCTGCATAAATGTCTTCTTTTGAGAAGTGTCTGTTCATATCATTTGCCCACTTTTTGATGGGGTTGTTTGTTTTTTTTCTTGTAAATTTGTTTAAGTTCTTTGTAGATTCTGGATATTAGCCATTTGTCAGATGGGTAGATTGTAAAAATTTTCTTCCATTCTATAGGTTACTGGTTTACTCTGATGATAGTTTCTTTTGCTGTGCAGAAGCTCTTTAGTTTAATTAGATCCCGTTTGTCTATTTTGGCTTTTGTTGCCATTGCTTTTGGTGTTTTAGTCATGAAGTCTTTGCCCATGCCTATGTCCTGAATGGTATTGCCTAGGTTTTCTTCTAGGGTTTTTATGGTGTTAGGTCTTACATTTAAGTCTTTAATCCATCTCCAGTTAATTTTTGTATACAGTGCAAGGAAGGGATCCAGTTTCAGCTTTCTACATATGGCTAGCCAGTTTTCCCAGCACCATTTATTAAATAGGGAATCCCTTTATATGAGTTAAATGTGTCCCAGAGATTCTGGTACATAGTGTCTTTGTTCTCATTGGTTTCAAAGAATATCTTTATTTCTGCCTTCATTTCATTATTTACCCTATAAATGTTTTTGTCAGGTTTGTCAAAGGTCAGACGGTTGTAGATGTGTGGTGTTATTTCTGAGGCCTCTGTTCTGTTCCGTTGGTCTATATACCTGTTTTGGTACCAGTACCATGCTGTTTTGGTTACTGTAGCCTTGTAGTATAGTTTGAAGTCAGGTAGCATGATGCCTCCAGCTTTGTTCTTTTGGCTTAGGATTGTCTTGGCAATGCGGGCTCTTTTTTAGTTCCATATGAACTTTAAAGTAGTTTTTTTCCAATTCTGTGAAGAAAGTCATTGGTAGCTTGATGGGGATAACATTGAAACTATAAATTACTTTGGGCAGTATGGTCACTTTCACAATATTGATTCTTCCTATCCATGAGCATGGAATGTTATTCCATTTGTTTGTGTCCTCTTTTATTTCATTGAGCAGTGGTTTGTAGTTCTCCTTGCAGAGGTCCTTCACGTCCCTTGTATGTTGGATTCCTAGATATTTTATTCTCTTTGTAGTAATTGTGAATGGGAGTTCACTCATGATTTGGCTCTCTGTTTATCTGTTATTGGTGTATAAGAATGCTTGTGATTTTTGCACACAGATTTTGTATCCTGAAACTTTGCTGAAGTTGCTTATCAGCTTAAGGAGATTTTGGGCTGAGATGATGGGGTTTTCTAAATATAGAATCATGTTATCTGTAAACAGGGACAATTTGACTTCTTCATTTCCTAATCGAATACCCTTTATTTCTTTCTCGTACCTGATTGCCCTGGCCAGAACTTCCAACACTGTGTTGAATAGGAGTGGTGAGAGAGGGCATCCTTGTCTTGTGCCAGTTTTCAAAGAGAATGCTTCCAGGTTTGACCATTCAGTATGATATTGGCTGTGGGTTTGTCATAAATAGCTCTTATTATCTTGAGATACATTCCATCAATACCTAGTTTATAAAGAGTTTTTAGCATGAAGGGCTGTTGAATTTTGTCAGAGGCCTTTTCTGCATCTATTGAGATAATCATGTGGTTTTTATCGTTGGTTCTGTTTATGTGATGGATTACATTTATTGATTTGCATATGTTGAACCAGCCTTGCATCCCAGGGATGAAGGCAACTTGATCTTGGTGGATAAACTTTGTGATGTGCTGCTGGAATTGGTTTGCCAGTATTTTACTGAGGATTTTCAAATTGACGTTCCTCAGGGATATTGGCCTGAAATTCTCTTTTTTTGTTGTGTCTCTACCAGGCTTTCGTATCAGGATGATGCTAGCCTCATAAAATGAGTTAGGGAGGATTCCCTCTTTTTCTATTGATTGAAATAGTTTCAGAAGGAATGGTACCATCTCCTCTTTGTACCTCTGGTAGAATTCAGCTGTGAATCCATCTGGTCTTGGACTTTGTTTTGTTGGTAGGCTATTAATTATTGCCTCAATTTCAGAACCTGTTATCAGTCTATTCAGAGAGTCCACTTCTTCGTGGTTTAGTCTTGGGAGGGTGTTTGTGTCCAGGAATTTATCCATTTCTTCTAGATTTTCTAGTTTATTTGCATAGAGGTGTTTATAGTATTCTCTGATGGTAGTTTGTATTTCTGTGGCATTGGTGGTGATATCCCCTTTATCATTTTTTATTGCATGTATTTGATTCTTCTCTCTTTTCTTCTTTATTAGTCTTGCTAATGGCCTATCAATTTTGTTGATCTTTTCAAAAAAACCAGCTCCTGGATTCACTGATGTTTTTTTGAAGGGTTTTTTGTGTCTCGATCTCCTTCAGTTCTGCTCTGATCTTGGTTATTTCTTGCCTTCTGCTAGCTTTTGAATTTGTTTGCTCTTGCTTCTCTAGTTCTTTTAATTGTGATGTTAGGGTGTCAATTTTAGCTCTTTCCTGCTTTCTCATGTGGGCATTTAGTGCTATAAATTTCCCTCTATACACTGCTTTAAATGTGTCCCAGAGATTCTGGTATGTTGTGTCTTTGTTCTCATTGGTCTCAAAGAATATCTTTATTTCTGCCTTCATTTCATTATTTACCCAGTAGTCATTCAGGAGATGGTTGTTTAGTTTCCATGTAGTTGTGCATTTTTGAGTGAGTTTATTAATCCTGAGTTCTAATTTGATTGCACTGTGGTCTGAGAGACTGTTGTGATTTCTCTTCTTTTACATTTGCTGAGGAGTGTTTTACCAACAATTATGTGGTCAATTTTAGAATAAGTGCGATGTGGTGCTGAGAAGAATGAATATTCTGTTGATTTAGGGTGTAGTGTTGTGTAGATGTCTATTAGGTCCACTTGATCCAGAGCTGAGTTCTAGTCCTGGATATCCTTGTTAACTTTCTGTCTCATTGATCTGTCTAATATTGGCAGTGGGGTGTTAAAGTCTCCCATTATTATTGTGTGGTAGTCTAAGTCTCTTTGTAAGTCCTGAAGGATTTGCTTTATGAATCTGCGTGCTCCTGTATTGGATGCATATATGTTTAGGATAGTTAGCTCTTCTTGTTGAATTGATCCCTTTGTCATTATGTAGTGGCCTTCTTTGTCTCTTTTGATCTTTGTAGGTTTAAAGTCTGTTTTATCAGAGACTAGCATTGCAACCCCTGCTTTTCTTCTTTTTTTTTTTTTTTTTTGCTTTCCATTTGCTTGGTAGATCTTCCTCCATCCCTTTATTTTGAGCCCATGTGCGCCTCTGCATGTGAGATGGGTCTCCTGAATACAGCATACTCATGGGTCTTGACTCTTTTTCCAATTTGCCAATCTGTGTCTTTTAATTGGGGAATTTAGCCCATTTACATTTAAGGTTAATATTGTTATGTTTGAATTTGATCCTGTCATTATCATGTTAGCTGGTCATTTTGCCTGTTAATTGATGCAGTTTCTTCATAGCGTTGCTGGTCTTTACAACTTGACATTTTTTTTTCAGTGGCTAGTACCAGTTGTTCCTTTCCATGTTTAGCGCTTCCTTCAGGATTTCTTGTAAGCCAGGCCTGGTGGTGACAGAATCTCTCGGCATTTGCTTGTTTGTAAAGGATTTTATTTCGCCTTCATTTATGAAGCTCAGTTTGGCTGGATATGAGATTCTGGGTTGAAAATTCTTTTCTTTAAGAATGTTTAATATTGGCCCCCACTCTTTTCTGACTTGTAGAGTTTTTGCCAAGAGATCTGCTGTTAGTCTGATGGGCTTCCCTTTGTGGGTAACCTGACCTTTCTCTCTGGCTTCCCTTAACATTTTTTCCTTCATTTCAATGTTGGTGAATCTGCCAGTTATGTGTCTTGGGGCTGCTCTTCTTGAGGAGTATCTTTGTGGTGTTCTATGTATTTCCTGAATTTGAAGGTTGGCCTGCCTTGCTAGATTAGGGAAGTCCTCCTGGATAATATCCTGAAGAGTGTTGTCTAACTTGGTTCCACTATCCTCGTCACTTTCCATTACACCAATCAAACATAGATTTGGATTTGGTCTTTTCACATAGTCCCATATTTCTTGGAGGCTATGTTTGTTTTTTTTCACTCTTTTTTCTCTAATCTTGTCTTCTTGCTTTATTTCATTAATTTGATCTTCAGTCACTGATATCCTTTCTTCCACTTTATCAAATCAGCTACTGAAGCTTGTGCATCCATCACGAGGTTCTTGTGCCATGGTTTTCAACTCCATCAGGTCATTTATGGTCTTCTCTACACTGTTTATTCTAGTTAGCCATTTGTCTAACCTTTTTTCAAGGTTTTTAGCTTCCTTGTGATAGGTTACAACATGCTCCTTTAGCTCGGAGAAGTTTGTTACTATCGACCTTCTGAAACCTACTTCTGAAAACTCAACAATCTCATTCTCCATCCAGTTTTGTTCTGTTGCTGGCAAGAAGCTGTGATCCTTTGGAGGAGAAGAGTTGCTGTGCTTTTTGGAATTTTCAGCTTTTCTGCTCTGGTTTCTCCCCATCTTTGTGGTTTTATCTACCTTTGGTCTTTGATGTTGGTGACCTACAGATGGGGTTTTGGTGTGGATGTCCTTTTTGTTGATGTTGATGCTATTTTTTTCTGTTTGTTAGTTTTCCTTCTAACAGTCAGACCCCTCAGCTGCAGGTTTGTTGGAGTTTGCTGGAGGTCCACTCCAGACCCTGTCTGCCTGGGTATCACCAGTGGAGGCTGCAGAACAGCAAATATTGCTGCCTGATCCTTCCTCTGGAAGCTTCGTCCCAGATGGGCACCTACCTGTTTGAGTGTCTGTTGATCCCTATTGGGAGGTGTTTCCCAGTCAGGCTACACAGGGGTCAGGGACCTGCTTGAGGAGGCAGTCTGTCCATTCTCGGAGCTCGAACGCCATGCTGAGAGAACCACTGCTCTCTTCAGAGCTGTCAGACAGGGATGTTTAAGTCTGCAGAAGCTGTCTGTTGCCTTTTGTTCTACTATGCCCTGCCCCCAGAAGTGGAATCTATAGAGGCAGTAGGCCTTGCTGAGCTGCGGTGGGCTCCACCCAGTTCCTGCTTCCAGGCCTCTTTGTTTACATTGTGAGCTACTCAAGCCTCAGCAATGGTGGACACCCCTCCCCCCATCCAGCTGCAGCAAGGCAGGTCAATCTCAGACTGCTGCACTAGCAGTGAGCAAGGCTCCATGGGAGTGGGATCTGCCAAGCTAGGCACAGGAGAATATCTCCTGGTCTGCCAGTTGCTAAGACTGTGGGAATAGTGCAGTATTTTGTCAGAAGTGTACCGTTTCTCCAGATACAGTCTGTCACAGCATCCCTTGGCTAGGAAAGGGAAATCCCCTAACCCCTTGTGCTTCCCAGGTGAGGCGACACCTGCCCTGCTTCAGTTCACCCTCCATGGGCTGCACTCACTGTCCAGTCCCAGGATGAACCAGGTACCTCAGTTGGAAATGTAGAAATAACCAACTTCTGTGTCGATCTTGCTGGGAACTGCACACCGGAGCTGTTCCTATTTGCCTCTCTTGGAAGTGGAGTGTATAAATATCTTCTTTTGAGAAGTATCTGTTCAGATCCTTCACCCACTTTTTGATGGAGTTGTTCATTTTTTTCTTGTAAATTTGTTTAAGTTCCTTGTAGATTCTCGATATTAGACCTTTGTCAGATGGGCAGATTGCAAAAATTTTCTCCCATTGTGTAGGTTGCCTGTTCACTCTGATGATAGTTTCGTTTGCTGTGCAGAAGCTCTTTAGTTTAATTTGATCCCATTTGTCTGCTTTGGCTTTTATTGCCATTGCTTTTGGTGTTTCAGTCATGAAGTCTTTGCCCATGCCTATGTCCTGAGTGGTATTGCCTAGGTTTTCTCCTGGGGTTTCTAAAGTTTTAGGTTTTATGTTTAAGTCTTTAATCCATCTTGAGTTAATTTTTGAATAAGGTGTAAGGAAGGGTCCAGTTTCAGTTTTCTGCATATGGCTAGCCAGTTTTCCCAGCACCATTTGTTAAATAGGGAATTATTTCCTTATTGCTTGATTTTGTCAGGTTTGTTGAAAATCAGGTGATTGTAGTTGCGTGGCGTTATTTCTGAGGGCTCTGTTCTGTTCCATTGGTCTATATATCTGTTTTGGTACCAGTACCATGCTGTTTTCATTACTGTAGCCTTGCAGTACAGTTTGAAGTCAGGTAGTGTGATGCCTCCAGCTTTGTTCTTTTTGCTTAGGATTGTCTTGGCTATGCAGGCTCTTTTTTGGTTCCATATGAAATTTTAAAGTAGTTTTTTTCTAATTCTGTGAAGAAAGTCAACGATACCTTGATGGGAATGGCATTGAATCTATAAATTACTTTGGGTAGTATTGCCATTTTCGTGATATTGATTCTTCCCATCCATGAGCATGGAATGTTTTTCTATTTGTTTGTGTCCTCTCTGATTTCCTTGAGCAGTGGTTTGTAGTTGTCCTTGAAGAGGTCCTTAATCTCCCTTGTAAGTTGTATTCCTAGGTATTTTATTTCTTTGTAACAATTGTGAATGGGAGTTCACTCATGATTTGGCTCTCTGCGTGTCTATTATTGGTGGCTGAGAATGCTTGTGATTTTTGCACATTGATTTTTTATCCTGACAGTTTGCTGAAGTTGCTTGTCAGCTTAAGAAGTCTGTGGGCTGAGATGATGGGGTTTTCTAAATATACATTCCTGTTGTCTGCAAACAGAGACAATTTGACTTCCTCTCATTCTATTTGAATGCCTTTTATTTCTTTCTCTTGCCCGATTGCTCTGTCCAGAACTTCCAATGCTATGTTGAATAGGAGTGGTGAGAGAGGGCACCTTTGTCTCGTTCCAGTTTTCAAAGGGAATGCTTCCAGCTTTTGCCCATTCAGTATGATATTGGCTATGGTTTTGAAATAAATAGCTCTTGTTATTTTGAAATATGTTCCATCAATACTTAGTTTATTGAGTTTTTAGCTTGAAAGTGTGTTGAATTTTATCAAAGGCCTTTTATGCATGTATTGAGATAATCATGTGGGTTTTGTCATTGGTTCTGCTTATGTGATGGATTACGTTTATTGATTTGTGTATGTTGAACCAGCCTTGCATCCCAGGAATGAAGCTGACTTGATCATGGTGGTTAAGCTTTTTGATGTGCTGCTGGATTCAGTTTGCCAGTATTTTACTGAGGATTTTCACATCAATGTTCCTCAGCGATATTGGCCTGAAATTTTCTTTTTTTATTGTGTCTCTGCCAGGTTTTGGAATCAGGATGATGCTGGCCTCATAAAATGAGTTATGGAGGATTCCCTCTTTTTCTGTTGTTTAGAATAGTTTCAGAAGGAATGGTACCAGCTCCTCCTTGTACCTCTTGTAGAACTTGGCTGTGAATCCATCTGGTCCTGGACTTTTTTTGGTTGGTAGGCTATTAATTACTGCCTCAATTTCAGAACTTGTTATTGGTCTTTTCAAGGATTCAACTTCTTCCTAGTTTAGTCTTGGGAGGGTGTTCGTGTTCAGGAATTTATCTATTTCTTCTAGATTTTCTAGTTTATTTGCATAGAGGTGTTTATAGTATTCTCTGATGGTAGTTTGTATTTCTGTGGCATCGGTGTTGATATCACCTTTATCATTTTTTATTGCATCTATTTGATTCTGCTCTCTTTCCTTCTGTATTAGTCTGGGTAGTGGTTTATATATTTTGTTGATATTTTCAAAAAACCAGCTCTTGGATTCATTGATTTTTTTGAAGGGTTTTTTGTGTCTCTTTCTCTTTCAGTTCTGCTCTGATCTTAGTTATTTCTTGTCTTCTGCTAGCTTTTGAATTTGTTTGCTTTTGCTTCTCTAGATTTTTTAATTGTGATGTTAGGGTGTGGATGTTAGATCTTTCCTACTTTCTCCTTTGGGCATTTAGTGCTATAAATTTCCCTCTAAACACTGCTTTAACTGTGTCCCAGAGACTCTGGTGCATCAACCAGTAGGTTGATCTTATTGGTTTCAAATAACTTATTTATTTCTGCCTTTTTGCATTATTTATCCAGTAATCATTCAGGAACAGGTTGTTCAGTTTCCGTGTAGTTGTGTGATATTGAATGAATTTCTTAATCCTAAGTTCTAATTTGATTGCACTGTGGTCCAAGAGACTGTTATGATTTCCTTTATTTTCCATTTGCTGAGGAGTGTTTTACTTCCAATTATGTGGTCAATTTTAGAATAAGTGCGATGTGGTGCTGAGAAGAATGTATATTCTGTTGATTTGGGGTGGAGAGTTCTGTAGATGTCTATTAGGTCAGCTTGATCCAGAGCTGAGTTCAAGTTCTGAATATCCTTGTTGATTTTCTGTCTCGTTGATCTGTCTAATATTGACAGTGGGGTATTAAAGTCTTCCACTATTATTGTATGGGAGTCTCTCTTTGTCGGTCTCTAAGAACTTGCTTTATGAATCAAGGTGCTCCTGTATTGGGTGCATATATATTTAGGATGGTTAGTTCTTCTTGTTGCATTGATTCCTTTACCATTATGTAATGCACTTCTTTGTCTTTTTTTATCTTTGTTGGTTTAAAGTCTGTTTTATCAGAGACTAGGATTGCAAGTCCTGTTTTTTTGTTTTTTTTTTTTTGGCTTTCCATTTGCTTGGTAAATATTCCTCCATCCCTTTATTATGAGCCTATGTGTGTCTTTGTACATGAGATGGGTCTCCTGAATACAGCTCACTGATGAGTCTTGACTCTTTATCCAATTTGCCAGTCTGCATCTTTTAATTGGGGCATTTAGCCCATTTACATTTAAGGTTAGTGTTGTTATGTGTGAATTTGATCCTGTCATCATAATGCTAGCTGGCTGTTTATTAGTTGATGCAGTTTCTTCATAGTGTCATTGGTCTTTTCATTTTGGCATGTTTTTTCAGTGCCTGGTACCAATTGTTCTTTTCCATATTTAGTGCTTCTTTCAGGAGCTCTTGTAAGGCAGGCCTAGTGGTAATAAAATCCCTCCGCATTTGCTTTGTATGTAAAGGATTTTATTTCTCCTTCACATATGAAGCTTAGTGTGGCTGGATATGAGATTCTGGGTTAAAAATTCTTTTCTTTAAGAATATTGAATATTGGCTACCACTGTCTTCTGGCTTGTAGGGTTTCTGCCGAGAGATCCACTCCTATTCTGATGGGCTTCCTTTTGTAGGTAACCTGACCTTTCTCTCTGGCTGCCCTTAATATTTTCCCCTTCATTTCAACCTTGGAGAATCTGATGATTGTGTGTCTTGGGGTTGCTCTTCTCAAAGATCATCTTAGTGGTGTTCTCCCTATTTCCTGAATGTTTGCCTGTCTTGCTATGTTGGGGAAGTTCTCCTGGATAATATCCAGAAGAGTGTTTTCCAACTTGGTTCCATACTCCCTGTCACTTTCAGGGACCCCAATCAATTGTAGGTTTGGTCTTTTCACATAGTCCCATATTTCTTGCAGGCTTTGTTCATTCCTTTTCATTCTTTTATCTCTAATTTTGTCTTCATGCCTCATTTCAGTAACTTGATCTTCAATCTCTGATATCCTTTCTTCCGTTTGATCGATTTGGCTATTGATTCTTGTGTGTGCTTCACGAAGTTCTTGTGCTGTATTTTTCAGCTCCATCAGGTCATTTATGTTCTTCTGTAAACTGGTTATTCTAGTTAGCAGTTCCTGTAACCTTTTGTCAAGGATCTCAGCTTCCTTGCATTCTGTTATAACATGCTCCTTTAGCTCACAGGAGTTTGTTATTACCCATCTTCTGAAGCCTACTTCTTTCATTTTGTCAAACTAATTCTCTGTCCAGTTTTGTGCCCTTGTTGGAGAAGAGTTTCGATTATTTGGAGGAGAAGAGGCATTCTGGTTTTTGGAATTTTCAGCCTTTTTGCACTGGTTTTTCCTCATCTTCATGGATTTATCTATCTTTGATCTTTGAAGTTGGTGACCTTTGGATGGTGTTTCTGTGTGGGGGTTCTTTTTGTTGATGTTGATGTTATTGCTTTCTGTTTGTTAGTTTTTCTTCTTACAGTCAGGCCCCTCTTCTGCAGGACTGCTCCAGACCCTATTTGTCTGGGTATCACCAGCAGAGGCTGCATAGCAGCAAAGACTGCTGCCTGCTCCTTCCTCTGGAAGCTTTGTCCCAGAGGGGCACTGGCCTGATGTCAACCAGAGCTCTCCTGTATGACGTGTCTGTCAATCCCTGTTGGGAGGTCTCTCCCAGTTAGGAGACACAGGGGTCAGGGACCAACTTGAGGAGGCAGTCTGTCCTTTAGCAGAGCTCGAGCCTTGTGCTGGGAGAACCCTCCTTGTCAGGATCTGTTGCTCTCTTCAGAGCCAGCAGGCAGGAATATTTAATTCTGCTGAAGCTATATCCACATCTGCCCCTTCCCCCAGGTGCTCTTAAGCAGTGAGATGGCAGTTTTATCTATAAGCCCCTGACTGGGGCTGCTGCCTTTCTTTCAGGGATGCCCTGACCAGTGAAGAGGAATTTAGAGAGGCCGTCTGACCACAGCTGCTTTGCCATGCTGCATTGAGTTCTGCCTAGTCCTTGGTAATGGCAGGGGAAAACTGCTTACTCAAACCTCAGTAATGGTGATGCCCCTCCCACTACCAGGCTGGATCCTCTCAGGTTGACTTCAGACTGCTGTGCTGGCAGTGAAAATTTCAAGCCAGTGGTGTTTAGCTCGCTGGGCTCCATGGTAATGGGACCCACTTAGCGAGACCACTTGGCTTCCTGGTTTCAACCCCCTTTCCAGGGGAGTGAATGGTTCTGTCTTGCTGGGGTTCCAGGTGCCACTGGGGTATGAAAACAAACAAACAAACAAACTCCTGCAGCTAGCACAGTGTCTGCCCGAACAGCCACCAAGTTTTGTGCCTGAAACCCAGGGCCCTTTTGGTGTATGCACACAGGGAATCACCTGGTCTGTGAATTGCAAAAACCATGGGAAAAGCATAGTATCTGGGCTGGATAGCACAGTCCCTCACTTGGCTGCGGAAGGGAGGCCCCCAACTCCTTGCACTTCCTGGGTGAGGCGATGCCCCACCCTGCTTCTGCTAGCCCTCCATGGGCTGCACCCACTACCTAATCTGTCCCCTCAGTTGGAAATGCAGAAATCACCCATCTTCTGTGTTGGTCTCGCTGGAAGCTGCCAGACAGGGCTGTTATTCAGCCATCTTCAAGTCTTGCTTTCACATGTTTGAAGTATAAACCTAGAAGTGAGGTTTCTGGGTCATAAGGTAATTCTGTGTTTAATTTTTCTGAGTAACTGCCAAAGTGTTTTCCACAGCAGCTGCACCATTTTATGTTGCCACCAATGATGGATAAGTATTCTTTTTTCTCCACATCCTCAACACTTCTTATTTTGTTTTCTTTTAATAATCATCCTGGCTAGGCACAGTGGCTCACGCCTGTAATCCCAGCACTTTGAGAGGCCGAGGCGGGCAGGTCACGAGGTCAGGAGATCGAGACCATCCTGGCTAACATGGTGAAAACCCATCTCTACTAAAAATACAAAAACTTGGCTGGGCATGGTGGCACCCACCTGTAGTCCCAGCTACTCGGGAGGCTGAGGCAGGAGAATCACTTGAACCTGGGAGGTGGAGGTTGCAATGAGCTGGGATCACACCACTGCACTCCGGCCTGGGTGACAGAGTGAGACTCCATCTCAAAAAAAAAAAAAAAAAAAGTAATAATCCTAGTGTGTGTGAAGTGGTATCTCATCATGTTTTTTCTTTTTTTCATGTACTATACTTTAATGCTTATGACATAATTTTTAAAGAGGAAAATATTAGTTGGGACAATGGAAGGAGTCAGATTTTTAGGTAACACTGGACAATTTTAAGAAGAAACAGCAAGATGATACATGAAATTATATAGACCTTATGCCAAATCCTTTACTCAGAGGACAAAACTTGTTACATACAGATACAAAGCTTGTTTTGTACTGACTTGGAAATCCCAGACTTTTTCTGTGAACTTAATTAAGTGGTCCACCTTGCCTGTTCTGACACCTTTCTCAAAGACATAGTGAGGTATCGTACAACTATGCTGCTGAGTGGTGTTCCCATTGCTGGTATTTTTTTACTCTTTCTCTAAGATCATTTCATCCATATGTGCAATCCCATCAGCTCAGGGGAAGCATAAAGCATTTCCCACCTGTGTGTCTCACCTCTCAAATATGTCTTTATTTTATTGTAGGAGCACAGGATTGTACCTTAGTTTTGCTGCTACCCACAACTCATGCTCTAATGCAACTGCCTCAGTGAGGCACACTGTGGTTAAACCCTTACTAAATGTTTTCATCTTAAAGTCAAGTAATAAAGACATAAAATGAGCTCTGAAAGGATTCTTCAGAGGAAAGCAATGGAAGCATCATTTTTCAAAAAGTGCCTGTGATTTTATTGTGGTTTTGATTTACATTTCCTTAATGATCAATGATGTTGAATGACTTTTCATGTATTAGCCATTTGTACATCTTTGGAGAAAAGTCTTTTCAAAATCCTTTGCCCGTTTTAAAATTGGATAGTTTGTCTTTTTGTTGTTGAGTTGTAAGAGTTCTTTATACATATTTTTATATATTCTGAATACTAAACTCTTAATCTGATATATGACTTGCAAATAGTTTTTCCATTCTATAGATTGTCTTTTCATTTTATTTTTGTGTTAATATCTTTTGATGTGCAAAAATTTAATTTTTATGGAGTCTATCTCTTTTTCTTCATTGCTCATGCTCTTGATGTCAAATCTAAGAATTCATTGCCAAATCTGTGGTCATGAAGAGTTAATACTTTGTTTATTTTTAGTGACTTTAGAGTTCTTATTATTCTATTCTCTTTTTTGTTCATCTCTGCTCTAATTTTTATTATGTCCTTCCTTCTTCTAGCTTTGGATTTAGTTTGCTGTTCTTTTTCTAGCTCCTTAGATGTAATGCTTGGCTGATTTATAATCTTGTTTTCTTAATAAAATAGGCATTTACAGCTATATATTTCCTTCTAATCATTGTTTTAGCAACATCCCTAAGATTTGGTATACTGTGGTTGTTTTTTTTTTTTCATTTATTTCAAAGTATAATTTCTCTAGTAATTTTTTCTTTGATCTACTGATTATTTAAGAGCATACTGTTTAATTTCCATATATTTCTATATTTTTCAGCTTCCTTCTATTGTTGACTTTTGTCTTCATTCCACTGCGGTCAGAAAACATTTTTTGTATAGTTTAATATTTTAACATTTATTGACAGTTGTTTTATAAGCTCACAGAGTGTCAATCAAAAAAATATTCCGTGAGGATTTGAAAAGAATATCCATTTTGCTGTTCTTGGGTAGACTGTTCCATGTATGTAGATTAAGTTTAATTGCTTTATAGTGCTATTCTTTCATCATTTATCATCTGTCTAGATAGTCTATTGATAATTAAAAGTGAGGTATTGAAGTTTCTAAATATTGTAGAACTGTCTCTCTAATTCTGTTAATGTTTTCTTCACATATTTTGGGGTTATGTTATTTGATGCATGTATGTTTATAATTGTTATATCTTATTGATAAGACCTTTTAAAAATCAATGTACAATGTCCTTCTTTGTCTCTTTTAACTTTTTCTTAAAATTTATTTTTTCTGCTATTAGTATAGACACTCTAGCTGTCTATTGGTTACTAATTGCATGGAATATCTTTTTCATTATTTCACTTTCAACCTATTTGTGTCTTTAGGTCTAAACTGAATCTCTTGTAAACAGTATATAATTGGATCATTTAAAAATCCATTTTGCCAATCTGTCTTTTAATTGGTGAGTTTAATAGACTGACATTCAAAGTGATTACTGACAAATGGGAACTTATTTCTGCCATTTTGCTATTTTTTAAATCTTTTTTATTCCTCAATTTCTCTGTTACTCCCTTCTTTTTTATTTGAATTTTTTCTTAGTTTACCATTTTCATTCTCTATTTACTTCCTTTTCATATAGTTTCATTGAGTTATATTATTAGTGGTTACTATGGTCATTATAGTTAACATCCTAAGTTTATAACAGTCTAGTTTGAATTGGTACCAACTGAGCTTGAATAGTATACATTAACTCTGCTTTTATCATATCCAGTTCTGTCCCCCTCTCAGGTTGTTATTGTCACAAATTACCTCTTTATACATGGGTAACAATTAACATAGATTTATAATTATTTGTATTCATTTTTGTTTTAAATCACATAGGAAGCAAAGATATAGTTGTAAACAAACAATATAAAATACTAACTTCTATATATGCCTATACAATTATATTTACCATTGATATTTATTTCTCCCTACAGCTCAAGTTACTATGTAGTGTCATTTCATTTCAGCCTGAAGGACTCCCTTTAGCATTTTTTTTCTTTTTCTTTTTTTTTTAACTATACGCTAAGTTCTGGGATACATGTGCAGAACATGCAGGTTTGTTACATAGGTATCCACGTGCCATGGTGGTTTGCTGCACTCATCAACCCATCATCTACATTAGGCATTTCTCTTAATGCTATCTCTCCCCTAGTTCTCCATCCTCTGACAGGCCCCAGTGTGTGATGTTACCCTCCCTGTGTTGATGTGTTCTCATTGTTCAACTCCCACTTATGAGTGAGAACATGTGGTGTTTGGTTTTCTGTTCCTGCGTTAGTTTGCTGAGGATGATGGTTTCCAGCTTCATCCACATCCCTGCAAAGGACATGACCTCATCCTTTTTTATGGTTGCATAGTATTCCATGGTTTATATATGCCACATTTTCTTTATCCAGTCTATCATTGATGGGCATTTGAGTTGGTTCCAAGTCTTTGCTATTGTAAATAGTGCTGCAATAAACATGCTGGTGCATGTGTCTTTATAGTAGAATGATTTATATTCCTTTGGGTATATACCCAGTAATGGGATTGCTGGATCAAATGGTATTTCTGGTTCTAGATCCTTGAGGAATCACCACACTGTCTTCCACAATGGGTGAACTAATTTACACTTCCACCAACAGTGTAAAAGCATTCCTATTTCTCCACATCTTCTCCAGCAACTGTTGTTTCTTGACTTTTTAATGATCACCATTCTAACCAATGTGAGATGTTATCTCATTGTGGTTTTAATTTGCATTTCTCTTATGATCAGTGATAATGAGCTTTTTTTTTCATGTTTATTGACTGCATAAATGTCTTCTTTTGAGAAGTGTCTGTTCATATCCTTTGCCCACTTTATGATGTGGTTTTTTTTTTTTTTTCTTGTAAATTGGTTTAAGTTTCTTGTAGATTCTGGATATTGGCCCTTTGTAAGATGGGTGGATTGCAAAAATTTTCTCCCATTCTGTAGGTTGCCTGTTCACTCTGATGGTAGTTTCTTTTGCTGTGCAGAAGCTCTATATTTTAATTAGGTTCCATTTGTCAATTTTGGCTTTTGTTGCCATTGCTTTTGGTGTTTTAAAGTCTTTGCCCATGCCTATGTCCTGAATGGTATTGCCTAGGTTTTCTTCTAGGGATTTATGGTTTTAGGTCTTACGTTTAAGTCTTTAATCCAGCTTGAGTTAAATTTTGTACAAGAAGTAAGGAAGGGGTCCAGTTTCAGTTTTCTGCATATGGCTAGCCAGTTTTTCCAACATAACTTATTAAATAGGGAATCATTTCCCCATTGCCTGTTTTTGTTAGGTTTGTCAAAGATCAGGATGGTTGTAGATGTGTGGCATTATTTCTGAGGCCACTGTTCTGTTCCATTGGTCTATATATCTGTTTTGGTACCAGTACCATGCTATTTTGGTTACTGTAGCCTTGTAGTATAGTTTGAAGTCAGGTAGCATGATGCCTCCAGCTTTGTTCTTCTTGCTTAGGATTGTCTTGGCTATACAGGCTGTTTTTTGGTTCTATATGAAATTTAAAGTAGTTTTTTCTAATTCTGTGAAGACTGACAATGGTAGCTTGGTGTGGGATAGCATTGAATCTATACATTACTTTAGGCAGTATGGCCATTTTCACAGTATTGATTCTTCCTATCCATGAGCATGGACTGTTTTTCCATTTGTTTGTGTCCTCTCTTATTTCCTTGTGCAGTGGTTTGTAGTTCTCCTTGAAGAGGTCCTTCACATCCCTTGTAAGTTGGATTCCTAGGTATTTTATTCTCTTTGTAGCAATTGTGAATGGGAGTTCACTCATGATTTGGCTCTCTGCTTGTTTATTATTGGCGTATAGGAATGCTTGTGATTTTTGCACATTGATTTTGTATCCTGAGACTTTGCTGAAGTTGCTTACCAGCTTAAGGAGATTTTGGGCTGAGATGATGGGGTTTTCTAAACATACAATCATGTCATCTGCAAGCAGAAACAATTTGACTTCCTCTCATCCTATTTGAATACCCTTTATTTATTTCTCTCACCTGATTGCCCTAGCCAGAACTTCCAACACTATGTTGAATAGGAGTAGTGAGAGAGGGCATTCTTGTCTGTGCTGGTTTTCAAAGGGAATGCTTTCAGCTTTTGCCCATTCAGTATGATATTGGCTGTGGATTTGTCATAAATAGCTCTTATTATTTTGAGATATGTTCCATTGATACCTAGTTTATTGAGAGTTTTTATCATGAAGGGGTTTTGAATTTTATTGAAGGCCTTTTCTGTATCTATTGAGATAATCATGTGATTTTTGTCATTGGTTCTGTTTATGTGGTGGATTATTTTTATTGATTTTCATATGTTGAACCAGCCTTGCATCCCAGGGATGATGCCAACTTGATCATGGCGGATAAGCTTTTTGATGTACTGTTGGATTCACTTTCCCAGTATTTTACTGAGTATTTTCGCATTGATGTTAATCAGGGATATTGCCCTGAGTTTCTTTTTTTACTATGTCTTTGCCAGGTTTTGGTATCAGGATGATGCTGGCCTCATAAAATGAGTTAGGGAGGAGTTCCTCTTTTTCTACTGTTTGGAATAGTTTCAGAAAAAATGATACCAGGTCCCTTTTGTATCTCTGGGAGAATTTGGCTCTGAATCCACCTGTCCCTGGGCTTTTTTTTTTTTTTTTTATTGGTAGGCTATTAATTATTGCCTCAATTTCAGAACTTGCTACTGGTCTATTCAGGGATTCAACTTCTTCCTGGTTTATACTTGGGAGGGTGTATGTGTCCAGGAATTTATCCATTTCTTCTAGATTTTCTAGTTTATTTATATAGAGGTGTTTATAGTATTCTCTGATGGTAGTTTGTATTTCTGTGGGATCAGTGGTGATACCTCCTTTATCATCTTTTATTGTGTCCATTTGATTCTTCTCCGTTTTCTTCTTTATTAGTGTGACTAGAGGTCTATCTATTTTGTTGATTTTTTCAAAAAACCAGCTCCTGGATTCCCTTTTTTTTTTTTTTTTTTGTTTGAGATGGAGTCTCCATCTGTTGCCCAGGCTGGAGTGCAGTTGTGCGATCTCGGCTCACTGCAACCTCCACCTCCCAAGTAGCTTGGACTATAGGCACATGCCACCACACCTGGCTAATTTTTGTATTTTTAATACAGACAGTGTTTCACCACATTAGCCAGTATGGTCTTGATCTCCTGACCTTGTGACCCATATGCCTCAGCCTCCCAACGTGCTGGGATTACAGGCATGAGCCACTGTGCCCAGCTGGATTCATTGTTTTTTTTGAAGGGTTTTTCCTGTCTCTATCTCTTTCATTTCTGCTCTGATCTCAGTTATTTCTTGTCTTCTAGTATGTTTTGAATTTGTTTGCTCTTGCTTCTCTTGTTCTTTTAATTGTGATGTTAGGGTGTCGATTTTAGATCTTTCCCGCTTTCTCCTGTGGGCATTTAGTGCTATAAATTTTCCTCTAAACACTGCTTTAGCGATGTCCCAGAAATTCTGGTATGTTGTGTCTTTATTCTCATTGGTTTCATAGAACTTATTTATTTCTGCCTTAATTTTGTTGGTTACCCAGTAGTCATTCAGGAGCAGGTAGTTCAGTTTCCATGAAGTTGTGCAGTTTTAAGTGAGCTCCTTAATCCTGAATTCTAATTTGATTGCACTGTGGTCTGAGGGACTGTTTGTTATGATTTCCATTCTTTTGCATTTGCTGAAGAGTGATTTACTTCCAATTATGTGGTCAATTTTAGAATAAGTGTGATGTGGTGCTGAGAAGAATGTATATTCTGTTGATATGGGGTGGAGAGTTCTGTAGATGTCTATTAGGTCAGCTTGGTCCAGAATTGAGTTCAAGTTCTGAATATCCTTGTTAATTTTCTGTCTTGTTGATCTGTCTAATATTGACAGTGGGGTGTTAAAGTCTCCCATGATTATTGTGTGGGAGTCCAAGTCTCTTTGTAGGTGTCTAAGAACTTGTTTTATGCATCTTGGTACTCCTGTATTGGGTGCATATATATTTAGGATAGTTAGCGCTTCTTGTTGCATTGATCCCTTTACCATTTTGTAATGCCCTTCTTTGTCTTTTTTTATCTTTGTTGGTTTAAAATCTGTTTTATGAGAGACTAGGATTGCAACCCCTGCTTTTTTTTTTTTTTTTTTTTTTTGCTGTCCATTTGTTTTGGTAAATTTCCTTCATATTTTTATTTTGAGTCTGTGTGTGTCTTTGCATGTGAGATGGGTCTCCTGAATACAGCACACCAATGGGTCTTGACTCTTTTTCCAATTTGCCAGTCTGCATCTTTTAATTGGGGCATTTAGCCCATTTACATTTAAGGTTAGTTTTGCTATGTGTGATTTGATCCTCTCATTATGATGCTACCTGGTTATTTTGTCTGTTATTTGATGCAGTTTCTTCATAGTGTCAATGGTCTTTACAATTTGGTTTGTTTTTTCAGTGGCTGGTACTGATTGTTCCTTTCCATATTTGGTGCTTCCTTCAGAAGCTCTTGCATGGCAGGCCTGGTGGTGACAAAATCTCTCATCATTTGCTTGTCTGTAAAGGATTTTATTTCTTCTTCTCTTATGAAGCTTAGTTTGGCTGGATATGAAATTCTGGGTTGAAAATTTTTTTCTTTAAGAATGTTGAATATTGGCTCCCATTGTCTTCTGGCTTGTAGGGTTTCTGCCGAGAGACCCACTGTTAGTCTGATGGGCTTCCCTTTGTGGGTAGCTGGTCTTTGTCTCTGCCTCTCCTTAACATTTTTTCCTTCATTTCAACCTTGGTGAATCTGACAATTACATGTCTTGGGGTTGCTCTTCTCAGGGAGTATTTTAGTGGTGTTCTCTCTGTTTCCTGAATTTGAATGTTGGCCTGTCTTGCTAGGTTGGGGAATTTTCCCTGGGTAATATCCTGAAGAGTGTTTTCCAACTTGGTTCCATTCTCCTCGTCACTTTCAGGTACTCCAATCAAATGTGTGTTTGGTCTTTTCACATAGTCCCATATTTCTTGCAGACTTTGTTTGTTCCTTTTCATTCTTTTTTCTCTAATCTTGTCTTAATACTTTATTTCGTTAAGTTGATCTTCAATCTTTGATATCCTTTCTTCCACTTGATCAATTTGGCTATTGATACTTGTGTATGCTTCATGAAGTTCTCATGCTGTATGTTTCAGCTCCATCAGGTTATTTATGTTCTTCTCTAAACTGATTTTTCTAATTAGCAATTCCTCTAACTTTTTTCAAGGTTCTTAGTCCTTGCATTGGGTTAGAACATGCTCCTTTAACTCGGAGGAGTTTGTTATTACTCACTTTCTGAAGCCTACTTCTGTCAAGTCATAAAACTCATTCTCTGTCCAGTTTTGTTCCCTTGATGATGCGGAGCTGTGATCCTTTGAAGAAGAAGAAGCGTTGTGGTTTTTGGAATTTTCAGCATTTTTCCGCTGGTTTTTGTTCACCTTTGTGGATTTATCTACCTTTGGTCTTTGATGTTGGTGACTTTTGGATGGGGTTTTTGTGTGGACGTCCTTTTTGTTGATGTTGATGCTATTCTTTTCTGTTTGTTAGTTTTCCTTTTAAAAGTCAAGCCCGTCTGTTGCAGGTCTGCTGGCGTTTGCTGGAGTCCACTCCAGACACTGTTTGCATGGGTATCACCAGCAGAAGCTACAGAACAGCAAAGATTGCTGCCTATTCCTTCCTCTGGAAGTTTTGTCCCAGAGGGGCACCTGCCAGATGCCAGCCAGAGCTCTCCTGTGTGAGGTGTCTGTGTACACCTGTTGGTAAGTGTCTCCCTGTCAGGAGGCATGGGGGTCAGGGACCCACTTGAGGAGGCAGTCTGTCTCTTAGCAGAGCTTGAGTGCTGTTCTGGGAAATTCACTGCTCCCTTCAGAGCCAGCAGGCAGGGACGTTTAAGTCTGCTGAAGCTGTGTCCACAGCCACCCTTTACCCCAGGTGCTCTGTCCCAGGGAAATGAGAGTTTTTTCTATAAGCCCTTGAGTGGGGCTGCTGCCTTTCTTTCAGAGATGCCCTGCCCAGAGAGGAGGAATCTAGAGAGGCAGCCTGGCTACAACGTTTTTGCTGAGCTGTGGTGGGCTCTGCCCAGTTCAAATTTCCCAGTGGCTGTGTTTACACTGTGAAGGGAATACCACCTACTGAAACCTCAGTAATGGTGGACACCCCTTCCCCCACCAAGCTGGAGCATTCCAGGTCGAATTCAGAATGCTGTGCTAGAATTTCAAGCCAGTGGATCTTAGCTTGCTGGGTCTGTGGGGGTAGGATCTGCTGAGCTAGACTACTTGGCTCCCTGCCTTCAGCCCCCTTTCCTGTGGAATGAACGCTTCTGTCTCGCTGGTGTTCCAGGTGCCACTGGGGTATGAAAAAAAAAAACAAAACTCCTGCAGCTAGTTTGGTGTTTGCCCAGATGGCTGCCAAGTTTTGTGCTTAAAACCCAGGGCCCTGGTGGTGTAGGCACTGGAGGAAATCTGGTCTGAGGGTTGTGAAGACTGTGGGAAAAGTGTAGTACCTGGGTACTCACGCACCGTTTCTCACACAACAGTCCCTCACAGCTTCCCTTGGCTAGGGGAGGGAGTTCCCCGACCCCTTGTGCTTCCCAGGTTAGGCAATGCCCCACACTGCTTTGTCTTGCCCTTCGATGGCTGCACCCACTGTCTAACCCATCCCAGTGAGGTGAGCCAGGTACCTCAATTGGAAATGCAGAAATCACCCACCTTGTGCATTGATCTCCCTGGGAGCTGCAGACCGGAGCTGTTCCTATTTGGCCATCTTGCCAGCCACCTCCTTTAAGCATTTCTTATAGGAAAGGTCTACTGCTGACAAACTGAATTTTTTTTAAAGCTAGAAATGTCTTAATTTCACCTTCAATTTTGAAGGATATTTTTTGTCAGATATAGAATTCTTGGCTGGCCTTTTTTTTTTTCTCTCAGCACTTTAAATATATCATTCCATTGCCTCTGACTTCTATGGTTTCTGTTGAGAAATTTGTTTCATGTTGAGGATTCCTTGTTCCTGAGAAGGCACTTTTTTTCTTGCTGTTTTCAATATTTCCTCTTTGGTTCAAAAATTTGATTATATCTCAGTATGGTTCTTTTTGAGTTCAGCATGCTTGGAATTTGTTGAGCATCTCAGAAGCGTAGATTTATATTTCCCATAAAATGTGGGCAGTGTTCTACCATTATTTCTTCAAATAAGCTATCTCCTTTTCTCTCTTTCTTTGTGTCTCTTTATCTTGCTCTCTTTGTTTTGCTCCTCTGAGACTCTGAAAATATGTATGTTAGTCTGCTTGATAGTGCACCACAGCCCCCCTTATACTTTGTTTACTTTTATTCATTATTTTTTCTTACTGCTCCTTGGATTGGGCACTTTCAATTGCCCTATCTTTAAGTTCACTTGTTCTTCTGCCTGCTCCAATTTGCTGTTGAAACCATCTAGTGAAATTTTCACTTCAGCCATTGTATTTTTTAAGTATCAAAAATTCTGTTTGGCTACTTTTTGTAATTTCTACCTCTTTGTTCATAGTCCCTGCTTGTTTATACATCATTCTCCTGATTTTCTGTAGTTCTTTGTTCCTGGTTCACTCAGTTTTTTGATTACATTTAAGAGAGTTAATTTGAAGTCTTTGTCTAGTATACCCAATGTCTGGGCTTCCTTAGGGATAGTTTCTGTCAACTTCTTTCACTTTTGAGTGAATGGGCCAAACTTTCCAGTTTGTTTGTATGCTTTACAATATTAAATTGAGAACTGGACATTTCCACTATTGTAACATGCAACTCTGGAAATCAAATTCACCTCCTCCTTAGGGATTGCTGTTATTGCTTGGTGAGGGATGGATGCTGCTGTTATTTGTTTAGAAAATTTTGCCTGCATTTTTGTCCTGAACTATATTCCTTGTGATGTGTAGTCATTGAGTTCTCTGTTCCATTTTCTTGTGATCAGCCATTATTCTGATAGAAATTTCCTTAAATTCCTAGATTCAGTAGGAAAAGAAAAAAGAAAAAGAAAAACCCTGAGTAATTTCTCGTTAAATTATTTTGGGAAGAGGAAATTCAGGATGGCTGACTAGAGGCATCCAGCACTTACCTCGTCCACAAGGAATAACCAAAATAGCAAGCAGATAATCACACTTCCAAGAAAGCATCTAAGAGAGAACACTGGAATTCAACAGAGAAATTACAGGAAACACCCAAGGCATGGACGGAGAAGGAAGCAAAGTAGCCCAGCTCAGCCTTTGATCAGCTGGGATCCCAGAGTGGCTCACCAGTGTGGGGTATGGATAAATGAGAGATCCCCAGTGGTCTACATTTCCACCATGGACTCCTGCAACCCTAGCCATTGGAGAGCTCCTCAAGCATTGCTGACCTTGGGACTAGCAGAGAGAGCTGCATAGATATCACATAATAACATTGCTCCAGAGAGGGAGTTCACACTGTGCTCCAGACCATCTTCTGAGTCCTAGCAGCTGCAGCACAATGCCACTTTGAGAGCCTAGTCCCCACTTGCCTGCATTCTGCCTTGGGGCCCAGCAGCCCCTGCATCTACACATCCTTGAAGCCACACTGACATCCTCCTTTGTCTACCTGGAGGTCTGCAGCAGTGTAACACTGGTTGGACTCAGGGTAGCAGTAGGGTTCCCAGCACTCTAGCACACATAATGTATTGTGTCCTGGAAAATGCGTGGTGCAATGCATTGGGAAAGCTCTCCTTGGGACAAACATGCACTTATCAGAGACCAAAATCCACTTGCCTGGGGCTATTGCCACTGACAGGAAACCAGTCCTCACCAACAATAGAGCTTCAGTGCCCTTGCACATGCTCTGAGGAAAAGCTCTCTCAGCCTACAACTGCTGACACTGCTGCTGCTGGGGGCAAAGGTGTGCACAACTGGCAGCAACCCCTTTACCCCCAGCAGCAGGGATGTTGCACACTGGCACGCACACTGAGGACTGCTCTCCCTGCAGCTACCATTGCCACCATCAAGGCTACCATTATTGGGGGCTGAAGCATGCCCTCCCCAGAGCCTGACTGCTGCTTGCCTGTGGCTGCTGCCACTGGTAGCAACACTGTTTCCCCAGCAGCAAGGCCATAGTGCACTTGCCTGTGCCCTGAGGTGGGGTCTCCTTGTTCACTGCAGCTGTTGCTACTGCCACCCAAGCATTCCACTGGGGAACCTGGAAATAAGACCATATTGCCTACCACAGCCTGTGCATGTGTGCATCACTAGGGGACCCAAGGATGGGTCTATCTGGTCTGGCACTCCCCCTGTTCCTCAGTGACTACACACAATTTCCAGGAATCTGGATATTGCTCCCTCCATCCACCATTGTTGGCATCTGTGCACTTCTCCTGGGAGCTTGAGGATGGGTCCACTTAGGCTACTGCTACCATTATAGCCAGTATCCATCTACATCTACCACCTGGAGATATTAGTACTGACACACTTAGCCTGTCAAAGCAATTCTAACACAAGCATGTGCCCCTTGGGAGCCTATTGGTTGTCCTACCGCTGCTACAGCCATCACTTACATCACACATGCTGCCCAGGGGCCAAAAGACCCACCTACCTGCCCAGCTATTGTTGCCACTACCAGCACCTGAGCAGCCACCTGGAGGCCCAAGAATTGGCTTACTTGGACCCAGTAACATTGGTGCTTGTGTACGCCACCAAGAGGCCCAAGGACAGGCATGCTTAGCATGCTGCCACCACCACTGGGACTCAAGGACAAGTTCACCTGGAGTCCTTATGCCAACAAAACTGCACTACGGACTACACTGACAACCATAGCCTGTGCCACTGAGGAAGTCACAGACACTACTGATGCTGTCTAGAGCCAAAGAAATCATACAACGACCAAACTACTGCATATACTCAGAATCAAAGCTAAAGTGTCCTACCCAACCAAAACCATAGATACATCTTCAAAAAAACATCATTCCCTAAAAAAGCAAATTCAAAAAATGGGAAGAAGCAACTGTTACACTGGATGACAGATACTAACATAAGAGCACAAGAAATATGAAAAAGCAAGGGCATATGACACTCCCAAGGCAGAACCTTGGATTACCCTTTGCAACTTTGGGCTTGTGTCTCATCTATGATAGATGGTAGCTGATGTAGATGACCTGGCAGTAAAGGACCCTCTTCCTTATACTCAGCATGTTGAGTAGAGCAGCAAGTACTAGAAACAATTCATCATGTTGTCTCTTGTGGGAACCAAGGAACTGTTCATGGCCAGAGGTGGTGAGCCTGGCAGACTTTGGCCACCCGACTTGCCTCAAGCTCTATCTGGTTACCCCAAATATTGAAGAGACTAATTATGACCAATATAATCCATTGTTAGACTGCCAGAGGGCTCAGAATACTCTTTGTGAGCCTCTGAGTTTGTCTATAAATGCTATAAAGGTTTTGTTTCGTTTTGTTTTAAAGCTAAACATTATATGAGTATATATGATCTCACCTCATGGATAAGTAACCCAAAAGCCTGTAAAGAGCAGATTTTGGATCCAGATTTGTTTGACTTTAAAACCCTCATTTGTCACCTCTTTCTTGTGTTGCCTCTATTTTTGTGAGAAGAGGTATCAAGTGATCAAGCAGGACTTCTTTGAGGAGTGGTATAGGGTTCATGCTGAGTTTTGAAGGCCTAGCAGAATTCAGAGAAGCAGAGAACAGGGGAGCGTGCATCTCATATAAGGAAAAAAGCAGATGTTTCCATAGACACTGAAATGGTTTTCTAAAAACAAATTTGGGGAGAACAGTGAAGATTGTGTGTAATCGTTCTCCATTTGAGTGGGTTTCTTTAGCTGATGTCTTATGACTTTTTTAAAAGTATGATTTTAAATTTTTGTGGGTACATAGTAGGTGTATATATTTATGGGATACATGAAATGTTTAGATACAGGCATGCCATGTGTAATAATCACATGATGGAAAATGAGGTATCTATCACCTCAAGCATTTATCCTTTGTGTTACAAGCAATCTAATTATAGTCTTTTAGTTATTTTAAAATGTACAATTAAATTATTATTGACTATAGTCATCCTATTGTGCTATCAAACACTAGGGCATATTAATTCATTCTATTTTTGTACCCCATAACCATCCCCACCTTCCCAGCCTCTGGTAACCATCATTCTACTCTCTATCTCCATGGGTTCAACTGCTTTGATTTTCAGATCACACAAATAAGTGAGAACATGTGATGTTTGTCTTTCTGTGCCTGGCTTATTTCACTTAACAGTTGCACTCAAGTTGCAGGTGACTTAATCTCATTCTTTTTTATGCCTAAATAGTACTCCATTGTGTATAAGTATCACATTTTCTTTATCCATTCATCTGTTGATGGCCAATTAGATTGCTTCCAAATCTTGGCTATGGTGAACACAGCCGCAACAAACATGAGAATGCAGATATCCTTTTGATATACTGATTTCTTTCTTTTGGGTATGTAACTAGCAATGAAATTGCCGGATCATATGGTAGCTCTATTTTTAACTTTTAGTTTTTGAAGAACCCCCAAACTGTTCTCCATAGTGATTGCACTAATTTTCATTTCCACCAACAGTGTATGAGGATTCCTTTTTCTGCACTTCCTTGTCAGCACTTGTTATTGCCTGTCTTTTGCATAAAACCCATTATAACTAAGGTGAGATGATATCTCATTGTAGTTTTGATTTGCATTTCTCTGGTGATCAGTGATGTTGAGCACCTCTTCCTATGTCTGTTTGCCATTTGTATGTCTACTTTTGAGAAATATCTATACAAATCTTTTGTCCACTTTTTAATTGGATTATTAGAATTTTTCCTATACAGTTGTCTGAGCTCCTGATATATTCTGGTTATTAATCTTTTGTCAGATGGGTAGTTTGGAAATATTTTCTCCCATTCTGTGGGTTATCTCTTCACTTTGTGGGTTATTTCCTTTGCTGTGCAGAAGCTTTTTATGCCATCCAATTTGTCCATTTTTGCTTTGGTTGCCTGTGGTTGTGGCATATTACTCAAGAAATCTTTGTCCAGACCAATGGCCTGGAGATTTTTCCCAGTGTTTTCTTGTAGTAGTTTTATAGTTTGAGGTCTAAGGTTTAATTCTTTAATCCATTTTGGTCGATTTTTGTATATGGTGAGAGATAAAAGTCTAGTTTCATTCTTCTGCATATGGATATCCAATTTTCCCAGTATCATTTATTGAAGAGACTGTCTTTTCTGCAGTGTGTGTTCCTGGCACATTTCTTGAAAATCTCATCACATTTTTTTTTCTCACCAAATTGATAAATCTGTTCCTTAAAGCAGAAAGTCCAAACAATGGAAGGAAAGTGCCCTGAGCAGAGTCAGACGACTAGATTCTTGGGCTGGCTGTGTGATCTTGGGCAATTTATACAACTTCTCTATTATGGCATACCTTTGACACTCAAATTCAGTTCATCTGCTTCTCAGAGTAATGGACACCAAACAGCCCTAAAAATCCTTTTGTGGACTGACTGCTGGGGCTATTCATTGTATTGATTATAGTACATCAGCCTTGGACGTGTAAAATAAATTAAGCCAATCAGGGCTACAAATGACAGAAGTATAATTTTCTAAAAGTTATTCCATTATTTCAAAATCCTTACAAATAATACTCCTCTTTTAAGTAGTTCATTAATTATTAAAAATAATGTTGGCCGGGCGCAGTGGCTCACATCTGTAATCCTAGTACTTTGGGAGGCCGAGGCAGGTGGATCACAAGGTCAGGAGATCGAGACCATCCTGGCTAACACGGTGAAACCCCGTCTCTACTAAAAAATTAGCCGGGCGTGGTGGGGGGTGCCTATAGTCCCAGCTACTCGGGAGGCTGAGGCAGGAGAATGGCATGAACCTGGGAGTTGGAGCTGGCAGTGAGCTAGGATCATGCCACTGCACTCTAGCCTGGGCAACAGAGTGAGACTCTGTCTCAAAAATAAAAAATAAAAAATAATAATGTTGGTGCACTCAGCCATTGAAGGGTCTATTACGAAAACCATTGTTTGTTTTAGAAACACCATTCTTAATCATTCAGGATATAAAATTTTCTCTCAGAATTCTCTTGATGTGTACTTTTATGTAGTCTCCTAAGTGGGCTCCTTCTTACCAAGAATAGAGGCTTCTCGGATGGGGCAGTTTGAATAAATGACCGCTCTGAGAGTGTCTCCTTTTTTTGTTGTTTTTGCCCTCTGTCTCTAAAGATGGCAACTCTGACTGGCCAAAGAGGCTTTATTAGCAATAGGTTAAGGTACTGCAGTGAAAAGGCATGTAATTGCTGGAAGGCCCAAGCTTTGGGAAAGTTTCTGGCCACAGGAGGAAGTTCTGCTCCTTTTATTGCCTGTTTTAGGAGAATTGTTATGATCAGTGCAATGAATAGTTTTGGTTGTAGTAGAAAGCCAGGAAAAGTGTGTTCTAAATTAGAATCAGATGACTAAGGGTGAGTGAGTACACATTTTTAACCCAGTTTCTTCATTGAGATGGAGCAGATTATACATATGGGTTTTGGGAAATCAAAATAATTTTTAGAAATTGATCAAACCTCAGTATTTAAACAAGATCACATGACAGTTGTTGCTTAGAGAGCAAGAATGTAGCTAATTCTTGATTCCCTCAGAAATGAGTAGCTGCCTTTCTGGTTTCTGTGGATTATTCCTGCTATTGAATTCTCCCTGCCATCTCCTTATACTTGGGCTTTTGGGCCCTTTACTTGCTTATAACCTCCTCTACCAAAGAGGACTGGCAGACAGGGCTGGGGGAAGGCAGGACAACAACCCCCAGTTAGAGATTTGGTTTCTAATGTTCAGTTCTGGCAAAAGTTCTGTGGTAAAGGAGACAATGCCTGTAGCCATAAAATGTGGTTTGGGGGCCGTCCATGTTGTCCTTCCTTCTCCTTCCTCCTTACCACATATAATCAGGAATTGGCTGTCTAGCAACTCTCCTACGCTCTAGGAAAAAGCAGTCTGAAGGTGGGTGGGGAGGGGAAAGAGGACTGCTTTCCCCACTTTCTTGATGTCGATTCTACTCTTAAGTGTGCAGTGTTCTCTCCACTGAGCTATTATCAGAGGACCTGCAGTTTTCCTCTTCCATAATTGCAATGCAAACGACTGCAGGGAGAACACACTGAGATTTGGAGAGCTGTTGTTGTTTCATTGTAAAATGGTAGCTGTCTTAGGAGATGGGACCACAGTTTCCAGCACTAGCTTGTGGCTGAACTTTGGCTCCTTAGTTGTGAGTTATCACTTTGTCTCTTACCAGAGGTGTTTTTCTATTCTCATTTTTGCCTATGAGAACTTCTTTTTTTAAAAATAGAAATTCATCTTCATGTCTATGGGTACATTTAAGTGACTTAGCGGTTTGTGAGTAGATTGGTCATTGAATCACAACTTTGCAGATTGTCTTTAAATATAGTGATAATGTTGATGATGACAACCATAATGATAAAGGTAAATTAAATCTACAATCCAAGCTAACCTCTTTGGAGCCTCCCATTCACTGGAAGTTATTGAGCCTGAGCGGGCAGAGCACTGTTGGAGAGACTGTAGTGTATGGGGCCAGACAGCCTGCTTTGGCCACTAGCCATCTCTATGGCCTTGGACAAGTTATTTAACCTTACTAAACCTCAATATTCTGGTTTGATAAATAGAGATAATAATAGTGAGGATATTTACAGTGGACATTTGCCATTCTTTTTGGTTGTCCAGCGTGTGGAGTCTCCCTCCTGTGACTCAGGAATGCGTTCACTATATAATGTCAGCTACTTGCTCTCCCAGCCTCCCTTGTAATTATGGTGTGGGCACCTGCCCCAGAGCTGCAGTTAACAAATGACTTCTCACAGTGGATGGTGGTAGAAGAACCAAGTTCAGGAGCAGCAGTGGTGGCAGGAATGGTAGTCCCAGTGGTTAGCACTACAGGATGCACTAGCCAATTCCCAGAGTAGCAGTGTTCACCTCACCAAAATGGTTCAATTGTATGATTTTTAGGCGGTGCTCCAGCCTGTAGAGCCTCAAAAGGGTTCTCCAGCCCTTCCATAATCCTATAAGCTGCCTGATATCCTCCTTAAATCAGCCCAAATTGGTTTCTATAGCTTGCACTGTAAGTCCCGATTGGTACAGTATCTCAGTGAGGTGAATATTAAATGAGATAATACAAGGAAAGTGTTTGGCACAGGGGCATAACACCTAGTAGATGCTCAAGGAATACTGTTAATAATAGTAATAGTATTAATAGTAAGAGCAACCAGAGATTAGACTGAAAAGAGACCTAAGGTGTTGTCAGCTTTGTAGGAAGAGAGTTTAAAGGTTAACTGCTGGATGGAATCTATCAATGTAATTTTGGTTATCATAGAATTAACTGGACTTAGCCCAGCCTCCTTTTTTATTGATAAAGAAGGTTCAGGGACATTGGGTAAATTACTCAGTGCCAACAGCTAGTGAATGACAGAGCCAAGCTGGAGGCTTTTGAACTGTCTGTTCTCTACTCCACTGCTCCATGCTATTTAAATTTAAAAACTTAACAAACACATGTGTATGGCATGGATTAAGATCTGTGAGGAACTAAGAAAGAACTATGGTTGGTACCTGGAATTGTTCAACGCCATCTCTCCTGATCATCATTGAACCTGGTGAAGCAGAACACGCACATGCCCAATTAGAGAACAGAGTGAAAAAGCACAGTGCGTGCTGGGCCCTGTGGCTAAAAACCACAGACAGGACAGTCACTATGGCTAAAGTCAGAGAAGATCTCATGGGAAGGTGAGAATTGAAGCTGATGTGTGAAGTGACTTTTACCACCTAAATAAGGTGAGGTTTATTTTTTTTTAAAAAAAAGTGTTAGGGCAAAGCCAAAGTTAGACATTTACTGTGGGTTTACTTGTTTGTTTTTGAGAGGGCATCAGGGTAGAACTTTTAAAAATACCATGGAAATTATAGGATATAAATTATAATGTGTAAATTTTAAAAAGTCTTCAAATCTCTGCTGAAAACAGAGGGCTGTTTTGTTGGTTCTTAACCATCTTTGGAAATTTAAGCCATACTCAACATGTTTAAAAGATTAATAAAAATATATTTATGGCATTTTTATATCATTTCGTGGCATTTTTGTTTTGTTTCGTTTTGTTTTGTTTTTGAGATGGAGTCTTGCTCTGTCACCCAGGCTGGAGTGCAGTGGCACAATCTCAGCTAACTGCAACCTCCGCCTCCTGGATTCAAGCGATTCTCCTGCCTCAGCTTCCTGAGTAGCTGGGATTACAGATGCCCGCCACCACATCTGGCTAATTTTTGTATTTTTAGTAGAGATGGGGGTTTCTCCATGTTGGCCAGGATAGTCTCGAACTCCTGGCCTCAAGTGATCCACCTGCCTTAGCCTCCCAAAGTGCTGGGATTACAGGCATAAGCCACCACACCCAGACTCATTTGGTGTTTTTAAAGCACATTTATGGGCATGACCTTTGATCACAGAGACAACGAGAGTTGGGTAGAAATGTCTTAAATTTAAAGAGGGAAAAACTGAAGCTCGGAAGGCCTAAATGGCGTGTTTACATCATAAAGTTGGTTTATTTAACAAAATTAAGTTCAGATTTCTTGACTTTGGGTCTAAAATTCTATTTGCTAAGAAACTAAAAGTGCTTGTGTCAAAAAGCAACTTTAGAAACATTGCATATTGTCATAATAGCCTCCAACTTTAGTTTGCTTGGATATGCTTCTCTCTGTATCTGAAAGCTGCTTTACCAGTGAATATAAAGGAATTTCTACACCATTGCCAATTCCAGATTGTCTAAATTGTGTTCGTAAACTGCATCTATTGGGTTTCTGATTGCTGAGGACTCCAGGCTGTAGCGACGTCACGAACCGATCTTACAGGACTCAAGATGCTTGCAGATCCTGACAGTTCCTTCTGGAATACACTGCCAAAGGTAGTCGAAGATTTTTGTTTTTGTTTTTTTTTTTTAAAGCTAGATAATCCCACATTTAGAATTTTTCTCAAGGGAGAATGTCGATGTATTCCAGTCTGTCAAAAGGTAAAGAAAGTTATTTTCTTCTTACTAGCTAAAGAAGATAATGAAAAGAGGAATCTGAAATTTGAAATCTCCAATCCATAGGTAGATGAAAAGAGGAATCTGAAATTTGAAATCTCCAATCCATAGGTAGAAAGTGCCAAAAATCACACTTCTGGGTTGTTTTGATTTATTTGTCCTAAGAAGTTATCCTTCCTCCCCTCCCCTCCCCTTTCTTTCCTTCCTTCCTTCCTTCCTTCCTTCCTTCCTTCCTTCCTTCCTTCCTTCCTTCCTTCCATCTTCCTCCTTTTCTTTCTTTCTCTCTCTCTTTTACAAATAAGACTCTCCTTAGCTGGAAACTATATCCCGCTATGAAATTGTGTGTTCATCCAGTTTTCATTTTACTTGAATTTTCAGCAGCATTGAACAGTATAGCCCCACTCCCGTAATCTACACCTTTTGAAACACTATTTTCTTCTGGCTTTCAGCCTCTACTCGTCTTTCAACTAAATTTTCTCTCTGTTCTTCCTTAATTCCCTTTCAGACTCATGCTACTCTATATGACCATTAAATATCAGAATTCCCAAAAACCCATTCCTGGGCCCTGTCCTCTTCTTGCTCTATACTTCTTCCTCAGGCAAACTCTATGATCAGGATTGAATTCCTGCCCACATGGCCATGACTTGGAAATGTGTATCTCCAGTCCATGTCTCTCCTTTGAATACCAGGTCAAGCATGTCCTCATGTATCCACTTGGTCATCTCAAAAACATCTTAAATTCAACATGAACAAAACAAATTCACCATGTTCCCTCTACTAACCCTGACCGACACTCACTATTCCCAAATCTCAGTGAACATAACGGCATCCTGCAGTTGTGGCAACTTGGGCATCATTCTCTCTCAAATCCTGTATCCAATCCATCAGCAGCTGTGATATTTCCCATATTTCCCATCCACTTCCCTCCATTTGTGCTGTCACCACTGGTCCTGACTTCCATCGCTTTTCACCTGGATGGTTGCTGGAGCCTCCTCACAGCTCTGCCTACATCTTTTTAGCATTCTTCCACCATCACAGATAAACAGTGTAGTTCAAGTTGTGATGATATTGACATAAACAGCCTCCAATATACTAAATCCAGGCACCTAGTAAATATTTGTTGGCTGTTGTTTTTTTTCCTGTAAGGTGGGATGCTTATGGCCTGGGATCTGAAACAGGAAAAGATCATCATATGATCATTACCTCTAACTTCAGTCTCTTTCTTCCCCTCCTTCAAACCTCAGAGCAAAGGCCAGAGAAATCACGTTTTTGCAACAATATCAGGGACAAAATAAGCTGAAAGAAATAATTTTGAGAACAGGCTGAAATAATCAGTGATACATAATTTCAATCTTAGCTCAAAAGATTGGGGGAGGAGGAGAAGAACAATTACAGGAGTTTTCATCAAAATGTACAAATACAAAGAAAGACACATACAATTATGGGTGTACTTATGCACACCAATAATACACACACACATACACAAGCATACCCTGTACCCAGTGCTTTATCCATGCTGGTACATAGTAAATGAATGTTGAACAAATGAACGAAACAAAGCCAGCTCCTTATCAGGTTTGGATAAAATATTGGCTGCTTGTTTTTGTAGGTCACTAGAAAATGAACCGAAAACAAAATAAATTTACTAGTTAAGATGCATTCTTAAATAATTCTTTTTCAAAATTATTCTAAAAAATATTTATCCCCCAAAGTTCTTAGAGCTGAATAAGACTACATGTCTTTAATTCTTTTTTTTTTTTTTTTTTTTTTTTTTTGAGATGGAGTCTTGCTCTGTCACCCAGGCTGGAGTGCAGTGGCTCAGTGGCTAGATCTCAGCTCACTGCAAGATCCATCTCCTGGGTTCACGCCATTCTCCTGCCTCAGCCTCTCGAGTAGCTGGGACTACAGGTGCCTGCAACCATGCCTGGCTAATTTTTTGTATTTTTAGTAGAGACGGGGTTTCACCAGGTTAGCCAGGATGGTCTCAATCTCCTGACCTCGTGATCCACCCACCTCGGCCTCCCAACGTGCTGGAATTACAGGCGTGAGCCACCACGCCTGGCCCTTTCATTCTTTTACTTGACTCTATCCCATATTTATACCCTCTCTAATATTTCAGTTATGATCCTCAGAGGTAAGTATCCCATTTTCCCACTTTATAGACTAGGAAACTGAGGCGTATGCAAAAGTAACTTCAGAAAAAGGTACATAATTGCACAACAGAATTTCCCTTAAATATGATCTTCCAGTACTAGTAATGTCCCCTTGAGTCAATAATTTTTTAAAAAATGCACAGTAAACATTGAATTTTCTTAAGAGTTCAATTCTTCCTAAATTCATCTATAGATTCAATCTATTCCAAATCAAACTGTCAGCATGCTAGTTTTTAGAAATTCAGAAGCTAATTATAAAATATATATGAAAATGCAAATTACTGAATAAATTTAAAAAGAAGAACAAAGTTGGTGGTCTTATGTTACCCAATTTCAAGACTTTATATAGTGTTAAATAATCAAGACTGTATGGTAGTAGTGGAAGGGTAGATATATAGATGCATGGAACAGAAAAACCCAGAAATAGACTCTTATATTTATGATCAGTTGATTTTTTACAAAGATGGAAATTTGATGGGGAAAAGAAAGTTTTCAACAAGTGATGGTGGAGCAACTGGATGTTTGTAAGGAAACAATGAATCTTGATTCTTACCTCAGATACAAAATGAATGTTGTCATTCATTCAAGAGATAATGAGTGTGCCAGGTGAGAGGGGGTCTTGTTGGATAATCTCCAACAAGTCTGCCCACTGGGAGGAATGCACATGGGGGTGGAACCTTGGGAAGTTTGTGCCATTTGCAGTGGGGAAGAGCCCGGCCCCTCCTCTTCCTGTGCGGAACCTGGGACTCAAGTTGCGTGTGGCAAGTACTCTAGCAGGGACTCTGGCCTTGCGAGAGTCCCTGTTTCCCCCTTTTCTTCCTTTTCACCTAATAAAACCCTGTCCTACTCATCATTCAAATTGTCTGTGAGCCTGAATTTTCATGGCCATGGGACAAAGAAGCCTCGTCTTTAGCTGAACTAAGGAAAAGTCCTGCAAAAGGATTTCCTATGTACCAGCAAAAATGGATGGTAAATATAAATTTAAGAACCAAAATGACAAAAATTCTAGAAGAAAACATAGGAGAAAATTTCTATGTTCTTGAAGAAGGCAAAGAGTTCTTAAATGCCCAAATAATGAACCATTAAAGAAACAATGATAAAATGGACTTTGTCAAAATTAAAATCTTTTGCTCTTCAAAAGACACCTTTAGAAAAATAAAAAGGCAAGCCATGGAATTGGAGAAAATTGTTGCAATGTTACGTGTTAGTTATCTATTGCTCTATAAAAAATTACCCACAAAACTTAGAAACTTGAAACAACAAACAATTATTATCTCACAGTTTCTGTGGGCCAAAATCTGGGAAATGGCAATTAAGCTGTTGGCTGGGATAGAGTCATCTAAAGACTGAATTTGGGGAAGATCCGCTTTCAGGCCCTCTTATGTGGCTACTGGTAGAAGATCCAGAAGATTACCTCAGTTTCTGGACACATGAGCCTCTCCATAAGGCCTCTTGTCTGTCCTCAGGACATGGCAGCTCCCTTCTCCTTGAGTGAGTAGCTGAAGAGAGAGAAGTGAGTGAGTGCACTAAAGATAGCAGCTGCGGTCATTTTATGATATACTCTCTGGAGCAACATCCCATAACTCTGTGATGTTCTATTTGTTAGAAGTGAGTCCTTAAATCCAGCCCACGTAAAAGGGAAGCTGAATTAAGCTCTACCTCTTGAGTGGACGAGTATCCAAGAATTTGTACACATAACTATAAAACCACCAGAGTATATAGCTTACAAAAAAGTTTGTATACAGAATAGACAGAGAACACTACAACTCTATAATAAGAAAATTCTATGAAAATGGTAAAATCGTGGAATAGACACTTTCAAATGAAGATATTCTTACGTTTAATAAACACAAGAAAAGATGCTCAACATCATTGGTCATCAGAGAAATGTAAATGAAAACCACTATACGTCTACCAGAATGGTTAAAATTAAAAAGACTGAAAACTTTGACTAAATGCTGGCAAGCATGTCGAGGCATTGGAATGCAACATTGCTGGTGGGAATGTAAAAGAGTATAACCACTTTGGAAGATGTCAATTTTTTAAAAGTTGAACATATGCTTTACATACACCCTAACCATCCCACTCTGAGGTATTTACCCAAGAAAAATGAAAATATATGACAGCATAAAAGTTTGTATACATATATTCACAGTAATTTTATTTGCTGTAGCTATAAGAACTGGAAATAACCCAAATGTCTTTCAACAGGTAATGGAGAGACAAAATGTGGTGCAGCCATACAAGGGGGTACTACCCAGCAATACAAAGGAATGAGCTACTAACACACAAAACATCATGAAGGAATCTCAAAATCATCATGCTAAGGGAAAGAATTCAGACACAAAGGAATCTATCTGAATATGAATTTAGTTATATAAAATTGTAGAACACACAAGCTAATCAATAGCAACGAATGCAGATCAGTTTTTGCCTTGGGGTGTGGGTAGAGGGAATAATAGAGTACAAGGGAACAGAGGGTATCTTTTGGGGATGGTAGAAATCTTCTGTTTTTTGACCATTGGAGTGGTTTCAAGAGTGTACACATCTCTCAAAACTTCTTAATTTGTGTACCTTAAGTAAATGGAGTTTTCTGAATACAAATTATAATCCCAATAAAGTTGACTTTCAGCAGGGGGGTGGAGGAGAAACTAAAAGTCAATAATTTTTCATCTTTAAAACTGTTGAATGTCACTTTGTATGAGTACATTCACCATTTGTGTAACTTGTGAGTTGGTGAGGCATTTGAATGACCTGATTAGCAGTGTTTTTGTCTGTGAAATGTGTGTATTTGGCAGAGTTGTAATCAGGCAGGAGAGGGACAGAGGGTTTGTCATGATGCATCAGACCATCTCTGAGGTTCCTCCCATTGTTGCATAATTCTGTCTTCTGTCCCTACGTGGACAAGAGCCCAGGCCTTGTAATTCAACAGACCTGCATTCAATGTCGGCTCAGCTATTTCTAGCAGTGTGACCCTGGGCCTGTTACTAAGTTTCAGTTTCATCAGAGGTAAAATAAGGATAATATACTTACATAGAAATGAGCTGTCATGAGTGGAGCCAAGATGGCCAAATACGAACAGCTCCGGTCTACAGCTCCCAGCGTGAGCGACGCAGAAGATGGGTGATTTCTGCATTTCCATCTGAGGTACCGGGTTCATCTCACTAGGGAGTGCCAGACAGTGGGCGCGGGACAGTGGGTGCAGCGCACCGTGCGCAAGCCGAAGCAGGGCGAGGCATTGCCTCGCTTGGGAAGCACAAGGGGTCAGGGAGTTCCCTTTCCTAGTCAAAGAAAGGGGTGACAGATGGCACCTGGAAAATCGGGTCACTCCCACCCCAATACTGCGCTTTTCCAACGGGCTTAAAAAACGGTGCACCAGGAGATTATATCCTGCACATGGCTTGGAGGGTCCTACGCCCACGGAGTCTTGCGGATTGCTAGCACAGCAGTCTGAGATCAAACTGCAAGGCGGCAGTGAGGCTGGGGGAGGGGTGCCTGCCATTGCCCGGGCTTGCTTAGGTAAACAAAGCAGGTGGGAAGCTCGAACTGGGTGGAGCCCACCACAGCTCAAGGAGGCCTGCCTGCCTCTGTAGGCTCCACCTCTGGGGGCAGGGCACAGACAAACAAAAAGACAGCAGTAATCTCTGCAGACTTAAATGTCCCTGCCTGACAGCTTTGAAGAGAGCAGTGGTTCTCCCAGCATGCAGCTGGAGATCTGAGAATGGGCAGACTGCCTCCTCAAGTGGGTCCCTGACCCCTGACCCCCGAGCACCCTAACTGGGAGGCACCCCCCAGTAGGGGCAGACTGACACCTCACACGGCCATGTACTCCTCTGAGACAAAACTTCCAGAGGAACAATCAGACAGCAGCATTCGCAGTTCACGAAAATCCGCTGTTCTGCAGCCACTGCTGCTGGTACCCAGGCAAACAGGGTCTGGAGTGGACCTCTAGCAAACTCCAACAGACCTGCAGCTGAGGGTCCTGTCTGTTAGAAGGAAAACTAACAAACAGAAAGGATATCCACACCAAAAACCCATCTGTACATCACCATCATCAAAGACCAAAAGTAGATAAAACCACAAAGATGGGGAAAAAACAGAGCAGAAAAACTGGAAACTCTAAAAAGCAGAGTGCCACTCCTCCTCCAAAGGAACCCAGCTCCTCATCAGCAATGGAACAAAGCTGGATGGAGAATGACTTTGACGAGTTGAGAGAAGAAGGCCTCAGACGATCAAACTACTCCGAGCTACAGGAGGAAATTCAAACCAAAGGCAAAGAAGTTGAAAACTTTGAAAAAAATTTAGACGAATGTATAACTAGAATAACCAATATAGAGAAGTGCTTAAAGGAGCTGATGGAGCTGAAAGCCAAGGCTTGAGAACTACATGAAGAATGCAGAAGCCTCAGGATCCAGTGCGATCAACTGGAAGAAAGAGTATCAGTGACGGAAGATGAAATGAATGAAATGAAGCGAGAAGGGAAGTTTAGAGAAAAAAGTATAAGAAGAAATGAACAAAGCCTCCAAGAAAAATGGGGCTATGTGAAAAGACCAAATCTACGTCTGATTGGTGTACCTGAAAGTGATGGGGAGAATGGAACCAAGTTGGAAAACATTCTGCAGGATATTATCCAGGAGGACTTCCCTAATCTAGCAAGGCAGGCCAACATTCAGATTCAGGAAATACAGAGAACACCACAAAGATACTCCTCAAGAAGAGCAACTCCAAGACGCATAATTGTCAGATTCACCAAAGTTGAAATGAAGGAAAAAATGTTAAGGGCAGTCAGAGAGAAAGGTCGGGTTACACTCAAAGGGAAGCCCATCAGACTAACAGCGGATCTGTCAGCAGAAACTCTACAAGCCAGAAGAGAGTGGGGGCCAATATTCAACATTCTTAAAGAAAAGAATTTTCAACCCAGAATTTCATATCCAGCCAAACTAAGCTTCATAAGTGAAGGAGAAATAAAATACTTCACAGACAAGCAAATGCTGAGAGATTTTGTCACCACCAGGCCAGCCCTAAAAGAGCTCCTGAAAGAAGCACTGAACATGGAAAGGAACAACCGGTACCAGCCACCGCAAAATCATGCCAAATTGTAAAGACCATCGAGGCTAGGAAGAAACTGCATCAACTAACAAGCAAAATAACCAGCTAACATCATAATGACAGGATCAAATTCACACATAACAATATTAACTTTAAATGTAAATGGACTAAATGCTCCAATTAAAAGACACAGACTGGCAGATTGGATAAAGAGTCAAGACCCATCAGTGTGCTGTATTCAGGAAACCCATCTCACATGCAGAGACACACATAGGCTCAAAATAAAGGGATGGAGGAAGATCTACCAAGCAAATGGAAAACAAAAAAAGGCAGGGGTTGCAATCCTAGTCTCTGATAAGACAGACTTTAAACCAACAAAGATCAAAAGAGACAAAGAAGGCCATTACATAATGGTAAAGGGATCAATTCAACGAGAAGAGCGAACTATCCTAAATACATATGCACCCAATACAGGAGCACCCAGATTCATAAAGCAAGTCCTGAGTGACCTACAAAGAGACTTAGACTCCCACACAATAATAATGGGAGACTTTAACACCCCACTGTCAACATTAGACAGATCAGTGAGACACAAAGTTAACAAGGATACCCAGGAATTGAACTCAGCTCTGCACCAAGCAGACCTAATAGACATCTACAGAACTCTCCACCCCAAATCAACAGAATATACATTTTTTTCAGCACCACACCACACCTATTCCAAAATTGAACACATAGTTGGAAATAAAGCACTCCTCAGCAAATGTAAAAGATCAGAAATTATAACAAACTGTCTCTCAGACCACAGTGCAATCAAAGTAGAACTCAGGATTAAGAAACTCACTCAAAACCACTCAACTACATGGAAACTGAACAACCTGCTCCTGAATGACTACTGGGTACATAACAAAATGAAGGCAGAAATAAAGATGTTCTTTGAAACCAACGAGAACAGATACACAACATACCAGAATCTCTGGGACACATTCAAAGCAGTGTGTAGAGGGAAATTTATAGCACTAAAAGCCCACAAGAGAAAGCAGGAAAGATCCAAAATTGACACCCTAACATCACAATTAAAACAACTAGTAAAGCAAGAGCAAACACATTCAAAAGCTAGCAGAAGGCAAGAAATAACTAAAATCAGAGCAGAACTGAAGGAAATAGAGACAGAAAAAACCCTTCAAAAAATTAATGAATCCAGGAGCTGCTTTTTTGAAAGGATCAACAAAATTAGTAGACCGCTAGCAAGACTAATAAAGAAGAAAAGAGAGAAGAATCAAATAGACGCAATAAAACATGATAAAGGGGATATCACCACTGATCCCACAGAAATACAAACTACCATCAGAAAATACTACAAACACCTCTACACAAATAAACTAGAAAATCTAGAAGAAATGGATAAATTCCTCGACACACACACCCTGCCAAGACTAAACCAGGAAGAAGTTGAATCTCTGAATAGACCAATAACAGGCTCTGAAATTGTGGCAATAATCAATAGCTTACCAACCAAAAAGAGTCCAGGACCAGATGGATTCACAGCCAAATTCTACCAGAGGTACAAGGAGGAACTGGTACCATTCCTTCTGAAACTATTCCAATCTATAGAAAAAGAGGGAATCCTCCCTAACTCATTTTATGAGGCCAGCATCATCCTGATACCAAAGCCGGGCAGAGACACAACCAAAAAAAGAATTTTAGACCAATATCCTTGATGAATATTGATGCAAAAATCCTCAATAAAATACTGGCAAACCGAATCCAGCAGCACATCAAACAACTTATCCACCATGATCAAGTGGGCTTCATCCCTGGGATGCAAGGCTGGTTCAATATATGCAAATCAATAAATGTAATCCAGCATATAAACAGAACCAAAGACAAAAACCACATGATTTTCTCAATAGATGCAGAAAAGGCCTTTGACAAAATTCAACAACCCTTCATGCTAAAAACTCTCAATAAATTAGGTATTGATGGGATGTATCTCAAAATCATAAGAGCTATTTATGACAAACCCACAGCCAATATCATACTGAATGGACAAAAACTGGAAGCATTCCCTTTGAAAACTGGCACAAGACAGGGATGCCCTCTCTCACCATTCCTATTCAACATAGTGTTGGAAGTTCTGGCCAGGGCAGTTAGGCAGGAGAAGGAAATAGAGGGTATTCAATTAGGAAAAGAGGAAGTCAAATTGTCCCTGTTTGCAGATGACATGATTGTATATCTAGAAAACCCCATCATCTCAGCCCAAAATCTCCTTAAGCTGATAAGCAACTGCAGCAAAGTCTTAGGATACAAAATCAATGTACAAAAATCACAAGCATTCTTATATACCAATAACAGATAAACAGAGATCCAAATCATGAGTGAACTCCCATTCACAGTTGCTTCAAAGAGAATAAAATAACTAGGAATCCAACTTACAAGTGACGTGAAGGACCTCTTCAAGGAGAACTACAAACCACTGCTCAATGAAATAAAAGAGGATATAAACAAATGGAAGAACATTCCATGCTCACAGGTAGGAAGAATCAATATCATGAAAATGGCCATACTGCCCAAGGTAATTTATAGATTCAATGCCATCCCCATCCAGCTACCAATGACTTTCTTCACAGAATTGGAAAAAACTACTTTAAAGTTCATGTGGAACCAAAAAAGAGCCCGCATTGCCAAGTCAATCTTAAACCAAAAGAACAAAGCTGGAGGCATCATGCTACCTGACTTCAAACTATACTACAAGGCTACAGTAACCAAAACAGCATGGTACTGGTACCAAAACAGAGATGCAGATCAATGGAACAGAACAGAGCCCTCAGAAATAACGCCGCATATCTACAGCTATCTGATCTTTGACAAACCTGAGAAAAACAAGCAATGGGGAAAGGATTCCCTATTTAATAAATGGTGCTGGGAAAACTGGGTAGCCATATGTAGAAAGCTGAAACTGGATCCCTTCCTTACACCTTATACAAAAATTAATTCAAGATGGATTAAAGACTTAAATGTTAGACCTAAAACCATAAAATCCCTAGAAGAAAACCTAGGCATTACCATTCAGGACATAGGCATGGACAAGGACTTCATGTCTAAAACAACAAAAGCAATGGCAACAAAAGCCAAAATTGACAAATGGGATCTAATTCAATTAAAGAGCTTCTGCACAGCAAAAGAAACTACCATCAGAGTGAACAAGCAACCTACAAAATGGGAGAAAATTTTTGCAACCTACTCATCTGACAAAGGGCTAACATCCAGAATCTACAATGAACTCAAACAAATTTACAAGAAAAAAACAACCCCATCGGAAAGTGGGCAAAGGACATGAACAGACACTTCTCAAAAGAAGACATTTATGCAGCCAAAAAACACATGAAAAAATGCTCACCATCACTGGCCATCAGAGAAATGCAAATCAAAACCATAGTGAGATACCATCTCACACCAGTTAGAATGGCAATCATTAAAAAGTCAGGAAACAACAGGTGCTGGAGAGGATGTGGAGAAATAGGAACACTTTTACACTGTTGGTGGGACTGTAAACTAGTTCAACCATTGTGGAAGTCAGTGTGGCGATTCTTCAGGGATCTAGAACTAGAAATACCATTTGACCCAGCCATCCCATTACTGGGTATATACCCAAAGGAGTATAAATCATGCTGCTATAAAGACACATGCACACATATGTTTATTGCGGCACTATTCACAATAGCAAGGACTTGGAACCAACGCAAATGTCCAACAATGATAGACTGGATTAAGAAGATGTGGCACATATACACCATGGAATACTATGCAGCCATAAAAAATGATGAGTTCATGTCCTTTGTAGGGACATGGATGAAACTGGAAATCATCATTCTCAGTAAACTATCGCAAGAACAAAAAACCAAACACCGCATATTCTCACTCGTAGGTGGGAATTGAACAATGAGAACACATGGACACTGGAAGGGGAACATCACACTCTGGGGACTGTTGTGGGGTGGGGGGAGTGGGGAGGGATAGCTTTAGGAGATATACCTAATGCTAAATGACGAGTTAATGGGGGCAGCACACCAGTATGGCACATGTATACATATGTAACTAACCTGCACATTGTGCACATGTACCCTAAAACTTAAAGTATAATAATAATAAAATTAAAAAAAAAAAGAAATGAGCTGTCATATAAAACACTGAGCACACAAAGAAGAAGATACAGAAAAGGTATTTGATAGGTATTCAGCTTTTCCCCTTCCTTTTCCAGAAAAATCTTAACACTACTATGTTTGAAATTATGGGTTCTAAGAAAATAACTAATTTTCAGGAGCATTAAAATATCAGCAAAATCTGTATCTTTTGCCTATATAGGCAAAATATAAGTGGCAAAGTGGTTAATAAAGACATGTAAAGAGGAAAGTAAAATAAGAATTAAATCTTACCTTTGTTTTGAATCAGTACTTTAAATTCCAAAGACACAAGTTACTTCTTCAAAATGCATTGAAATTGCACTGTAAGTAATTTTTTATATATAAAATCACATTATTAACAGCATAATTTGAAAAATGGAAGCTATAGGACAGCAGAGGATTAGGCCCTTAATCCACAAAACTATGTAAGGAAACCTAAGCACACACCGATTGCTAGGCTCAAAATAAAACAGAAGTTCAGTGACAGTTACATTATCCATTTAACCTCCATTGCTGTTTTCAGTTAAAAAAAATTGATAAATATTATCTATGCCTTTCCTGCTATAAAGTAAATATGAACTGTGTGATGTTCATATTGGAAAAGCAAGTATTATATGTAATGTGAAAATGCAATAAAAATAATTTAAAAACAGAAAGTTATCTTCCTGCCTTATTTAAAAGAGAGAGTCAAGAAAAGAGGGTAATTTGCTTGTGTGTGTTTAAATTATTTTGTTTTTATTGCAGTCTGTTGACTATTTTACTCATGAATTTGAAATGCTAATTAGGAATGTTGTTTTTTCATCTCATCAATCAGAGCATGCAGTCAGAAGCTTGTTTTTGCTAGTTGGTGCAACAGCTTATTGTTGGTTCTAGGAAGACACACTTAAACTAAGTAGGAGTAAATGTTCCTTAAAGGCAAATTCAAATTTCAACAAATAATGTAATTAAGGAAGTGAATATTGAATGCCTACTTTGTGCAGTTTGTGACTGACTTGATGTCTCCCTGTTTCTGCCCCATCCGCCACTTCTTTTTCATGTCATTTCCTTTTACACATTTTCTTTTCTAAATCGCATGCTTCCTGCTGGTAGGAGTTGGCGCTTACATTGCCAATGGATACCTGCACCTGTGAATGCTCTAGACACCAGTGGCTTTCGGTATGGAGTGACAGCTGGCTAGAAGTCTGATTCCTTTTCATATAGAATATTTGAAATATATTGTGTTTCATGTCTTCTTATACCTCTCCTTCCCATCTATATAGACAGGTGAGAGATGCCAGAAATGAATGCAGGTAGAGTTTAGGACCCTGCCTAGGGCACATGAACAGGTAGTAAATACTTGTCATCCAAGGCTCCAACTGCTTAGAATTTCCTCTGCTTGTGAGCACAACCATAGTGGTGAATGCCAATGCGCCCGTGACCTCTTGTAGGTTTCAGGGAGCTGTTTCTCCCTGAGTTCAGAGCAGAAAAAAAATGCATGTTCACACTAAACCACCCTTGCCCTTTATAGCTTTTCCAATAGAGTGAATGAAAGTTATATCCTGGCCCAATCACCTGAAACACTGAGAAGGAGTTCAGCAGCTTAGCTCCACAAAGATGTAAATTTCCCTTTCTGAGGTTGAAAATGGAGTGGCGAGGCTAGAAATTTGAGCTTTGTGATGTTTGCCTCAACTTCTAAGAAACATGCAATGAGCTGGGCATGGTGGCTCATGCTTGTAATCCCAGCACTTTGGGAGGCCAAGGTGGGCAGATCACTTGAGGTCAGGAGTTGACGATCAGCCTGGGTGACATGGCAAGACCTCGTCTCTACAAAAACTACAAAAAAAAAAAAAAGCAGTCGGGCATGGTGGTGCACGCCTGTGGTCCCAGCTACTTGGGAGGCTGAGCTGGGAGGATGGCTTGAGCACAGAAGGCAGAGGTTGCCATGAGCTGAGGTCATGCCACCACTGCACTCCAACCTGGGCAGCAGAGCAAGACCCTGTCTCAAAACAAAACAAGAAACATGCAATAAACTCTCTGTAGATAGAAAGCTGAATATCTTGTCTGAGATGGCTTAGGTGTGGAATTGCCTAGAAATGAGAGAGGTAGACCAAGTGACCCCCTCAGATTCTCCTAGGAGCCTTTTATTTATGAGTCCTTGGCAGGACATTCTAGCCTCTCTCCAAATTGTCTCCATACTGTCTGCCCAAATTTGTGAATCTGGTTCTCCCATGTAAAATTTCTATTTCTGTCAACCGATATTTTAATAATAGCTCTTCTTCAATCCCTTTGTCCTCTATATGATTTATTTATTTATTCAACAAATATTTACTGGGTACTTACTCTGTGCTAGTCACCGTTATAGGTTTTGGGAATCCAGTAATAAACAAAACAAACAAAATTTCCTGCTTTAGGGAGTTTACATTCTAGTGGAAGAAAGAAAAAATAACAAAGATAAATAATTAAAATATAAAGTAGATTAGGTAGTGACAAATACTGAAGAGAAAATCTAAAGCAGGAAGAGGTAATATGAAATTTTAGGGGGTGGCAAGGATTGACATTTTGGATAAGGTAGCCACTGAGAGGGTGGTGTTGAGTAAAGACCTGGAGAAAGTGAGGGGTGAGCTATATGCATATCTAGGGGGAAGCATCTCAGTCAAGGGAACAGCAAGTGCAAAGTCCCTGCAGTGAGGACATACCGTTTTGTCTCTGTGCCTTTGCCCTCTTCACACTCCTGTCGTGTTATACCCTTCTCTTCCAAATTGCACTTCCTTCATTGTCTCTTCTATTAAGACTTCAAGGTCTCTTCTCTCACTTTCTCTCTCTCCCTCCCTCCCTCCCTCATTTTGTGTGTGTGTGTGTTTTTTTTTTTTTTTTTCCATAAGGGCTTCCTTATTCACTATGGGATCTCTTCCCAATCCAGATTCTTGAAGTACGCTTTTGATTTGTACTGATCCTGTAAGGCTTAGGATAGACTCTCTTCTTAATTTTGTCATCTGTTTGTATTTATGCCTGTATCTGTCTAATCAACTATGTATAACCCATGAAGGACTGGGGCCATGTGCGTCCTGAAAAGGACAACAGAGAGCAGGGGTTCAACATGTTTCTTGATATCATTGCTGCTTTTAAATATATTTTTACCTCACATTTAGAATCATGGTTGTGTTATATTTGGTAAATAGCCTCTTTTAGAGTTTTCAGGAGTGTGTCCAAAGGTCTTAGATCATTCCCTTGATGATGCCTCCCTCTTTTATTATCTGGCAAATTTTAAACAATGATTGGAAGCGAAAACCTAGAAAAGTTCACCCCAGGAACAATTTTGAGCTGACTGTGACTTTCTAGAGCAATTCTTTGAAAAAAATTCTGAAGCTTTTTAATATGGAAGGTTTTTGGTAAATTAGTATGCCACTAGGATTTGTTTTTCAGTTTAACATTTTACTCTTCCTTGATATATTGATATCTATTTCTCTCTCTCTCTCTATATATATATATATACACACAAACACACACATACATATATGCTTATATTTTTAATATATTTTATATGTGTGTATTATGTTATGACATAATATGTATTATAACAAATTATGTTGGAATAAATAAATAATAGTGGCATAATAGTATTAAAATTAGCCACAAACAGACTGAACTCAATCATCAGGCAAGGACTGTTAGATGCACTATTAAACTATGCAAGCTACTATAATGAAATACTAGATGTATTTTTGATAGTTTCATATTATTCTTAGTGAAAGAAAATTTAAGTTTAAGAAAAAATCTTTTTTTAGTTGAAGACATAGATGTTTGATGGTTAAAGACTCAAGTCTGGGCTTCTCATATCTTCAGATAAGTTTCAGATCTTTTCTTTCATGACAGCCATTGCTGCCACTTATTCCTCCATGTGGCCTTTGTGAATGGTCATTTTTGAGGTGAGCCCTCTCATCACCGCAGCTTTGAGCTAAACATCCATCAGGAGAACCCCTTTCCACAGCCATGATAGGAAAATCCTATTGGGACTTTCAAAATTTTGTGCCATAGTTACTAAAAAAAAATCTTTGGATAGGTAAAGATATTTTCCGCTAAATGATTCCCAAAATTGGATGCCCAATTGAAGCTATCTGAGTGATGTCATGTGAGGAAATGAAGCATATCAAGTTCAACCATGTGCTTAAGACTGCTTCATTGTTTCTACATTGGATTCCTGGAGCATTATCTCACACCAACTAGTATCACTTCATTACTACTTCATTTGTCTCTCTAGTTACCCTTTAACCTTGTCTTTTGCCTTCCCTGCAGTGAGAGGGTGCACTGGTCTTATTAACTTCATTCATTCATTTAACCAATATTTATTTGCACTTACGATATGCACTGGGGCTATGATGAAGATGAAATGACAGTTTCTGCTCTCGAAGACTCATAGGTGCAGGAGAGATAGGAAGGTAATTCCAATGCAATATCAGGGCCACTGTGATGAAGGAGATATGACTAATGAAAGCAGAAAGAAAAGAATGCTGTATGCCTGTATAGGGGGCACCCAGGGAAGGCTTCCCCAGAGAAAGCAGTGGTTAGCCAAAACTAAAAGTAACTAGGAATTTTCCAAGTGAGAGAAAACTTTGGATGATAGGAAATTTCCTTCTAGGAATTATGGGCTGGCTTATTCAAGGAATAGTGAGCTGTTTGGGATGGCTGAGGCTTAGCATGTGGGAAAGAATGGTAGAAGATGAAGCAGGATGAGTGGGCAGATACTCCTTTTTAATGGCAAAGTATGTTTAGATTTTATCTTACAGGGAACATGAGTAATGGAAAAATTTTAAGAAGGATAACGGCAAGAACATATTTGCATATGAGAGATAATTATTTTAGCATTTGGAAGATGGATTTTTAGGAAAGGGTGAGACTAGAGGCCAGACAATTAATAGATGACCGATAATAGTAAGTGCTGCCGCCAGACTAAAATCCAGATATCGTGGCTCCAAATCAGGAGGTCTCAACCACTATCTAGGTTACCTTTCTTGTGCAGAGTTCATGAATAGAGTTCAGGAGGCAGTTTACTTGGGTTCAAAACCCTGTTCTGACCCTTAGGGGTGGTGAAATTATTGAAGGATCACTTAATCTTTCTTTGTTTCAGTCCCCTCATCTGTATAATGGGGAGAATACAAATATAGTACAACCTCATGATGTGTGTGTGTGTGTGTGTGTGTGTGTGTGTGTGTGTGTGTGTGAAGATTAAGTGGATAAATATTTATAAAGTTCTAATAATTGTGCTTGGCAAATAGCAACCACTGTGTAAATGTTGGCAGTGATGATGATGATGCTGGTGGTGATGGTGATGATGATAATGATGTAGGCAACTTTGTCCCACAGCAGGTCCTAATGGAGGGAACTCAGCGGGATGTCCATTCCTGGAAACTGTGAGAACTGATCAGTTACTCTGGATAGGAAAGAGAAGTCAAATTCTCACTATGACCTTCACAGTCTATTGGCAGTGAGGTCTTCAGTGAGTTTCCAGATCTAGGTCCACCCATATCTAGAAGCAAGTTGAGCTTTCTCAAAAGGCAATACAAATGATTACTGACTATCTCCTGTTGCAGGGTTCTCAAACATTGGAATGCATCAAAAACACCTGAAGAGTTTGTTTAAACATAGATTTCTGCATTCCAACTCCAGAATTTGTGATTCAATAGATCCAGAGTAGGATCCAAGAATTTGCTCTTCTAACACGTTTGAGGGTGATGCTGATGCTGCTGGTCCTGTCTGGGGTCCACACTTGGAGAACTCCTGCCCTGTTATGTGCTCTACTACCTTGCATTAAAGAAAATGAATAAGACTCAGTGTTCCTGGCTTCCTGCTGCCTCCCAAACTGTCTGCTGAGCAACCCCTGATTTCCTCACTGTTTCAGAAGCACTGGCTCTGTAGGCTCCCAGGATGTGTGTGCTGCATGGATCTCTTCTCATCTGTATAACCTCATCCGTGTAACTAAGAGATTGAACCAAATCCCCAGGCCCACTGAATAAGAAATCAGAGTTAAGGCCACCATGGGAGAGGTGGGTACCTCAGAAGCCAATCTCGTGTGATCCTGCCATTCATTTCTCTATTGCCTCACTGGAATCATTTGTTGTTGAAGTGTCTATGGCTCTGTGTTTGTGAAGAAAACAGGCAACTCTCTCTGACATTTTCAGTTGTGATTTTGATTTTCCATTCCATAGTTAACTAGTTTAAAGGAGCACAAACCAAAGGTTGTCACCATCGCTAATCTTTGCAATGATTAACTAATTAACATAGTGATTGCAAAATGAACAATTTTCACAACTCAGTGATTCTGATAACTGTGGTTAGCTTGGGCATCATGTGTGTGTGTACATATGTGTGTGTGTGTGTGAGAGAGAGCGAGAGAGAGAGATTCTCTAACTCTGATTTCCAGGATTGGCTCCTGTCACTTGGCACCCTTGCTGACTGCACCTGTTTGCAACATTGGGCTACAGGAGGAGTCCTGGAATGGAAGCCTGATGAAAATGACTGGGTAATTCTTAGGGTGAAATAGAAGAAGAAATGTAAGACATTTGGGGTTGGCAAGCAGGCACCCTACCAGTTTTGAGATGGGGCAGGTAGGATTTCAATGGCATGTTACATAACCATCCTCTAAAGGGACAGAATGTACATTTCAGTGGCAGAAAAAGAAGAGCACTCTGTTCTACTATGGTTAATTGTTATTAATAATTTAAATGTTGCTTTATCATATTACATATTTCTTCTTACATCCAATGACTTACATAAAAAAATCCTTAGATCCTAGATTTTTGGACTAAGTAATCTTTTTTTAAAAAAAAAAAAAGCATAAAAGCTCTAATTGAATTCTAGCAAATTTTTTTATTGGGATTTATTAGACTGTCTCCTTTTGAAGCTTTCAAATATATTAGAATAATAAAAATAAATATTAATCTTAGCAACATACTGGTGATGGTGGCAGACCATCTGTATTTAGTAGTGGCAAATACCGAGTTCCTACTAGGTCAAGGTATAGCACTAGGTCCTGGGGTGGTTAAAAAAATGTTCTTGCCTTTTTACCAGTTAATAAAGAGATTAAACAATTACACATTTGTAATGCAAATTGAATATTTAAAATATCCAATAGATACATAATGCTATGGAGGTTGAGCAAAGGCAGTGCTTTTATCTGATTGTGAGGATTTGGAGGAATCCTAGGGAAGGGTGTGGAGTACAGAGTTTTGACAGGAGTGACTGGAGGAGGGGCCATGTATTCTGGAGTAAAGAAAGGTGATATTTTGGCTCTGTGAAGAGTCACTGAAGGACAATTATGATGAAGCTGGTTCTTGAAATACTTCTTGTTCCCACCAGAGGCTGTCTAGTGACTCCCACAGATGTCTTGTCTTGGAAGACGTGTTATACCAGGCCGGGCATGGTGGCTCATGCCTGTAATCCCAGCACTTTGGGAGGCCGAGGTGGGTGGATCACCTGAGGTCAGGAGTTCGAGACCAGCCTGACCAACATGGAGAAACCCCGTCTCTACTAAAAATACAAAAATTTAGCCAAGTGTGGTGGTGCATGCCTGTAATCCCAGCTACTTGGGAGGCTGAGGCAGGAGAATCGCTTGAACTGGGAGGTGGAGGTTGTAGTGAGCTGAGATCGTGTCATTACACTCCAACCTGGGCAACAAAAGTGAAACTCCATCTCAAAAAAAAAAAAAGAAGATGTGTTATACCTTAGAACTCACTCTATGTGAAATGACTGTCACATAGTGAGAGGCTGTCACAATGGCCAGGCTTCAAGATGGGTTAATTTCCTCCATTCTCTTGTGCTCTCCTTAAATCATTCCAAGTGTCAAAATTAGTGTTTTCAGAGGAATTGACATGTCAACTGGTAGCTTATTGAAACTGGTTGTCATTACAATAAACGTTGCTAGCATTACAATAAGCCTAGAAATACTGGGCTTCTGCCATCTCTCAGAATGAGAGTCAGGTAGGTGTGAAAGTGATTAAGAAAGCTTTGTATTTAGGGCTGGGGAGGCATTGGCCATACAGTGCAAAGAAAGTATAAGTGAAGGGATGTGAGATATGGAGATCATCAGGGTTGAAGGTGAAATGTTGGTGTTGCTTTTTAGAAGTGAGGTTTGTCTGTGGTAAGCATGCTTTTTATGACCAACATTTTTGCTATGTAAAGCTTAGTAAAAGCTTTTCCTACATAATATGTGAGTGAGATCACTTCAGAAGTAACTCAGGAAATTCTTTTTCCCATAAAAGTTGGGACTGAGATTGTTTCTGGCCATTCCCCACAAAGGAGTGACGTAGTTGACAGAAGAAATGGTTTAGAGGATAACTATAAATCCCCACAAAACTTGTTGTTTTCATCCATATCACCAGGAAGACACTCAGCAGTACATTTCTGCCTTGAATCAATTCCCAGTAGAGTTAGAAGGCCAAACTACTGCAGGCTGAAAAGCACCTGAATGGTGGACATTGTGTCAAGAAAGGTGGTAAACCCTACTCTCGGACTGAGGTGGAGGCAAGGATAAGTGTGCATTCTTCAGAAAAGGCTCCAGGGATCATCTGGAAGAAGAGAAGTTATGGGTCGTACTTTACCATCTCAGGCTTGTGGACATTTCTCATATTTATGTAACAAAGTCTTTAGATCAATATTAGCTTTTCTATGTACCAATTTGTTTCTAATTTAAAACAAGCAAGTATAGAAACTTATTATTGACTAGTCTTGGCTACTAAATATGTCTTTAGGTGCTCTTCATGGAGGTAGAGTGAGTAAGAAACAACAACAACAACAACAACAACAACAACAACAACAACAACAACAACAAAAGATGGGGCACTACCAGACACCAGTCTTTCCCGTTAACTCTTTCTGCACTTCACCTTAAGGCTTAAATGTATTCTCTAAGCTTCATTTAATTTTTTAATGCAAACATCCAGTGTTGGTGCTTCTTTTTACTAATTTGATAGTGATGTTAGAAATTATTGTGTATCACTCTAAGATACTTTCTTAAAAAATAGACTAGTTTTAGAGTAGTTTTAGTTAGGTTGAGTGGAAGATACAGAGATTGCTCATATACTCACTGTCCCCACATATGCAGTTTCCTGTATTATCAACATCCTCTCTGCATCCATACACAGGGTACATTAGTTACAATTGATAAATATACATTATTATCACCCAAAGCTCATAGTTTACATTAGGGTTCACTCTTGGTAGTGTACATTTTATAGGTTTGGGCAAATGTATAATGACATGTATTTGTCATTATAGTATCACAATGAGTAGTTTTACTGTCCTAAAAATCCTCTGTGCTCTGCCTTTTCATGCCTCCCTCCTCCCTAACCACTGATTATATTACTATCTCCATTGTTTTGCCTTTTATAAAATGTCATATAGTTGAAATCTAACAGTATATAGCCTTTTCAGATGGGTTGATTGATGGCTTGTTAAATCAATCAATAGACCTATGTTGATCTTTAGATTCTTACGTCTCGACAATATTGAGTCTCCCTATCCATGAACATAGAATGTCTCTCCATTCATTTAATTCTTTGATTTCTTTCATCAGTTTTATAGTTTTTCTCAAATAGATCTTGTAAATATTTAGTTAAATATATATCTAAGTATTTCATTTTGGGGGGACCACACTGAATATAATTCCTTTATCTGGATGTACCACAGTTTATTTATTTATTTATCTACTTAAGGAAATCTTGGTTGCTTCCAAGGTTTAACAATTATAAACAAAGTTTCTATAACCAGCCATGTGCAGGGTTTTGTGTAGACAAAAATTTTTAACTCCTTTGGGTAAATACGAACAAGAGTGATTGCTAGATCGTGTAGTAAGAGTATGTTTAATTTTGTAGAAAACTGCCAGACTGCCTTCCAAAGTGGCTGTACCATTCTGCATTGCCACCAGCAATGAATGAGAGTACCTGTTACTTCACATCCTCACCAGCAATTGGTGTTGTCAGTGTTCCGGATTTGGGCCATTTTAATAGGCGTGTATTGGTAACTCCTTGTTTGAATTTGCATTTTCCTGATAACATATAATGTGCAGCACCTGTTCGTATGCATATTTACCATCTGTATATCTTCTTTGGTGAGGTGTCTGTTCTTGTCTTTGGCCCAGCTTTTAGTTGGGTTTTTTTTTGTTATTGTTAAGTTTTAAGAGTTCTTTATATATTTTGGATAACATTTCTTTATCAGATATCAGATATATCTTTGCAAATATTTTCTCACAGTCTGTGACTTGACTTTTTATTCGCTTGACAAAGTCCTTCACAGAGAAGAACACTTTAATTTTAATCAAGTTCAGCTTATCAATTCTTTATTTTGTGGATTGTACTTTTGGCATTGGGATACAAAGTGGTGTTTAGATAAAAAGTTATCACCAAACCCAAGGTCATCTAGATATTTTCCTATGTTATCTTCCAGAAGTTTTATGGTTTTGCATTTTACATTTATGTTTGTGATATGCCTTGAGTTCATTTTGTAAAGGGTGTAAAGTCTGCATCTAGGTTATTCTACTTCTTTTTTTTTTTGCATAGGGATGTTCAGTTTTTCCAGCATAATTTGTTGAAAAAATTATCTCTGCTACACTGTGTTGCCTTTATCCATTTGTCAAAGGTCAGTTGCCTATATTACATGGGTCTATGTCTGAGCTCTCTATTCTGTTCTATTTATCTATTTGCCTGTTTTTTTCTCCAATAACATATTCTCTTGATTACTATAGACTTATAAGTCTTGAAGTCAGGTAATATCAGTCCTTTGACTTTATTATTCTCCTTCAATATTGCATTAACTCTGCTGGATGTTTTTGCCTCTCTATATAAACTTTAGAATTAGTTTGTCGATATCCACAAAATAACTTGCTGGGAGTTTAATTGAGATTGCATTGAATCTGTAGATCAAGTTGGGAAGAACTGACATCTTGGCAATATTGAATCTTCCTATTCATGAATATGGAATATCTCTCTATTTATTTAATTCTTCTTTGATTTCTTTTATCTGAGTTTTGCAATTTTTCTCATACAAATCTTGTATATATTTAGTTAAATGTATACTTAAGTTTTTCAGTTTTGTGAGTGCTACTGTAAATGGTACTGTGTTTTAAATTTCACATTCCACTTGTTCATTGTTGATATATGAGAAAGTGATTGTGTGTTACATTTGTGTCTTGCAACCTTGCTATAATCACTTATTAATTCCAGGAGTTTTGTTAGTTGATTTTTTCTGATTTTCTACATAGATGATCATGTCACCTATGAACAAAGAGTGTTATACTACTTCCTTCCTAATCAGTAGTATACTTCTATGTCTTTTTCTTCTCTTATTGCCCTAGCTAGAACTTCCAGTATAAAATTGAAAAAGAGTGGTGAGGGGAAATATCTTGCTTTGTTCCTGACCTTAGAGGGATGCTTTCCTCAAAGTTTCTTAGAATTAAGGGTAATGGGAATTGTGGTTCCTTGTAGAAGTTCTTTACCAAATTGAGGCTATTCCCCTCTATTCCTTGTCTATTGAGTTTTGTTTTGTTTTTTGATATGAATCAGTGTTGGATTTTGAAAAAATGTTTTTTCTGCATCTATTGATATGATCATGTGTTTTTTTTCTTTAGCCTTTTGATGTGATGAATTGTACTAATTGATTTTTGCACATTGAACCAGCCTTTTATGCATGGGATAAATCCCACTTGGTTATGGTACATAATTCATTGCATACATTGTTGGGTTTGATTTGCTAATATTTTGTTGAGGATTTTTGCATCAGTGTTCATGAGATATATTTTTTTTCTTGTAATGTCATTATCTGTTCGGTATTATGGGAATGCTGGCCTCAAGAGTTAGGAAAGACATATTAGAAAAGAAGATAGACCTAATATCAATTATCCAAGCTGTCACCTTAAGGAACTAGAAAAAGAAGAAAAAATAAATCCAAAATAAGCACAAGAAAAGAAATTATAAAACTTATTGCATAAATTAATGAAATTGAAAACAGAAAATCAATAAACAAAGTCAATGAAACCGGAAGCTATTTCTTTGAAAACATTAATAAAATTGATAAGCCCCTTGCCAGGCTAAGCAAAAAGAGAGAAAACATAAGTGACTAATATCACAAATAAAAGAGGGACATAGCTGCTTCTATCATCTGAAAGAGATTTTTCAGAATTGGTTTAATTTCTTCCTTAAATGTTGGTAGACTTCACCAGTAAACCCATCTGGGTCTAATACTTTCTATTTTGAAAAACTATTAATTATTGATTCAATTCCTTTAATAGATATTGGCCTATTCAGATAGTCTATTTCTTCTTGTGCGACTTTTGACAGATTGTTTCTTTCAAAGAATTAATCCATTTAATTCAAGTTATCAAATATATGGCCTTAAAGTTCTTCATAGTATTCTTTGATCATCCTTTTAATGTCTGTAGGATCTGTAGTGATGTTCCTTTTTATTTCTAATATTAGTAATCTGTCTTTCTTTTTTATTAGTGAGCCTGGAAGAGGCTTGTCAATTTTGTTTATATTTTTAAAGAATCAGTTTGGGTTTATTGATTTTGTTTATTGATTTCCTGTTTTTAATTTCATTGATCTATGCAATAATTTTTTATTATTTCTTTTTTTTTTTTGCTTATTTTCAATTTAATTTTCTCTTGTTCTGGTTTCCAAAGGTAAAATCTTAGATGGTTGATATTAGAATTTTCTTCTTTTAAAATATTTATTAATACATTTAATGCCATAAATTTATTTGCAAGCTGCATCCCATACATTTTGATGTTATGTTTTTATTTTTATTTAATTCAATTTTTAAAATTTTCTTGAGATTTCTTCATTGTACCACATGTCATTTAGAAGTGTGTTGTTTAATCTCCAAGTACTTTTGGACATTCCAACTATCTTTCCATTGTTGTTTCTAGTTTAATTCCATTTTGATCTGAGAGCAGATATTCTGTTATTTCTATTCTTTTAAGTTTGTTAAGCTGTGTTTTATGGCTCAAAGTGTGATATATCTTGGTAAATGTTTCATGTGAGCTTGAGAAGAATCTGTATTTTGCTGATGTTAGACGAAGTAGTCTACAGATGTCAATTATATCCAGTGTTGTTCAGTTCGACTATGTCTTTACTGACTTTCTGTCTGCTAGATCTGCCCATTTCTGATAGATAGGTGTTGAAGTAGATTTATTTATTTATCCTTGCAGTTCTATCAGTTTTTGCCTCATGTATTTTGATGCTCTGATAGATGTATACACAATAAGAATTGTTATTTGGAGGTGGCAAAGATGGCCGACTAGAAGCAGCTAGTGTGCATAGCTCTCACAGAGATGAACGGAAGGGGTGATTAAATACAGGATCTTCAACTGAAACATCCAGTTACTAGCACTGGGACTAATCAAGGAAACAACTTGACCCATGGAGAATGGAGGAAAGCAAGGCAGGACAACAGCCCACCTGGGAGTGATGCGGGGCCAAGGGAACCTCCCTTGCCCAGGGAAGCAGTAAGTGAATGTGTAACCCGGGAACCCACACTTCTTTCATGGATCTTTGCAACCTTTGGGTCAGGATATTCCCTCATGAACCCAGTCCACCAGGCCTTCAGTCTGACATACAGAACTACATGGAGTCTCTGCAGAGTAGCCATGTAGGCACTTGCAGAGACCTAGGAGCCTTAGACACTTGGGCTTTCTGGACTTCCCAGAGCAAAACTAATTGCAACTCTGGCAAAGCTGGCAGTTAGACTCCTGTACATACCCCTAGGGAAAGAGGCTGAATCCAGGACACTGAGCAGTGACAGTCTACAGGCCCCACTTCCACAGCACCTCATAGAATAGGACCCATGGGCTTGGAATTCCAGCCAGCCACTGGTAGCAGCATTGCACGTCCCTGGGATGGAGCTCCCCAGGGGAGGAATGGGCAGCCATCTTTGCTGTTTGGGTGACTTAGCCACTCTAGCCTTCGGGCCTTGGGGAGTCCAAGCTGGCAAGGGATGGAAGGGATCCCCCAGAACAGCACAGCTACTCTACAAAAATGTGGCCAGATTGCTTTTTAAAGCAGGTCCCCAATTTTGTTCCTCATCACCATGTGGGGCCTCCCAGTTGGGGTCTCCAACTACCCCACCAGTGTTCTCTGGCTAACAGAGGTTTCTAACCTCCCTGGCATGGAGCTCCCAGAGGTAGGGGCATGCTGCCATCTTTGCTATTTAGGTGACTTAGCTATTCTGGCCTTTGGGCTTTGGAATGTCTGAAGCTACCAGGGGCTGAAGCAGACCCTCAGCACAGCACAGATGCTCTATGAAAACGTGGCCAAACTGCTTCTTTAAGTGAGTCCCCAATTCCATTCCTCCTCACCGGGCAAGACCTCTCAAATGGGGTCTCCAGCTACCTCCTACAGATGTGTTCAGGATGGCAACAGGTCTGTACCTCCCTAGGATGGAGCTCCCATCTTTGGCTGCCATCTTTGCTGTTTTGCAGCCTTCATTGGTGATACCTCCACGTACTGGAAAACCACAGGCAAGTAGAAACTGGAGCAGGTCCCCAGGATACCACAGCAGCCCTATGGAAAAGTGGCTAGACGGTTATGTGGGTTCCTGTTCCCATATCTCCTCACTGGGAAGGTCCTTCAGGCCTGGACCTCCAGCCACCCGCTGCCAGAGCTATTAAACTAGTAACAACTTGGCAACTCCCTGGGCAGAGCTTCCAGGGGCAACTGAAAACCTCTCTGCCACTGCCTCTGCAGTAGAACTGTCTTTGCTACCCTCAGACTAACAAAAGAACAAAGACCCTACATGCTTTATCCACACTTCCAACAGGCTGCAATCAACCCAAGGAGAAGAAGCCAGTCCCTCTCCCATGTGCTCCACACACCCTCCACTGCTCATCATCAGACAGGGACCCCTGGCTTGGGCCCACAGCACAGACCCTCCATCCTAGGCTGATTGCACCAAACAATTGCTGACCTGCATATCTCTAGAGTGGAGTCCCCAGGAGATAAGCAAGGGACCCTTGGCCACGACCACTACTAAGGTTCCTTCCTCTGCTGCCAACAAGCTGGGGAAGGAACATAAACATTAGATTGATCACCCAGAGCTGCAGTAGACAGCCTAGGAGTGCCAAACCACTGTCTACAGCCAGAACTAAAGGGGGAGAGGCACCCACACTTTCAGAGCATTGAGAGGGAACGTAGCTGCAATTGTGAAGAAACAGGGAAGCCACATGACCAAGAAAGAGTGTACCAACTGACTAATAAGCCTAAGTGCCACCTACTGAATCACACCCCAAAGCTTCAACACCAAAAATACCTCACTAACATACCCACTCTGAAACCAGAGACGAGAAGTCAACTTCAAATAAAGACCCTGCACAAAGTCTTTTTCCAGTGAAAAAATCCAGAAAAGAAGTCTATTGACTCTACTCAATTTACACTGCAGTTAAAGGAATACCTCATGCAGAGATGAGGAAGAACCAGTGCAAGAACACCAGTAACTCAAATGGCCAGAATGTTGTATGTCCTCCAAAAGACTGCACCAGTTCTCCAGTGAGAGTTCTTAACTAGGCTGAACTGGCTGGAATGACAGAAATAGAATTCAGAATATGGATAGGACTAAAAGTCATCAAGATTCAGGAGGATGGAAAACCCAATTAAAAAAAATGAGAATCACAATAAAGCAGTACAGGAATTAAAGGATAAAATAGCTGGTATAAAAACAACCTAATGGATCTGACAAAGCTGAATAACATAATACAACAATTTCACAATGCAATCACAAGTATTAACAGCAGAATAAACCAAGCTAAGGAAAGGATCTCAGAACTTGAAGACTGGTTCTCTGGAAAAAGACAGTCACAAAAATAAATAAATAAGAGTAAAAAGAAGTGAACAAAACCTCCGAGATGTATGGGATTGTGGAAAGAGGCCAAATCTACAAATCACTGGCATCCCTAAAAGGGAGGGGTAGAAAGCAAACAACTTGGAAAACATATTTCAAGATGTCATCCATGAAAACTTCCCCAACCTTGCTAGAGAGGCCAACAGTCAAATTCAAGAACTACAGAGAACTCCTACAAGATTAACCAGAAGATCATCCCCAAGACACATAATCATTAGATTTTCCAAAATCAAATGAAAGTAAGAATGGCAAAGGAAGCTAGAGAGAAAGGGCAGGTCACTTAGAAAGGGAACACTATCAGGCTAACAGAAGATTTCTCAGCTGAAACCTTATAAGCCAGAAGAGATTGAGGGCCTATATTCAACACTCTTAAGAAAAGATTCTTCAACCAAGAATTTCACATCCAGCCAAACCAAGCTCCCTAAGCAAAGAAGAAATAAGATTCTTTTCAGATAAGCAAACGTTGAAGGAGTTCATTACAATCAGACGTGCCTTACAAGAGATCTTGAAAGGAGCACTAAATATAGAAAGGAAAGACCACTACGAGCTTATACAAAAACACACATAAACACACAGACCAGTATAACTTTAAAGCTACTACACAAACAAGTCAACATTATAACCAGTTAACAACATAATGACAGGCTCAAATCCACACATATCAATACCAATCTTGAATATAAATAGATAGCCCCACTTAAAAGGCACAGAGTGGCCAGGAAGATTTAAAAAAGCAAGACCTGATGGTATGCTGTCTTCAAGAGACCTGTCTCACATGTGATGACACACATAGGCTCAAAATAAAGGGAGGAAAATCTACCAAGCAAATGGAAAACAGAAAAGAGCAAGAGTTGCAATCCTAATTTCAGACAAAACAGATTTCAAACCAACAAAGACCAAAAAAGACAAAGAAGGGCATTAGATAATGGTAAAGGGTTCAATTCAACAAGAAGACCTAACTATTCAAAGTATATATGCATCTAACAGAAGCACTCAGATTCATAATGCAAGTTCTTAGAGACCTACAAAGAAACATGGACTCCCACACAATAAAGTGGGAGACCTCAACACTCCACTGACAGTATTAGACAGATCATCAAGGCAGGAAATTAACAAACATATTTAGGACCTGAACTCAACATTGGATCAAATGGATCTGATGAGTTTCTACAGAACTCTCCCCCTCAAAACAACAGAATATATATTCTCATTGCCACAAGGCACATACTCTAAAATTGAACAAATAATTGGACATAACGAATGACTTTTGGGTAAATAATGAAATTAAGGCAGAAATGAAGAAATTCTTTGAAACTAATGAGAACAAAAATACAACATACCAGAATATCTGGGACACAGCTAAGACTGTGTTAGGAGGGAAATTCATAGCACTAAATGCTCACATCAAAAAGTTTTAAAAAAATCTCAAATTAACAATCTCACAACTGAATGAGTTAAAGAAGCAAGTACAAATCAACCCCAAAGCTAGCAGAAGATGAGAAATAACCAAAATTAGAGCTGAACTGAAGGAAACTGAGAAACAAAAAGCCTTTCAAACAGTGAATGAATCCAATAGTTGGATTTTTGAAAAATTTAATAAAAATAGGCCATTTGCTAGAGTAATAAAGAGGAAAAGAGAGGAGATCCAAATAAACACAATCAGAAATGATGAAGGGAACTTTATCAATGACCCCGCATAAATAAAAGCAACCACCAGAAATTACCGTGAACAACTCTATGAAAACAAACTAGAAAACCTAGAAGATGTGGCTAAATTTCTGGACATTTAGATCCTCCAAAGAATGAACCAGGAAGAAGTTGATTCCCTGAACAGACCAACAATGAGCTCTGAAGTTGAAACAGTAATAAATAGCCTACCAACCAAAAAAAGCCCAGGAGCTGATGGATTCACAGCTGAATTCCTCCAGATGTACAAAGAAGAGCTGGTACAATTTCTGCAGAAACTGTTACAAAAAAATTGAGGAGAAGGGACTTCTCCCCAACTCATTCTGTTAGGCCAGCATCATCCTAATACCAAAACCTGGCAGAGACACAACAAAAAAAAAAAGAAAACTTCAGGCCAGTATCCTTGATGAACATCGATGCAACAACTCTCAACAAAATACTTGCAAATCAAGTCCAGCGACACATCAAAAATCTAATTCACCACAATCAAGTAGGCTTCATCCCTGGGATGCAAGGTTGGTTTGACGTACACAAATCAATAAATATGATTCATCACATAAACAGAACTAAAGACAAAAACCACATAATTATCTCAATATATGAAGAGAAGGCTTTTGATAAAATTCAACACCTCTTCATGTTGAAAGCTCTCAATAAACTAGGTATTGAAGGAACATACCTGAAAATAATAAGATTCATCTATGACAAACCCACAGCCAACATTATACTGAATGGACAAAAGCTGGAAGCATTCCTTTTGAAAGCTGGCATGAGATAAGGATGCCCTTTCTCACAATCCTATTCAAAGTAGTATTGGAATTCCTACCCAGAGCAATAAGGCAAGAGAAAGTAACAAAGGGCATCCAAATAGGAAGACAGGAAGTCAAACTATCTGTGTTTGTGGATGACACTATTCTGTATATGGAAAACCTTATAGTCTTGGTCCCAAATTCCTTCAGCTGATAAATAACTTTGGCAAAGTTTCAGGGTACAAAATCAATGTACAAAAATCACTAGCATTGTTATACATCAACAGCAGCCAAACCAAGAGCCAAATCAGAAAGGCAGACCCCTTCACAGTTGCCACAAAAATAATAAAGACGTAGGAATACAGCTAACCAGGGAGGTGAAATATCTCTACAATGAAAATTACAGAACACTGCTCAAAGAAATCAGAGATGACACAAAGAAATGGAAAAACATCCCATGCTCATGGGTAGGAAGAATCAATATCATTAAAATAGCCATACTTCTCAAAGCAACTCACAGATTCAATGTTATTCCTATCAAACTACCAATGACATTCTTCACAGAACTAGAAACAACTCTTTTAAAATTCTATGGAACCAAAAGAGAGCCAAATAGCCAAGGCGATTCTAAGCAAAAAGAGCAAAGCTGGAGTCATCACATCACCTGATTTCAAACTATACTACAGGGCTACCCTAACCAAAACATCATGGTAATGATACAAAAACAGGCATATAGACCAAGGGAAGAGAGTAGAAAGCTCAGAAATAAGGCTGCACACCTACAATCACCTGATCTTCAACAAAGCTGACAGAAACAAGCAATGGGGAAAAGACTCCCTATTCAACAAATGTTGCTGGAATAATTGGCTAGTCATATGCAGAAGACTGAAGCTGGAACCCCTCCTTACACCACATACAAAAATCAACTCAAGATGGATTAGACTTAAATGAAAAACTCAATACTATAAAAGCCCTGGAAGACAATCTAGGCAATACCATCCTGGACCTAGGAATGAGCAAAGATTTCGTGACAGACATCAAAAGCAAACGTAACAAAAGGAAAATTGACAAGTGGGATCTAATTAACCTTAAGAGCTACTGCACAGCAAAACTATCAATAGAATAAACAGACAATCTACAGAATGGGAAAAAATATTTGCAAATTATGCATTTGTCGAAGGTCTAATATCTAGCATTAATAAGGAACTTAAACAAGAGAAAAAGAAACAACCCCATTAAATAGTTGGCAACGGATGCGAGCGGACACTTCTCAAAAAAGACATGCATGCAGCTATCAAAAAATAACAGATGTTGGCAATGTTGCAGAGAAGAGGAACACTTATACACTGTTGGTGTGAGTGTAAATTAGTTCAAGTATTGCAGAAAGCAGTATGGCAATTCCTCAAAGAGCTAAAAGCAGAACTACCATTCAATCCAGCAATCCCCTTACTGGATATATACCCAGTGGAATAAAATTCATTCTTCATAAAGACTATTGAAGTGAATATTCATTGCAGCACTATTAACAATAGCAAAGACATGCAGTCGACCTAAATGCCCATCAGTGACAGATTGGATAAAGAAAATGTGGTAAATATACACCATGGAATACTATGCAGCCATAAAAAGAATGAGATCATGTCTTTTGCAGGAATATGGATGGAACTGGTGGCTATTAGCTTCAGCGAACTAACGCAGCAACAGAAAACCAAATATTGCATGTTCTCACTTATAAGTGGGAACTAAATGATGAGACCTTATGAAGACAAGGAAGAAAACAACAGACACTGGGGTCTTCTTGAGGGTAGAGGGTGGGAGGAGGGAGAGGAGCAGAAAAGATAATTATTGGGTACTGGGCTTAATTCCTGGGTGATGAAATAATCTGTACAACAAACTCCTGTGACATGAGGTTTCCTATGTAAAAACACTTCACATGTGCCCCTGAACCTGAAATAGAAGTTTAAAAAAAGAGGATTGTTACTTATTCTTGGAGAATGGATCCCTTTATTTTTCTGTAATTTTCCTTTCTTCTCCTGATAACTTCCCTTGCTATGGATTCTGCTCTGTCTAAAATTAATATAAATACTCCCATTTTCTTTTGATTAGTATTAACATGGTATATCTTTAATCATCCAATTACTTTTAATTTATATGTGTTTTTATTTTGATGAGTTTCTCATAAACAACATATAGTAGAGTTTTTATTCATTTTTATTTATTATTGTTGTTATTATTTTTTGAGACAGAGTCTCTCTCTGTCACCCAGGCTGGAGTGCAGTGGCATGATCTTGGCTCACTGCAACCTCCGTCTCATGGGTTCAAGCGATTCTCCTGCCTCAAGCCTCCCGCAGTAGCTGGGATTACAGATGTGTGCCACCACGCCCAGCTAATTTTTTTTTTTTGTTGTATATATATATTTTTTAGTAGAGTTGGGGTTTCACCATGGTGGTCAGGCTGGTTTCGAACTCCTGACCTCAAATGATCCGCTTGCCTTGTCCTCCCAAAGTGTTGGATTACAGACATGAGCCACCATGCCCTGGTGAGTTTTTATTTTTTTTAATTAATTAATTAATTAATTAATTTTTGAGATAGAGTCTCACTCCATCACCCAGGCTAGAGTGCAATGGCACGATCTCAGCTCACTGCAACCTCTGCCTCCCAGGTTCAAGATATTCTCATGCCTCAGCCTCTGAGTAGCTGGGATTGCAGGTGTGTGCCACCATGCCTGGCTAATTTTTGTATTGTTAGTAGAGATGAGGTTTTGTCATGTTGGTTAGGCTGGTCTCTAACTCCTGGCCTCAAGTGATCCAACCGCCTCGGCCTCCCAAAGTGCTGGGATTACAGGCATTCAGTCACCATGCCTGGCTATATAGTTGAGTTTTTAAAATCTATTTTGACAATATCTGTCTTTTAATTGGTGTGTTGAGATAATCAGTGTTCAACACGATTATTAATATAGTTGGATTAAAATATGTCATATTTGTTACTGTTTTCTATTTGTTTCCCTTATTCTTTTTTTCTATTTTTTTGCACTATTTTAAAAAATCAATTGTGTTTTTTTGTTTGTTTGTTTTTTGAAACAGAGTCTTGCTCTGTCGCCCAGGCTGTCGCCCAGGCAGTGGCACCATCTTGGCTCACTGCAACCTCCACCTCCCAGGTTCAAGTGATTCTCCTGTCTCAGCCTCCTGAATGGGATTACAGGCCTGTGCCACCACACCCAGCTAATTTTTGTATTTTTAGTAGAGACGTGGTTTCACCATGTTGGCCAGGCTGGTCTTGAATTCCTGACCTCAGGTGATCCACCCTCCTTGGCCTCCCAAAGTGCTAGGATTACAGGCGTGAGCCACTGTGCTTGGTCCAGTTATGGTTTTAATTGAGCATTTTATGTGATTCAATTTTCTCTCCCTTCTTAGCATATCAGCATATCAGTGATTTTTTTTTTCTCCTTGACTGCCTTGAAGTTTGCAGTATACATTTGCAACTAACATAAGTCCATTTGCAAATAACACTTTACTGCTTCATGGGTAGTTCAGTACCTTATAATAACCAATTCATCTCATTTTTCATTGCTGTCATTCATTTAATTCATGCAGAAGCATACATATATATGCATATATAATTGAGTACATTGTTGCTCTTATGATTTTGAGAAAACTGTAATCTGTTAGATCAATTAAGAATAAGAAAAATGTTTTTAATTTTACCTTCACTTATTCATTTATGAATGCTTTTCCTTTCTTTATGTAGACCTGAGTTTCTGACATATATACTTTTTCTTCTGAGGAACATTTAAAAGCCATTTCTTGTCAGGCAGAAATACTGGCAACAAATCGTCTCAACTTTTTTATCTTAGAAAGTCTTTATTTCATCTTCACTTTTGGGTGAAAATTTCACAGTGTGCAGAATTCTGGGTTGGTGTTTTTCCTCTTTTTTTAACAGTAATATTTCATACCCTCCACCTTCTTGCTTGCACGGATTCTGAGAAGTCAGATCTAATTCTTACCTTTGCTCCTGTATAGGTAAGGCATTTTTTTCCTCTGGTTTTGTTCAGAATTTTTTTTCATTTTTGATACACCATAGTTTGAATATGATATGTATACATGTTGTTATTTTGGTGTTTATCTTGCTTGCTGTCCTCTGAGCATTCCAGATCTGTGGTTTGGTATGTGACACTACTTGTGGGAAATTCATAATCATGTTGCATTAAATATTTCATCTTTTCCTTTCTTTTTCTCCTTCTGGTATTTCCATTATGCGTATGTTATACGTTTTGTAGTAGTCCCACAGTTCTTGAATATTCTGTTCTTTCTTTTAGTCTTTTTTTCTTTTCAAATATTCTCTTTTCAGTAATGTTCAGTCTACACACAAGCCCATCAAAAACATTATTTATTTCTATTACAGTGTTTTTATATGCAACATTTCTTTTTAAGTGTTTGTTAGAATTTTCATCTCTCTGCTTACATTGTCCATCTCTTTTTGCATGCTGTCTATGTGTTTATTAAAGCCCATCAAAAAGCATTCTTTATTTCTATTATAGTGTTTTTTAATGTAACATTTATTTTTGAGTCTTAGAATTTTCATATCTCTGCTCACATTGTCCATCTGTTTTTCCACGTTGTCTATGTAATTTACTAGAGCCTTAACATTTTAATCACAGTTATTTTATTTTTAATTCACAGTTTGATAGTCCCAGCATTTCTGCCATATCTGAGTTTGGTGCTGATGTTTACTCTGTCAGCTCAAACTCCGTGTGTGTGTGTGTGTGTATGTTTTTTGTTTTTTTGTTTGTTTTTGCTTTGCTTTTTGGTATGCCTTGTAATTTTTTCTTGATAACCAGACATGATTTACTGGGTAAAAGGAACTGCTGTAAATAGGCCTTTAGTAGTGTGGTGGTCTGATGTTGAGGGGAGGAAGCATTTTATAATTCTATGATTAGGTCTCAGTCCTTAGTAAGCTTGTTCCTCTGGACTGTGAACTTCACAAATGCTTCTTAGTCTCCCCTCCCCACACTTAGGTTGATGTATTAGTCTGTTCTCATACTGCTATGAAGAAATACCTGAGACTGGGTAATTTATAAAGAAAAGAGGTTTAATTGACTCACAGTTCCACATAGCTGGGGAGGCCTCAGGAAACTCATAATTATGGAGGAAGGTACCTCTTCACAGGGCGGCAGGAAAGAGAATGAGTGCAAGCTGGGGAAATGCCAGACATTTATAAAAACAATCAGATCTTGTGATACTCACCCATTATCATGAGAACAGCATGGGGGAAACCAGTCCCATGCTTCAATTACCTTCACCTGATCCCACCCTTGACATATGGAGATTATGGGGATTGCAATTCAAGGTGAGATTTGAGTGGGGACACAGAGCCAAACCATATCATTCTTCCTCTGGCCCCTCTCAAATCTGGTGTCCTCACATTTCAAAACACAATCATGCCCTTCCAACAGTCCCCCAAAGCCTTAACCCATTCCATCACTAATCCAAAAGTCCAAGTCCAAAGTCTCATCTAAGACAAGGCAAATCCCTTCTATCTATGAGGCTGTAAAATCAAAAGCAAGTTAGTTACTTCCTAGATACAATGGGGGTACAGGCATTGGGTAAATACATGTATTCCAAATGGGAGAAATTGGCCAAAATAAAGGGGTTACAGGCCCCATGCAAGTCTGAAATCTAATAGGGCAGTCATTAAACCTTAAAGTTCCAAAATGCTCTCCTTTGACTCCATGTCTTACATCCAGATCATGCTGATGCAAGCGGTGGGCTCCCATGGCCTTGGGAAGCTCTGCCCCTGTGGCTTTGCAGGGTACATACCCACCCCTGGCTGCTTTCACAGGCTGGTGTTGAATATCAGCAGCTTTTCTAAGCATACAGTGCAAGCTGTCAGTGAATCTACCATTCTGGGGTCGGGTGGATGGTGGCCCTCTTCTCACAGCTCTACTAGGCAGTGTCCCATCTGGGATTCTATGTGGAGGCTCCAACCCCACATTTCCCTTCCACAGTGCCCTAGCAAAGATTCTCCATGAAGGCTCTACCCCTGGAGCAAACTTCTGCCTGGACATCCAGACATTTCCATACATCCTCTGAAATTTAGATGGAGGTTTCCCAACCTCAGTTCTTGACTTCTGTGTACCTGCAGGCCCAACACCACATGTAAGCCACCAAGGCCTTGGGGTTTGCACCCTGTGAAGCAATGGCCTGAGGTATACCTTGGCCCCTTATAGCCATGGCTGGAGTTGAAGCAGCTGGGACACAGGGGACCATGTCCCAAGGCTGCTGCACAGAGCAGGGGGGCCCTGGGCCCAGCCCACAAAACCATTTTTCCCTCCTAGGCCCTAGGACCTATGATGGGAGGGGTTGCTATGAAGGTCTCTGACATGCTCTGGAGACATTTTTCCCATTGTCATGGTGATTAACATTTGACTCCTTGTTACCTATGTACATTGCTGCAGCAGGATTGAATTTCTCCCCAGAAAATGAGTTTTTATTTTCTATCACATTGTCAGGCTGCAAATTTTCCAAACTTTAAGGCTCTGCTTTCTCTTGAACACTTTGCTGTTTAGAAATTTCTTCACCAGATACTCTAAATCATCCCTTTCAGGTTTAAAGTTCCATAGATCTCTAGGGCAGGGGCAAAATGCCATCAGTCTCTTTGTTAAAACATAGCAAGAGTGACCTTTATTCAAGTTCCCAACAAGTTACTCATTTCCATCTGAGACCACCTCTGCCTGGACTTCATTGTCTATGTCACTGTCAACATTTTGGTAAAAGCCATTCAACAAGTACCTAGGAAGTTCCAAACTTTCCCACATCTTCCTTTCTTCTGAGCCCTCCAAGTCTCTAGGGAGTTCCTAAATTTGCCACATTTTCCTGTCTTCTTCTGAGCCCTCCAAACTATTCCAGCCTCTGCCTGTTACCGAGTTCCACAGCTGCTTCCACATTTTGGGTGTCTTTATAGCTGTGCCCTACTACCTCGGTACCAATTTGCTGTATTAGTTTGTTCTCATGCTGCTATGAAGAAATAACTGAGACTGGTAATTTATAAAGAAGAGAGGTTTAATTGACTCACAGTTCCACATGGCTGGGAAGGCCTCAGGAAACTTACAATCATGGTGGAAGTCATCTCTTCACAAGGTGGCAGTGAAGGCATCTCTTCACTGACGGCAGGGCACGGTGGCTCACACCTGTAATCCCAGCACTTTGGGAGGCCGAGGTGGGTGGATCACAAGGTCAGGAGATTGAGACCATCCTGGCTAACATGGTGAAACCCCGTCTCTAATAAAAATACAAAAAATTAGCTGGGCGTGGTGGTAGGTGCCTGTAGTCCCAGCTACTAGGGAGGCTGAGACAGGACAATGGTGTGAACCTGGGAGGCGGAGCTTGCAGTAAGCCGAGATTGCCCCACTGTGCTCCAGCCTGGGCAAAAGAGCGAGACTCTGTCTCAAAAGAAAAAAAAAAAAAATCACCCACTGACTGGGTCCTCCTGGTGTCCTCATCCTCGTGGTGATGAGTGAGTTCTCACTCTATTAGTTCCCACAAAAGCCAGTTGTTAAAAAGAGCCTGGCACCTCCCTTTTCACTCTTGCTTCCTCTCTCACCATCTGAGCTCTTCACACACAGGCTCCCTTTCACCTTCCACCATGAGTGTGAGCAGCCTGAAGCTCTTGCCTGTTGTAGGTGCCCAATCTTAAACTTTCTAGTCATCAGGATTATGTGCTGAATAAACCTTTTTTCTTTGTAAATTACCTACCCAGCCTCAGATATTTCTTTTTTTTTAATTTTATTATTATTATACTTTAAGTTTTAGGGTACATGTGCACAATGCACATAGCAACACTAGACAGACTAAGAGATCTAAGAACTGTTGATGTTTCAGTTGGTTCAGCTTTTCACTTTTTGTTAGGTCAAAGTGGTAACTTTCAAGCTTCATATGCGCTGGAAGATGCTGCTATGTTTTTAAAATAAAATTTTTTTCAAAATATAGACAATTTTATGGTAACATTCTTGAAAATAGGTAACTCTCTCTGATAGTTTTCAGTTGTAATTTTTCACACCTCATAGTTAACTAGTTTAAAGGATTACAAAAAAAATTTAACAATATCATTGGTTAATCTGAATAATGGATGCAAAAGTAACTATTTTGACAACTGATGATTTTGATAACTATGTACCTCTGAAAAGCACTTTGGTCAGTGATCATAAGAAAGATAGTATGGAAAGTTTGGTGAAGTGGAAATGTTAAACTATTTTCTAGCAGTAGAGTTGTTGCTTTTTCATTAACTAGCACTTGTTCTTACATCAATTCTTTTTTATATCCTCAAAATCATAATACCTGAGTTCGGCAGTTTGTTCCAGGGAAAATAATTTAATCTGTTTTAGCCAAATAGAATGCCGTCAGTTACCCTTATTTCTCTGAATTTAACAGGCATGTGAAATTGAATCCCATGAGCTACACACACTACTTTCTGATATTTATTATCTTGCTGAAGGTGAGCAGAACAACAGCTTTACTCTTGTCCTATGATTTTAGAAATAATATCTGGTTGGCAACTGGCTTGGGCACTAGTGCTTTTGGAGGTGGTGTGTTCATCTAGTTGGAACCAGGGGCAGAGATAGTATCATTCCCACTGCGCCTGATTTAACTTGGCTTTGGATGATATCACAATTGGGGTTGGAACTTTCCACAGTAGATTACACAAATTTAACCATTATTTCAAGATTTTATCTTTTTGTTTGAACAACTCAGCTCCGGAGATAACATTTTATAGACTCATGCTCCTTCTAAACTAATGTTACTGTCATTTGGATCTATTCTGATGTCTTTCCCATAGACAATGGATTTTACTGAGTCATCCTTGGTCTATTTTTTTCCTGATCCTCACTGGGTTATTTGTGAGAGAGCTGGGGCCACTAGTAAAATCTCTGATTCTTGGTTACTGATTTTATCTGTGCAAAGCAAACCAGAACAGATGGATGAAGCCATTGACAGAACCTCTTACTACTATGCTGCGAAGCAGAGGCTCAGACTGTATTAGAATGATTAATGTACAGGTGGGGGTTTTTGTTTTGATCCTGGTTACATCTTCAGCATTTTTGGATAGGATAAAATCTGTAAAGTAATGTTTATGGAAGTAAATAGCTGATTGATAAGACAGTCTTGGTTAGCCCTTTCAATCAGATGTCTGTACATCAAGTGATAGAGCTAGATTAGGCTATGACCCTTGAGCTCCAGATGAAAGGAAGCCATTTTTTATTCCTGAGATTGTGTTCATTCCATACTTCTTATTTGACAACAGAATATAACACCCCTGGATCAGTAGAGCCAGAGCAATTTGGAAGGTCAACATTCAACATACTTAGAGCTAGAAGGGCCAATTTAGACAATTTAAGCAGAAAGATTATTTTCTTTGAGTGTAGACTGTCTGTCCAAGAAGACTCAAATTCTGTTCATGGCTATGCTCTAGTGTTTTGGCTGGCGGGTTTAGAGGTTCTGGTGTTTTCCCACCTCTCCAAAGTAAAATATTGACACAAATGAATTCAATGAGCTGATGAGGGAAGAAGAATTAGTTGGATGAGATTGAGCAGATTCTGAGATTTTGTAAACATCTTGGTGCTTTGGGAGGACTTGGGCATGATTTGATGTCTTCTGATGGGAAGGTGAAGCATTCTGGGCAGCTGGTGGAACTCTACACTTCAGATTTGCTCTCTTGTTTTCTCCTCTAGAGCTAAGGGCTATGCCCTGCCACCGGGCCATAAAGTGTCACAGGTATGCCCAATGCCCAGCCAGCACTACATTCTGGTTCTCACAAGGAATCCTCTTCTCAGTGATGTCCTTCAAAGCTAGCTGGGGCTTAGGTGTGCACCCCTTCCCCCAGGACCCAGAAAACATGTCAGGTTGTCCTGGCTCCCCAACCAGCCCAATCCAACCCTAAATAAAAACCTGAGCTTAAAAGAGGGGCAGATTTCTGTATACCAGTGGATTATGCAGTTGAGAAGGAAATTAAGAAACCTGAGTTCTCTCCCCAAATGTGCTCTGGATTTGGGCTCTCAGCTTTCAGAGTGCTGATTGATTGTGTTACATTGCACAGCTTATTATAAAGCTAACTCTTATTCTTACTATAACCCTCCTGCTTAATTAATTCAAGAACATTTAGTTCCAGGTACTAAGATTAGGGAAGGTGGTCTGAACCTCCTTGGCCTGAGCTTCCTATTTCCATGTGAAAAGACCTCCACTAGTTTCACCCTCCAGGCACTCCCACCTAATAATACTGAGATATGAGGCTGGTCAGCCAGGTGTGTCTCAGCCCCTTCCTCTTTCCACAGATTATTGCCTGCTCCTCCAAGCCCTTCACTGTAGAATGGAAGCCTGTGATTTTCCTGGCATCATGCATGACTGAGAAGGTCAGTGTGGCTAATTCTGAGCTTCAACATCAGGAAGCCCTTAGTTCTTCACACTGAGCCACCTCCTGCAGCACAGTCATCCTTGGTAATAAAGCTGATATTTTAATCAATATCTGTCTTACTCTTTCATCTTGTCCCTCATTTGGTTTAGAATTCAGGTGGGGAAAACAATTGTTTACTTTATCGGACTCCTAACCATGTGCTTGGCAGACACAGGTGAATAAATACAGTCTCTATTCTCAGGAAATTCATAGAGCAATGGTGGGAGGTGGGTAGATGGAAATGGAAGCAAAAAAAAAATGTGAATTAGTGTAACTGGGGAAGTGGTGTAGAGGAGTTCAAGAGCTTCAGTTCTGGTCTCATTCAATCTTAGATGCATTCCCAAATGTGCCACTTAATAGATGAGTGACCCTGGGGAAGTAATTTTACCTCAGTGCCTCAGTTTTCTCATCTATAAAATGGGAATTATAATACCCACCTCACAGATTGTAAAGATTCAATGAGATAATATGTCTAAATTGTTGAGCACAGTGCCAAGCATGAAGAAAAATCACCCTTTTGACCATTGTTATTATTAGAAGTGTGACATATATGCTGTGTAATCACAGGAGGGCACCTGTCTCTTCATGTGAGTGCTATTATCCAAAGAGAGGTAGAAAAGAATTCTGTCTATATCATAGAGCAATGATAAGCAAAGCAACCCCAGACTGTAGCTAATATATATTTTGGGGCATCACTCTGTAGGTTCTAGTTTGCTTTTCAGTCTGTCAGTTGGGTGGTAGCTACTCTCCAGCCATGGCATCAGGCACCCAGCAGAGAGGGACCGGCAATCACCAGGCTAGTGCAGCACGAATGTATATTGGTTTATGAAAGCAGCTACCTCCCACATGCAAGAGAAGAGTAAAAGAGAAGAATAGAAGAGGAAAGAGAAGAAAAAAAGGAGGAGGCGAGGAAAAGGAGGAAAGGGGAGGGGAGGAAAGGGAAGAAAAGTGTATAATTCAGTTCCTTCCAATAAATATGGCTGTGCAATAGTTTACATTAATATTACCAAAGTGACCAAATTCATGTATGAACTCACAGAATAATAATTCAAAATTGATACAAGGAAGTCACATGTAAATTAGGATGGACAGAAGACACATGGAAAGAGGGATGTGCATAAAAGATGCAGGGGAAAGCCTTCATGAAAAAATATGGAAAGGAAATAGAGAACTGTAATACTATCCTCCTCTATCTGTCAATTTCTAAGAAGTTTTATACCCTTATTATAAAATCATAAAGTTCACATATACACTTTCTCATCTACACTATCTCTACAAGATACTCAGTCTTTATGAGATGACTTTTTTCATATCCAGTTCTTGCTCTTGTTTTAATGTTCTGGTACTTCAATCACTTTGCAGCAGGAAGAAGGAGACCCTTTTTTGTCCTTTTTTTTTTTCCTTTTGAGACAGAGTCTCGCTCTGTCACCCAGGCTGGAGTGTAATGACGCAATCTCGGGTCATTGCAACCTCTGCCTCCCAGATTCAAATGATTCTCCTGCCTCAGCCTCCTGAGTAGCTGGGATTACAGGCGCGCACCACCACGCCCTACTAATTTTTTTTTTTTTTTTTTTTGTATTTTTAGTAGAGACAGAGTTTCACCATGTTGGTCAGGCTGGTCTGGAACTCCTGGCATCATGATCTGCCCACCTTGGCCTCCCAAAGTGCTGGGATTACAGGTGTGAGTCACTGCGCCCGGCCAAGACCCTCCTTTTCAATACCATCATCCAACCATCTACTTATGACCACACCCCGCCAACCTCCATCCACCTGGCTACTTATTCCAGCTGCAGCAGCCTCCCTCTCGCTCTTTAGCATTTGAGGTTCCTCTGTCTGGGATGTCCATCCCCCTGACTTCCACGCTGCTTGCACCTTCACTTTCCTTAGATCCTACGAATACTACCTTATTGGGAAAACTTTCTCTGGCCACTTTTTTTCAATGAGAACTCATCTCCCCAAAATACTCATTCCCTTTTCTCCTGCTTTATTATTTTCCAAAGCCATAATCTCCGTCTAACATGGTATATACCTTTACACGTTTGCTGGCTTATTGTTGTCTTTCCTTCTGTCTTAGGTTGGATTTCCTAGAAACAGAACCTGAGAGAAGAATTCAGGTGTATATTGAGGGAATGCTCTTCAGGAAAACCTGTAAAGGGAGGGAATGATGCAGGATAGTGTGAGTGAAGCAGCCGGGCAAGGGTGTGCTTCCAGGGAGGTCTAGCCATGAGAAAGAATTTTTCCGGTGCACTAATTGCATCTGGAGGCAAAAGGCCCACTCTTTGTACCCTCCTTTCAGTCGTTGGCTGTGTGCTGAGTTCGGGGCATTGCGACTTCCTGGCTGAGGCAATGCCCTTGCACTGAGGTCAATTCTCTTTGGAATGGGACAGATGGGAGCCAACATGCATAGAAACTGGGAGCGGAAGTGTTGGCCGTGTAAAAGGGACCCAAGACAGGCAACTAAATGACATCTAACACTTCCATTACAGTATAATCTCCATGGTATTTCAGACTCTCTGGTTTGCTCTGTGCTGTATTTCTAGCACACAGAACACAGCCTGGCACATAGTAAGTCTTCAATAAATATTTATTGAATGACTTAATAATCTTAGTGAACTAGTGTAATGTGTATGCCAGGGGACAAAATGGTGAATGAGACAGACATGGTCCCTGCCCTCGTGGAGGTATGGTTTAATGGGAATGCAGACATTGGCAATTCAAACACAGTTTGATCAGTTCTATCATGAGAAAAGCAGGGTGGGCTAAGAACACACAGTAGGGACACTTAAACCCCAGAATTTGGAAAGGGAAAGTACTACAAACTTTGTGGTATGGTGAAGGTCTGTGTTTTTCATTGTAATTATTCACAGAAAGCAGAGGGCACATTGATAAAGTTGGGAAAATATTTGCAAGACTGCAGAATTACTATGAAGATTCTAATTCAGTTTTGTTTCACCCATGATTTCTGTCACAAATAGAAAGATCAAAGGTTGAACAACCTGAACCAGGACTTCTTACATTTGCCCCGTGGTCTGTCTGCTGTCCCATCTTCACAATGAGAGGGTTGAACTTGAATTTCCTTCCTCAGGTCTCTGGAGGGGCCTGGGTATTGGGCTTTGCCCATTCTGTGGTAGGAAATGAGGGAGTGCCAGCCAGTCAACTATTACTGCCAGCCAGTCAGTATTTCCTGGGATTGAGAGATTCCCTTGGACATTTGGGGATTGGCATAGTTTTCCTTTAAAAGTATCAGTGTGGTATTTATTAGGTGGCTTAGTAATTAGGTCCATTTAAAAAAAGAGAACTCAATTCCCCTGAGGATTTGATGATGCCTTGGCCTCAGTTGGTGCTTGGTAACCCCGGTAATCAATCAATTTACTTGTGTGGTCTGGTCTGTCTAGGGGATTCTATACTGCACAGATGGAAACTGCCTTCCCCAATTTTTCCCAATTTGGTTTATACAGCTATGTGTAAGATCCCACATATTTGGGGGAATGTGTGTGTGTGTGTGTGTGTGTGTGTGTGTGTGTGTGTGTGTGTGTGTGTGTGCATGCACGCAAGAGCTTGTGAATAGTTGGGGAAAGGCCATACGAGTTGAACTGGGGCAGTGTCTTCAACTACAGCATGACTGTTATGGAGAGAGGGTCTTGCTCTGCTGCCCAGGCTGGAGTACAGTGGCACAATCACAGCTCACTGCAGCCTCAACCTCCTGGGCTCCAGTGATCCTCCTGCCTCAGCCTCCCAAGTAGCTGAGACCACAGATGTGAGCCACCAAACCCAGTTAATTTGTTTTGTGCTTTTTGTAGAGACAGGGTCTCACTATGTTGCCCAGGCTGGTCTCAAACTCCTGGACTCAAATGATCCTCCTGCCTTGGCCTCCCAAAATGCTCGATTATAGGTGTGAACCCCTGCGTCCAGCCTACAGCATGACTTTTAATGTTTGATAGTCGTGTGCCTTTAGACATTTTCATAATTCATCCTGGAGAATGGTAAAAAATAAGTTTTGTTGAAATATAAAAAGGCCATTGAAATGTCACAGAGTGGTTTACCTAACAGTAAATTATATAAGGCCCGAAGGTAGGGGTGGGAGAGGGGATATTAGTCAGGAATTTCTAGTAATTTGAAGCCATGCAAAAACAACAATGTTCTCAGGCATTATTGTGTTTGTTGCTAACTTTTGGCAGAGCGATTTTGAGGGTTTTTAGCTCTTCCCAGTCTGGGCAGTCACATTGGGCTTGTCACTTCTGCCTCTCACTTGTGCTGTGTTCATGCCCTGGATGGGTGCTCTTGATTGGCTGCTGCCTTACCCACCCCTTGGCACAGCTGCCTTGAGGTCTGCCATGTTCATTGGGGCCCACTCTGCTAATTTATTTTGCCAGCTTTGTGCTTAAATTTCTTCTAGATTCAGAGCTTTGATTGAAGGAATATAATATGTCACAAAAATAGCTGGTTTCATTTACCAAATACTAATTTTTTTGCAAGATGATAGTTCTTTAGAAGGAGATATTTCCTGAATGCTAGTTAGTTATAAAATTTGTTTTACATAAGTTTGTTGAATGTTGGAATATTTGTGAAAATAGAGGTGGGTGCATAATGTCATGGTTTGTTAATTGAATGCTGACCTAAATAACGATACGATGGTGTAATGGGAGGAGTCCTGGACTAGCAGGCAGGAAAGGTTGGCTCTTGGTACTGCTTGGTTGTGACCTTTGGCAATTCCCTTGACCTCTCTTGGCCTCAGTTTCTCTACAGAACTAGATAATGCATAAGGCTCCTTCTAACTCTATAAGCAAATTTCTAAGTCTATGTAGCTGGAAAGCTTGCAAAATCAGCAAGGGTGTGTGTTTTTATTCACGTATCTTAAACTCATCTAGAACTTTGGGTCAAAATTGACCTTGTGAAAAATAAAACCAAACAGTTGAAGGCTCTAGCTTATCTGACACCCTAACTTAATTTTGATCAAATGTTGTTTTTATATGAAATAGATTACTAAGATAATAATATGCTTGGGTAAAAGGTATTGGCTCTAGACAAAGGAATTGTTTTTTTTAGCTCTGCCAGTTCTTATAAGGGGAAGCTGATATTTTCATCAGAAATGGGGTACAGTCTCCCTTGGGAGAGCTCAATGCCATGTAAGCCAACACATATATTGCCCCAGGACTTAAACAATTCTATGCTGGAGATAATCAGAAATATGCACATATTTCTTTTTTCTTAAGCAATACCCAACAAATTCAGAAAGTTGTCATATTTGAATTGTTTTCCTTTTCAGAGGAGGGATGTGCAATACTGAATAAGGAGAGAAATACTTTTCTAGGAAGTATTTTTCGTTTTTTTTTCGTTTTTTTTTTCCAGAAAAAAACCACTTTTGAGGCATAATTGTCATAAAATGTCACTTGTAGCATGAAGCAAATATAGAAACTCTGTCCCTTTGCAGATAGGACTGCCTGTTAAGTGATGGCCAGTCAGACTTACTTGATGACTCAGTACAGTGAGAGACAAGCGTTAGAGCTGTTAGTTGTTACTAACACTGAGCAGAATGACAGAAAACAGGCAAAATAGGGTCAAGTAGAATTGTCAATTTTTGCCTTTCAGAGTCATTAAAGGGAAGAACTGGGGCTGAGTAGTTAGAGTGGGTTAGTTGTTTGAGTTATTCCATCAATCCGAAATTAGAATTACCTTCATACTTTCCTTGCCTTTCCAAACTTCTGGGCCACATCACTGAGAGTGGCCAGGACTCAGCTGATCTGCAGCAGGGAAACCACCCCCAATCTGTGGCTACTCCTATACTTGGGCTTAAACTGGACATAAGGCCATTTCATACAATTTCAGATGTTTGTGTTTTGTCTTTGCAACATGATATATATGGTTAAAATAATATAATTAATTTTTAATATTGTAGCTTATTGAAAGATAAAAAGTGAGCCTTGCTGCTTTTTTAGCTATTCTTTTGGACACAGCTACTACAAGAAGAGAAAATACTGGCAAGCCAGGGGTTAAGGTACTACAAGGAGGGAGCAATTTTCTCTCACCTCACGAGGAGGAAAAGACCCAATAATGGATTTTACTTCCCTCCTCCATGTATTAGATTTTACGGGAAATTTAACATGGTATGTCTTTTGTATGAAATCACAGAGTGAGGGCTTTTCACTTTGAGGAAATCCTATACACTAAAAAAGGAATTTAGCAGTTAGTAGGGTAAAATTCACACAAGCAAAAGTTTTATTACTTTACAAAAGGCTCTTTTAGTGAGCCAATCCCAGTGCTTTAAAAAGAACATGTTAAGTGAGGAGCATAAGCCTGTTTCCTGAGTAATGACTTCAGTTAAATTGACACACACATAGCCAAATGTTCTTTGTGCCTGGCAGGACCCAGGAGAAATCACCTAATTTATAATTATAATGCCCATATACACTGGCATCAAAATTTCCACCCCACTTGGATGCAAAATTGTACTTTAGTGCTCAAAAAAATTTTTTTTCTTAACTACCTCTATGCCTTTGTGTAAGAGACTCTTGTAGCTAACACCTTTTTATTTATGAGAAAAACATTTGCAAGTCTTTTATTTTTTGTTTAATTTAGTTTTTACCAGAAAATAAGGGGCTGTGTACAGCATATTCATGGAGATTAAATTAACTAATAGGGTTTAACTGTCGGTTGAGTGTTCTGAGAAAATGTCTGGGAAATGAACTTATAAACAGAAGGCCAGTGTTCAGGGTCCCTAGAGAAATAATGATGGGTCCTGCTCACTGAACATTTTGTGCCTCAGAGCAGGCCAAAGGTGGGAGAAGAGGGAAAGCAAGCGACTAAGTGTGTGGAGAAGTTGGAGTGGTGTTTTTACCAACGGGTGTGCTCAGGATTTTTTTAAACAATGATATGTGCAAGTCGTTATTTAGAACAATGTATGAAAGCGTATAATAAATATATATGTGGATGATTGGGGTTGGCTATTAAGGGAAATACAGAACTGATTTTCCAAATGCCTTGCAGACTGCCGGACTCTGGAATGCTGGTTTTAAGCTGCTCACAAGAGCTACTACCTAATTGGAGCTCTGTGTATCTCTGAGCTTACAACCCTGGGGGACTTTTAAAAAAACTGTTGTCATTAGAACCTTCTATTTTGAACAAATGGGCTAGTAAGAACAAAAGTAGAAGTGTCTCTTGTACAAGAAAGAGAAGACTTAGCTTAGAAAACCTGAACACACTTTAAAAAAATACCAGGAGGCTTTGATTTTTATGTTTTACTTTTGTGCTATGCATATATATCATCTCCCACCTAAAGTGATCAGGAAGGAGTCTGAAGAATGAAGATAATTTTTAAATAACAAATATTCCAATATTTGTTTATTCTGTGCCCAGGAGGCAGAGAGAACAACAAATGTGGTCCCTGTATTTTGTCTTCTCCATACTCTTTGCTCTGTGACTTCCTTTCTACTTCCTTATTTAGTCTGAATTTTAATATGTAGTATTCAAGTGGGCTCATAATGCTCATTTCCTTTCAATGAGATTTTCCAGTAAATATACTGACTCCACTGTTCACAGGAAATAACCCGGTTGGTGAGCACGTGTATAATTTTACCTCGATATATAACCCGGGGTATCTGCCTGTCTCCATGGCAGGATCCACCTCCTCTGCTGACAGGCTCTGTCTCTCTGTTTCTGCATTCATATTAAACACACAGAAGCAACATTTTACCTTTTAGAAGACATTAATTGAACAACTGATATGTAATTTTCCTTCTTGCAGAAATAGATTATAACTATTGTTTAGAATAGAAAACTAGCAGAAAAATTTTTGGAATTATAATAACATAGACACATTTTTAAATAGAGAAGACAAAACAGTCACAGAGAGAAGATAAGAGTAATTCCACAGAGTTTGCCTGGGAGGGGAATGGGTCTTGGAAGGAAGTCTTTAGAAGAAATATTGGTGCCAAAGAGACTGCTTAAAGAAAGGGCTCACCAAGGCTTAGAAATGAGAGAGAGCGAGCAAGAGAGAGAATACTCCACCCATCTGCAAGGAGGCAGATACTAACTTGCCCTGAGAATCAAGACAGCCTTGTTTGTACAGAATAAGCACAAATACTTCTCATGTAAAGATATTTTCTAAGATGAATGTTTTAAAGGTAAAATGTTAAGATTGTATATGTCTCAACAGTTTCTAAACACAATTAAGCATGAAGTGATCACAAACTCATCAGTTTATGCCCCTCTGTCATAATCATTATGAGCATCCCCTTTCACTCTAAAAAATGGCTCCGACTGCATAATAAATTATATGGTTGTGCTGATCAGGAGGAGCGTTTGGAAACAGGACCTTTACTGAGTTGTTACGTCATAGAATTCTATCTTTGCCGTTAAAGATTTTGTAATCTCAAGCAGAAAACTCTGAAATAATATTCAGTGTAGAGGGAGGGTGAATGTTTCTGTCTTGTGTTAAAGAAATATGCAAGGGGTGGCCTCAAGTTCTCATTTCTGACTTCCTTTTCTGGTAATGCCGGCCGGAGCATCTCCAAGAAGTTTAATCTTCCTTTGTACAGGGTTAAGAAAGGAACAAAGGACAGGATTTTTCTAAACAATGATATGTGCAAGTCATTATTTAGAACATGACATATGTACAAACATATCTTTCACATGAGCAAGGCAAATACAACTCACTTGGATTTTCCTGCTAAACGTATACAATGGGCTGCCAAAAGTTTCAGTCTCAGGAAATTAGAAAAAACACCAAGGGAGGTCTCTGACCATTTGATTAAGTCTAGAACCTGCCACTAATAGAAAATTCAGTGGAGAGATTCTTATCTTTCTGTGGCTGTTGCAACAATGAGGAGACATATATGTAAATACTAATGTTGCTACCTAACCACAGCATTGAAACAGAATTCTTTCCTTATAGCCTTTGACTGCTTAGTCATCCTGAGAGAGTACCCCTCTCTCAAATGCTCCCTCTACAACAGTGAGACTGTGATGAGAACAATTGCAGTTCAACAATCTGTTGAAGGAGGGAGAAGCCAGGAGCTCCAATACTGACTGGTGTATGGATCTCCTTCAGTCTGATTCTTTCTTAGTTTCTTGCTAGTTCAGTGTCCCCTAGTGGTAACTGGCCTCATTAATGAACAAGCTGGTCACAGGAAATAGACTGGGAGACCTGTATAATCATGGTCTCTTTCATTTGTGTTTTATAATGAACACAAATTCTTAGGACCTACTAAGTGCCAGGTAGTACATCTTCTCATTAACCCTCTGAGTAGGAGATTAGCAACATCTAAAATAAGAAACAGAGGTTCTTATCTACAGAGATAAGAAAACAGAGGTTCAAGGAGCCTAGGTGGCATAGCCAAAGATTAGTATGTTGTAAGAGTCAGAGCCAGGATTTGAAACTAGGATGTTTGATCCTTAGTCCTAATGTTGTTGTTGTTGTATTTGTTGATTTTTAACTGTATTCTCATGTTTCATGAGTCCAAGATGACAGACATTTTCTAGACACAAATACAGCATAGTGGCAATTAGGAAAGGAGCCTCAAGATCACTGAATCTCTTCTGCCTCACCTTGGCTGCCTCTGACCTTTCTGACTTTGTGAGGGTTGGGAGGGCACAGGATAGAATGAACAAAGAACTGGCCTTATTTGGACACACCTGGGTTTACATCCTAGCTCCACCACTCCACCATTCACTCAATAAATATCTGTGGAGTACCAACCATACTCTAGACCCCAGAGACACAGTGATACAGAACCGAGAAAATATTCTTCATTGTATTTCTCTTTCTGATCCCCAGTTCTGTCAACTCTAAAATTGAAGTGGGTATACCACTGAATATTTTTGGAAGGTGAATATTAAAAGTTGTCTAACATGTTATGAAAAGAAAGATAGCTGGTAATTGAGGGCAAAATGGTAATACTGATGGCCCAGTGCAAGGCAGCTTTTGCAAGCTGAAGACAACTGATTGGTCCAATATTCTTAGAACCCTCTTTTGAGCTGGCTGTCTTTAGATATAACGAAATCTGTGTACCATCACATATTTTACTTAGCCAAGTCCTGAATTCTGTTTGTGACATTAAAGGAATGATTTATCTCTTCATCCACTCCAAGCTACGGAGGTGACAGTTCATAATTGTGGAGTTGGGTGTCCAGTGTTGCCACAAAAACAATGGAAAAACTGATATGTTTCCCAGACAAAGGTTGGTGTCTAGATATTTGAGATGATGTCTTTTGAGGAATATATTTAAAAGACTGAATGGTAACATGTTTTTCGTGAGCAATATTTTACGTTATAGTGATGCTAATATAATATTTACTTAGAACTTTGGGTATCTCAGAAGCATATTGTTCCTTAAGGAACTTTGTGTTCCTTTTTCTAATACAATAATTGAGAAAACTGGCTTAGGAAACTAAGAAATCACTGAATGTTAGAGCATGAGCATAACTTAAAGATTTTCTAATTCAACCTCCTCATTTTATAGACTGGAACACAAGTGAGACTATGTATCTTATTCAAAGTAATTCTTTAATTAATTCAACACATATTTATTGTGTGTCTTTCATGTGCTCGGTACTATTGTTCTACATGTTGGGATTACAGCAGTGAGCAAAACAAACACAGTCACTGCTTTCATGGACTTTTATTCTAGTGGGAAGGGGGATATTTAACAAAAATTAAACAAAGAAATATATAAAAGGTCAGGTAATGCTAAATGTTAAAGAAAACATAATCAAGCAAGGTGAGGGCTAAAGGGTGATGAAAGGGAGTCCTCTCTTAGAAAGAATGTTCAGTGAAGGCAACATTTGAGCACAGTCCCAAATGAGGTAAGGGAGTGAACTGCACGGATATCTGGGGAAACAGCATTGCAGGCAGACAGAACAGCAAGTGCAAAGCCCTGAGGTAGACTCCCACTTAAAGGCCAAGGTGGCCAGAATGCAAAAGTGAAGGGCAAGAGGGGCAGGGAATGTGATCTGAGAGCGGGGAGTGGAGGAGGCACATCCCACAGGGCCTGGTGGGTGTGGTAAGGGCTCTGAGCTTTTAGGCCCTGGAGGGTTTTGAGTTGAGAACAGACATGATCTGATTTATGTTTTAGAGGGATGACACACAAGCCAAGATCAGACTACAGTCCAGGTCTCTTTAAGGTAGAGCCCATAAGCCTTCCCACTGTCACATGAAATACTGTATACTGGCAGCCGAAACTAAAGAGCAGATCTGGGAAATTTTTAGAAAATCTATATATTCATAACATTACCAAGATTGATGCTTTCAATCAGAGTTTAGTAAACACAAAGTAATAAAAATTATGCTCACACCTTCTTTCATCTCTCTGAAGGAGAAATGACAACATTTTGATACTTTAACATCCTTAACATATTTTAACACATCTTCGCCAACTTCCATGACTAAAATAAACTAGGGAAAAGAAAACTGTGCTTCTTGCTGAGAAATCACACACCTCTGGCTTAGGATTTAAGTGAGTGGAGAAAGAAGCTGCCCTCTGAGATCATTTTGTCTGTTCTTGGACTGTGACATGCCTTTTGCACATTACGGGTCAAGCTGTGTTTGTTTCTAGCCAAGGTTTATCAATTTATACTCTCGATTGTGAGATTTAAACAAACAGTATTTAAGTGATTTTGAAATGTGCAAAATTTAAAAGGATTCTATACTTGTGAAGAAAGAAGTTTGATATTGTTCCTTAAAGTTGAGACTATTATTCTCTTTTCATTCCTTACTTAAGCAGTATTTTTCTTTCATATAAGGCGGTAAAGTTCATCAAGTTAAGCTGAGTTCAGAATTTCATTATTGTAACTGAATTATTATGTTTCAGACATTCTCTGATGGTAATAATAATAGCTGCTGTGGATTCAGAATTACTTTAGGGCTAGACACTTTGCATGCGCTACCTCAAATCTATCCACACTCCTGCAAGGTGCATGCAGTTATCCCCATTTTACAGGAAACTGAGGCTCAGAGGGGTTAATTGATTAGTCCACATCTACTCAGTCAACAAGTAGCAGAACCAATATTTGGACCCTGTCTGGTGTCACAGCTGGTTAGCTTTTTATTCACACACATTATGGCTGCGATTCATGGAGAATTTCCACTAATAAGGATGATTAAATAGAGTTGAGATATCTGGTGTGCACTCACATTCTGCTACTTTTAAATACTTGTTTTAGAATAAGGAATCATAGATTTCAGGATTGGGAGAGACTTTATAGGTCATTTAGCCTAAACTCCCTGTTGATTCCTGCAAAAGCCTTCTCAAGCAATTTTTTTCCAGCTATGCTTCTGCACCTCTAGTGATGTGGAAAGCCTAAGGCAACATTTCCATTATTAAGCCGTTTGAAAATTACAAAGTTCCTCTTTACACTGAGTCAACATCAGCCTACCTTTTAGCTTTTGAAGCCACATAGAACAGAGGCAGCCATGTAATTGGAAGACAGTAATCATACTCCCATTTCAACTTCCATAATAGAATTCCTTATTTACTTGATTTTTCCCTCATAGAATATAGTTTGAGGTCAGGTTTCCATCCTAGTTAATTTCTTCTGCACACTTTTGAGTTTGTCTCTATCTCTTTTAAAGAGAAGCATTCAGAACCTAAGACTGTTTCTGTTTTGTTTTTGATTGGGGTCAGACCGTACGTCTGCCGCTGTCAGATCATGTTACTACTGACTCATGGTGAGGTTACCACTGACTCAAGCCCTGCTGTTTACCCACATTACTGCTAATAAAGCACGCTTCCTCATCCTGGGCTCATACAGTTTTTATCCTGTTTGTCAGCATTTATCTTTATTAGTAAAGATACTTAAAAAGATTAAATCCCTTGCTCAAGATTTGCAAGTTATTTTGAATCCTAATGTCAAGACAAACATCTCTACTTACAAGAAAATCACTTTGCTTCGTGAACACATTTTTATTTCTTTTGCATGATTTCATGTATCTTCATTATGCAAGTGATGTTTTGTAGCATAGGTAGAAATTTGTGTATGTGTTATTTTAAACATTGGGTGCTGGGCTTAATACCTGGGTGATGAAAGAATCTGCACAAAAAGTCCCCATGACAAGAGTTTACTTATGTAACAAACCTTCACATGTACTTCTGAACCTGAAATAAAAATTAAAAAAATGATATGTTAGCCTATCTTCACAGTGGATAGGCTGAAGATACAGGCCTATAGACACCCTCTGACTCCTGGCAGATTGGTTTGCAGCAGTTTGTTACCTTGATCTTGGCTTGCAGCAAAATGTTGACTGTGAAGGAACCTGGACTCTCAAAGGAGATGTCAAATTCTTATGAGCCAGGCCAATGTCCCATCCGACTGTGAATTTTTCCAATTTTTCAACTATTTGGAACAAGGATGGAAATGGAGCTTTGTACAAAATAATGAAGTTCTTTTAGTACCTGAATAGTGACTTAATACCAAGACAGAAATCCTGAAAAGGGCACACTGAGAATAAATACACAAATTACCTAAAACTGAGGCTTAACCTTTGACAAATGTAGCAATTTCTGAGGCTCCAGGATAGACAAATGTTACTGACCTTTGTTCCAACTGAGTTTTTTCCCAAAATCTGAAATAGACTTTTCTTCTCCTTCTCCTTCTTCTTTTTAATTTGAGACAAGGTCTTGATCTATCAGCCAGGCTGGAGTATGATGGCATGATCATAGCTCACTGCAGCCTTGAACCCCTGGGCTCAAGAGATCTTCCCACCTCAGCCTCTGGATTAGCCGGGACTACAGGTGCAAGCCACCATGCCCGGCTATTTTTTTTATAGAGACAAGTCTCACTAAGTTGCCCAGGCTGGTCTCAAATTCCTGGCCTCAAGCAATCCTCTTGCCTCAGCCTCCCAAAGTGCTGGGATTATAGGCATTTTGAATCATCACACTGGGCCCTGTAATAGACTTTCATAACACCTTTATTTCATACTCAGGAAAGGAATATATCGCAAAGAAAATATTGAATAGGGAGATATTTTCTGTATGCTTTATTATTACCAGCAATACTTATATATACATGTCTAGAGTAAAAGTCCAATAAAATTATACAAGTTTACCGTTTTTAAATCTAGATATGAGCTTAAATATTATCTAAAAATATTTTAAAATTGAAAATTTCTGAGGATTAAGAAGAAGGAATTTGATAAATGTTGGCAGTATTTGAATTAAGCTAAGGAAAGAAATTCCGTAGGTTAAAGAACTAATAGCTTGTAGTCAGGAACTTAGATTTAGAAAGTGAAATATTGTTGGCAAAAATCACAATATAAAAGATCTTCAAGTTTATCTAATTAAGCTACAATTCAAAAATGTGGTTGTCCATTAGAAATAATACTAGAGATTAGATGAGAAGGAGAAAGACATTGTTTTCATTATATGTCCTTGTATATTATTTGCTTTTTTAAAAACAACAATGTATATATATGATGAAAATGTATGTAACAATGAAAATATCATTAGAATAAATATAAATACAAAATAATTAATGAAAACTGAAAAAAGTTCATCTATTAAATTTGTAATGGGTTTTTGAGCATCCAAAAGTGACTCTACTGAGAACGACAAAGATGTGTGTTTCTATTGTTTTATTTCTACACCATTACTGCACGGTTTTTATTACTCTTGCCTTATAAGTGTATATTTTAGTGAAATACTATATGATACTATAAGTCCCCTTATTATTTTTTTAATCTAGTCTATTTTTCCTGTTTCTTTTTTCAGATGAAATTTGTAATTATTTATACCAACTTCCAAGACAGTCTTTATTAGGAAATTGAGTGGAATATCATTAAACATTTAAATTTCAATAATTTTAATCTGAAAGTATTGGCAACTCCAGAATATAATGTCTTCTCATCAAATTAAATGGAATTTGTTTATAATTCTTATTTATTTCATGTATTCAGATAATGTTTTTAGGTTTACTTCAAAAAATAGCTACACATTCCTGTTGAGCTAATTTCTGTGTAAGTTAGGTTATATGTCTCTAATGAAAATAATCTTTTCTATTATATTTTCTGGGTTTTGTTCATATATAAAAAAAGCACTTTATTTTATAAGTGATCACCTTTATACATTTCTGTGATAATTTTCCAGTTAATTCTCTTGGGTTTTCTAGTCCAATAACCTACTGGTAATTATAATTTGGTCTACCTTTTAATCATACTTCACAATCTCTTATTTGCAATTCAGTTTGAAAATGGAAAGTTTGTAAGTTTGGCACCAAAAGCTGACTTGAGAGGATGTGAGGCTGTTTATAGTCATAATGATTCAACTTTGTGTGAATACTCATACATTTTAATCTAGAAGTATTACTGATTACAGAATGCTGCCCCAGTTTCTGTTGTTACAAGATATATAGTAAATTAACATTTCTAAAACCAGAAAACTTCTAAATTCTGAAATACATCCAATCCCAGAGACAAATAAGGAATGTAGACTATACTTATATACCTTTTTTTAACTTTTCTTATGGAGCTAACTAGAATTTTTTTCTGTGTTGAATAAGTGATAAGTGATTTTTACTCTTTTTTACTTTAATGAAGTGTAATAATCTAATGTCTTAGAGTTAAGTATGATATTGACTAAAATCAAAATGGACATTCTTTATCATGATGAAAAAGAATACCTTTTTAAAATAATGCGAATTTTTCTAATTTTCTAACTATTTGGAAGAAGTATAGAAATGGAGCTTTGCACAAAATGATGAAGTTCCTTTAGTACCCGAATTGTGACTTAATACCAACACAGAAAATTCTGAAAAGAGCATGCTGAGAATAGATCCACGCATTACCTAAAACTGAGGTTTAACCATTGACAAGTATAGCAATTTCTGAGGCCCCAGGGTAGGCAAATGTTAGTGATCTTTGTTTCAATTGATTTTTTCCAAAATCTGGATTAGACTTTTCTTTTTTTCTTCCTTTTAATTTGAGACAAGGTCTTGTTCTGTCACCCAGGCTTTGTTTGCTGAGAGAAATAGATTTTTGTTTCAAATATATATTCTGTATTACTGAGATGAAAATATTGTTTTCTACTTTGATTTTGCAGTTTGCATCATTGGTTCTGTGTCAGTTCGTTCTTGTATTGCTATAAAAGAATACTTGAGACTGGGTAATTTATGTAGAAAAGTGTTTTATTTTGGCTAACCATCCTGTAGGCTGTACAAAAAGCAGACTGCCAGCATCTGCTTCTGGGGAGACCTTGGGAAGCTTCCAGTCATGGCAGAAAGTGAAGGGGGAGCAGGCATATTGCATAACAAGAGTTGGAGCAAGGGAGACGGGGAGGAGGTGCCACACTCATTCAACAGCCAGATCTCTGTGAACTCATAGAGTGAGAACTCACTCATTGTCTCAAGGACAACACCAAGCCCTTCATGAGGAATCTGTCCTCATGACCCAAATACTTCCCACTAGACCTATCTCCAACATTGGAGGCAACATGTCAACATGAAATTGGGAGGAGACAAATATCCAAACCATATCATTCCACCCCTGGACCCCTAAATCTCAAGTTCTTTTCACATTACAGAATACAATCATCCCTTCCCAATAGTCCCAAAGTTTTAAGTCATTCCAGCATTAACTCAAAAGTTCAAGTCCCAAGTCCAAAGTCTCATCTGGAGGTGAGTTTCTTCTACCTATGATTCTGTATGACCAAAAACAAGTTATTCACTTCCAAGATACAATGGAGTTACAGGTATTGGGTAAACATTTTGATTCCAGAATGGAGAAATCAACCACAAGAAAGGGGTAACACGCCTCAAGCAGGTCCAAAACCCAAGAAGGGAGTCATTAAATCTTAAAGCTCCAAAATAATTTCCTTTGACTCCATGTACCTACCTTAAGGGCACTCTGGTACAAGGGGTGGGCTCCCAAGGCCTTGGACAGCGCTGTCTCTATGGTTTTGCAGGGTGCAGCCCCAGTGGCTGCTCTCACAGGTTGGAGTTGAGTTTCTGTGGCTTTTCCAGGTTCAGGATTCAAGCTGCTGGAGGCTCTACCATTTTGAGGTCTGGAGGGCAGTGGCCCACTTCCCAGAGCTCTACTAGGAAGTGCCCCAGTGAAGACTCTGTGTGGGAGCTCAAACCCCAAATTTACCCTCAGCACTGGCCCAGTAGAGTATCTCTGGGGACTCTACCCTGTAGCAAGCTTCTGCCTGGGCACCCAGTGTTTTTATACATCCTTTGAAATCTAGATGGAAGATGCCAAGCCTCCTTCACTCTTGCATTCTGTGCACCTGCAGGCTTAACACCACATGGAAGCCACCAAGACTTATGACTTGCATCCTCCTGAAGAGTGGCTCAAACTGTACCTGAGGCCCTTTGAGCTGCAGCTGGAGCCAGGAGCTGGATGCAGAGAGGAGTGTCCTGAGGCTGCAAGGGCAGCAGAGCCCTGGGTGTGGCCCCCAAAACCATTCTTTCCCCTAGGCCTCTGGACCTGCAAAGGGGGGAGCTGCCTAAAAGATCTCTGAAATGCCTTTGAGGCCTTTTCCCATTGTCTTGGATATTAACACTTGGCTCCCTTTTAGTCATGCTAATCTCTCTAGCAAGTGGTTGCTCTGCAGCCTTTCTGGATTCTTTCTCCAACAAAATGCCAGACTGCGTGCAAATTTTCTAAACTTTTACTCCCTGCTTCCCTTTTAAATATAAGTTCCAACTTTAAGTCTTGTTTTTGCTCCTGCATCTAAGCATAGGTAGTTAGAAGCAGCCATGCCACATCTTGATTGCTTTGCTTCTTATAAATTTCTTCTGCCAGATACCCTAAGTCATCATTCTTAAGTTCAAACTTCCACATATCCTTAGGATGAGAAAATGATGCAGCCAAGTTCTTTGTTGAGGCATAACACAGGTAACCTTTACTCCAGTTTACACTATATTCCTCATTTCCATCTGAGATCTTGTCAGCCTGGATTTCACTGTTCATATTTCCATCAGCATTTTGGTCACAACCATTTAGAAAGCCTCTAAGAAGTTCCAAACTTTGCCTCATCTTCCTGTCCTTCTGAGCTCCCCAAACTTTTCCAACTTCAGCCTGTTACCAAGTTCCAAAGTTGCTTCCACATTTTTAAGTATCCTTATAGCAATGTCCCACTCCTCAGTACCAGTTTTGTGTGTTAGTCCATTCTTGTATTGCTATAAAAGAATATCTGAGACTGGGTAATTTATAATGAAAAGTGATTTATTTTGGCTCATGGTTCCACAGACTGTACATGAAGTGTGGTGCCAATATCTCCTTCTGGTGAAGACTCAGGAAGCTTACAATGATGGTGTAAGGTTGAAGTGGGAGAAGGCATATCACATGGCAAGAGTGGGAGCAAGAGAGAGAGAGGAGGCGGGTGCCAGGCTCTTTTAAACAACCAGGTCTCATGTGAACTAATTGAATGAGAACTAACTCATTACCATGAGGACAGGCCAAAGACATTCATGAGGGACTTACTCCCATGATCCAAACACCTCCCACTTGGCCCATCACCAACATTGGAGGTAACATTTCAACTTGAGAGTTGGAAGGGGCACACATCCTTCCATATCAGGTCCTAATTTTTCACCCCTCTCATGTGACTTTACAATTCCTCCCATTTAAAAGGGAAGAGTATTATTTCTCCAACCCTTGACTGGATTCAGTCTTATAACTATTTTTGGCCAATAGAGTGAGGCAGAAATGACAGTGTACCAGTTCTGAAACTGTGCCGGCAGAGCCTTTGAATGTTTTTTTGTCTCTCACACCTCTGCCATCATCATGAGAAGAATATGGCTTTGCTAGCTCCAAATCTGGGCTCGACATTCTTCTGCTCCAAAGAAGATGAGAGAGCCATGTGGAGCAGAGCCTCTCCAGATGAGGCCAGCCTAGGTCAGTGAAACTCCAGCCAACACACTGACACTTGAACAAATGCTTTCTGGTGCATGCTGCTGAGATTTTATAATTGCCTGTTATACAACATTGTAGCATTAGTTGGCTGATGCAAATATACTATTAGCTGATTATATTGATTGAATTTCTGGTATTAAACTGTTTTACATTTCTGAAACAGAATTGTTTATTATTATTTTAACACAGGACTGAATTCAGTCTGCTTAATTGTTCATTTAGAACTTTCTGTTTGCATTCAATGGTCATCTTAGTCTATTTTATCTTTCTCAGGTTGGAGCATTAAAGTTATGTTATCATCATAAAACGTACTGGGACATTCCCCTAACTTCAACCTCAACATACAACAGTATACAAATGCTGATTCCTAGAAAAGTTCTCATGATTCCCTGGTATAATGAAAAAAAAAATAAGGAAGATGCAATGGGTTTTATAACGTCATTTGATTTAAAGAATAGTCCTTAATTCTGATCTTATGCACTTCCCATATTCTCAATGTTAGATTATTTATTCTTTTGCAAAATGATTCTGCTGATAAATGGTAATAAAAAAAGAATTTTTCTACTACAAAAATTAAAACCTGGCAATCCCATGTTGGTCTCTCCAACTTTTCCCCTTAGCTCTCATAGTTTTTGAAATCCAAAGTTTGAAACCATTTGTCTAGAACAATTTAAAGAGCATGTAATTAAATATAAAATAATTTGTGCCTTGAGAATTGGAGCTATTCTGAAGCAGTATGAAAGAGTGGTAGAGAATAGGAACTTTGAACCGTGTGGCCTCTAGCAGTCACTTAACCATTCCAAGAATCATTTTACTCCCTTGTAGAACAGGGCTAATAAGTAGGTACCTTTTAGGTCTATTATAAGGTCATATGTTATAAGATACTTAGCATAATATTGTACATATAGTAAGTACCTGATATGGCTTGGCTCTGTCCCCACCCAAATCTCAACTTGAATTGTATCTCCCAGAATTTCCATGTGTTGTGGGAGGGACCCGGGGGAGGTAATTGAATCACGGGGACCGGTCTTTCCTGTGTTATTCTCGAGACAGTGAATAAGTCTCACGAGATCTGATGGGTTTATCAGGGGTTTCCACTTTTGCTTCTTCCTCATTTTCTCTTGCTGCTGCCATGTAAGAAGTGCCCAGTACGTTTTATGATGATAACATAACTTTAATGCTCCAACCTGAGAAAGATAAAATAGACTAAGATGACCATTGAATGCAAACAGAAAGTTCTAAATGAACAATTAAGCAGACTGAATTCAGTCCTGTGTTAAAATAATAATAAACAATTCTGTTTCAGAAATGTAAAATAGTTTAATACCAGAAATTCAATCAATATAATCATCTAATAATCCCAACATGATTCTGAGGCCTCCCCAGCCATGTGGAACTGCAGGTCCAATTAAACCTCTTTTTCTTCCCAGTCTCGGGTGTGTCTTTATCAGCAGCATGAAAACAGACTAATACAGTACTCAATAAATATTAGCTATTTTCATTACTAGTATTTTGATATTTTTCTCTGAATATATTTTGTTCTTAAAATGTTTTCTGTTCTTGATTTAATTTTTAAAACTTTTTGCATTGAAGTATAACATATATATTTAAAAATGCAGAAATCAAAGTGTATTATTTACTAATTAAAACAAATCAAACATAACCATGTAACGACCTAGGTCAAGAAATAGAATATTACCAGCATCTCAAGAATCTCCCATACAGACACATACAAGCACCCTACCAATGAAAAGTATTCATTATATATAATTCTCCTCAAAGGTATCCTTATTTCTAACACCATAGATTATTTTTCTGTTTTTGAAATTTTTATAAATAGAAGTATACAATATATAATATGTAATTTTTTTTTATCTGGAATCCATTGCCTGAAATCGTATTTTTAAGAGTCAAGTGTGTTGGTGTGACATGTTTGGCTCTGTGTACCCACCCAAATCTCATCTCAAACTGTAATCCCCATGTGTCGAGGGAGGGACCTTTAATCCCCACATGTCGAGGCAGGGAGGTGATTGGATCAATGGGGGTGGTTTTCCCTGTTCTGTTCTCGTGATAGTGAATAAGTTCTCATGAGATCTGACGGTTTTATAAGTGTTTGGAAGTTTCTCCCTCACTCTTTTTTCTCTCCTGATGCCTTGTGAAGAAGGTGCCTGCTTCCCCTTCACCTCCCACCATGATTGTAAGTTTCCTGAGTCCTCCCCAGCCATGTGGAGCTGTGAGTCAATTAAACCTCTTTCCTTTATAAACTTCCCAGTCTCGGGTGTTTCTTTAAAGCACAGTGAAAATGAACTAATACAGTGCATGCAGCTATAGATTTTTCATATTAATGTATAGTGTCCAATTGTGTGATTAGAACACAATGTATTTATTCATGCTAATATTGATGGATTGTTTCCAATTTCATGATATATCATCAAAAATATAATCACATTATTGGTCTTTTTAAGAACCAACTTTTGGATTTGTTAATATACTACTGGCTTTATGCTAGCTAATTAAGATCTGCTTTTATCTTTATTAACTCATTTGTCCTTCTTCCTGGCAGTTTTCTTTCCTAAGTTTAAGTTGAACACTTAGTTTATTTAGCTTAATTTGGTGAAGATGTGTTTGCTTGTCCCAGATTTTTCATGAGATGAGATTTTTCATGAGATGAAGTCTCTTTTTCATGAGATGAAGTCTAAATGTGTTAGGAGGCAAAACTTGGGTGTATTTTTCTGAACACAATTAAATTGCTTTTAAATGTTAGTTTATGATGTTGTGAGTTTTTGTTTTTTTCTTTGCACTTATTTTAGTGGGAAGTTGCACTAGGCTCCATAATTGCTGTCAACCAAATCCTGTATGAAGCTGGAAGTCTGTACTATGGAAAATCTGCTAATTGTATCCATGCTCCCATCCATCCATCCATCCATCTACCCACATATCCATAATTATATGTGAAATACACCACGAGGTGCTAGAAACATTTAGGTGAACAGATAGAAAGGTTTTCTTAAGGAAGGACAAGAGGGAGCTGCAATTAAACAGGGACTGACAGGATCAATTTGCATTTTAGAAAGGCAATTCTGATGGCAATATGGAGAACAAATTGTAATTCAGCAAATTGGAATGTAGGAGCAGCTCTTCAGAAGAATGGATGACCTTCAGGTGCTCCCTGTTCATGAGGAGCTGGTGAGGTGTGGCAGTGGTGCCAGGAGGGAACATTTTTTATTATATAAAGTCTTCATGATGCACCAGATCTATTTTTTTTGGCACACGAATAAGAAACTATGCCCTTAAAGAAGATAAAGTTTCCAATTGTTTCTTTTTAAAAGTTTCTTATCCTAATGTCTAATAGGAATCATTAGAAATTAATATTTTTCTAACTAGAGGCAAGTGATAATGTCTCAAAATTTCCACAGCTGTTTCAAACGAAATCTTAGCATTAATCTGTTTCTTTTTCTGTGACATTTTAAATACTAATGTAGCATTCATAACACTTTTCCAGAATCCAAATTATATTTTATAGGAAGTAAAAAAGTCTTTGAGCCAGGCTATTCATCCAAAGCATTAAGAGTTTCAGCTAGATAATTAGAGACTGGTTAAAAAAAAAATGTGAATATGAAGTAGCAGAGCTAATTCTAATGAACCACCTAGGACGATTAATCTTATAAGTTTAATGTTCTGTCACTTAATATTTAAAAAAAATTTTGGAAATAAAGACACCATCACATGGTGACTAATCGAAGGTGGAGCATTTGAAAGTGATTTGAGAGGGAAAGTGAGAGGTACCTCCTGGTGAATATACTAGCTTAAGGAGCAATGTGGTGTTTGGGTTTCTGAACCTGCAGGTTCTACAGCCTTGTGCTTATACCGTGACTCATGAAGGAAAGGAGGCTGACACAGGTAAAGAAAATACCAGAAGTGTCATAAAAGAGGATTTGGTAATTCAGCAAAGCTCTGAGTCAGTAACTACCACAGGTCTGGCATGGCAATTGCAGGCCATGGATTATTAAAACAGCCTTGTTTGAAATGAAATTTAAAAATGGAGGTCTTAGCCCTGGATCTCCTTTTTGTAAATAGCATTTTTAGAGAACTGACCACAATGCCCGAAAAAGGTTACAATTCATCAACCTAAGCCACCCATTTATGGTTTGGTGTTGATGCTTTTCTCTACTCACTCTCTAAGGTTAGTTAAGATGTTGTTAGATTGTTTTCTCACCTTGATTTAGAAGAGAATGATGGTCCCTGGCTGGACAGTCACAAGGATATCTCTCTAGGGTGGTGAGGGGTGAGGAATGAGGGCAGATTGGGGATGAGGGAAGTGGAGGGAAAGATGGGAGGAGGAAAATAGCATGTGGAATTAAACACATCCAAAGTTTTTGGTGTTCCTTAGATGACATTTATCAAAACAAATAAATCGTTAAATGGTATTTAGTTGAGCAAGTACAGTAACTGAAAAAAGTAAATGAAGTATGAGTCTACTATATAATCAGAGTTTTAAATTCTTATTTTACTTTTTCTTCAATATGTAGTCTTAATAAGAATTATATGAGAGATGAATTCTTTATAAAGAATGAATAAATTCTGGAATCAAGATAAAAGCATTGGCAAGTTATGGTTGAAAGCAAAGGGTGAATACTGGAATTTTCAAAAAAATTTCTGATGCTCCAGCAAGGGGTTTTTAATTTATTTTTTAAACCACTGAATACCAATAGCTTCCAGGAGAGGGGGATAGAGAGTCAACTGATTTGACTGAGGCGCTATTAGAAAATCCAGTTTTAAAAGTTAAACCAGCCTGGCGCCGTGTCGCATGCCTGTAATCCCAGCACTTTGGGAGGCCGAGGTGGGCGGATCGCTTGAGCCCAGGGGTTTGAGACCAGCCTGGGCAACATGGCACTACTCCGTCTCTACAAAAATACAAAAAGTTGGCCAGGCGTAGTGGCGCACGCCTGTGGTCTCAGAAACTCCGGAGGGTGAGGTGGGAGGATGACATAAACTCGGAAAGTCAGGGCTGCAGTGAGCTGAGATGGCGTCACTGCACTCCAGTCCAGGCACAGAGTGAGACCCTCTCTCAAAAGAAAAAAAAAAAAAGAAAGAAATTCTAGTCTCTCGGGTCAATATTTCAGAACAGCCCTCCTTGTATATTTGCCATACCTAGTTCTTTCTTAATTTCTTGACTTAATGGCTTTGGTAGGCATGTTTGTATAATTAATACTCTAACCCACTGAAATACATCGTGATCGACCATCATTCCAGAACACTAAACAATATTAAATGTAAGGATGGTGCATGTAGCTTCACATGCACAGCTCAGTGAACACTGCTTCAATCATTCCTCCAAGCTTTTCATTATTTCAACCCGGAGTCTACATTCATCTGAGTCACTACATGCCTCTATTCAAAATCCATATTTAGTTCACAAAGTAAATATCTGTATAAGTATGAGCAATTTCAAAACCACACAAATGCCACTGTTTTATTCATTACAAGTCTTCATGAAATATTGCCCTCAGCAGAAATGAATGTCTTTACCTGAAAAGGAATCAGGAAAAGGAATAGTTTCAGCATTGCCAAAAATGAGATAGAAACTTGTCTTATGACAGATAATCCTTAGATTATGAGATAAACTGCCTTCTTCATAATACTCCTGACACTTGTCACACCTTTGACTTTTTAATGTACTTCTAACACAAAATGATGTCTTAGAAGGGTGTTTCTGAAATTTAATTTTTGGTAAGAGTCAACTAGTGGAAATAACCAGTGCAAGCTCTTCGGCCACGTCCTAACTAACTGAAGATGGGATCATAATAGCTGTAGTATGAACTCTGCCCACTCCTAAACTCTAGTCACGCCTGGGCATGCCTGCCAAGCTTTGTAATGGCTTGCAGAAGCCTGTTTCTAGGAGGCTGAGGAGGTTCCTGGGAGAGAGGCAAAGAAGATAGATCCAGTCACAAATGGCAGATTGGTCTGAATAAGAACTAACTTTTTGATTTAAGATGAGAAACTAGAAGAAGGTACAATGAGTGGGCTTTTACACAGAAAGCATTGAGTAAGAGGGTACAAGCGAAAACCAAGCAAATTAGATGATGTCGCCTCTCTAATGACTCAGCAGGAGCAACAGTAGCTGCCCAGTCCTGATACTTCCATCTGTCCTGGAAAATAGCCATTGGGTCCCCTCTGTTCAGGAGCCAGGCATTTGTAGGCTGGGCCACCCTGGCCCGAGGAACCTGTCAGGACTTGAAATCTATAGAAACAAAAGGTAGTTGTTTTTATACACTAAACACAATATCCAAGTCAATAATTGCTGGTTTAAAGTCTAGTGCCCCAATCAGCTGTATATTTAAGGATATTCATACAACAAATTTAGGTGACAGTTTGGTGACCCAAAGAAAGGTTTTGTTACCACATTCCAAAGGGGCCTTTTTCCAGAGGCTCTATTGAGACCAAAGGGAGAGGCAGTTTTTGTGATCTCACTGAGTGTATTGCTGCGATTTATCTCCAAGCCCAGCCCCCACAACATGAATACTTCAATACTGTTGTGAGGAGAGAACAAAGTAAAGACTGGAAGGGCTATTTCTCTAAATTTAAGACATTAGTGCACCGGCAGCTTGGCCTGAATAGTTCTTTAACAGATCATGACCCCAAAGGAGGCAAGGCGATTACCCACCTCTTTTCCAAGAGAACACTGTAGAGTGCAGCTATCTCCTCTCTGGTGGGAGAGAGAAGTACCCATTGAGCATGGTGTTGGCTGGAAGATGCACTGGTAGAAAAGACAGGAGAGAGTGGCAGTAGCAGACACCAGGAGTGGATTTGTTACTAAGTATAGGTGAGCCATCTACTGGAGGTCCCCAGAAATATTTGTAGGGTGGTGGGGATTTTGTAGGAGCCTGAAACTTCTACATTAGCAGTTGAGTCTATGAAACATGAATTACAACTGCGTCTTAACCCCAGACATGCGTATAAACTGGGAAGATAGGTTAATTCTGGTGCTTACTGTCAGTGAAGATGAATTAGCATTCAGAGCGCTTGAGGTTCCTCTTGATGTCTTTGACAAAAACTGCTTGGATCATACTTGAACTGAGACATTATAATGCAGAGGTGTTTTTTTGGGGGATTACTAATTGTCTATTATATTTTCGGCACTACCTGGATGCTATAGAGGATGCAAGAGAAATATGACTATTCCTGTCCTTAGGGTGTCATGGTCTAGTGGGGGAGATAACACAAGTACACAGGCAACTTAGAAACAAAGTAAAAGTGGGAGTTAGGAAGATGCAGATATTTGGTTCATTCTCATAACTGTAATTGCAGTTAGCCCAAGTTGGTGGACCTAAGCTGAATAATTTCCCTGGGCTAACCAGAAATTTTAAAAACCACAGCAGATATGCAGCTCTCATTTAATCCATCTTCTAAATTCCTTCTTTCTTTACTTGGATTTTATGCTTAACTGTTACTCTGCGTAATCACCGTACAAGTTAAGACTTGCTGAGCTTAGTACTACTGTTGCTTACATTGACTCAGCTTCACATTTACATGGCCAGTGCTTCAACATTTCTTTATGAGTATGCCAACTTCCTAATTTCACTGCCTTCTGAATCCTTTTGTTGGATAAATTAAATTTATAAACAATAACTTTTATATTATATACCATCGAATCTAAGAAACCATTGATAGTAAAATGTACCATTATTTTATGTACCACTAAGAAAAAAACCTGTCACTATACTTCCATATCACTTAGAATTTTAAATTGATACTTATTAAAGGAGATCTCTAAGGCTTACTTATACAGAGAATTTTATCATATACCCTCCTTGTGCATAATAAAAAGAAACATATAAGCAAAATAAATTGCTTAAGATATTCCTAAAACTTCACATTCAGAGTCTAACTCTTCCAAGTCACTTTTTAACCAAGAGTTGTTGGTGCTTTTCCACATAATAACTCCTCCGTGCATCAGAAATATTGGTTATGTATCATTACTTCTTTTAAAACTTTTTATTGAAGAAAGAATGCATATTACATGAATGTACAGCTGAACCAGTTATCTCAAGGTAAACATCCATTAAACCACAACCCAGTCAAGAAAGACAACATCATGAAACATCCAAGGAGCCCCCTTTGCTTCCTCTCAGGCACTATCATTGTTCCTCTACTGCCACTGCCATTAGTATGTCATCATAGATTAAAATATAGAATAGATTGCTTCTTTGTGGCATTTATATAAATGGAATCATTCAGTATGCATTCCTTTGTGTCTGAAATTTTTTGCTTAACATTAGGTTATGAGCTATATTCTTGTTGTATGTAGCTTGGTTCATTCATTCTTATTGCTATAAAAGACTTTATTATACGAATATACATAATTTTATTTCTCCATTTTCCAGGTGATAGAGAATTGAGTTGTTTCCGTTTTATTTTGTTACAGATAATTCCACAATGAACAATCTTTTGCACGTCTCTTTGTAGTGTAGTGTGTGTATATATGCACACATATATAGGTATTATTCCAGAGTGGAAATCCTGTGTATTTCAGCTTTAGTAAATAATGCCAACAGTTTTCCAAAGTGGTTAATAATGCCAACGGTTTTCCAAAGTGGTTGTGTTGATTTCCTGTTACAAGAGAGTATCAATTTAATTAAACAATCAGAATTCCTTCAAGTGTGTTATATCAAACGTCAATGTCCTGTGAAAACAATCTTGTTATTATTGTTTGACTATTTGGATTTAAATAGACATCTAGGTACCTGTTAAAAGAATACTAAAAGTGTGAAACATGAGAATGGCCAGTAACTATTTTTAATTGATGACATATTCAGCTTGGGTTGATGGGTAACTGATCTACTGATGTTCTTATACTAATATAAAAATAATGAGTAGGAATGGGTCAGGTGTACACACACACACAGGATGGTATACAAGAAATAGCTTGAAGTTAAAGAGGATGAAAAGGATTAAAAGAAGCCTGATCTCTGGCTTTTAGCCATAGGAAGTAAAATCCAAAGATGGCAAATTTGTTAATTTTCCTCTTTAGATGTATTTTATACACATAGTGTTTTGCCTACTGAATCAAAATCTTAGGTCATTTCACTTTTCTATTGACTAACATTGAAGCACAATCTAAAGACATCTCTGTGGCAATAGTAACTACTCCCAAAGCAATGTGTGTGCTGAGGAATGGGGCTGTGGGAGCCTCAGAGGAGGAACTGGAACAATAGAAATAATGTCTAGAGCTGTCATTCTCTAAGGTGACCCTTCTGCATGGTGGAAAATAATTTGCAAAATGATGGTTTAAGAGACGGCAGCAGTGCTTATCAGAATGTCTTTATTTGACACTGAGGGAAGGAACTTGCTTTTGCCAACTGAGTAGTTGCCAGTGATTTTTATTTTAAGTGTATTATATTTGCAGGTACTCTCTTTTCTTCCCCACCCTGCTCATAATTTTGAAATGCTTTTGGTCCTTTGGGTGAGATTACTGAAGAAACATTCACAAGAGATCTGGGCATTTGAAGGAGGAAGGCAGCTGAACCTGCAGGGTGATCCATTAACAACTGGAAAAATAGCTACCATCCAGGACAGAGAGGATGTTACAGGAATAATAGGCATCAGACGTTCTCTGTGGTTAAAGGTATTTCCTGTGAGAAAAAAAAAAGAAGCCTAGTAGTTTTGGAAGGATCCTCCCTAAAGGGGTGCAAAACTTTTTCTTGCAAGTTGGAAATAGAATGAGTAAAGCAATTTGTTCAAGAAATGGGTCTAAATGCCCTTTCATTTCTCTGTGCCTTATTTTCCTCAAGCAATCAGTAGTATAAGCAGGTGGAAAGAGCATGCATGTCTTTTGTTATTCATGAGAATTTAAGGTGGTATAATGTCACACGGACTCCTTGAAATTAGAGACCATATCCAAAGTTTTTTTTTCTGTATCTTTTACAAATCCTGGCATATAGGAGGCATTTAATAAATGAGTTCTGAATATACTGTTTTTAACTGACATTTATTCATAACTTTCTCATAATTCTTTTCTAGGGTATCAACGTACCCTAATATAGCTAGCCAATTTCATTGCCTTGTATCTATTATTTTCTACACACTTTCCAAAGAATCAAATGCCTGAATCATTGCACTGGTGAAAGCTTTAACCCAAAGTCATAAACAGTAAAATTTTTAGCAACTGAGCTGTCATTTTGTACTAGGGGATGTATGAACCTCACATATGGCAAGATGGCCTTTTCTTGGTCTTTTTAGTCCTGTGAGATTTTTTCCTTTTTTTCTTTTCAATCAGTATCTAGAAAAAAAATTACCTTGAAATCTAGATACTTTGAGTTCATGTAATATTTTTATTCCTATTCAGTTCCATCTTCCTTCTGCATTAATTATAATACAATGAAAACTAAATCAATAAGTTTAGTCTCCAGGCAATTAAGAAAATATCAGTCAATGTAGCTCTAGGTAGAGCCTTTAGTAAACCTGAATCTTTAAGACCTCTGAACTTTTTTTAAAAAATGAAAAACATACCCAGTTTTTGAGCATTTGTTTTGTTTAATACTGTTTTGTACTGTAGATACAGTACCAATCAATTTAGCTCAAGGGTCTGTTTGACAAATGTCAGAACCCTGGCAACCGTGGTGCATAGAATTATGTCCAAGCTTCACATGTCCACCATGAGGCCATCATATTTTTGACTGGGGTAGAGTTCTGGGACAGCTCAAGATGGAGTCTCCAAAAAGGTGCCCAGCTTCTGGTCATCACTGAATGTTGTGCCTAAGCCAAAGCCAACTATTTTTATGTTGTAGTTGGCATGTAGAAGGAAGTTCTAGGGCTTCGGGTCCCTGTGGATGATTTTCTTTTGGTGGCAGTATTGTACAGCAGATATAATTTGCCTGAACTTGCTTTGGGCCTCTTCTCCTTCATGGGCCATGTTCTAGGATATAGTCAAAGGGCTCTCCACTGCCATTGGACTCCAGGACTAAATACAAGGTGTCCATGGTATTGATCACTTGAAAGAGCTTGATGACATTGGGATGATTTAGAGCCTTCATAATGCTGATCTCTCACTGTACACTCTGGAGGCTGGAGGATCTCTGCTGACCTTTCAAGATGACATTCACAGCCACCTGGGTCCCTGTGAGAATGTTCCGGCCCAACTTTACCCTGGTGAAGCTTCCTTGGCTGATTTTCTTGAGGAGCTTGTAATCCTTAATAAGGGTCTTGTCATCAGCAGAGTTGGAGGCCAAATTGTGTCACATAGGTCACTGGCAATAGTGATCTCCTAGCTTTACTAACTATAAATTATAACTAGGAATGCTAACTACAACACTAACTATACAAACTATGCCACCTACAAATACTAATGAACACTGTTGGAGTTGCTCTGCTGATATTTGTAGATGACCTTTATGGCCACTTTGGTGCTGGTAATAATATGCTGGGCCAACTTCACCTTAGTTGTACCTGGGTGCTGGATGATGTCACCAGGAATCACCTCTCCCAACCTCTGGCTCTGCCTACTTCCCTGTGTTAGCGACATTCTCAAGCCCTGACTAGATGCTGATCCAGGGATCACCCAGACTGATGACATCCCTGTCCTCAAGGAGCTGACACTCTAGCAGGGGCAGACAGGCAGATTGGGAAGACAGACTGAAATTGACAGTGGCTCTTGGGTAGAACAGAGACCCCTGATGTAACAGATGTATTAGGAGAACATAGAGAACTCAAGAATGAGAATGGAGTCATTGGACTTCCGAGAAAACTGGAGTCAGCATCTGACAAGTCACCAGGAACCAAGTCTGCTGCATTTCTTCCACTGCCCTTGGGCCACATCATCTCTCATCTGCTTCTGTCTGCACATCACTACCTCCTCATATCTTAAAATCTGTTGGCTCTTCTCCATTTCCATTGCCCTGATCCTAGTCTTAAAGTAGTACCCTTTTATTCTTGCCCAGAAAACTGAAATGGCCTCCTAATTTTTCTCCCCAAATCCACTCTCTCATGCCTGTTTTCAATTTATTTTCCTTCTCAATACTAACAGATTGGTAAAAAGTAGAAAATGTTGTCAATTGTTTTCCAGTGCCCTTATGAGATAGACATCAAAACTTTGACCATGATGTGGAACGGGAATACTGCTCACCCCCTCAGTGCCTTTGGACATACTGCCTTCCTTGTCAGAGGGTCCTGCAGCCCTATCCTTGCCTTTCTCAGGCATGGGCAAAGGATTAGCTGATGACAAGTGAGGGAGATGTGGGCACACTGTAAACACCAGCACTGTAAGAACCACTTTTCTTTTCTTACTGCTGTGACCAAGGTGACGTTCCAGATAAAGCCTGCTCAGTGAGCCTGAGTCCAGATCCAAGAGGATGCAGAGCAGAGCAATGGTGGCATATAGCATGATAGATGAATTACCCTGACTGTTGACCCCTACTATGTGGGGTCATTTGTTACTCAGCATCACCTAGCCTGCCCTGATTGATGTATGTGGTTTATGAGCTCTTGCTTATTGCCCTATCTCTTGCTGAGGACTCTCTGGCTTTTCAGTAGTTTGGTAGTTATACATGTTGCTCTTCCCACCTTAGACATTTCTCTATGTTATTCTCTTTTGTTGGAAAGTTCTTTACACCATTTTGTTGTAGTTGTTGTTGCTGAGTTCACATTTCCTTACCAGTGAGATCTCAGGTTAAGTGTGACATTATCAGGAAAGAATTGTCTGGCCTGTGCATAAGGTACCTAGAATTCACTTTCTTTGTCATCATGTCTTTCACTAAACTATAATTTCCATGAAGTCGATGTATTAGTCTGTTTTCATGCTGCTGATAAAGACATACCCGAGACTGGGCAATTTACAAAAGAAAGAGGTTTAATGGACTTACAGTTCCATGTGGCTGGGGAAGCCTCACAATCATGGTGGAAGGCAAGGAGGAGCGAGTCATGTCTTACATGGATGGCAGCAGGCAAAGACAGAACTTGTGCAGGGAAACACCCCCTTATAGAACCATCAGATCTCATGGGACTTATTCACTATCATGAGAACAGCATGGGAAAGACCTGCCCCCATGATTCAATTACTTCCCACTGGGTCCTTCCCACAATATGTGGGAAGTCAGGATGAGATTTGGGTGGGGACACAGCCAAACCATATCAGACAGAGACCATGTATTTAGCTCAGACTTCTTTGAGGCCCTGCTTCCTCCCCACTATGGGCCAAGTCCTGTGCTGAGGGCTGGAGGTAATGCGGTGAGTCAGTCATGAGCACTGCTTTCACAAATCTGTCCCATAAAAGGAAAGGCAGACATGCAAGCAGCAGGATTTGAACCCACTGTGTGTTCTAACAGGTAATGAGGATAAGTGATGCAGGGCAAAGGGAAGGCAAAGGAGACTGCCTTGAGAAGGGGGTGTCTAAGAGGGTTTAAAGAGGGAATTGGAATCATCCAGGTAGGGAGCTTGCTGGGATGGCATGGGATGGGGATGAGGGGTTGTAGAGCAAGGAGACAGGGTGGATAAAGTTTTCAAGGCTTCAGAGAAGATGAGCCTGGAAACAGCAGGGACCAGAGTGAACCTCTGGCATCTTTATTCTTGAGAATCCAAGCATTCTTGCTTCAGTGCCTTTGCAAGTAAAAAGTGGTAGGTGGTGTTTGCACACACTGTGAGAACCAGAACTCTATGTCGTGAACATCTAGAGGAGGGGTAATTACTTCCCATTGGGGAGGAAGGCAGCTGGGGCAGGAGCAATGGGGAAGATTCTTCTCAGCTGAGGCTATAAGGGAAAGGAAGCTGGGCTGACCAGGTTTGGGGAAGAGGAGTAGCTCAGCAGCAAAGGTAGGAGGCCTGCCTCTGCAAAGGTAGTAGAAGGAATGCAGTCTGTTCTGCCTGCTTAGCATAAGTGGGGGTTAGCTTCCTGGGGACCAGCTGGCTGTGTAAGATCATATCGCACAATGGGGCCATTTTCTGTAGGTCCCCCCTGGATTAGAGGGTGACAATGAGCCCTGCCTGTCCTCTGTGCTAGTCATACTGTTTTCAAGTGTGGCAGAGTTCACCAGGATAGGGCTGCCAGGAGCTTGTCCACTCAACTGATTGGAATAGGGAGGCCTGGGCAAATGATAGCTAGACAGTGGGGCTGGGCCAGCTGCAGGAGATGGGAAACTGCAGAGGTGGGTGATGAAGAAGCTGAGGCTTTACATTTCCAGGTGTCAGGGTCTCTGGCCTGGGCCAACTCCAAGTCCCGTGGACTCCTTCCTGGGGGGCAGCTAGGTGCCTAACGTCTGCTGGCTGGGCTTCCAAACTCTCAGACTCAAACTGGATGGACTCTCTGGATCAGCAGGTGGGTGTCATTTGGTGTGCCATGGCTGACCCATCAGCCCTGGCAGCCTGCAGTGCCAAGCTGAGGAGTCCAAAGTTGTCTGTGTGCTCTGTGAGAAAAAGTGCTGTGATCTATTAGCCAGGTCTGCAGTGGGTGATGAAGGCGAGACCTATGATATGTGTGCCAGCCATTTGTCATCCCTGGTAGGGTTTACACCTTTATTTTGTGTATAGAGAAACTGAGGCTCAGAGGGAGGAATGCCTTCTTCCAGTTTGAGGTCCTTCTGCCTCCCACTCTAGCCACCCCACAGCCTTCTGTGTTCCTATAATGATGCATAATGAAGACAGCACTGTGTGTACAGGGAATCCATGCATACTGGATGTGTCTGGACCTACATTGTATTCCTCCTGTTTTTTTTGTTTGCCTATACCTTCAAATATTTAATGTGTCTTGTACATTTTATTTGTGTGTTTTAAAGGATAATAAAACATCTGTGAACCAACCATTCAGCTTCAGGGCTAGAACATTCCTAATAATTTGCATCCATGTGTTTGCAATTTGTCCTACCCCAGAGGTCACTGCAATCTGGAATTTTGTCATTCCCTTGCTCATAGAATTACTATATATGTCCAAAATGTATACGATTTGGTGTTTGTCTGGCTTTATGAAAATGATATGCAATATGTAAACTTCTAAGAATTGCATTTTTTTACTCAATATTTTAATGATTCTAAGCTTTATCCATGCTGACGTGTGTAGCTGTATTTTATTTTTACTGTTATGAAAATGAATAATGTGAATATTCCACAGTTGGTTTTTGCATTCTATCAATGGATATTTGGGTCATATCCATTATTTTCTATTCTTAACAATGTTGCTATGAGGAAATAAAGAAAAGTCATTTGGTGCAAATTACAAATAACTCCAGACCCCTTAAGGACAATACATATTTAACAGAAGGAAAATGTAGTGCTTTTGTTGGAAGAGGCCAGCTGCTGGATTTGGTGATGACATATGTAGAAGTGGGCTCCTGTTTAGCAGGTCTGGGGGTGGGGCCTCACAGAATAGACACTGTTAAGGTTGTCTAACTACAGTACAGTCACCAGTTTTAAAACATTCCCCACGTGATTCTAAGTAAAGTGTGGCTAACATGGGCATATAATGTAGGTTTTCATACTTTCCAAAATATTTTTGGTTTGCCATATGTATACAAGACACTATGTTAACACTGATATTTGGGGAAAATTTTGCAAATTTAATTCAATAAGTACTTATTATATATCTACTCTGCTAGGAAGTTCAACAGGGAACCAGTTAGAGGATTCTGTGTCTTAAAATGTGATTCATGCACCACCTGCATCATAATCATATTTTGTTTTAATGCAGATTCATGAAGTTTAGCTCAGACTCTCTGAATCCAGTATTCCTGTGGATGTGGCCTAGGAATCTGCACATTCAACAGGCATCCTGGGAGGCTCTTTTATACATTAAAGATTGAGAAACATTACTTCAGGACTTTTTTTATTAAATGAGGTTGTAAAATATTTTATGGAAAGCAAGGGAGGAAATAACTTCTTTCACATAGGGAAGACGGGTAAGGATTCCCAGAAGGGTATGTGAGATTTTAAGCAATGAATGAAATTACTATGGAAAGAATGAAGGAAATTCTAGGAAGAGGGTGGAGCACGTACAAAAGTAAGGAAGCATAGTCCAGGAAGAGAGAGTGGCTTTCTGTGGGGAAAGGTGACAGAGATGAAAGAGAGAGAGGGAAATGCAAGAATGGAGAAAAAAGGAGCAGAGTAGGATGTCACAGTGTTTGGTAAAATAGTGCTCATTGAAGGGCTGAGGGCTGGTTTACAGTCCTCATGTCGACCTCCTTCAAGTTCCCAACACACTCATGCTGTTCTCTCACTACCCCAAATTTCACTTCTAATCTCTTAATAGTGTCCATGATCTGAATCTGCTTTAATTTCTTCCTTTTTAAAAAAATGTACCCAGGATGTCAGTGGAGTGGATGGGTAAGAACCCTGGAAAATCTATGCCTCCATAAAAGCAATGAGACAAAGGGGGAAAAGATGGTCAAAATCTACTTTTCCAGAACTCTGGGTATTAATCAAAGGCTTGCCGCAGTCTGAAGACCTTTTTTCCCCGCCCCCCCCCCCCAAAAAAAACAATGGCCAAATCTGAATAAGAACAGTGAGATTTTTAATATTGTAAATTGCCCTATTCCCATCCTCTTCTCCCCAGCTGAGAGGCTTAAAAAATCAACATCTCTGTAATCTCAGGTGGAAACCAGCAGCCTACTGGGCAGAATTGTTTGGAGCTGGCCAAAAGAACCATTCTCAGAAAATTGTCACTATTTGATCAATCTGGAAGTTTCCTGGAAATGCCCACTCACAAGGCTTTTCTTTATTTGACTTGTCTCAGAACTCTTTTTATGTGTGCAGCCTTTTCCATGAGGGTGTTGCTTGAAAATAATGAGCAGAATTATGTTAGCATTGAAGCTATCTAGGTCCAATAACAGTTGGGAAAAACAAAAAGCTGACCAAAGTGATTAAAAGGGGAAGTTGGGAAATAAGATGTCCATAGGGGAATTTGAAAAGTTCCAACATATTCTAGAAAGGCCATGCACATGTCCAGGGCTGTGTGCATGTCCAGGGAAGACCTAAGAATGCCCTAAGCTCTCTAGGATCTCACCTCTGACTGACTTTGAGACTCTGTGCAATCAAAAAGTAAAGACTAAGTCAAGGTTGTACATTGCTTGCCTGAGTATTGAAGGTGTGCCCAAACATGCACATAGATCCCCTTGTCAAAGGTTTATTGGTTGAAATAACTTAAGAAAATCTCTGTCCATATATGAGCTGACCACTAAACTGACTGAGCAGAAAATTCAGAGGCCACACATGACCAAAAAATAGATACTTCATTGACTTAAATAAGGAAAGTCACTCAGCAATAAACACTAGCAAAATCAACAACAATAACAGCAACAACAAACCTTGGGGATTCTGATTTCTGAGGTGCCACGTTATATTCTTTAAAATATCCAGGCGAATACAAAAAGTTATAAGGCATACAACAAAACAAGGAAGTAGACTCATGCACAGTGGAAAAAAGCAATCAATTAAAACTATCCCTGAGGAAGTCCAGATGCTAGATTTACTACTCAAAGATTTTAAACTGGCTATTTAAAATATGTTCAGAGAACTAAGGAAACCATGTCTAAAGAATTGAAAGTATGAGAATGAGGTCCCACTAAATAGAGAATATCAATAATGAGATATAAAAAATAACCAAATAGAAAGTATGCAGAAGAAAATAAAATAGCTCAAATGAAAAATTTACTAAAGGTGCTCAACAGATTTGAGCTGGCAGAAGAAATAATCAGCGAATTTGAAGCTAGATCAATTGAGATCTTTCAGTTTGAGACAGAAAAAAAGAGTGATGAAGAATGAACAGTCTCAGAAACCTATAGGGCACCATAAAGTGCATCAACATACCCATACTGGGAGTTTCAGAAAAGAAGAAGAGAGGGAAGGGACAGAACATTTGGTAAAGAAACAGAGGACAGGCCAGGTGCAGTGGTTCATGCCTGTAATCCCAGCACTTCAGGAGGCTGAGGTGGGTGGATCACGAGGTCAGGAGATCGAGACCATCCTGGCTAACACAGTGAAACCCCGTCTCTACTAAAAAAACACAAAAATTAGCTGGGCATGGTGGCACGTGCCTGTAGTCCCAGCTACTCGGGAGGCTGAGGCAGGGGAATTGCTTGAACCTGGGAGGCGGAGGTTGCAGTGAGCCAAGATCGTGCCACTGCACTCCAGCCTGGGTGACAGAGTGAGACTCTGTCTCAAAAAAAAAAAAAAAAGAAACAGTAGACAAAACTTCCCAAATTTAATGAATAACATTAATCAATACACCAAAGACACTTAATAAACTCTTAAGTAGGATAAGAAAAGAGATCCACCCCTAAACATATCATTATCTGTTGAAAACTAAAAACAAAGAGAACCTTAAAGCAAGAGAAACAACCTACCATGTAGATTAACAGTTGATTTCTCATTAGAAACCATGGAGGCCAGAATAGGCATATTCGAAGTGATAAAAGAAAAAGTCTGTCAACCAATAATTCTACAAACAACAAGACTATATGCCAAAAAAGAAGAAGACATTGAGACTTTTCAAAACAGAGACAGAGAATTTGTTACTAGCAGACCTAACCTACAAGAAATGCTAATGGGATTACTTCAAGCTGAAGTGAAAGGACACTCAACAACAACTTATATCTATTTGAAGAAATAAAGAGCACTGCTAAAGGTAAATAAAGAGCACTGCTAAAAGTAAATATATATGAAATTATAAATATTGTATATAAAAGACAACTGAGGAAACCACACTATAAATCTTAATTTCAATAGCATACAAACACTTGCTTCCATAAAGCTCCATTCCCTCCCCCCATTTGTGATATATTATCATACAAATTACATCTTTATACCTTATATGCCCATGAACACAGATTTAACATTTTACAATGAAAACAAAACATACCAAAACTTATGGGACGCAGCTAAAGCAGTGAGTAGAGGGACATGCATAACTTTAAATGCCTATACTATAAGATCTCAAATTAACAACCTAATCTACCACCTTAAGAAACTGGAAAGAGAAAAGTAAACTAAACTTAAAACAAGTAGAAGCAACAAAGCAGCAATAAATGAAATAGAAAATCAATATAAAAATCAACAAAACCAAAAGTTAGTGCTTTGGAAAGATTAACAAAATTGACAAGCCTTTGGCTAGACTGGCTTAGAAAAAAAGAGATACAACTCAAATTAATAAAAATTAGTAACAAAACAGGGACATACTGACCTTACAGCAATAAAAAGGATTATATGGAAATAATTGTATGCAAATAAATTAATTAACATTGATAACATTGACAAATTCCTAGAACACAAACTGCTGGGAGAAAGAGAAATAGAAAATTTGAAAAAAAAACTATAGTAATTAAAGAGATTGAGATTGAATAGTAATCAAAAACCTTCCCACAAGGAAATGCCCAGGCCCAGATGCCTTCACCAGTTAATTCTACCAAATGTTTAAAGGAAATTAACATCAAACTTTCACAAACTCTTCCAAATAAAAGAGGAAGAGGGAACATTTTTCCATTAATTATATGAGGCCAATATTACCATGATATCAAAACCTGACAAAGACATCCCAAGAAAACTACAGACCAATATCCCTTATGAACATAGATGCAAAAACCCTCGACCAAATACTAGCAAACCACATATAACAATATATAAAAACGATAATACACCATCACCAAGTGAAACTGATCCCAGGAATGGAGGGTTGGGTCAACATGTGAAAATCAATAAATATAACACACAATATTAATAGAATAAAGAACAAAAAAATCATCTCAATAGATGCAGAAAAAACAGACAATATTCACTATCCATTCATAGTAAAAACAGTCAATAAACTTGGAGTATACAGGAACTTTCTTTTTTTTTTTTTTTTGAGACGGAGTCTTGCTTTGTCACCCAGGCTGGAGTGCAGTGGCGCGATCTCGGCTCACTGCAAGCTCCACCTCCCGGGTTCACGCCATTCTCCTGCCTCAGCCTCCCGAGTAGCTGGGACTACAGGCGCCCACTACCACGCCCGGCTAATTTTTTTTGTATTTTTAGTAGAGACGGGGTTTCACCGTGTTAGCCAGGATGGTCTCGATCTCCTGACCTCGTGATCCGCCCGCCTCGGCCTCCCAAAGTGCTGGGATTACAGGCGTGAGCCACCGCGCCCGGCCAGACTGAAAGCTTTCTAAGATTAGGAACAAGACAAGAATTTCTACTCATCACTTCTTCAACATTGTTCTGAACATTCTAGTCAGAGAAATTATTTAAGAAAGAGAAATAGAGGCATTCTAATCTGGATGGATCAGAAAGGAAGAAATAAAATTATTTCTATTCACAGATGGTATTGTCTTATGTAAGTAACTTGCCAACAAATACCAAAGAAAATGATTGAAATAAATAACTTCAGCAAAGTTGAAGAATACAAGATTAATATACAAAAATCAACTGTATTTCTGTGTAGTAATAGTGAGGAATCCAAAAATGAAAATAAGAAATTTCATTTACAATACCATTAAAGAACAAGATACTTAAATTTAACAAAAGAATTGCAATACTTGCACACAAAAAACTGTAAAGCAGTGTTGAAAGACATTAAAGACCTAGGTAAATGGATAGATAACCCATCTATATGGGTTGGATTACTGAATAGTGTCAGGATGGCAATATTCCCCAAAGTGACCTACAGATGCAATGTAATCTTTATCAAATCCCAGCTGTCTTTCTTTTTATGTAGAAATTGACAAGTTGTTTGTAAATTCCATATGAAAATGCAAGGGGCCCAGAATAGCTAAAACCATCTTGAAAAAGAATAGAGTTTTGAAAGTTCCTAATTTCAAAATGTATTAAAAGGTTACAGTAATCAAGACAGTGTGTTAGTTGCATAAGGATAGACTTATACATTAATGTAATAGAATTGGGAGTCCATAAATAAACTTAACATTTATGGTAATTGATTTTTGATATGGATGTCAATATGATTCAATGGGAAAGAAGAGTATTTTCAAAAAATGTTTCTGGGACATATGGATATCCACAAGCAAAAGAATGAAGTTGGACCCCTACCACATTATCGTATAGAAAAATTAACTCAAAATGGATCATAGACAAATGTAAGACATAAAATTGCAAAACGTTTCAAAGGAAACATAAGAGTAAATTTTTTCATGCTTTTGATTAGGCAATGGTTTATTACCTATGACACCAAAGTATGAACAATGAGAAAAAATTGATAAATGGACTTTATGAAAATTAAAAATATTTTTGCTTCAAATGACACCATCAAGAAAGTGAAAAGACAAGTCACAGAATGGGATAAATGTTTGCAAATTATATATCTGATAGAAGATTTGTATCCAGAGTACATAAGAACTCTTACAACTCAACAATAAAGACAACCAAATTTTTTAAATAGGCAAAAAATCTGAATAGACATTTCCCCAAAGAGGAAATACAAATGGTCAATAAATAAATGAAAAGATGCTTGACATCATTAGTCATCAGGGAAATGCATATCAAAACCCTATGAGATACCACTTCACATCCATTAGGATGACTGTAATGTTTTAAAGAAAAGCAACAGGTGTTAATGAGAATATGGAGAAATTGGAGCCCTCATACACTGCTGATGAGATTGTAAAATGATGCAACTATTTCTTTTAATAGTTGAATGTTTCCTTAGAATGTTAAACATAGAGTCGCCGTATATCCTTGCAGTTCCAACCCTAGCTATATTCCCAAGAGAACTGAAAACATATGTCCACACAAATCTTGTACAGGAGTGTTCATATTAATAGCAGCCTTAGTTATGGCAGCCAAAAGGTGGAGACAACCCAAATGCCCATTAACTGATGAATAAATAAATAAAATGTACTATGTTTATGTGATGGAGTATTATATTCCATAAGTGAAATGAAGTACTGATTCATGCTACGACATGGATGCACCTTGAAAACATGCCAAGTGAAGGTGCCAGGGACAAAAGGCCACATATCACATGATTTCATTTGTATGGAATGTTCAGAATAGGCAACATCATAGAGCAAAATTGTGGTTGCCAGGGATTGAGGGGAGGGTGAATGGGGAGCGAGTAACTGCTAATGAGTATGGGGTTTCTCTTTGGAGTGATGAAAATGTTGTGCAATTAGATAGTGGTAATGGCTGTACAACTTTGTGAATAAGTTAAAAACCACCAAGTAGCACATTTTAAATGGGTGAATGTCATGTTATTTAAATTGCATTTCAATTTTTAAAAATGTATCTGGATTTTGTTTTGTTTCCTGGGAGCCTTGCCCATTGGATACCCACTGGGAAAATGATTTAACTTCTGCCTAGAGAACACAGTTAGAATAATAGAACAAATATTATAAGAAGGAAGATTTATGTCAGTATCATTCAATCACTCAAAAACATATTTAATGATTCTCTCCTGCTAGACACCAGGAATGTCATTTGAGTAAGACAGAAATGGATCCTGCCTTAAGTGTCATACAGTCTAATTGGAGAACTTCCTACAGTTAGAGTTGTCCAATAATGAAATCATATCCCTCCAGAGTTATTAAGATGACCTTGCAACACTGAGGTGTTCAAGAAGCTAGATAATCACCTGTTGGGTTGTTGTAGATAGAAGTCCTGGGAAGTGCCATGTCTTCTAAGGCCTGAAATTAGACCTGAAATTCTGATCCACTTGAAAAGCCTCAGTAATGTGTCAATAGTTAGTAGTTTGATTTTAGTGTTAAAGAAAGTTAAGGAATGCTTCTGGATTTTGGTCCTATTTTTAAAAATACTTAGTTGGAGTCATTGACAAAACAATGCATATGGTCTCTACTGCAATTATAACTACCTAACTTCTCCTTTCTTGCATACTCTCTGTTTGTGCCCAGACTGCTCAGTATATGTCCAGGTTTCATTTTTTTTCTGCCTATATGACTTGCCTGCTGTTTAAAATTCCTTGCAGTAGTCATGATACAATAGAAAGAATGGTCAGGGTTCAAGGATGTCTTCCAAAAGACATGGGACTCTCAGGATGTTTTTTGAATAGGCTTAGAGTCCAACTGAACTTAAAATCATGGCATTTCCTCTTAACAGATGGGTGATCTTCCTCAGATTACTTTATTTTTCTGCGACTCAGTGTTTTCATCTGTAAAAGTATTTAACTTGCAAGTCTGTTAAAGCTTTCAAAATCATTTATAATCTTGGCACATAAGAATGGTAGCTATTATCAAAATGGTTTTGATAGCACCAAGATAAACTAAGAATTAAGGACAGTCTTTCTAAATAAAATTTTTGTTCAAAATATACCTCTGGTTTTGAATATGAACACCAGCCTAACTATTTTTACCTAGAATAGGTAAACATTCAAGTATAGAGAACCATATGGGGTATTAGAAAGAGCACTGAATCAGAATTTGGAGATTTGAGTTCCATCTGTGGTTTTGATGTATGTAATAATGAGATTTTAAGTAAGTAGTTTATATTTTTGAACATTAGTTCTCTCATATACCTAATATTGGGGTTACCCTACACCAGCATTTTCCAACAGGGTTCCTTGATTAACAATACGCAGTGTTCCTCAAATTTATTTGAGAACTGAACAAATTTTTACAGAGCATCTCACAAGACCAGAGTGGCACAGAACACATGCCAGAAAATGCTTCCCTTCATATCTCAGGAAGGCCCTTCTAGCACCATGTTCCAAGATGGCTGCCTTCTGCACCTAAGAGTTGTCTAAACTTGAAAGAAACTCTTAACCTCTCTAAGTTTCAGTTTTATGTCCATAAAATGGAGATAATAGAGATCTGGCTTACCTCACAACTTTGGTGGGAGAATCAACTAAATAATGTATTTGAAAATGTTTTATAAACTATAAAACACTACACAAACACAAGAGTTTCTTTCTTTCAAATTCATATCATAAACTTTTTTAGAACAGGAAGGTTTGTTAAGAATATTCAAGAGAATGTAAACAACAGATGTATGTGCAGGTTTATACCAACAACAGAGTGGGCAGAATTTCTTTCTCCCACACCAAGGGAATTTCCTGATTATTCTTTGGGCTTGGGTTTAATGAATATTATATACTTTGTACGTACCGGTGACTTTTTATAACTTCGAGATGCCTTTGATTAATTAACAAGTGAAGTGAATAAAGTGAAACGGGGAAGGCCCTCTGGGCTATTTAACTGCTGAAGGATAGAGAGCACACATAGAGCTTGTGTTTCTCATGTGTTGTTCTCATAGATGGATCCAGCGATTTTTGTACATGGGAAATAGAATGGTTATGGGAAGTTTGGGGGTAAAGATTCTATAAAGGTATGTGATAAAATGGAAAGAATGTGATTTGGAGCCAGAAGACCCAAATGTGGTCCTGATTATGCCATTCACTGGCTGAGTTATTTGGGACAAGCCATAAGCCTATGAGAATCAGATTCCTCCTCTGTAAAATGGGGTTTTTGTAAAAAAATCAGACTTCTCCTCTGTAAAATTTTTTTTTTACAATAGCCATTGTAAGGCTATTGTAAAAGAAAATGGGAAAATTATTTGTAATTCTAAATTGCTATAGAAATATTAACCATATGGCTTTGATAAGATATTTGAATCACATCTGAATTGATGAAAAAGAAACCACTGGAAAATTCTGATTATATATGTCTCCACCAACTTCTTGACCTTATTTTTTAGCATTAAAAACACATAAAAATATAATACAGCAAAAGCACATAAAATATATAATATACCATGTACAAAAATAACTATTATGTGGAATTCAATATCATTTAGTTTAAGGTGGATGTTATCGAAATCTATGTCTTTATATTATTGACCCCTTACAGTACGGGGTGCATAGACATCTGTTAAGAATGATTCTACTATGAAACAGACATAAAGGAGCATTCTTAAAAGCCTGTAATTTCTAAATAAAAGTCAGTTAACCTCTTTCTTTTTTTTTAATTTATTTATATATATATATTTTTTATTATACTTTAAGTTCTAGGGTACTCTGCCGTTAAGACCCTACATCTATAGACAAAACAAATCCTAACTGGCAGCGTATAAAGTACTCTTTAATTCACACAATGTGTTATATTTCTGGAAAAGATAGTCTCAGGAGCAGTTTAATCTGACACGTGTACCCATAAAAATGGAATTAAACTCAGCCGGGTGCGGTGACTCACGCCTGTAATCCCAGCACTTTGGGAGGCCAAGGCGGGCCAATCACGAGGTCAGGAGATTGAGACCATCCTGGCCAACATAGTGAAACCCCGTCTCTACTAAAAATACAAAAATTAGCTCGGCGTGGTGGCACATGCCTGTAATCCCAGCTGCACAGGAGGCTGAAACAGGAGAATCGCTTGAACTTGGGAGGCGGATGTTGCAGTGAGCCAAGATCGTGCCACTGCACTCCAGCCTGGCAGTAGAGCGAGACTCTGTCTAAAAAAAAAAGGAATTGAACTCAAGCTATTTTTCTGAAAAGGAACTGATTGCCCAGCTTTTTATAGAATGAATCACAAACCTCATTTTTACCTATAAATAATATTGCTTTATTTTATATAATAATCACTGGAATTTTTAGAAAGTGTTAGGAAGGAGTTGTTATAATAATCAGTTATATATAACTGAATTTAATGATTCAGTCTCATACTAAACTATATATAATTCTTAATTTCAAAAAACTTTTTAGTATAATAAACATGAAGGTAAAAGCCTGCCTTTGTAAGTTTGTAAATGTGAATCCAATAATGTATTTTTTTTCTTGCGGTGAATTTCAAGATCGTTTGTTGGCCTTCTGCTATGCAAGGGGTTGGAATTCATTTTCTCTGCAATGATGATGAGCACAAAACGTATAGAGAAGCCATCTTGTTCAAGTGAAAGCTGGCATGGTAAAATGGGAATGGTTTATTAAGAACTAGTATAAGTGGTTGATTGGATAAGAACTCAGAAAACAAAACAAATAAATAAGGCTCTAAAACATTTGAAAGTCTCAGTGGCAACTTAGGAAAATAGATATGACTCAGATTATAATTTAAATAGTGCCTATGCATTTGGATCACTAAAGTTATATGGTCAACTAGGGAGAAAACCTAAAGATATCAATAGGTCAGATGAATCTCTTAAAGGATGACTTATTGGAATCCTTTCTACAGTCTTATTAGGCCCTAAATGTGGAGGTGACACATGATCCTTAGGCATGAATCCAGAAAACATACCATGTAGTCCCAAAATGAGGGTTATTGCAATTCCCAAAGTTTATTAATGCAAGAGAGTTGTTTTGTAATAACCTGGACAAATCCCTTTGGAAGATGGGTTTCTTTATGTCCAGGCCAAATTTAGCTTTGTGTTTTCATGGCCATGTTTATATATATATTCTTATATTTGCAAACACTATATGTATAGACTCTTCTAGAAATCTCCACTTATCCAAATGACATATTTCTTATCCAAATGACATATTTTTGCTCATCTATTCTTTTTTACAGCAGCCCTATAATTCCTTAACTTTCACTTCTATGAACTCTTTCTAGTATAGTTATAATTGTTTAGTAGTGACTGAGGTGTTCTTCTCTTTTCTTCCTTGGGAAATGGAAGAAAGATGAAAGTGTTATTTATTATTGTTATTCTCTGTATGATAGATTATTAAAATGACTACAAATTCCTTGCCTCTCTGCCTCCACACTCTTATTATGTGATGTTGCAGATCTTTCCTTCAAGAGGGTTGGTCTATATCCCCTTCCTTTAAAGAATAGGCTGGTCATGTGACTTACTTTGGCCAATGGGACATTAGCAAACACAATGCAAACAAAGGCTTGAAAAGCACTTGTGCATTGGGGTTCGCTTTCTTATTGGGCTTGGAATTCTGAGACAGGCCACTGAGTGGACAACATGGGCTAACTACTGAAAGATGGAAGAAAACTGGGGTCTTGTCTACCAGCCAGCCAGCCATCAAGTTGGGTGAGGCCATGCAAGATCATGCTGTCACCATCAAATACACTAGCTTACCACAGATGCAAGAGAATGTTCAGAAAAGATCAGATAAACTTGCCCAGGCCAAAGCAACTATCCAATTGACTCACAGAATCATAAGCTAGATCATGAGGATTAAAGAAAGTTCCTGCGCTGTATTACTTATCTATTGCTGTGTAATAAATCACCCTCAAACTTAACAGCTTAAAGTAACAAACATTTATTATCGTATATCCTATATTCTATAGACTGTATATCTATAGGATATTTTATATCTTATCTCCTCTATTCTATAGGTATGAGTCCAGGCATGGCTTATCTGGATGTCTCTGGCTCAAGGTCTCTCATAAAGCTGAAGTCAAGGTGTTGGCTGAAGCTGCCGTCATCTCAGAACTTCACTAGGAAAGGATCCAGTTCCAAACTCACTCACATGACTTTGGTGAACTTCAGGTCCTATCTGACTGGGCTGGAGATATCAGTTCCTTACCACATCCCCTCCTTGCCTTGGCCCCCTGCCATTGAGCTGCTTATATCATGGCAACTTGCTTCCCCCAGAGAGAAAGATCCAAGCAAGAGCAAGTGAAAGAAGCCCTGAAGGCAGAAGCCACAGTCTTTTTATAACCCAATCTTGGAAGTGATATTTCATCACATCTGCCAAATTTATTTGCTAGAAGCAAGTTACTAATGCAGCCCTTATTCAAGGGAAGGAATTATCCAAGGGCATCCTAACAGGAGCAGGTATCATTGAGAGTCATTTTTAAGTCTACTTCTTAGAAAAATAAAATTTCTGGTTTTTGTATAGCCATAGTGACAGGTAGCCACCATACCAATTTTAAACACATTAAATAGATCAACTGTAATGTGTATCAGTGAACATGCTTTTGCAAGCCCAACCAGTCAATATTAACCCCTCATTTCTGTAAATCCATCAGTCAGGATTGTATTCACCAGGAGAAGCACATCTCTGAGTATGCCAACCAATCAACTAAAGTCTCACCCAAGTAACTGTGGTTCAACGAGTGATGTCAACTCACTTGATGACAATGAGTTTCAGATAATGACCCTGAAAATCCACCAATCTCTGAACTCCATGTATCCCCCAAACATTCTATGAGGTCAGCAGTCTGCTTAGCTAGGAGAGATGGCTTGATCAGCACTGTCCTTCCCTACCATGTCAGCGATAAGTCGAGCCTTGTGTTTTTTGTTTGTTTCACATATTGATGATGGTCTGTCACCTTCTAACAGTTCAATAGATGTTGTTTTTAGCCACTAAGTTTTGGTAGCAAGCTGTTAGGCAGCAAAAGTTAACTGATATATTGGCAAATAGCGGATCCTTCAGAAGTCATTCTGTTTTTCATCCTCAAAAGAGTGGAAGCTCAGCTCATTTGGCATGGAAATTGGGAAATATAGATTGTCAGCCATTAATGGGAATAATGGCTTATAAAAGTGGGTAAGAGTTAAAGTTATTATTGTCCTGAATTCAGATTAATTTGTGATTCAAGACATTCTTTCACTCCTTTTAAAACCTAATTATAGATGTCTTAAGTGTTTCTGGAAAAATCTGTTAAATTCCTTCAATGGACTTGACTTTTCCTCTTAAAATACTAAAGATGTTGGTGCTGACATTGTGAAGGCACATACTCTCACATAACTGCAAAATAATTTCTGAGAAGCTGGTATCTGTAAGGTAACTTTTAAAGGCTCTGATTTATTTCTGTGGTTAAGAAAAGAGGAATTATTAAGAAATTGTTGGAAATGTGCCATGGCTAGGTTTTTCCTCCTCATATTTGTAGGCTTTCATGTGAAGCTCCCTTAGCTCAGCATTGGTCAAAACATGTTTGTTCCATAGTATCTTGTGCTAATTTTCTAGAAGAACAGCACATTAAAAAAAAAACAAACAAACCTGGAGGTTTGTCACATACTGGTCAACAACCAGATGATCGGTAATCCCTACGAAAGAAGAATGTGGCAAGAAATAATCTAAAACATAAATTATTATTTCCCAAACCAATTACATTTAAAGCATTTTAACTGAAAGCACATCTCAGTGTATATAAAGAACTGGTGTTGAAAGGTTGTAACTGGAGATAAAATCAAGGTCGAATCTAAAATACTGTAATAAAGAATTCCAAGTACAAGTTGAGAGTACAGGGAGTTTTTGAGATAGTTTAAATACAGCAATGACATAATCAGAGCCATGTTTTAGGAATATAAATTTGGTATATGTGTAGGGTAAACAGTAGTGGGGAGAAAATAGATGGAAGCAGACTAGTTAGGAACCATCACAGCCCAGGTCATGGGCATTAGTGCTCCTCTACCATCCACACACCAACCACCTTAGAAGCCACCTAACAGTTGTACACCAGTCTCTTATCTATAAAACAAAGTGAGGTTAAGCTACATGATCCTTAAGGTCCTTTGTAAAACCTAAAAACAAACCCAAAACTCCTTAACTTTCTGGGGTCTTAGGAAGCAACATTAAAGCCGTGGAAGAGTTTGGGCTATTAAAAGAGCAAAAACCAACCGTGGTTGAGTGTTGGTCAAAGATAAGCCTCCTTTGCTTAGTTCAACCACATCCCAAAGCAGAAATCCCACTTACACAATAGTTGACAGATGGTCTTGAGTCTCTGCTTCAATACCTCCAGTAATATAGAACTCACTCTTATGAAAGAGATCACTTCATTTCTGGGCAGCTCCAACTGTGTTTTCATGTCCTTTGCTACTGAGGCAAAATTTGTTTGTTCTTATTAGGTCTGCTCTTTGGCATTACACAGAAGTCCACTTTTGCTTCTGTGTGGCCACTAAACTTGAGCCCATCCCTCTAAACTACACACTCTAAAGTATTTTTAACTGTTTTTAGAGGATGTGATTTTTGGACTTTTCACCATCTCAAACACCCAGAAGGAAAGTGTCACAGCTTTTGTGAATCCCCAAATGCTGCTGTGACAGTTCCCGGCTCCTCCTTCTCAATCCACCCTTGCCCTGGCTGTCAGAATGAGAACACAGCTCAGACACTCTCCCTCCAAGATCAAAAGTCATGGTTCTCTAGTGTATGGGCTCCAAGGATGAGGTTTGTGGAATGACTCCAGAGTGATCTGTGGATTAATAAACTGACTGGGACTGAACATCCCTCATTCCCAGTGGGAGGGGCTATACCCGAGCCCAGTTTGCCAAATAAATGGTGACCTCTGGATTGGTGGCTTCTTTCCCACAGCTCAAGGGGCTGTGAATTCCCATGGGCCCTCAAAGTCCACCAGACCAGGTCAGATGGCACTTCTCGCCACTCCCCTAATCAGCAAGCACTTAAGTTCAGCCTGCTTAACACCTGAGTCTGAAGATGCTTGCTCTCCCAAATAATCCACTTTCAAGTTTATACCATAAGGTTTGATAGCAGGAGTTCAGGGTCCTGTCCCAGCAATGCAAATTCACTGTGTGTCTGGCTACACTGCCCTGGGTTCCAACTCCTGAGCCTCAGGGGTTCTGAAAACGCACAGGTCTCCAAACCTCTTCTTTCTGATCCTTGGGTTACATATTTCCCCAATAAATCTTGTACCATCTGCCTACTCTGAAGTTGTGAAATTCATAGTCATCCATTCTACCAAAGAGTTATAGTACATGCACATATATATATACACAGAATTTACACAAATGTACACATTGTTTCCCTCTTAATTTCTTCCCTTTGCTGGGAGATTAGGTCTGGTGTTCACATTGAATGTATTATTGCTTCTCTAAGCCATGTGGATTGAATTTCTCTCATAATGGATTTTCTGAAAGCAAAAGTATTAATTCCAATTACCTGTTTATTTCGCAAGTGGCAATACCTGCTCTTAACCCAAAGGGCATAATGTTACTCCACAAATATGCCTATCAGCTGAAGATAATATCTCAGGGTAGGTTGCTCAGGAAGTTTCCAGGCCTCCAGAAAAGCTCCTTATTTGGGAGGATCCTCCAGACAGCCAGCCTCTGGAGTGCGACCAAGCAGGGATCAGGGGCTAGGGTTTGTTTACACAGATCTCTAATCCCTGAGCCCAGGGTCTCTGGTAGTTTCTTTGTGAAAGCAAGGTTTTTAGTTCACAAACTTGAACCATTGTTACTCAAGCTTGTCTCTGGTCACTCAGTCATCTTTCCACCCAGCATTATATAAATGCTCCTCCAATCATCTGCAAGCAGGAAGGGGTAATGTTAGCTGTTGGCTGGGAGTTCCAGATGGTCACTGGGGCAAACTGGAGACCTTTATGGAGTTGAGGAGACTCTTATGGAGTTGAAGGGGCTTGCAGGTATGATTTAAAGAGCAGGAAGTCTAAGGGAGGAGTTCACATCTGTTCTTTATCTTTTGCTAAGAAACCTCCATATTATGCCCATCAGGTAAAGAGGCGGGCCATTTCTCAGATTAGAAAGAACCATTTTCCATAGTAAAGGCGGACCCAGTTTCCTCTGAATGGTATGCACTCATAGCATGCCTTCTGGCCATGAGACTTCATGATGAATATTTCAGCCTGCTCATAAGAGCTGGTGAGTATCTATTGGGTATTAATATTTACTATGTACCAGGCACAGTTCTAATTGTTTACAGATTTTAACCCTTTTAATCCACAGGAGAGGAATCTGGCAGAGATATTCTTATTAACCCCATTTGATAAATAAAGAAACTAAGGCACAGGGAGTTAGTAGCCTGCTCTGTGTTTCACGGTGAAAAAGTGTGGTAGAGCCAGGATTTGGACCCAAACAGTCTGGCTCCAAAGTCCAGGCTTCACGGGGGCACATACTGCCCTTCCAGACATCTCTGTCCCCTCAGGGTGACCCCCAACTTATCTTTCCAAGTCCGTCTCCCTACTCCTCTGTAGTAAAACTGGAGTATTCACTCTTTTCTGAACAAAATCTGTTTTCCCCACCTGTGTGTCCCCTCATGCCCATCTCCACACCCCATTCCCACCTGTAAATCTCCCATCAGTTTTGGGGAGAGTCCATCTCAAAGATACTATCAAAACAAAAGAAACTAACATTTGCTAAGCTCCTGTTACCTTTTGGGTTTTGTGCTGAGGAAACTCACATAAAATATTTTATTTAATTGTCGGTCTAACTCTTTGACATAGGATAATTTCCTCATTTTCCAAATAAGAAAAAGCTCTCAGATGAGTACCCTGCTCAGCTGTAAAGAGCAGTACCGGGCTGACTGCAGCTGTCCACAGTGGTGCCTTAAGCATTAAGGGTGTCCTCCCTTTACCTTGGTCCTCCCACATAGCACTTTGTGCAGCTCTCACAACACTTCTTTGTACCTTATAGGTATTTGTGGAATACTCCAATAATACGACTTCTGTAGCAGGAATTGTGTCATGCTCCTTTCTTCCCTGGGGTGTCCAGCCAAGTCCTTTGTACCTAGGCTAATTAATAAGTATCTGTGTAACTGAATGAAACTGGATGGAGGATTAGGGAGGCAGGCATTGTGGAGGAGACAGGCTCAGTCTTGCCAGCTTCAACACTTCTTCCAAGTTCCTAAATAATGAGCTGTCAAGTTTCCTTGAGTTGCTAAGCCTTTTGGGAAGGAAAAAGTGAACTGAAACAAGCAGGTACGTGCCTCAATCCACCAGAATAGGAAGCTCCTGCTTTCAGACATGACAAGTCTCCAAAATATGTGGTGGTAACTCCAATCGCGCACATCTAGCACAACTTGTGACTGCACAGGCATGTGCAAACAAGCTCAGGAGTAGAGACATTCTAATCCAAACGTGACAGAATACATTAAAACACCACAAAAGCAATTTAACTTGAATATTACATGGCTCCTACAAAAGAAAATAATTTGCCTGGTAACTTTCTTTTATCAAATGCCATGTTTTTACTTAAATGTGTCTATTAATTAGCCTCAGTTTGTTGTATGCCAGTTGTGTAAGTTATTAGCTGAGGAGTGCAAGGTACCATGTCTGTTCCACCATTGCTGGATCCTAAGTTCCTGAAAATGAACAAAACAGGACAAAACAAATATTTCCTTTTCTATTTCTTCTGCCTTCTTCTCTCTCATTCTGAAGCAGGGGGCTGAGAGTTATAAAGATAATCCAGCCATTAAGCAAAAATAGTTTTAAGTACCAGCCCTCTTTATCTTGCTCTGATTCCAAATGGCTGAAAAACAGGAGAGGCTTTAAAATCCATAAAGTTGATGATACAGTTGCCAATAAAGTACTGGAGAAAGAGAAGAAATAACTTAGCTTACATTTTATCCTCTATATAAAAATGGTTATAGGGCAGTCAAGGCAGCATGGCGTGGGAGAAATTGGATTTGAATTGATCAAAAGGCTGGATCATAAATTTGAAAGGGGAAATACTGGATGCAGGGAGACCAGGAGATGAGTTATGGTAGTAGTTTTATAAAAGATGATAAGGACACTCCAAATCAGTGTTAGAAGGAATTATCATTTGGGAGGTGCTGGGAAAGGGTTGGTAGTCAACTGAATGAGGATTGGTGAGGAATCAAGGGCCATTCCCTATCTGACTCTTGGGTGAACAGTATCACCACCAATCGACTCCAGGGTAGCAGGAGGTGGAACAGCTTAGAGTTGCTTGCTGCAGTTTCCTGGTAAAGTAGGGAGCAATGTCACTGGCTACTAATGAGAGGAGAGCGAGTATGTTAGGTTCTTGAGGATGGTGGAGGTCTACAATGGTAACTGAATACAGAGAAGTTACTGACCAAAGGAAACAAAAAGAGAGAAGGGCAGAACCGGAAAACACACACTGGTGGAGAAGTATGACTTTCTAGCAGTGTTCCATTGGCCAGCTGTAAGAAGAGAGAGAGCGGAGTGTGACAGCAATAAATACAGAATAAGCTTCATTAAAGGAGATCTGTCAGATGACCTTGATGTTTACTTGGTCTAACATACTCTTGATTGCCAAAGTCTTTACTGAGATAGTCAGATAATAACCACTCAGGCCAGATACTGACCCACACCATTTGTGTTTTCAACTAATCAGTGTATAAACTAATACATTTAGAGTAATCAACGTGAGAAGGATTTGAGGGAGCTAGGACTGGAAGCAAGGAGACTAGCCAGGGGCAGTCCATGCAAAAGGTAAAGTTCTGATCCAATGCAATATTAGTTGGGATATAACTCAGGATTTTATGAAGCCAACAAGAATGTTTTTTGTTTTGTTTTGTTTGTCTGTTTTAATGTATGACTGAGTCCCCAAAAGAAAAGTGAAGACATAGCATTTTTAAGAGGCAGTGTGACTTTACAGGAAAGAACACTGGCTCTGGTAAGTCAACTCTCTCAGTTCAAATCCCAACTATATTGCATACGATTTGTGTGACAACTCTTATGAGGCACAATAATTATTTCCATTTTACAGATGAGGCACAACCAGGTTTAGGTAACTTGTTCAAGTTACACAGTTGTAAAAATTAAATAGATTAATACATGCAAAGGGCTTGGTAAAACTGCCTGATACCTATTAAGAACTCAGTAAACATTTGTATTATTATTATGTATATTTAACCCAAATATTGTCCTCACCTCAAAAAAATCATCTTGTTCTTGATATTAAAATCAAAATGCTTAAAGGTTCCATCTACAGTGCCCTCTCCAAGATTTGTGTACATTCCTGTAGATCGCAGCAGTTCTTGTTCAAATTTTCTTTGCTCATGAAACTCTTCAATTCACTTCTCATCTCCTGTGGCTGTTCTGTTTTTCTACCTTGTTTTGGTTCAAACGTAGAGCACAGCCTCCTCTCCTAGATATCTGTAAAGTGCTTCCATCACAACGCCGTTAGAAAAATTTTGCCCAAAGTTTAGAGGGTGATAGAGTGGCAGCTTATACCATAGCACAACAACCTAACATGGAATATTAGACACCTTTGTTTTCTCAAGTCCATTGGACACATCCATTGTCAGGAATGTATACTAGTGATTTTCTTGCCTCACATGACCAAGTTGCTGAACCTCTTGCTCTCTCTTTCAGCCTCAACTTCTTTATCTTTCTCCCTTTTTAGCCTAATAGCCTCATGTCTTCTTTTGGCTGCCAAAGGATCTCCATCTTTTTCTTTATTATTTGCAACAGTTAGCTTTCTCTTTGTTTCACATCTCCGCCTTGCAGAACCATGATCTATCAAGGTGTTTTGTCAGACAAAAAATAATACTTTCCCTGGGAAAAAGCTACTGTTAACTTTTAAAGTACATTTTCCTCATTAAATGTACTAACATCCACAATTAAAAAATGCAACATAGTGTTGTTCTAATATAAGTGTGTAGTTACTCTATATGATTCACAAACCCAAGTAATGAAAAATCCCTTTTTATTCAATTTGACAATACAGTATTTTGTTTAGGATTTTTGCATCTTTGTTCATGAGAGAGATAGATTTGCAATTTTCTTTTTTGGTAATGTTCTTTTCAGTCAAGGTTATACTGGCTTTAGAAAATAAATTGGAAATGCCTATTTTCCTTTTTCTCTTCCCTGGAAAAGTTTGTATAAAAGTGTTATGTCTTCTTTAATGTTTAGAAGAGATCACGGGTAAAACACTGGGCCTGGATTTGTGTGTGTGTGTGTGTGTGCGCGCGCGTGCGTGCATGTAGAGTTCATTGAGGAGAACTCAAATTGTTTTTATTTTAATGTTTCTTACATGTGTTAAAATAAAAGAAAAACTACTCCATATGGCCCATAGTTTCTATACAAATATAAGAACAGAATCAATTTACCTGCTAAAGATAAAGCTGTGAAACCTAGTAACTTTCAAAGTTAACAGTATTCTCTGATGTAATGAATAATTGATTTTCATGGGCTAAGTTGCAATGTGAAATGTGAATGTGGTATTGTTTGGGTCTTCTGTTGTTTCCATACCTAAGTTCTCTTGTGCCATGAGATGACTCAAGTTTCCCACCCCTTTTCTTTACTCAAATGTGAGAAATTTATTTTCATAAGGCTGACAGTGACATCATTTGGTCTTCATTTAGCAGAAATGCCTGATTTATGCATTAAATACTCAACTGTTCTTTTTATATTAGCCTGTAATCATTAGAATACATGCTCCCTTATATTACTTGGTGGCAGGAGGTTGTTTTATGTTGTCAAATCAATTTCATTTATCTACTAATATAAGAAATTGAAATTGCATTCTATGGGAAAGCCTTTTAATTGAAAATGATCATTCAAAAGAGAAGTTGCATATTCATAACTAGGAAAAATAATTCAACTCTAGCGTAACTGGGAACAAGGGAAGTTGTTTATGTTCTAATATTAAGACACCTAAGGTCTGGCTGCTGACCCTGACATCAGGCAAGCATATTTCCCATGCATTAAACTTAAATATAGTCACTTAAAGTAATTCCTCAGGACTACTGCAAACACAAATTCAGAAGTAGAAACTAAAATTGCATGATAACATTTGAGGATAAAGTGGTTACATAGATGGCTACAAATGTGTTTATATTGTCTTTGAGGATTATCACTGAAAAGAAAATACACAGTCACAGAATTTCTATACAGAACAGTTGGACCTTTGAAAATGCATTTAAAGACCCTCACAAGTCTAATAACCCTAGTGAGAAACACTATTCCATACTAAACAATCAATTTTTTAAAACTCTACTTTTGTCTGGCAGCCTATTCATTCATCACTCTTATTCTGTTGTCATTTTCTGTGTGTCCTCTGTTCTTTTTGTTCCAAAGCCAGTGTCTACATTTAAGAAGGTCCATACTATACAGGCAGAAAGATTTTAAGCTTTGCATCTGCACATGCAAAATTTACTCTAAGTATTGAGTTCTTTGCTGTCCTGTAAGAAGCTCTGTTAAAGTGTGGCTGAATAATATTAATTCTTATGGCTTTTGTTGTTTGTGTATTTGTTTATGCTGTGCCCTTACCCTCTTTCGGCTGGACTAGACGTTTTTATTGCTCCAAGAGGAAATCACCATGGCAGAACTGGTGGATATATGCATTAACTTCTTGATTTTTAAGTGTGAGAAAGCCTGTCCTGTTGAAACTGCTGAGCCAGTTCACTAGCACCTCTGCTCCCAGCAGAAGAGGGAGGAGGGGTCTTGGTCGGAGTTAGGAGATGATTTAGAGTAGAGGCGGAGAGTTCAGTGATGGTGAGAATCTCTGAACAGGTGTGCTGTGCCCTGCTTCCTTGTCTACTTGTTAGCTCCAAACTTGGGGAGGGTGGGTGGTTAAAGAAACAATTCTCCAAAATGTGAGAAGAAGAGATAGGCACCCTGTTTTCTCTCTAGAGAAATAGAACAAGAATAGAATAAGAGACAGCTGCATGGGGAGCAGGACTGGAGAGGTGTGAGGCAGCCCATCAGGTTTTCTGTTTAACAACAGAAATGGGGTTGGTAGCAGAGTAGAATTTTCTATATCCCTAAGAAAGGCAGCAAGCCGGCTGGGCGCTGTGGCTCACACCTGCAATCCCAGCACTTTGGGAGGCCAAGGCGGGTGGATCACTTGAGGTCAGGAGTTTGAGGCTAGTCTGGCCAACATGGTGAAACCCCATCTCTACTAGAAATATAAACGTTAGCCAGGCATGGTGGTGAGTGCCTGTAGTCCCAGGTACTTGGGAGGCTGAGACAAGGAGAATCACTTGAACCTGGGAGGCAGACGTTCCAGTGAGCCGAGATCACGCCACTGCACTCCAGCCTGGGCAACAGAGCAAGACTCCATCTCAAAATATAAATAAATAAATAAATAAATAAATAAATAAATAAGAGCACCAAACCTTGCTAAGAGCACACTGGCAGACCTGAGGCTGAGGTATAGACAGTATGTCTAAAAATCACTGAGAGTGTGACCTCTTAAAAGATGTCAGCATGGAGGAGCAATGCCAATAGCCAGGTGGAACAATGACGATTCATGGCAGTGAATACCAGTGTAGACAGATGGCTAAGGACTACACGCCTCCCTTGATGCCATGTTGACACATGAACCCCAAACATAGATGCTACCTTAGAGTGAAGGAAGGGCAGGGGACAATCCCCAATGACTGAACCTATGAGGACTACTTATAAGTGAGAACATCTGGTATTTGACTTATAAATGAGAACACATGGTATTTGACTTTCTGTTTATGAGTTGTCTCACTTAAGATAGTAGCCTCCAATTCCATCCATATTGCTGCAAAAGACATGAATTGATTCTTTTTATGGCTGAATAGTACTGCATTTGTATATGCAAAACTATTGCATATTTTATTAATCTAATCATCTGTTGATGAACACTTAGGTTGATTTCATATCTTTACTATTTTTCACAGAATTAGAAAAAAATCATAAAATTAATATGGAACCAATAAAGAGCCTGAATAGCCAAAGCAATCCTAAGCAAAAAGAACAAGCTGGAGGCATCATATTACCCAACTTCAAATTACACTACAACACTATAGTAACCAAAACAGAATGGTACTAGTACAAAAATAGATACATAGATCAAGGGAACGGAATAGAGAATCTGAAATAAAGCCACATATCTACAGCCAATTGACCTTTGACAAGGTCAACAAAAACATACACTGGGGAAAGGATACCCTTTTCAATAAACTGTGCTGGGAAAATTAGATTGCCATATGCAGAAGAATAAAACTGAACCCCTTTCTCTCACCATATACAAAAGACAATGCAAGATGAATTAAACACTTAAATGTAAGACTTAGAACTAGGAAAATACTAGAAGAAAACCTAGGGAGAACTTTTCTGGACATTGGTATGGACAAAGAATTCATGACTAAGACCTCAAAAGCACAAGCGTCAAAACCAAAAATAGACAAATGGGACTTAATTAAACTAAAGGGTTCTGCACAGCAAAAGAAATAATCAATAGACTGAACAGATAACATGGAGAATGAAAGAAAATATTTGCAAACTATGCAACCAATAGGGGACTAATATTCAGAATTTATAAGGAAGTCAGACAACTCAACAACAACAAATACCAAATAACCCTGTTAAAAAGTGGGCAAAAAAACATGAGCAGACATTTTTTTGAAAGAAGTCACAAAAAACATGTGAAAAAAAAAATGCTCAACATCACTAATCATCAGAGAAATGCAAATTAAAACCACAATGAGATATCATCTTACACCAGTTAGAATGGCTATTATGAAAAATACAAACAAAAAAAAGCAGATGTTGGCAAAGATGCAGAGAAAAGGAATGCTTACAGACTGTTGGCGGGAATGTAAATTAGTACAACCTCTGTGGAAAACAGCGTGGATATTTTTCAAAGAATTTAAAATAGAACTACTATTTGATTCGGCAATCTCACTACTGGGTATCTACCCAAAGAAAAATAAGTAAGTTTATTTTTAACCAAATATCTGCATTTGTATGTTTATTGCAGTATCCTTCCTATCCTTTATATTATCTTTGTCTAGTATTTAATTCTATACATATAGCAATTCCCGCAAGGCATTTTTATAAATGCTTTGAAGAAATAATTTTAACTTAAATTTCCTCCCTCTAATACCCTTCATTCTTCTCTTCACCTCCATGTTTCCATCTTGGATCATTTTTTTTCTGCTTGAAAAAATATCTTTGTGAGTTTTTTATTTCTGTAAAGGTTTAAAGGCATGAGTTCTCTCCTTTTTTTGTCTAAAAACTGTCTTTATTTCATTTTCTTCTTTTTTTTAAATATTTTTTCTACCTGGGCACAGTGGCACACACCTGTAATCCCAGCAATGTGGGAGGCTGAAGCAGGAGGATCACTTGAGCCTAGGAGTTCGAGAGCAGCCAGGGAACATGGTGAGATGCTATCCCAAAAACCTTTTTTTTGTTGTTGTTGACTTAAAAATATATTTTTTATTTTATTTATTTGTTTTTTATTTATTTTTGTTTTGTTTGGTTTGGTTTTGTTTTGAGATGGAGTCTCTCTTCGTCACCCAGGCTGGAGTGCAGTGGTGCGATCTTGGCTCACTGCAAGCTCTGCCTCCCAGGTTCACGCCATTCTCCTGCCTCAGCCTCCAGAGTAGCTGGGACTACAGGTGCCCACCACCATGCCCAGCAAATTTTTTGTAATTTTAGTAGAGATGGGGTTTCACCGTGTTAACCAGGATGGTCTCGATCTCCTGACCTCGTGATCCACCTGCCTCGGCCTCCCAAAGTGCTGGGATTACAGGCGTGAGCCACCATGCCTGGCCCTATTTCATTTATTTTATTTTGATTCAAGGGATGCATGTGCAGGTTTGTTACATGGATATGTTGTGTGATGCTGACATTTGGGCTTCTAAAGATCCTGCTGCCCAATTAGTGAACATAGTACCTGGTAGGTAGTTTTTCAACCCTTGCCCCCACTCCTGCCATCTCACTTTTTGGATTCCCAGTATTTATTGTTCCCGGCTTTGTGATCATGTATACCAAATGTTTAGCTCTCACTTATAAGTGAGAACATGCAGTATTTGGTTTCCTGTTTCTGCATTAATTCACTTAAGATAATGGCCTCCAGCTGCATCCATGTTGCTTCAAAGGACATGATTTTGCTCTTTTTTATTGTTGTGTAGTATTCTATGGTGTATATGTGCCACATTTTCTTTATCCAATCCACCATTCACTTGCACCTGGGTACCATGTCTTTGCTATTGTGAATAGTGCTGTGATAAACATATGAGAGCAGGTGTCTTTTCGTTAGAATGATTTATTCTCCTTTGAGTGTATAACCAGTAATGAGATTGCTGAGTTCAACAGTAATTCTATTTTTAGTTCTTCAAGATATCTCCAAATTGCTTTCCACAGGAGCTGAAATAATTTGCATTTCCACCACCAGTGTATAAGCATTCCCTTTTCTTTGGAGCCTCATCAACATGTTACTTTCTGACTTTTAAAACATTTCCATATCTACATACATTTACTGAAATCCATGATTTCACACTATCTCCAATATCAATTCAACACCACAGTATTCATTCTAATTTTCTCCTTTTCCTCTCTTATTTTTTTAACTTTTATTTCAGGTTCAGGGATACATGTGCAAGTTTGTTTTGTATATATATAAAATTTCTATTGTTAAGTCAGCTCTCTTCTCTATTTCTCTCTCTCTCTCTCTCTCTCTCTATATATATATATATATATATATAAGAAATTGCATGTCACAGGTGTTTGGAGTACAGATTATTTGTCACCCAGGTAATAAGCATAGTACCCAATATGCAGTTTTTTGATCTTCACCCTCCTCCCACCCTCCACCCTCAAGTAGGCCCCAGTGTCTGATGTTGCCTTCTTTGTGTCCATGTGTACTCACTATTTAGCTCCCACTTATAAATGAGAACATGTGGTATTTGGTTTTCTGTTTCTGTGATAGTTCACTTAGGATAATGGCCTCCATCTCCATTCATGTTCTCACAAAAAACATGATTTCATTCTTATTTGTGGCTTCATAGTATTCCATGGTGTTTATGTATCACATTTTCTTTGTCCATTCTACCACTGATGGACACTTAGGTTGATTCCATGTCTTTATTATTGTGCATAGTGCTGCAACAAACATACACATTGCTGTTTCTTGATGGTTTATGGCTTGCATCCTCACGAGTGGTGGTCTGAGCTGTATCTGAAGCCCTTTGAGCCAAGGCTAGAGTTGGAGTGGCTGGGATGTGAGGAGCAGTGTCCTGAGGATAAGCAGGGCAACAGTGCCTTGGCCCCTGAAACCACTCTTTCCTCCTGGGCCTCTGTACCCATGATGGGGAGGGCTGTCCTGAAGACTTCTGAAATGGCTTTGAGGGCTTTTTCCTCATTGTTTTGGATATTAGCATTTGGCTCCCTTTTGATCATACCAATCTCTCCAGAAAGTGTTTGTTCCACACATGCTTGGATTCTTTTTCTACCACAGAGCCTGACTGCAAATTTTCTGAACTTTTATGCTCTGCTTCTCTTTTAAATGTTACAACTTTAGGTCATTTCTTTACTCCTGTACCTGATTACAGGTTGTAAGAAGCAGCCACCCTACTTCTTGAATGCTTTGCTGCTTAGATATTCCTTCCACCAAATACCTTAAATCATCACTCTTAAGTTCAAATTTCCACAGATCCCTAGGATGTAGACACAATTCAACCAAGTTTTTTGCTGAGGCATGACATGGGTCATCTTTGTTCCATTTCCCAATAACTTCATCAATTCCATCTGAGACCACATCAGCCTGGACTTCACTGTTCATATCTCTGTCAGCATTTTGGTCACAACCATTTAACCAGTCTATAAGAAGTTCCAAACATTCCCTCATCTTCCTATCTTCTTCTGAGCCTTCCAAACTCCTCCAACCTCTGCCCATTACCTAGTTCCAAAGCCACTTCCACATCATCAGGTATCTTTATAGCAATGCCCCATTCCTTGGTACCAATTTTCTATATTAGTCTGTTCTTGTGTTGCTATCAAGGAATACCTGAGACTGGGTAATTTATAAAGAAAAGTGGTTTATTTTGGCTCACAATTCTGCAGGTGAGACTGCATGGTGCTGGCATCTGTTCCTGGTGAGGGCCTCTGAAAGCTTACAGTCATGGTGGAAGGTGAAGAGAGAGCCTGCATGTCACATGACGAGAGCAAGAGAGCAAGGGATAAGTGGCACACTCTTTTAAAACAACGAGATCTTGCATGAACTAGCTGAGCAAGAACTCATTCATCACCAAGGGGATGGCGTTAAGCCATTCATGAGGGATCCACCACCATAATGCAATCACTTCCCACCAGGCCCCACTTCAAATATTGAGAATCACATTTCAACATAAGATTTAGAGGGGACAAACATCCAAACCGTATCAGGGGCAGAAGCAATATTTTTGAATTTTCCCAAACTGACCAAAGATATCAAAACACATATTTTAAAGCCCTATGAGTCTAGGACAAATAGAAAGAAAACCACACCTACGTGTACAATAATCTAATTGTTAAGAATCAGAAAGTTTTAAAAGCAGTTCAAAGAAAGACACATTACCTTTAAAGAAATGAAAATAATCCAAAGAGCTGACTTAACAATAGAAATAATGGAATCTGGAAGACAAAGATAACATTTTCAAAGTGTTGGTATCAAGTAAAAGCCAAACAAGTTTTATACCTAAAAAAAAGTTCTTGAAAGAACAAAGCTAGAGGCATGATATTAACTCACTTCAAACTATACTGCAAGTCTACAGTAACCAAAATAGCATTGTACTGGTACAAAAACAGACATGTAAACCAATAGAACAGAATAGAGAGTCCAGAAATAAAGCTGCACACCTGCAATTATCTGATCTTTGACAAAGTTGAAAAAAATAAGCAATGGGGAAAGGACTCCCTATACAATAAGTGGGGCTAGGATAACTAGCAGTCCATATGCAGAAGAATAAAACTGGACCACTTCCTTACACCATATACAAAAATAAACTCAGGATGGATTAAAGACTTAAATGCAAAAGCTGAAACAATAAAAATCCTAAAAGATAACCTAGGAAATAGGTCCTGGCCAAGATTTCATAATGAAGATGCCAAAAGCAGTTGCAACTGTATTAGTCCATTTTCACACTGCTGATAAAGACATAACCAAGACTGGGCAAAATTTACAAAAGAGAGAGGTTTAATAAACTTACAGTTCCTTGTGGCTGGGGAGGCCTCACAATCATGGTAGAAGGTGAAAGGCACATCTCACATGGCAGCAGACAAAAGAAGAGAGCTTGTGCTGGGAAACTCCTCCTTATAAAACCATCAGATCTTCTGAGATTTATTCACTATCATAAGAACAGCATGGGAAAGACCTGCCCCCATGATTCAATTACCTCCCACCAGGTCCCTCCCACAACACATGGGAGTTCAAGATGAGATTTGGGTGGGGACACAGCCAAACCATATCAGCAACAACAAAAAAAATTGACAAATGGGGACCTAATTAAACTAAAGAGATTCTGCACAGCAAAAGATACTATCGACAGAGTAAATAGACAACCTACAGAATGGGAGGAAATGTTTGCTAACTATGCATCCAACAAAGCTCTAATATTCAGTCTATAAAGAACTTAAACAAATTAACAAGCAACAAACAACCCCATTAAAAAGTGGGCAAAGGACATAAACAGACACTTTTCAAAAGAAGACACACACACAGCCAACAATCACATGAAAAAATGCTCAACATCACTAATCATCAGAGAAATGCAAATCAAATCACAGTGGGATACCATCTCACACCAGTCAGAATGGCAATTACTGAAAAGTCAAAAAACAACAGATACTGGAGAGGTTGCAGAGAAAGGGGAATGCTTATACACTGTTGGTGTGAATGTAAATTAGTTCAGCCAGTATGGAAAGTGGTTTGGAGATTTCTCAAAGAACCTAAAACAGAACTACCATTCAACCCAGCAATCCCATTACTGGGTATATATCCAAAGGAATATAAATTGTTCTACCACCTTAACTGTAATTTTTGTCTTTCCAGGAGGTGAGATTTCTGAAAGCCTTTATCTTCTAAGATTGTTAGCCATTGCTTTCTGCTTAGCTAATGCTGCTTACGCAAAACAAATGCCTCAAAGGAAAAAGTAGGGTAGACTATTGGACTCATCTCAATGACATTGATTTCTCTCTGGGATTTTGATCTGCAAGTCTTGGCCTTCTGGATACTTCTGCAGTTTCAAAAAGAAATTTTCAAAATTTAGTCCTGCTTTGCTTGTTTTCTTTGTGAGATGGTTGGTCTTCAACAACTTTTATATTATTTTTAAATGTTTGAATAATCAAAATAAATAAATTTCTTTACATGTTGTTTTAAAGTACAAATGTGTGTTACTTATTTTTTAGAAACAGTTTTCTTTTAAAAAATAGTTTTTGAATAAGTGAATCATGGTGGTTTGTGCCTATAGTCCCAGCTATCTGGGTCATTGAGGTGGGATAATTGCTTGAGCCCAGGAGTTTGAGGCCAGCATGGGCAGTATAGTGACATACCATCTCTTAAAAAATAGTTTTTGAATAGAACTATTAGATATGTCTACCAATGTAATAAGCCAATTTATCAGAAAAACGTATAAATTTTCATGATTTCCAGTGCCCTCTTTCCCTTTCAAAACTATCCTCAGTTGGAAATACAGCATTGTATAACAAAAATAATTGTAAATCTTAAAAACAGATGCCTGATTTGAATCACTTTAGTAGAGAGTCACAGCCTCTTATGCAAGTTCACTGACCGATAGTCCCTTGAGGAAGGTCCTTGCGGCAACGTCACAAGTACATGCTATAAATATGCTTCTTAGCTTATCGTATAAGAACCAAGTGGAGTTTCCTGGAGCTCTTCTTCCATAACAAATAGGAAACATGAAGCAATATTGTGTCCATTTAACTCCCCTGTGTGACTGTGAAGTATCATGAGCTTAATCATGTGCTATCTCTAATTGCAGTGACTATTCCTGGTCCCTGGTATGTGGCTATTATTGTGGTTATCAGCACCTTCCTCATTAGTCTATAGATTCATTCTATGCTATACAAATTAATTTTTGCATCTCAATTAAACTGTAACTCATATTTTAAGGCGATCAACCTAGGAAAAATTAGAATCACTCCTGACTGCTCTAGCTAGCATATTAAATCCAAAATCTCTGAGTGCACTCATATCATTAAATTCAGCCAAGATAAATTATATTCCTCTTGCTTCAGTCTACTCTAGCACAATCGGAATTAATTTTCTCATATTTTCACCAATTTAGTTTTGTTATTTTTATTTATCCATATATATGGTAGGTTAAAGGAATGGCTACAATTTCTTTGCACCATCTCTATTAGGAGGTGGAGCGTATTATCCCACTTTTTGAAAATGAGCAGGCTTCTGAGTAGCTTTAATGAATAGGATAGGGAGAAAGTGATACTATAAAAGTATCTAGGCTTCAAGAAGTGTGGCAGCTTCTGCTCTCACTGGGAAACATTTCATTACCATGCGAACATACCCATGCTAGCCTTTTGGAAAAAGAGAGTGTTTGAATCCATTGCCATCCCAGCCATGCCAGCTAAGGACCCAGAATGTAAGCATATCCAGCCACGAATAGCTGATCCTGGCCCAGACCAGAAAGATGACCCAGCTCTTCTCAGCCCAAATTGATAACATGAACTCATGAGCTAGATAAAATTTTTATTTATTTTATTCAAGCCAATAAGTTTTGGGGTGGTATGTTATATAGCAATAGATAAATTAGCAAAATTTTATAATTTTTTTTTTTAGCATGTAAGTGTTCTCTTGGATTTGACTTTGTGATTGGTTTCCTGGGGCATTCTGGAGACAAATCATGTATTGCTGTAGTTAAAAGTCTAAAGGCAATGAGAGGTGGTGCAGGTGGAACATGAGGAAAATGGGTCTTTTCTCAAGAAAGGAAAGGAAAATTTCAGGAAGGGAATGACGACGTGATTATTCTGCAGTTAAAGGGTGTTCAGCAGTGTTTGGGAAAACCCATCCCTCTCAAATGTCACCATTCTAATTCTCATGGTTTCTCTCTTTCTTAGTCAATGCTCTGCTTTCACATAAGAGATGTTGTAAGACTGAATTCTCCAACTCACATGATGAAACTCTGTGTTTGAGTTTTAGCAGAATCATTATTATTTTATTTTTTGTTTTTTATAATTTCAACTTTATTAGTATTTTAGATCCAGGGGCACATGTGCAGATTTGTTACACAGGTATATCACATGATGCTGAGATTTGGGATATGATTGATCCCATCACCCAGGTAGTCAGCATAGTACCCAGTAGTTTTCAACCCTTTCACACCTCCTCCCCACCCAACTAGTAGTTCCCAGTATCTATTGTTGCTATCTTTATATCCATGAATACCCAATTTTTAGCTCCCACTTGCCACCCATGTGGTATTTGATTTTCTGTTCCTCTGTTAATTAACCTAGGATAATGGCCTCCAGTGCATCCATGTTGCTGTCAAGGACATGCTTTTGTTCTTTTTTAAAGCTGTATAGTATTCCATGGTGTATATGTACCACATTTTCTTTATGCGACCCACTGTTGATGAGTACCTAGGTTAAGTCCATGTCTTTTAGATACCTTATTCTTGAGATGAGATAAGAAATTCTTTTAGGGTAACCTAAGACATTCCCTAGTTCTCTGACCATGTTTTGATCCAAAAATCGACAATGCTGAGCCTTGAATTCTCTTTAAGCTCTGAAGTGCAGTTAGGAGCATCCAACCCTTGGTAAAGGTCTCATATTTCTTGTGCTTCTCATACTGTGCTGTAGAAGTAACCTCTAGCTTCCAAAATCGTTTCCTTAACAGGCACTATTTCTGTATGGCTATAGGTGATAGTTTCAGGAATTAATTTGCTGCTGCATATTGTGAATGATAAGTATTTCATTCTTCAATGGCAACTGAGTCTTCACTATCCTCCAACCCAACCAGATCAGATAACCAGTCCTAGTCAGTCAAGGTACTATGGTCAGAGTAGCACATAACAGAATCTCTTCAAGACAGTTTCAGCAGAAAGAGATTTAACACAGGGGATAGGTGCTTATAAAATTTTGAAGGCGGAGGAAGCAGACTATAGGCTTAGCTTCCAGGAATGACTCCCACAATGATACTGCAGAAATTGCCCACTAAGTGAGCTTTTGTCTCTTTAACAATCAGGAAATTGGGGGAACAAGGAGCTGCCTTCATGTTTGCTTGTCCCCCCAAATCTTTGCCAGGATGTGGACTAAGAATATGGACACCCTGCTCCTTGCCTCTCAACAGCCATAAAGCTAGGTGTGGTCCTGAGTGACTGGCTTCTCCTACAGCTGATACATCAATACCTCCAAGGCACTGTTTTACCGAAGTAACAGAAGCATAGCTTTGACCTCACTTGATATCCTTGAATCTCCCAAATCTCATGCAGGTATATCAGTTTGGTCCAAGCTACGGAACTAGCTGTGCTATAAAAGAATTAGCAAAATATAGTCTTTCACTCTTCACCCTCTATTTCCTGACTACACAAAGTATATCTGTGGCACAGTGGCATTGACATCATCTATAAGGGAATAGATATTAGCAAGCTATTCTGCAGAATGTAACACAAAGGTTAAAATGCATGTAATATGCCTAGTACAGTGCCAGTAAGATAGCTTACTCTCAATTAATGTTCATTGTAATTATTTTTGTTGTTATTGCCTGGCATTGCTCATTGGTGGGAAAAAAAAAAAGCAGACACCAAGTTAAGGGGAGCCTGGAGTTTCTTCAGGCCAGAATAGCAACACACCTTTCCTTTTTTTTTTTTTTTTTTTTTTTTTCTAATTTTGCTACCAGTGCCTTGCTTATAAAAGACTCCCAAAATACCAATGCTGGAAGGGGGTTAGGTTTTGATGAGTAGCTTTTCATACTGTCCCCTCTTGGTTATTAACTCTCTTCATCAATTATATCCCTCATCAGAAAAAAAAAATCTCTTCTCTCTCTTTATGTCTCTCAGCTCTCTGGTCTCTCTCCCATCTTTATACTCCTTCTCTTTGTCCCTTTTTCATGTCTTAAGAATAGGATTTTTAAAAGATTTGAGCCCAGGTGCAGTGGCTCACGCCTGTAATCCCAACACCTTGGGATGCCGAGACAGGTGGATCACATGAGGTCAGGAGCTCAAGACCAGCCTGGCCAACATGGTGAAACCCCATCTTTACTAAAAATACAAATTAGCCAGGCATGGTGGCAGATACCTGTAATCCCAGCTACTTGGGAGGCTGAGGCAGGAGAATCGTTTGAACCCAGGAGGTGGAGGTTGCAGTGAGCCGAGATCGCACCACTGCACACCAGCCTGAGCAACAGAGCAAGAGTCCATCTCAAAACAAAACAAAACAAAAACAAAACACCCACATTTGATAGTATTAATTTTCTAGAGTAAAGCCCTTTGAATTCACTATAATGATATAATATTTGTAAAGCACTTAAAATACAGCCAGGCACATAGTAAGCCATGTTCAGATATTTGCTTTTATTTATTTACTTTTTAAAAAATGGACGTAATTTAGGCATACTCTGGGACCCATCTTGCTTTATAGTAATTTTCTTTTAGAACTTCAGGAATTAAACCACTTTGGATGGTATCCAAGATAGACGTATTTTATACTAAATCTTGCTTTTCAGTGAAAAATATGAGAGGCTGATTTCAGAGTTACCAAGACTGAGATACTAAACCTCATTAATGCTGCAGCTAATATCTTAAGGGGGAATAATTTGATGCTGAACATTAAGTCTAATATTATACAACTAACCCTCAGCATTATAAATAAATGTAACTCCATTGTTTTAGAAGCTAAATTTTTTATTTTTTGTAACACCTGGTTTCACACTTACCTGTACTTCTGCTTAACAAGATTGGATAGTGGTTTTCCAGAAAAAAAACAAGGAATAATTGAAAGAAAAGTGCACACGTATTCATCATGTATGTATTTGTATTTGGGACAATTTTAGTCATCACCTAAGTGTGGGTTTTTAAAAAGACCTTGAAGACAGCAAGAGCGCAGAGGCACACTGGCAGAGAACAGGCACTTGCTAGTCTGAGACGATATGCCAGAGGCTGTGTTCGAGGAACATTCTGCAAAGCCCAAGACTGGAATGCCTTGTTGATTGTGCTTTCATTTAAGACTGGCAGTGGGCAGGGGCAGGGGTTATGGGTGGAAAACCCTGAGTGTGACTCACCTGTGGTCTTCACAACTATTACCTGCTTTCTTTTACTTAACTTCAAGCACACTTGGGCTTAATAAGGCTGTTTTATGGTCTTTTTGTCTGCTCGTGCTTCCTAATGTTTTCTTCAGCTGTGACTGGCCCATGTGGACAATGTGTGCAGGGCTCTGAGATGGCCATTTTATCTCTTTGGTCCCTTCAAAGGAGGGTTTTACAACCTCTGCCTCTCAGCTTTTGAATGTGAGGAAGTTATCATTTTAAACAAAGGTCAAAATAGACCTCAAACTTGGCACCTTCCTTGTTATATTTAACCACTTCAGGAGTAAACAGGATGGAAAATAGGTAAGAATGACCATTAGCAGAAACTTGATTTAAAAACCAACAAATCCTGATGTTTGCAAACCATACGTTACACAGAAGTGCGTACATTGTAAAGTAAGTCTTGCAGGGATGGTGATGAAAAAGTATAAATGATTTGTGGCTATGCAAGGATTCAGCTGTTTTCTCAGACCTGGCAGGGCTCCATCCAGTGCAGTCAGCATGACTGGCAGATGGCTGCCTAACAGGATGACCATTTAGCCCCATTTTCTGAGACAGTCCTGATTTGTGCATATTTCCTCTGCATGCATGCAGTTAATAGCCCCATTCACTCTCAAACATGTCCAGATTTGGATAAGACATCTTATGGCCAACTTATTTATAAACAAATAAGAGTCAGGAAAATGTCACACTAGGATGTGGAACACCTGCTCTTACCCAATAGAGTTCCAGTAGTTCTGAGTTCTGAGAAATTTTTGTGATTTCTGCTAATTGAATTGGGGACTTAATTGAATCTTAGTGACAATGGTGGAGGGAGTAGGGGAGGAAGAGTCTCTTCTCACTCATCTGTAGCATCCTGAGCACTGTACCCTCCCTGCAGCTTTCCCCTAAACTATACAAGATCAGACCATTGGCACCATTTTACTCCTCTCCTATCTCCGAGCTTCCTCTGCTTTGTCTTCTAGATCCTGTTGCTGCTGCTGCTCCTCTTCCTCCTTGAAAACATTGTTCCAAATTGTTTTAAAATTATATTTTCTATTTTAGGAATCTTTGCTCAACCATTAGAATACATGTCACAGCTGCACCATGAGGAGTTATTTGTCTTAATTATATACTTTACTAATTACTTGTTCTCTATTTTTTGTATCCCATGTCCCGCTCTTTCTTGGATTACACTTTTATTTGAGTAATATTTTCAGAAGGATATGTGGGTGGCAAAACTTCTAAATTGCTTGCATGTTGGAAATGCTCTTCGTTTTGCCTTCAGACTTGAATGATAATTCAGCTTGTAGAGTTTCCAAATCCCTTTCCTTCAGAATATCTTGGCTGTTTCTTCAGGGTTTTCTAGCATCTCCTCTTGCTGAGCAGCAGTCTGGTGCCAGATTTATTCTAAGTCCTTTGTAACTTTCCTCCTACCCCTCCCCCTCTTTGAAAGGCTGTATCATCTTATTTTTATCCTTGGAATTCATAAAAATCACTAAAATGTGTTTCTTCATATTTGCGTGAAGCACATGGTAGGCCCTTTTGATCTGAACACATACTTTTTCTTTAGCAAATGAAAAGTTCTTCCATTATTTCTTTGATTTTATTTTTCCATCCACACTCATTTTACTAGGTAAATACTGGATCTCTGGATATAGCTTCATTTTTCTTAACTTTTCTCTCACAGCTTTCATCTTTCCTTTTTGTTTTTGACCGTGTTCTTGGAATAGTCCTTAAGAGTAAGCTTCCTGGTGGCTAAGTATGCCTTTAGCCCTCTCCATTCTTCAATTCAGTCCTTGTACTGAGATTTCATCAGAGCAACCAGGTTTTAACTTCAAAGAATTATTTAGTGTTCTCAGGCTTAAATTTCATACTATTTCTTTCTCATTTAATGGGTGCAATTTTCTCGAATTCTCAGAAAACATTTCTGTAATTAATTGTTAGGATTTATTTAATTTTTTCATTAACTGTGCTTTCCTTGAGGTTAATTCCCCTATTTATGTCATCTATTGGCTTGCTTTCTTTTCTTTCTCAAATGTCACAGCCAGGTTCTCTTGTTAGTGAGTGGGTCTGTGTCACTGGTGGGTTTCCTCTGAAGGCCAGAGAAGCTCATTTTCTGAGTTAGGGGCTCCCTGTCTACAGTGAAGCGAGAAGTGACTTGGAGCTTTACCTTACTTCTCTCTTCAGCCCCAGGGCTCATGCTGGGCATTCCTAGAACTAAACTCTATTATTTGCAGAGGTATTTTCAGGCCTTAGACCCCTTAGACTGGGAATAAATGCTATACATAACTGCTTAGAAAGTGGATTTCCTACAAAAATTAGCCAAGTGTGGTAGCACGTGCCTGTAGTCCCAGCTACTCGGGAGGCTGAGGGAGGAGAATCACTTGAACCTGGGAGGCGGAGGTTGCAGTGAGCCAAGATCACACCACTGCACTCCAGGTGGGTGACAGAGTGAGACTCCATCTCTCAAAAAAAAAAAAAAAAAGAAAGAAAGAAAGTGGATTTCCCCACTCTATTAGGTTTTGCCAATACCCAAGACCATCTGTTTTATACCTTAGAGAAATTCCTTAGTATTCTGGTCTCCTAATGGCACAACTTTCTGGTTTTCCAGTGCTTCTAAGATTTGTTCTTTTTCTTCTTCTTCTATGATGTTTAGAGAAAGCAGTAAGTTTTCTTTAAGACACACCAACTCAACAACTATGCTAATCCCAAGTAAAGTTTGCCCAAGGTTCAGATTACACCTCTTGTAATGTGCTTCCATTTGTCATATTCTAATTGTATCTCTAATTTTTCTAATTTCGATTCATTTATGTTAGGACTTGTAATTCCTCCTCTCTCCCATGCTGCCTCTCCCCACAACACCTCCTGCCAAATTAGTCTGAGCTTCTGCCTAGACTTCAGCATGTTAAGTAGGAAAGTCATAGTGTTCAGGTTAAAATAACTCTTATGTCAGGATCCCAATTTCACTGCTGATTAGTTGTATAATTTTGACTGTTTTTGAAATTCAGTTTTCTTTTACATAAAAATGAAAGTAGTAATAAGTACCTCTCAGTGTTATGAGGAGTACACGAAAGTGAAATTGCTTGCCGCATAGGAGTCACTCAAAAACTCTTAGTTTTCTTTCCCCTTCCCGTGAGGACAGGATCTGTGTCTTCTGCTTTCCTTCTGTCTCCCAAATACTTAGCACAGTTCTGAAAATAACTGATTATTCAAAAAGTTCCTCTTTTCCAACAAAATTTAATGTTTTAATTGCATATAGAATTTTATTTTTTAATTTTTATTGTAATTTGACAAATTATAATTGCATACATTTATGAGGCACAAAACATATTCCTCCTGTCTAAAATATTTTTATTCTTAATTGACAGATTGCACATATTTATGAGGTAAAATATGATGTTATGATACATGCATACAATTAGAATAATTAAATCAAACTAATTTACATATCTATCACCTCATGTACTTATCATTTTTGTGATGAGAACATTTGTAATTTACTCTCTTAAGAACATTGAAATATACAGTACAATATTATTAACTACAGTTACCACGCTGTGTGATAGATCTCAGAAACGTTTTCCTTCTGTCTGACTGAAACTTCGTACTCTTTGATCAACATCTTCCCTCTCCCCATTCAACCCACAGTCTTTGTTAACCACCATTCTACTTCCTGCTTCTATGAATACTACTATTTTAGATTCCACAAAAAAGTGAGATGATGTAATAGTTGTCTTTCTGTGTCAGGTTTATTTTATTTAGCATAATGTCCTCCAGATTCATCCATCTTGCCACAGATGACAGAATTTCCTTCTTTTCTAAGGCTGAATAGTATTTCATTCAGCATATAAGCCACATTTTCTTTATCCATTCATCCACTGATAGACATTTAAGTTGATTTCACATCTTGGTTATTCAGAATAATGCCATAATAAACATGGGAGTGCAGATATCTTTTTGCCATATTGATCTCCTTTCTTTCCCCAGTAATGGGATTCCTCAATCTTATGGTTGTTTTCTTTTTAGTTTTGTGAGGAGCCGCCATAGAGTTTTACACAATGGCTATAGTAATTTACATTTCCAACAATAGTGTACAAGGCTCTCTTTTCTCCACATTCTTATCAATACTTGTCTTTCATTTTTTATGATAAAAGCCATCCTAAAAGATGTGAAGTGATAGTTTATTGTGGTTCTTATCTCACACAAAATATAAAAATCAACTCAAAATGGCTTAAAGACTTAACCATACATCTGAAATTATAACACTACTAGAAGAAAACATATGTGAAAAGCTTTTGACATTGGCCTAGGCAATAATTTTTTGAATATAACTCCAAAAGAACAAGCAACCAAAGAAAAAGTAGACAAAAATACACCATGGGATTTCACCAATCTAGACAGCTCATGCATAACAGAGGAAACAATTAGCAGAATGAATAGGCAACCTATCAATTGAAAAAAAAGTTGCAAACCATACATCTAATAAGAGATCAGTATCCAAAATACATAAGGAACTCAAACAATACAATGGCAAAAAAACAAATAAACTGATTTAAAAATGGGGAAAGGGCCTAAATAGATATTTCTCCATTTCTTAAAAGAAGACATAAAAAAATCAAAAGGTATGTGAAAAAATTATTAACATTACTAATCATTAGTGAAATGCAATTTGAAACCACAAAAAGTACTTTTGACTGGTTGCCTTCAGTTGCCAGATGAAGGTAAGTGTATTATTCAGGGTTCACTAGAGGGACAGAACTAATAGGATATACACATACATATATATGAAAGTTTATTAAATAGTATTAACTCACATGATGGCAAGGTCTCACAATAGGATATCTGCAAGCTGAGGAGCAAGGAAGCCAGCGAGAGTCCCAAAGCTGAAGAACTTGGAGTCCACTGTTTGAGGGCAGGAAGCACCCAGCATAGGAGAAAGATGTAGGCTGGGAGGCTAAGCCAGTCTAGCCTTTTCACGTTTTTCTGCCTGCTTTATATTCTGGCCATGCTAGCAGCTGATTACATGGTGCCCACCCAGATTAAGGGTGGGTCTGCCTTTCCTAGCCCACTGACTCAAATGTTAATCTCCTTTGGCCACACACTTACAGACATATCCAGGATCAGTATTTTGCATCCTTCAATTCAATCAAGTTGACACTTAGTATTAACTGTCACAAATCCACCCCTTATCAACTTGAACTCATATACGTCTCCTGAGATCATAATCTTCAAATAGAGACAATAATAAGGTCATAATTACACCTAACATAATACAACTATCCTTCGTACCACCAGTAATGTACCAATCCCCAACCCAAATACTAATACTTAAATGCTGATATGAAGTCAATAAAACTTATGTCACATGATAAAGGAAACAGGAAATAAAATGAAGATATTTTCTTAGTACAAGTGTATACATGCAAAAAAATTTTTAACAAAAGAAGGTGGAAATACTTATGACAATTACAGTCCTTGTTTCTGCAGATGGTCACATGGTCATAGCTGGTATTGATGACTACCTTCTTCTACTACCCATTTTGTATTCTCTTTGCCTTCAGCAAACACCTCAGCAGGTCATTTTTGTTTTTGTTTTGTTTTTTTTTTCCTGGTGGAGTGATCCAAACCTTCATTCCTGAAGGGTCTGGGTTATTTGTAGCCTTGCCTGGAATAAGCTGCTGTAGTTTCCCATTGACCTTAATCACAGGGCATGGTAATACTAAGAGATGCCCTCATGGATCTCTGATATTCCATGTATACTCTTCCTTACCTTCGTTGTGGAGTAGTAGACTGATTTCATCTTGATAGTTCAGGTCAGTCACCTCAACCAGCACTGTAACTTCCTTCTTAGCCTGTTGACTTAAAGGTAGGAGGAGCCCAAAGTGTTCAGGTGGCAATCTTAACTTCCAGTTTAATGAAATTGTTGTTGTATCTCCTAGTGGCAGCGTTACTCCCTCTGGAACTAAGACCTCTAGGCCAGCAGAATGGAATGTTGTTAGAACAGGAAGCAAAAATTTTGCTAGTGGATCACTAGGAGTGATGGTAAGTGGTGCCACTTCCACTTCCACCCCTTGATTCCTGGACCCATGAATCTTGGCTATGGGAGAAACAGTACCATATACTGGATGCTGATTCAGAGCATACACGACCTTCTGGAGAACTTTGCCCAGCCCTACAACGTATTGTCACCTAGTTGGCATTGTAATTGTGACTTCAGAAGGCGATTCCACCATTCTCTCAATCTAGCTGCTTCAGCATGATAGCGAACATGGTAAGACCAGTGAATACCATGAGCAGAGCCCACTGCCACACTTCTTTTTTTTTTTTTTTTTTTTTGAGACGGAGTCTTGCTCTGTCGCCCAGGCTGTAGTTCAGTGGCACAATCTCCGCTCACTGCAAGCTCCGCCTCCCGGGTTCACGCCATTCTCCTGCCTCAGCCTCCCGAGTAGCTAGGACTACAGGCGCCCGCCACTGCGCTCGGCTAATTTTTTGTATTTTTAGTAGAGGCGGGGTTTCACCGTGCTAGCCAGGATGGTCTCGATCTCCTGACCTCGTGATCCACCTGCCTCGGCCTCCCAAAGTGCTGGGATTACAGGCATGAGCCACTGCGCCCGGCCCCACTGCCACACTTCTTTAGCCATGAAGTCAGTGCCTTGGTCAGAGGCAATGCTGTGTGGAATACCATGATGTTGGATAAGGCATTCCATGAGTCCACGGATGGTAGACTTGGCAGAAGCATTGCATGCAGGATAGGCAAGCCCATATCCAGATTAACTGTCTATTCCAGTGAGGAGAAACCTCTTCCCCTTCCATGATGGAAGAGGTCCGATATAATTCACCTGCCACCAGGTAGCTGGCTGATCACCCCTAGGAATGGTACCATATTGAGGGCTCAGTGTTGGTCTCTGCTCCTGGTAAATTGGCACTCAACAGTGGCCGTAGCCAGGTCAGCCTTGATGAGTGGAAGTCCATGTTGCTGAGGCCATGCCTAACCTCCACTCCTGCCACCATGGCCACTTTGTTCATGGGCCCATTGAGCGATGACAGGGGTGGTTGGGGAAAGAGGCTAAGTGGTGTCCACAGAACAGGTCATCCTATCCACTTGATTATTAAAATCCTTCTCTGCTGAGGTCACCCATTGGTGAGCACTCACATGGAATAAAGATATCATGACAGTTTTTGACCACTCAGAGAGGTCCATCCACATACCTCTTCCCCAGATTTCTTTATCACCTAATTTCCAATCTTGCTTCTTCCAAGTCCCTGACCATCCAGCCAAACCATTGGCTACAGCCCACGAATCAGTGTATAATCACACATTTGGCCATTTCTCCTTCCAGGCAAAGTGCACAACCAGGTGTACTGATTGAAGTTCTGCCTACTGGGAAGATTTCCCTTCACTGCTGTCCTTCAGGGATGTCCTAGAAAGGGGCTGCAGTGCTGCAGCTGTCCACTTTTGGGTGGTGCCTGCATATCGTGCAGAACTGTCTGTGACCAGGACCTAGTCTTCTTTTCCTCTGCCAACTGACCATAGGGAACTCCCCTTGAGGCTATCGGTGCAGGCTCGGGGACAGAAGGGCAGGTTGCAGGAGTGGAGACCATGGACATTTGAGCCACTTTCTCATGTAACTTGTGCCTCCAGGACCTGCTTGAGCCTGATCACGTATATACCACTTGTGTTTGATGATGGAATGCTGCTGTGCATGACCCACTTTATGGTTAGATGGGTCAGAAAGCACCCAGCTCATGATAGGCAGTTCAGGTCGTATGGTGACTTGATGACCCATGGCCAAATGTTCAATTTCCACCTTAGCCCATTAACAGGCCAAGAGCTGTTGCTCAAAAGGGGAGTAGTTATCTGCAGAAGATGGCAGGGCCTTGCTCCAAAATAGAGGCCTCCACTGTGATTCACCTATGGGGGTCTGCCAAAGGCTCCAAACAGCATCCCTATTTGCCAATAATACCTCAGGCACCATTGGATCTACTGGGTCATGTGGTCCAAGTGACAGAGCAGCTTTCACAGCAGCCTAGATCTGTTGCAGAGCATTCTCTTTTTGTGGACCCCACTCGAAACTGGCAGCCTTTCAATTCACACAAATGAGGAATATATTGCCTTCAGAATCCAAATAGGGCTACTAGGCATTGTGCTAAAGATGCACAATGGTTGTAGAAGGGGCCAAATGCAGCAACTTATCCTTCACTTTAGAAGGAATACCTCAACAAGCCCCACATCACTGGACCCCTTGAAATTTTACTGAGGTAGAAGGTCCTTCAATTTTAGTCGGATTTATTTTTTTTTTTCTCTGTCATGGAAATATCTCACCAGTCAGTCCAGTGTGTTTGCTACTTCTTGCTCATTGGATCTAATCAGCATAACGTTACCAATGTAATGGACCAGTGTAATATCTTGTGGAAGCAATAAGTGATCAAGGTCTCTTGGAATAAGATTATGACATAAAGCCGGAGAGTCGATATAACCCTGAGGCAGAACAGTAAAGGTATATTGCTGGTCTTGCCAGCTGAAGGCAAATTGCTTCTGGTGAGCCTTATGGACAGGAATGGAGAAAAAGGCATTTGCCAAGTCAATGTCTGCATACCAGGTACCAGGAGATATGTTAATTTGCTCAAGCAATGAAACCACATCTGGTACAGCAGCTGTAATTGGAGTCACCACATAGTTAAGCTTATGATAATCCATAGGCATTCTCGAAGACCCATCTGTCTTCTGCACAGGCCAAATGGGAGAATTGAATGGGGATGTGGTGGGAATCACCACCCCTGCATCTTTCAAGTCCTTGATGGTGGGACTCATCTCCACAATCCCTTTAGGGATGCAATATTGTTTTTGATTTACTAGGTTGAGGCAGCTCTAATGGCTTCCATTTGGCCTTTTCCACCATCATCACCCTCACCCTACCAGTATGGAGTCAATGTGGGCGTTCTGCCAGCTGCTAAGTATGTCTATGCCAATTATGCATTCTGGCACTGGGGAAATTACCACAGGATGATTCTGGGGACCCACTGGACCCACTGTAAATCAAACCTGAGCTAAAAGTTTATTAATTGCTTGACCCCCTATAAGCCCCTACTTAACTGGAGGAACACAATGACATTTTGGGTCCCCTGGAATCAAAGTCAGCTCAGAGCCAGTGTCCAATAGTCCCTGAAATGTCTGATCATTTTCTTTTCCCCAATGCACATGTACCCTGGTAAAATGCCAGAGGTCTCCTGGGGAAGGATAGGAGAAAGATTAACGGCATAAATTGTTGGTTGTGCAGTGGGGTCCTTCTGCAAGGGGACCTGGCCTCCCCTTCATTCAAGGGGTTCTGGGTCTATAAACTGGCTCAAGTCTGGAAATTGATTGAGGGGTTGTGATTCTCTGTTTTTATAATTCAAATTAGTCTTTTGTCCATTTGACCTGGAAGTTTTCTGCTTATATAAATTAAGTAGGAATGCAAGGCCAGGAACTGCGGCTCACATCTGTAATCTCAGCACTTTGGGAGGCTCAATTGGGCAGATCACCAGAGGTCAGGAGTTTGAAGCCAGCCTAGCCAACATGGTGAAACCCCATCTCTACTAAAAATACAAAAACATTGAACAATGAGAACACATGGACATGGGAAGGGGAACATCACACACTGGGGCCTGTTGTGGGGTGGGGGGAGGGGGAAGGGATAGCATTAGGAGATACACCTAATGTTAAATGACAAGTTGATGGGTGCAGCACACCAACATGGCACATGTATACATATGTAACTAACCTGCACATTGTGCACATGTACCCTAAAACTTAAAGTGTAATAAAAAAAAAAAGAAAAAAATACAAAAACAAACTGGTTGTGGTTTGTGCACCTGTAGTCCCAGCTACTCAGGAGGCTGGGGCAGGCGAATTGCTTGAACCTTGGAGGCAGAGGCTGCAGTGAGCCCAGATCACACCACTGCACTCCAGGCTGGGTGACACACTGAGACTCCATCTCAAAAAAGAAATGCAGTAGGATTCCTATCAATTTCACTTCTAGGAACACCATGATTAATTAACCAATGCCGTAGTCTGACACGAGTCAGACTATTCTGATTGCTGCTTTGCCTGTGCTGTCCATTACAGTAGCTATACCCACCTTACCTTTGAAGGTTGACTGCCACCAATTGGCCCCTGCCACCTCTGGATTCAATTATTCCCATTGTATTTAAATTTTATAGTTCAGTGACTAGTTCCCCGTGTTAGATCTGACATACGGAAAAGAGCAATTACAGGTCTCCTCAAAAATGCAGATGCTGCTCTCACAAATCTATTTCGCAAAGCATTGGTTAAGAGTGTATCTTCTAGACCCTCCCAGCTGGGATGAGTAGGTCTAAAGTGACTGATCCACTCCACCATCCCAATCTCCCTAAGCCTTTGGATCCCTTCCTCTACATTAAATCAAGGGAGATAAGGCATTTCCAGCTCACTCACAGTGGGCTATCTTTTAATCCATATGACAGCTAACCAAGAAAATAAACTATTAGAGCCTTTTTAAACCCCCCATGCTGCAATGTTAAATGCAGAGTCCCTACTTAGTGACCCCAAATCAATACATTCAGCCTGATCCAACTCTATTTTTCTTCCACCATTATCTCACACCCTTAATATCCATTCCCATGCCTGTTCTCCAGTTTCCTGCTTATATAAGTTAGAAAACTCAAACGATTCTTTTTGCGTGTAGCACACCTCCTCATGGGTCAGACTCTGAACCTCACCTCTAGGGGCCCTCCAGGACTTTAGTCTAGTTGTAGGCCTAGAAGCAAACAGGGGTGTTGGGGAATGGTTTCTGCGGAGAATCAACATTATCTTGCCTGGCAACTGCCACAGGGAAGGCCATCACTGTTGCCTCAGGCAGCCCAGGGTTTATCTCCTCATACAGAGGTGGAAAGGCTGATGGCAACATGGGTTAGGGAGGGAATGTTGCTGCTAATGGGGATGCGGAAGCTGTTTCTTCTGGCAAAAAAGGTTAATCAGAGTTCACAGACTCAGTGTCCCCAGCTTCATCAGGGTCCTCCCACATGTCCCCATTCCAAGTTTCAGGGTCCCATTCTTTTCCAATCAATGCCCTCACTTTAAAGTAGACACATGGTGAGGCTGTACATGCATCTTTCATTGCAGGTCAGCCACTCACATGATAAGAGCTTGTGTCTGTTTTCCCACAATTTCAGCTGTTTCTCTACAGCAGATAAGACTCTCACTCAGGGCAATCTTAGTAGATTTAAGACTCATATCTCAAGTATCTCCTTCTGAAGCTAGCAGTTAGAATCTCTGAATTCATCATTTTCTTTCATCACTTTGTTGAGTGAACTTAGGAGCAACCAACCAACTTTTCTTCTTCATTATGTTCCTTGCTTCTCCACATATATTCAAAGGCATTATGTATAGAGTAACTAAACTCCTTGCCTCTCACGAGTGGTGATTCAGGCATGTCAAATGCATTTATTTTGCATAACTCTCTAAACAGTTCATACCAAGGACTATCACTGTTCTCCATACTATTAGAAGTAGAGTCCTTAGCACTTTTTGGGTCTAATCATATTAAGCAGCCAACTCCAGAAACCCCAAAACCAATGAAAAAACTCCATCCTTAATATTCTGTTTCTCTAGAACCACTCTTGGTACCAAAATCTGTATTATTCAGGGTTCTCTAGAGGGACAGAATTAATAGTATACATAAACTCCTATATATATAAGAGTTTACTAAGTAGTATTAACTCACATGATCACGAGGTCCTACAATAGGTAATCTGCAAGCTGAGGAGCAAGGAAGCCAGTCTGAGTCCCAAAGCTGAAGAACCTGGAGTCCAATGTTCAAGTACAGGAAGCATCCAGCACAAGAGAAAGATGTAGGCTGGGAGGCTAAGCCAGTCTAGCCTTTTCACATTTTTTCTGCCTGCTTTATATTTTGGCCATGGTGGTAGCTGATTTGATGGTACCCACCCAAGTTAAGGGTGGGTGTACCTTTCCCAGTCCACTGACTTAAATGTTAATCTCCTTTGGCAACACCCTCGAAGACACACCCAGGATCAATACTTTGCATCCTTCAATCCAATCAAGTTGACACTCATTATTAACCATCACAGTAAGCATTTTTTCCAATATGTTTAGTATGTGCTAGGCACCATGCTGAGTACTTCACATGCATTGACTCAGTAATCTACAAAAAGTATTGTTAGCTAGAACTTACAGTTGAGGAATTTGAGGCATAGATAATTTGATAATTTAGGAAAGTTTTCCAAAGTTACAAAGGCAGTAAGTGGCAGAATCAGTATTCCAACTCCTGCAACTTCAGTTTATAGTCCTTATGTTTAACCTCTGCACGACACTGTTTCTTTTCTAGTTGATCAAATATGTTCATTTTTAACATTTTTTTACTGATTATTACCTCTATGCAGATATATGTACAAATTCCCTCTATTCCTGTCTTTCCTCACCCACCTCCCAGACTTACGCTTCTCAGCCAAGCTGCATCTTTCTCCACATCACTCAAGATTCACTTTTCATTTTTTTCAAAGATGGTGGATTAGAGGCTTTTAGCATTTTTCAGCCACCTGGAAACAGAAAAATAGTGCATCAAGATCAACTCTGTGAGCTTTCATTCAAGAAAAAAAAAATAGTAATCCGCTGGAATCATGAAGGACATCCTAGATCTTAGGGAGAAGAATATGGACAAACAACCTCCATGGCAGTGTCTAGCTGATAAAAAGAGTGTGTTGAGGTACAACCATCTTCACCCCACACCAAGGCAGATCTTCAGGCATTCAGGGCATCTGTTTATCCAGTTAACAACCTGAGGCACCCCTCTCATCCTGTGCAGAGAATTTGGTGTAGTGGGAGCCCCCTACACTTCATGCCCAGGAAAATCTCCACACATCTGACGTACCCATTCTCCTGGATTTTGAGTTTAGGCTACCTTCACTTCCCATGCAGAGCAATTGGGGCCAAGGAGTTTTCCTAGCTTTATGCCTAGGCACATCTCTGGGTGCTTGGTGGCCACCCGCTGGATTCTCCTTCAGTACTAGTGCTTGTGACTTCCATCAGGGACCTGTAGATGGTTCTGTCTGGTTCAGCCCCACCCATCTTGCCCCCACTCCTGGGCTGAGCAGGGTGCTCAGACCACTGTGCACTCCAGGATCAGCCCATTGCCTGAGGTAACAGAGAACTTCTTCCAATAAACAAGGATCAAGTATGTACCCAACCCTATTGGCTGCAGCCAACTCTTACCTATAAGAATAATCTATGACTTCTAGGTCAAACTGCATAGCCCAATATAAAACCTGCTAATAGAGGTTTATAGGGCTATAGAAACAAAGCCAAAATACCGTATCCAGAATTCTCTCCAGTTACACCCCCTAGGGAATTGGGGAAAAAGAAAGAAAAAAATATTATATGGGAAAAAAGAAAGAAAACACATCTTGTCCATATGAAAATAATTACAAAAATTAGAAGTGCCAGCATCTCCAGATGACAAGAAATCAGTGTAAGAATTCCAGCATCACAAAAAATCTGAATGTTGTGATACCACCAAAGGATCACACTAACTAGCCAATGATACTCCATAACCAAAATAGAAACTCAGAAATGACAGATAAAGAATTCAAAGCATGGATTGCAAGGAAGCACAACAAGATCCAAGACAAGGTTGAAAATCAACACAAAGAAACTTCTAAAGCAATCCAGAAAATGAAAAAAGGGATAAACATCTTAAAAAGAAATTAGTCAGAGCTTCTGGAATTGAAAAACTTAAGGAATTTCAAAATACAACTGAAAGCTTTATCAATAAACTGGACCAAGCAGAATAAATAATTTCAAAGTTTAAGATTGATCTTTTAAACTAACACAGACAGAAATTTAAAAATGAGCAAAATCTTCAAGTAATATAAAATTATGTAAAGTAGCCAAATGTATGAATTATTGACATTCCTGAGAGAGAAGGAGAAAAAGTAAACAACATGGAAACATATTTGAAGGAATAATTCTAGAAAATATCCCTATTTTTGCCAGAGAGATAAACATCCAGATGCAAGAAATCCAGAGAACACTTGCTAGATACTGTACAAAATGAGCATAACAAAGGCATATGGTCACCAGACTGTCTGAGGTCAATGGTAAAAAATAAAATCTTAAAGACAGCTAGAAAAAAATGGTCAGATGACTTTTAAAGGGAAACTCTATTAGGCTAACACTGGACTTCTCGGCAGAAACCTTATAAGCTGGGAGAGATTGGGGGCCTATTTTTGGCATTCTTAAAGTAATTCCAACCAAGAATTTTATATTCCATCAAACTAAGCTTTGTAAGCAAAAAGAAATAAAATCTTTTCTAGACAAGTAAATGCTAAGGAAATTAACTATTTTTAAACCAATAAACCAGCCTTACGAGTGATTTTTTTTTTTCTGAGATGGAGTCTTTCTCTGTCACCCAGGGTGGAGTGCAGTGGGACGATCCCAGCTAACTGCAATCTCCACCTCCTGAGTTCAAGCGATTCTCCTGCCTCAGCCTCCTGAGTAGCTGGACTATAGGTGCCTGCCACCATGCCCGGCTAATTTTTGTATTTTTAGTAGAGATGGGGTGAGTTCCAAGAATGCCACCACAAGCCTCACCTAAGCACATAGCTCATAAACTCTATAAAGCAACCACACAGTAGAAACTACAAAGCAACCAACTAAAAACTTCATAATAGGATTCAAACCTCATATGTCAATATTAACTATGAATGTAAATGGTCTGAATGCCCCACTTAAAAGAGATAGAATGGCAAATTGAATTTTAAAAAGACCCATCCATCTGCTGTCAAAAGACCGATTTCAGGTTCTGTTCCAAGATGGCCAAATAGGAACAGCTCGGTCTGCAGCTCCCAGCATGATCAATGCAGAAGACAGGTGATTTCTGCATTTCCCACTGAGGGACCTGGTTCATCTCACTGGGACTGGTCAGAAAGTGGGTGCAGCCCATGGAGGGTGAGCAGAAGTGGGGCGGGGCATTGCCTCACCTGGGAAGCACAAGGGGTCCGGGGAGTTCCCTTTCCTAGCTAAGGGAAGCTGTGACAGACTGTACTGGGAAAATCAGGACACTGCCACCTAAACACCATGCTTTTCCAATGGTCTTAGCATACAGCACACCAGGAGATTATATCCCACACCTGGCTCAGTGGGTCCCACGCCCACAGTGCCTTGCTCACTGCTAGTCCGAGATCGAACTGTGAGGCAGCAAGCCTGGCAGGGGGAGGGGCATCCACCATTGCTGAGGCTTGCCTAGGTAAACAAAGCACCAGGAAGCTTGAAGTGGGTGGAGCCCATCGCAGCCCAACGAGGCCCGCCTGCCTCTGTAGACTCCACCTCTGGGGGCAGGGCATAGCTGAACAAAAGGCAGAAGAAACCTCTGCAGACTTAAACGTCCCTGTCTGACAGCTCTGAAGAGAGTAGTGGTTCTCCCAGTATGGTGTTTGAGCTCTGAGAATGGACAGACTGCCCCCTCAAGTGGGTCCCTGACCCCCATGTAGCCTAACTGGGAGACACTTCCCAGTAGAGGCCAACTGACACCTCATACAGCCAGGTGCCCCAATGAGATGAAGCTTCCAGAGGAAGGATCAGGCAGCAATATTTGCTGTCCTGCAATATTTGCTGTTCTGTAGCCTATGCTGGTGATACCCAGGCAAACAGGGTCTGGAGAGGACCTCCAGCAAACTCCAACAGACCTGGAGCTGAGGGACCTGACTGTTAGAAGGAAAACTAATGAACAGAAAGGAATTGCATCAAAATCAACAAAAAGGATATCCACACCAAAACCTCATTTGTAGGTCACCATCATCAAAGACCAAAGGTAGATAAAACCACAAAGATGGGGAGAAACCAGAGCAGAAAAGCTGAAAATTCTAAAAACCAGAGCACCCCTTCTCCTCCAAAGGATCGCAGCTCCTTGCCAGCAATGGAACAAAGCAGGACGGAGAATGACTTTGATGAGGTGACAGAAGTAGGCTTCAGAAAGTCGGTATTAACAAACTTCTCCGAGGTAAAGGAGGATGTTCAAACCCATCATAAGGAAGCTGAAAACCTTGAAAAAAGATTAGATGAATGGCTAACTAGAATAAACACTGTAGAAAAGAACTTAAATGACCTGATGGAGCTGGAAACCATGGCACGAGAACTATGTGAAACATGTACAAGCTTCAGTAGCTGATTTGATCAAATGGAAGAAAGGGTATCAGTGATTGAAGGTCAAATTAATGAAATGAAGAGAAGTTTAGAGAAAAAAAGAGTAAAACGAAATGAACAAAGCCTCCAAGAAATATGGGACTGTGTGAAAAGACCAAATCTACGTCTGATTGGCATACCTGAAAGTGATGGGGAGAATGGAACCAAGCTGGAAAATGCTCTTCAGGATATTATCCAGGAGAACGTCCCCAACTTAGCAAGGCAGGCCAACATTCAAAATCAGGAAATACAGAGAACATCACAAAGATACTCCTCGAGAAGAGCAATCCCAAGACACATAATTATCAGATTCACCAAAGTTGAAATGAAGGAAAAAATGCTAAGGGCAGCCAGAGAGAAAGATTGGGTTAACCACAAACAGAAGCCCATCAGACTAACAGTGGATCTATTGGCAGAAACCCTACAAGCCAGAAGAGAGTGGGAGCCAATATTCAACATTCTTAAAGAAAATAATTTTCAACCCAGAATTTCATCTCGAGCCAAATTAAGCTTCATAAGTGAAGAAGAAATAAAAGTCTTTACAGACAAGCAAATGCTAAGAGATTTTGTCACCACCAAGCCTGCCTTACAAGAGCTCCTGAAGAAAGCACTAAACATGGAAAGAAACAACCAGTACCAGCCACTGCAAAAACATGCCAAATTGTACAGACCATTGATGCTAGGAAGAAACTGCATCAATAAATGGGCAAAATAACCAGCTAACATCATAATGACAGGATCAAATTCACACATAACAATCTCAACCTTAAATATAAATGGGCCAAATGCCCTAATTAAAAGACACAGACTGGAAATTGGATAAAGAGTCAAGACCCATCAATGTGCTGTATTCAGGAGACCCATCTCACGTGCAGAGACACACATAGGCTCAAAATAAAGGGATGGAGGAAGATCTACCAAGCAAATGGAAAACAAAAAAAAAGCAGGGTTTGCAATCCTAGTCTCTGATAAGACAGACTTTAAGCCAACAAAGGTCAAAAGAGACAAAGAGGCCATTACATAATGGTAAAGGGATCAATTCAACAAGAAGAGCTAACTATGCTAAACATATATGCCCCAATACAGGAGCACTCAGATTCACAAAGCAAGTCCTTAGAGACCTAAAAAGAGACTTAGACTCCCACACAATAATAATGGGAGACTTTAACACCCCGCTATCAATATTAGACAGATCACCAAGACAGAAGGTTAACAAGGATATCCAGGACTTGAACTCAGCTCTGCACCAAGCAGACCTAATAGACATCTACAGTACTCTCCACCCCAAATCAACAGAATATACATTCTTCTCAGCACCACATTGCACTTATTCCACAATTGACCACATAGTTGGAAGTAAAGCACTCCTCAGCAAATGTAACAGAACAGAAATCATAACAACCTGTCTCTCAGACCACAGTGCAATCAAATTAGAACTCAGGATTAAGACACTCACTCTAAACCACACAACTACATGGAAACTGAACAACCTGCTTCTGAATGATTACTGGGTAGATAATGAAATGAAGGCAGAAATAAAAATGTTCTTTGAAACCAATGAGAATGAAGACACAACATACCAGAATCTCTGGGACACATTTAAAGCAGTGTGTAGAGGGAAATTTATAGCACTAAATGCCCCCAAGAGAAAGCAGGAAAGATCTAAAATTGACACCCTAACATCACAATTAAAAGAACTATAGAAGAAAGAGCAAACACATTCAAAAGCTAGCAGAAGGAAAGAAATACCTAAGATCAGAGCAGAACTGAAGGAGATAAAGATACAAAAAAAACCCTTCAAAAAATCAATGAATCCAGGAGCTGTTTTTTTGAAAAGATCAACAAAATTGATAGACTGCTAGCAAGACTAATAAAGAAGAAAAGAGAGAAGAATCAAATAGATGCAATAAAAAATCACAAAAGGGATATGACCACCGATCATACAGAAATACAAACAACCATCAGAAAATAATATAAACAACTCATGGCAAATAAACTAGAAAATCTAGAAGAAATGGATAAATTCCTGGACATATACACCCTCCCAAGTCTAAACCAGGAAGAAGTTGAATTGCTGAATAGACCCATAACAGGCTCTGAAATTGAGGCAAGAATTAATAGCCTACCAACAAAAACAAAGTCCAGGACCAGATGGATTCACAGCCGAATTCTACCAGAGGTACAAAGAGGAGCTGGTACCATTCCTTCTGAAACTATTCCAATCAATAGAAAAAGAGGGAATACTCCCTAACTCATTTTATGAGGCCAGTATCATCCTGATACCAAAGCCTGGTAGAGACACAACAAAAAAAGAGAATTTTAGACCAATATCCCTGATGAACATCGATGTGAAAATCCTCAATAAAATATTGGCAAACCAAATCCAGCTGCACATCAAAAAGCTTATCCACCAAGATCAAGTTGTCTTCATCCCAGGGATGCAAGGCTGCTTCAACATACACAAATCAATAAACATAATACATCACATAAACAGAACCAAAGATAAAAACCACATGATTATCAAAATAGATGCAGAACAGGCCTTTGGCAAAATTCAACAGCCCTTCAGGCTAAAAACTCTCTATAAACTAGGTATTGATGGAACGTATCTCAAAATAATGAGAGCTATTTATGACAAACCCACAGCCAATATCATACTGAATGGGGAAAAACTGGAAGCATTCCCTTTGAAAACTGGCACAAGACAGGGATGCCCTCTCTCACCACTCCTATTCAACATAGTGTTGGAAGTTCTGGCCAGGACAATCAGGCAAGAGAAAGAAATAAAGGGCATTCAATTAGGAAAAGAGGAAGTCAAATTGTCCCTGTTTGAAGATGACATGATTCTATATTAGAAAACCCCATCATCTCAGCCCAAAATCTCCTTAAGCTGATAAGCAACTTCAGCAAAGTCTCAGGATACAAAATCAATGTGCAAAAATCACAAGCATTCTTATACACCAATAACAGACAAACAGAGAGACAAATCATGAGTGAACTCCCATTCACAATTGCTACAAAGAGAATAAAATACCTAGGAATCCAACTTACAAGGGATGTGAAGGACCTTTTCAAGGAGAACTACAAAGCATTGCTCAACAAAATAAAAGAGGACACAAACAAATGGAAGAACATTCCCTGCTCATGGGTTGGAAGAATCAATATCATTAAAATGGGCATACTGCCCAAGGTAATTTATAGATTCAATGCCATCTCCATCAAGCTACCAATGACTTTCTTCACAGATTTGGGAAAAACTACTTTAAAGTTCATATGGAACCAAAAAAGAGCCTGCCTTGCCAAGACAATCCTAAGCCAAAAGAACAAAGCTGGAGGCAGCATGCTACCTGATTTCAAACTATACTACAAGGCTACAGTAACCAAAACAGCATGGTACTGGTACCAAAACAGAGACATAGACCAATGGAACAGAACAGAGGCCTCAGAAATAACACCACACATCTACAACTACCTGATCGTTGACAAACCTGACAAAAACAAGCAATGGGGAAAGGATTCCCTTTTTAATAAATGGTGCTGGGAAAACTGGCTAGCCATATGTAGAAAGCTGAAACTGGATCCCTTCCTTACATCTTATACAAAAATTAATTCAAGATTGATTAAAGACTTACATGTTAGACCTAAAACCATAAAAACCCTAGAAGAAAACCTAGGCAATACCATTCAGGACATAGGCATGGGCAAGCACTTCATGACTAAAACACCAAAAGCAATGGCAACAAAAGCCAAAATAGACAAATGGGATCTAATTAAACTAAAGAGCTTCTGCACAGCAAAAGAAACTACCATCGGAGTGAACAGGCAGCCTACAGAATGGGAGAAAATTTTTGCAATCTACCCATCTGACAAAGGGTTAATATCCAGAATCTACAAAGAACTTAAACAAATTTGCAAGACAAAAATCAAACAACCCCATCAAAAAGTGGGCAAAGAATATGAACAGACATTTTGAAAAGAATACATTTATGCAGCCAACAGACACATGAAAAAATGCTCATCATCACTGGTCATCAGAGAAATGCAAATCAATACCGCAATGTGATGCCATCTCATACCAGTTAGAATGGCAATCATTAAAAATTCAGGAAACAACAGGTGCTGGAGAGGATGTGGAGAAATAGGAATGCTTTTACACTGTTGGTGGGAATGTAAACTAGTTCAACCATTGTGGAAGACAGTGTGGTGATGCCTCAAGGAATCTAGAACTAGAAATACCATTTGACCCAGCCATCCCATTATTGGGTATGTGCTCAAAGGATTATAAATCATGCTACTATAAAGACAAATGCACACGTATGTTTATTGCGGCACTATTCACAATAGCAAAGACTTGGAACCAACCCAAAAATCCATCAATGATTGACTGGATTAAGAAAATGTGGCACATATACAGCATGGAATACTATGCAGCCATAAAAAAGGATGAGTTCATGTCCTTTGAAGGGACATGGATGAAGCTGGAAACCACCATTCTGAGCAAACTATCACAAGGACAAAAAAACAAACACCGCATGTTCTCACTCATAGGTGGGAATTGAACAACGCGAACACCTGGACACAGGACGGGGAACATCACACACTGGAGCCTGTCGTGGGGTGGGGGGTTGCGGGAGGGATAGCATTAGGAGAAATACCTAATGTAAATGATGAGTTAATGTGTGCAGCGAACAAACATGGCACATGTATACCTATGTAACAAACCTGCACGTTGTGCACATGTATCCTAGAACTTAAAGTATGATAATAATTTAAAAAAAGAGAGACCAATTTCAAGTGTAATGACACCATAGGCTCAAAGTAAAGGGTTGGAGAAGGATCTATCATGCAAATGGAAAATAAAAAAGAGCAAGAGTCACTATTTTTATATCAAATAAAACAGATTTTAACCCCACAATAGTAAAAGGACAAAGAAGGACATTACATAATGATAAAGGTTGAAGCCTTATTCAACAAGAAGATTTAACTATACTAAATATATATGTACTCAACAATGGAGGACCCAGATTCATAAAACATGTTCCTCTAGGCCTACAAAAAGACTTAGACCACCCAATAATACAATAACCACACAATAATAGTAGAGACTTCAACACCTCATTGACAGTGTTAGGTCATTGAGGCAGAAAACTAACAAAGAAATTCTGGATTTAAATTTGACACTTGAACAATTGGACCTAATACACCTCCACAGAATACTTCATCAACCACAGAATACACATTTTTCTCATCTGCATACAGAACATTCTCTAGGATTGACCACATGCTTGGCCATAAAGTGAGTCTCAATAAATTTAAAACAATCCAAATCATACCAACCATATTCCTAGACCACAGTGGAATAAAAATAGAAACTAATTTCAAGCAGATCTCTCAAAACCACTTGATTATATGGAAATTAAACAACTTGCTCCTAAATGACTTTTGGATAAACAATGAAATTAAGGCAGAAATTTAAAAAATTTTGAAGTAAATGAAAACAGAGACACAGCATACCAAAGTCTATGGGATGCAGCAAAAATAGTGTTAAGAGGAAAGTTTATATTGCTAAATGCCTACATCAAAAAGTTAGAAAGATCTCAAATTAAGAATCTGTCATCACACCTAGAGGAGGGAAAGAAACAAGAACAAACAAACCCCAAAGCTAGAAGAAAAAAAGAAATAACTACAATCAGAATAGAATTGAATGACATTGAGACCCTGCAAATCTAGAGACTCAATAAAACCAACACTTGGTGTTTTGAAAGGATACATAAGGTTGATAGACCACTAGCCAGATTAACAAAGAAAAAAGAGGTTAGATCCAAATAACCACAATCAGAAACAAAAAAGGTGAAACAGAATACATAAGATCCTCAGAGCTTTTTATGAACACCTCTACACACACAAACTAGAAAATGTAGAGGTAATGGATAAATTCCTGGAAACACACAACCTCCCAAGATTGAATCAGGAAGAAGTTGAAACTCTGAACAGACCAATAACAAGTTCTTAAATCGAATCAGTCATAAAAACATACCAAACCAAAAAAGCCCCAGACCAGATGGATTCACAGCCAAATTCTACCAGATGTACAAAGAAGAGCTGAATTAATTCTGCTGAAAATATTCCAAAAAGTCAACAAGGAAGGACTCCTTCCTGACTCATTCTATGAAGCCAGAATCACCCTGCTACCAAAACCCAACAAAGACAAAACAAAAAAGAAAACCACAGGCCGATATCCCTTATGAACATAAATGCAAAAATCCTCAACAAAATGCTAGCAAACTGAATCTGGCAGCACATCAATAAGGTAATTGACCATAATCAAGAAGGCTTCATTCCTGGGATGCAAGGTTGGTTCAGCATACATATATCAATAAATGTGATTCACCGCACAAACAGAATTAAAAACAGAAACCATAATTATCTCAATTTATGTGCAAAAATCTTTTGATAAAATCCAACATCCCCTTATGATAAAAACCTCAACAAACTAGGCATCAAAGATACATACTTCAAAATGATAAGAACTGCCTATGACAAACCCAAACCCAACATCATACTGAACAGGCAGAAACCGGAAGCATACCCCTGAGAATAAGGAGGGCCACTCTCACCACTCCTACTCAACATAATATTGAAAGTCCTAGCCAGAGCAATTAGGCAAGAGAAAGAAATAAAAGACATCCAAATAGGAAAAGAAGAAGTCAAATTATCTCTCTTCACTGATGATATAATTCTATACCTGGAAATCCCTGAAGACTCAGCCAAAAGGCTCCTAGAACTGATAAATGACTTCAGCAAAGTTTTAGGATACAAAAATAAATGTACAAAAATCAATAGCATTTCTATATACCAATAAAATTCAAGCTGAGAGCCAAATCAAGAAACACAATCCAATTGACAATAAAATAAACACCTAGAAATACACACACAAAAATACAATACCTAGAAATACATCTAACCAAGGAGGTGAAAGAGCTCTATGAGAACTACATATGAAACACTGCTGAAAGAAATAATGAATGATGCATACAAATAGAAAAACATTTCATGCTCATGGATCAGAAGAATCAATATTGTTAAAATGACTATACTGCCCAGAGCAATCTACAGATTCAACATGATTCCTATCAAACTACCAACATGATTTTTCACAGATTAGAAAAAATTGAAGTCATATGAAACTAAAGAATAGCCTGATTAACCAAAGCAATCCTAAGCAAAAAGAACAAAGCTGAAGTCATCACGTTACCTGGCTTCAAACTATACTACAAGGCTGCAATAACCATAATAGCATGGTACTGGTGCAAAAACAGAAACACAGACCAATAGACAGAATAGAGGACCCAGAAGTAAGCTACATGCCTATAACTATCTGATCTTTGACAAGCTGACAAAAATAAGCAGTGGATAAGGGACTCCTTGTTTAATAAATGGTGCAGAGACAGGTGGCTAGGCATATGCAGAAGAATAAAACTAGACGCCTACCTCTCACCATATATACAAATTAACTCAAGAAGGATTAAATATTTAAACATAAGACCTCACCTGTTAGAACCCTAAAAGAAAACCTAGAAAATACCATTGTGGACATCAACCTTATAAAAGAATTTATGGCTAAGTACCCAAAAGCAATTGCAACAAAACCAAAAATTGACAAGTAAGACCTAATTAAACTAAACAGCTTCTGCACACCAAAATAAACTGTCAACAGACTAAGCCAACTTACAGAATGGGAAAAAATATTCACAAACCATGTATCTGACAAACCTCTAATATCCAGAATCTGTAAGGAACTTTAACAATTCAAAAAGCAAAAACCAAATAACACTATTAAAAGAAATGAGCAAAAGAAATGATTAGACACTTCTCAAAAGAAGACATGCATGTGCCCAACAAACATATTAAAAAATATATAAAAGTCGGCCGGGCCCAGCAGATCACGCCTGTAATCCCAGCACTTTGGGGAGGCCGAGGCAGGCAGATTGCATGAGGCCAGAAGTTCGAGACCAGCCTAGCCAACTCGGCAAAACCCCATCTCTACTAAAAATACAAAAATTAGCTGGCATGGTGGCAGGTGCCTGTAATCCCAGCTACTCAGGAGGCTGAGGCAGGAGAATCACTTGAACCCAGGAGGCAGAGGTTGCAGTGAGCCGAGATCCTGCCATTGTACTCCAGCCTGGGCAAAAGAGCAAGACTCCTTCTCAAAAAAAAAATCGCTAATCATCAGAGAAATGTAAATAAAACCCACAATGACCTGTCATCTTAATGGCCATCAGTCAGAATGGCTATTATTAAAAATTCAAAAAATAACAGATGCTGGTGAGGCTGCAGAGAAAAGGGAATGCTTATACGTTGTTGGTGTGAGTGTAAATTAGTTCAGCCACTGTGAAAAGTAGTTTGGAGATTTCTCAAAGAATTTAAAGCAGAACTACCATTTGACCCAGTAATCCCCTTACTGGGTATATACCCAAAGAAAAATAAATAATTCTACCAAAAAGACACATGCATTCATATGTTCCTTGCAGTACTATTCACAAGAGTAAGGACATGGAGTCAGCCTAGGTGCTCATCAACAGTGGATTGGATAAAGAAAATATGCCTATGCACACAAACTAGAAAACCTAGAAGAGATGGATAAATTCCTGGACACATACAGACTCCCAATACTGAATCAGGAAGAAATTCATTTCCTGAAGAGACCAACAATGAGCTCTGAAATTGAATCAGTAATAAATAGCCTACCAACCAAAATAAGTGCGCAGGACCGGATGGATTCACAGCCAAATTCCACCAGATGTACAAAAAAGAGCTTGTCCCATTCCTATTGAAACTATTCCAAAAAAATTGAGGAGGAGGCACTCCCCTACAACTCATTCAATGAGGCCAGGATTATCCTGATACAAAAACGGAGGGGGGAGGGATAGCATTAGGAGATATACCTAATGTTAAATGACGAGTTAATGGGTGCAGCACACCAACATGGCACATGTATACATATGTAACTAACCTGCACGTTGTGCACATGTACCCTAAAACTTAAAGTATAATAATAAAAAAAAACCTGGCAGAGGCAATAAAAAAAAGAAAATTTTAGGCCAATATCCCAGATTAACTTTGATGCAAAAATCTTCAACAAAATACCTGAATCAAAATACCACAATCAACTAGGCTTCATCCCCAGGATGCAATGTTGGTTCAACATATGCAAATCAGTAAAAGTGATTCATCACATAAACAGAACTAAAGACAAAAAAAACATGATTTTCTCAATAGATGCAGAAAAGGCTTCTGATAAAATTCAACATTCCTTCATGTTAAAAACTCTCAATAAACTAGGTATTGAAGGAACATACCTCAAAACAAATCCACAGCCAACATCATACTGAATGAACAAAAGATGAAAGCATTCCCCTTGAAAACCAGCACAAGACGAGGTTGCCCTCTCTCACTACTCCTATTCAACATAGTGTTGGAAGTCCTTGCCAGAGCAATCAGGCAAGAGAAGAATAAAGGGCATCCAAATAGGAAGAGAGGAAGTCAAACTATTCCTGTTTGCATATGACATGATTCTATATTAGAAAACCCCATAGTCTCAGTCCAAAAGCTCCTTCAGCTGACAAACAACTTCAGCAAAGTTTCAGAATACAAAATCAATGTACAAAAATAACTGGCATTTCTATACACCAACAATAGCCAAGGTGAGAGCCAAATCAGGAAGGCAATCCCATTCACAATTGCCACAACAAGAGTAAAATACCTAGGAATATAGCTAACCAAGGAGGATCTGTACAATGAAAATTACAAAACACTGCTCAAAAAGTCAGAGATGACACAAACAAATGGAAAAACATTCCATGCTTGTGGATAGGAAGAATCAATATCATGAAAATGGCTATAGTGCCTGAAGCAATTTTCTATTTTGTTATTCCTATCAAACTACCAATGACATTCTTCACCTAACCAGAAAAAAAGCTATTTTAAAATTCATGTAGAACCAAAAACGAGTCTGAATACCCAAGGCAATCCTAAGCAAAAAGAACAAAGCTGGAGGCATCATGTTATCCAACTTCAAACTATGCTATAGGGCTATAGTAACCAAAATGCATGGTACTGGTACAAAAACAGGCACATAGACCAATGGAATAGAATAGAGAACCCATAAATAAGCCTGCATGCCTACAACCATCTGATCTTCAACAACGCTGACAAAAACAAGCAATGGGGAAAAGATTCCCTATTCAATTAATGGTCCTGGGATCACTGGCTAGCCACGTGCAGAAGATTGAAACCAGACCTTTCCCTTACATCACATAGAAAAAATAACTCAGAATGGATTAAAGACTTAAACATAAAGCCCAAAATTATAAAAACCCTTGAAGATAACCTAGGCAACACCATCCTGGACATAGGAATGGGCAATGATTTCATGACAGAGATGCCAACAGATATAGCAACAAGAGCAAAAATGGACAAGTGGGCTCTAATTAAACTTAAGAACATCATTACAGCAAAAGAAACTGTCAACAGAGTAAATAGACAACCTATAGATGGGAGAAGATATTTACAAACTATGCATCTGACAAAAGTCTAATATACAGCATCTGTAAGGAACTTACACAAATGTACAAGAGAAAAACAACCACTTTCAAAAGTGGGCAAAGGAAATGAACAGACACTTCTCAAAAGAAGACATACATGTGGCCAAGTATATGAAAAAAACTCATTATCATTGATCATTAGAGAAATGCACATCAAAACCATCTCGCACCAGTCAGAATGGCTACTATTAAAAAGTCAAAAAATAGCAGATACTGGTGAGGTTGTGGAGAAAAGGGAACAGTTATACACTGTTGTTGGGAGTGTAAATTAGTTCAACCATTGTGGAAAGCAGTGTGCAATTCCTCAAAGAGCTAAAAGCAGAACCACCATTTGACCCAGCAATTCGATTACTGGATATATACCCAAAGGAATATAAATACCATAAAAACACATAGATGCAAATATTCACTATAGCACTATTCACAATAGCAAGGACATGAAATCAACCTAAATACTAATCTATGACAGATTGGATAATGAAAATGTGGTACATATACAACATGGAATACTATGCAGTCATAAAAAAGAATGAGATCGTGTCTTTTCTGGGAACATGGATGGATCTGGAGCCTATTATCCTTAACAAACTAATGAAGGAACAGAAAACTAAATACCACATGTTCTTACTTAAAAGTGGGAGCTAAACGATAAGAATTCATGAATACAAAGAAGGAAACAACAGACACTAGGGTCTCCTTGAGGGTGAAGGGTGGGAGGAGGGAGAGGAGCAGAAAAGATGACTATTGAGTACTAAACTTAGTAACTGGTGATGAAATAATCTGTATAACAACCTCTCCTGCCCATCTCATGAGTTTATCTATATAACAAACCTGCACATGTACCCCTGAACCTAAAATAAAAGTTTAAAAAAAGAACAGTTTGTCACAAATTATACTGCAACTAAAATTGTATTTGGTAGAGTTTGTCCAACATTTAATGGGTGAATATAATTAACCCTCTCTGGTAGGTCAATTCTTTCATCTACCTATGAGAATACTCTTAAGGTAATCCACAATAATTGACCGTTTTGTTTCCATTCTTCTAAAAACTAAAAATAAAAGTCAAATGGCCTTTAAAAATGTGTTACATATGCACTGTGGAATACTACAGAGCCATAAAAAGGAACAAAATCATGTTCTTTCCAGCAATATGGATGCAGCTGAAGGCTATTATCCTAAACAAATTAACCTGGGAGTAGAAAACCAAATACATTGTGTTCTCACTTACAAGTGGGAGCTAAATATTGGTCATTCATAAACATAAAGATGGGAACAATAGACAGTGGGGACAACTAGAAGGGGGAGAAAGAACAAGGGGCAAAGGCTGAAAAACTACCTATCAGGTATATGCTGACTACCTTGGTGATGGGATCATTTGTACCACAAACCATCTCACACAAAATACCCATGTAACAAACCTGTACATGTATGCTCTGAATCTAAAATAAAAATTGAAACAAATTTTAAAAAGAATATATATAGGTAAGTATGAATGACAAGTGTCAAAATGGCCTGAAACTGTCAAAAACAATTCTGGCAAAATCCATGTGGTAGGGAGTGATTTGGGTGGAGAACAACATGGAGCTGATACAGTAAAATTAAATAATAATTATCTCACTGAAATAAATTGAGAATTGAGGAGATAATGAAATCAGTTTTGGAACTGTGCAAAACTTTATCTGGTGAAGGATTGAAATCTGAGTCTCAATAAACAAAGACGCAGCAGTCATAATATAATTTACAGAAAGAAAACACAAACAGCAAACAAATATAGCTTTAAAATGTTTAGCCTCTCTAGTGGTTTAAGAAATAAGAATCCAAATGATCTTAAGTTACTATTTGCTACTTATTAAAATAAAAACAATAAATATATAAAAACAAATATATTTATACATATTTACAAAAATATATAAAATATATATACAAATATATATAAAAATTGTTTATATATAAACATATATGTATATATTATTTATATATGTATGTATATATAATATATATAGTGTACATGTATGTATGTTCGTGTGTGTATATATATATTATGTGCATATATATATACCATGTAGTGCTGACAAGCCAGAGGGAAAATGGTATATTCAATTCCCGTTACTCACAATAAAAACAGTTGCAGTTCAAAAACCAAATGAAAAGAAGGAAGGAAGCAAGGAAGGAAAGAAGGGAAGGAAGGGATTGGTTCACTTTCCCGGGAAGGAGGGAAGGAAGGAAGGAAGGAAGGAAGGAAAGAAGGAAGGAAGGAAGGAAGGAAGGAAGGAAGGAAGGAAGGAAAGAAGGAAGGAAGGAACGAAGGAAAGAAGGGAGGGAGGGAAGGAGGGAGAGAAGGGATTGGTTCAGTTTCCCAGGAAGTAACCTCTGGTTGAGAGTGGGCCCCATAGCACTTCTATGCTTATCTACACCTTACATTGCTTATCTTGTTACTCTTTAGTGCTATTAAGTAATGATCTGTGTGTGCTTTGTATTCCCTGAGTAGATGGCAATCTCTTCAAAGTAAAGCTCTGTGCTCTCCATTTATTCCACAATTCCTTCTCCAACTCAATTGTGACCATGATTAACTTTGTTCACTCAAAACATTCAATTACATGCTTACTGAATAATAGGGGAAAATCTTGTGATTATTTCCACTCAGATTTGGGAGGTAAAAGCCAAGGTAATATGATAGAAGAAGAATTTGCTACATGTAAGAGTTTTGTATGGCAGAATTGGCATTTTCAAGTCAGAGAAAAAACAACTGATTACCTATGAGGAAACAAAGTATGCTCAATCTTGATACCATATTCAAAAATAAATTACAGATAAAGTCCTAAATATTTTTTTAAAGTTTAAAACAACGTATTTATTTCCTTGGGCTTGGAAGAAAAATTAAAGTAGAAAAATGATGAATTAGATCACACCAAAATAAAAAGCTACTGTATGAAAAAAAGACATTTTAAAAGATGCTAAAAATCCAGGGACAGGCTTTAAGAAAGTATTTGTCATATACGACAGGCAATTATTATCCAGGATATATAAAAGTATGAATAGGTAAGAAACATTCTAGTTGGTCAGAATGTAAAATTGTGCAGGCACTATGAAAAACAGTGTGAAGTTTCCTCAAAAAATTAAAAATAGAATTACCATATGACTCAGCAATCCCACTTCTGCATATACATCCAAAAGTATTGAAAATAAGATCTCAAAGACATATTTGCACACCCATGTCCATTGTAATATTATTCACAATAGCCAAGAGGTAGAAGTAACCTAAATGTGCACAGATGAGTTAATGGATAAAGAAAATGTGGTATATACATACATATAATGGAATGTTATTCAGCCTTATAAAAGGACATCCTGTCATATGCTACAACATGGATAAACCTTGAGGACATTATGCAAAGTGCAATAGGCCAGTCACAAAAATGATAAACCTTGAGGACGTTATGGAAAGTGAAATAGGCCAGTCACAAAAAGACAAACACTGCATGATTCTATTTATATAAGGTATGAAATTCATAGAAGCAAAAAGTAGAATGGTGGTTTCCGGGGCTGGAGATAGAAGAAAGAAAGCGGGAATTGTTCAATGGGTATAGAGTTTCAGCTTTGCAAGATGAAAAAGTTCTGGAGATCTGTTGCACAATAAGGTGCTTATGGTTAACACTACTGTACACATGAAAAGTGGTTAAGATGGTAATCTCTATACTATGTGGTTTTTTCCCACAATTAATAATCAGAGCTTTAAATCTCAGTTTGAGAGAAGCTTTCTATGTAAATACTCCAGGAAGAAGATAACATTTGGCTTATATTCAGTCATAGATATAAATGCATGATATAAGACCTTATTCTAATAGCAGGTTTTCACAGCAGGAAGAATGGCTGAGAGCTTGAAACTTTGGGGCTTCTGAAGGGGCAAGTGGGTGCAACAGTGATCCAAATGGGTAAGCAAATGCTGTTGCCGGTGCAGTAGGTCAGCGATGTCTGTAATGGTGAGGAGGGCACATTTAGGCATTCACCAATATGTTTGATTGGTAGATCATGTTCCTACAAAATTTTCCAAGGAGTCAAGGAATGTTTGGAAAATGATTTTTTTTTTTTTTGAGTCAGGGTCTTTCTCTGTCACCCAGGCTGGAGTGCAGTGCACTATCATAGCTCACTGCAGCCTCCAATTCCAGGGCTCAAGCAATACTCCAGCCTCATTCAACCTCCTGAGTAGCTGGGACTGTTGGCATGCACCACAATGCCTGGCTAATTTTTCTTTATTTTTAGTAGAGATGAGGTCTTGTTATGTTAACCCAAGCTTATCTCAAACCCCTGAGCTCAAGTGATCTGCCCACCTAGGCCTTCCAAAGTGCTGGGATTACAGGCGTAAGCCACCATGCCTGACCTTGACATGCTTTTTTTTTTAGTTTTTAAATATCTCCAGTCACCTAATTTGCTGAAAGCTAAATTTAAAAAAACTCTGCGTTGCAGGATAATACTTAATTCTGTACTAAGTGCGTTTCCCATTGCAGAGTAGTACCATCATACTTAGTATTAAGGAGATTATAAAATATCAAAATTTTAAATGAACTAAGAAAGTATGAAAATTATGGAATACTAATGTCATCTTTTGATGGAAGAACCTGGAAACAAAAACAGGACACTCAAATCAATTTTTCTTAAACTATAACTTTATTTGGGCAAGAGAATTTTCCCTAAATAAAGCTATCATTTTTAAACACCTTAGGACAAACTATTTTTTCAAATAAAATTTTATGTCAGAATAGTCTTGCGTAAGTGGTTTTCTATTCTCCCGTCTTCTCATTATTATGAATATTTGCTTTATTGATATATATATATCTCAGTTACTCCCTGTGACTAAACTGCTCTCTCTGCTTGAAATCAGAAGACTTATTTTAGGTAATTTAAAATTTATATTAGCACAGTGTCTATAACAAATTGGTAATGCAGATTTATGTAAAAAAAAGAGGAAAAGAAACATTCTAACAGAAAAAATGGTCAAAGAATATAAACAAGCACTTTCAATGATTAAACAGTGGCTGTAAATATATTGCTAAATATGTAATCAGCTTTATGCAAATTAAAACAATGAGATACTGTATCTAGCCATCATAAAGGCAAATATTAAATAATAATAATATTGAGGAGTTATAAAATTGTGTGAAAATAACAACTCTTATATACTGCTGGTAAAAGAATAAATTGATGCATTTATTTTTTTAGAATAATTTGGCAGTTTCTATTAAGTTAAAGATGTGCATGCTATATGATCCAGCTGGAGAAACACTTGCATATGCATATGTGGAGATGTGTCATGATCTGCATAACTCCATGTAGTATTTTTGTAATAATAAAAAAATTATGAATAATGAATGATCATTACTTGAGGAATAGTTAAATAAAATGTGATAAATTTATACACTAGAATTACAGTAGTTAAAGCAATAAATTACACCTGTATACTATCAATGGACTTAAATCTCCAAAAATTGCTACTGAATAAGAAAAAGAAAGTTATAAAATAGATACAGTGTATAAATTTATGTTATAAAATATCATAAAACAGAAACCAGTCTTTTGCAGCAATGGAAATGGAACTGGAGGTCATTATCCTCAGTGAAATAACCCAGAAACAAAGTCAAATACCATATGGTCTCACTTATAAGTGGGAAATAAACAATAGGTACACATGGACATACAGAGTGGGATAACAGACATTGAAGACTACAAAACGTGGGAGGAGAGTGAGGACTGAAAAATTACCTATTGGGTACAATGTTCCCTCTTCAGATGATGGGTACACTAAAAGTCCAGAGTTCATCATGATGCAATATATGCATGTCGGAAATCTGCACTTGGACCTCCTAAATATATACAAATGAAAAATTTTAAAGTAAACACGACATAAAACAATTGTATTTTTAATCTATGATATGAACATATAAAAAGAGGTCTGGAAGGATGCACAGCAAACTCTTAGTAGTGGCTTTCCCAGAAAGTGTGAAAGGGAAGCAGCCTCTTAAATGCCCAGAACTGACCCAGGGCCACTTTGAATACATTCTATTGGTCAAAGCAAATTAAGGTCAGTCCAGCTCCAAGGTGACTTCCCCTCTTCATGGGAGGAGCAGAAGGTGTGGCATGCACCTGCTGTGGGGTGGTGGAACTTATGGCAACCATTTTTGGAAATTGGTGGGACTGTAAACTAGTTCAACCATTGTGGAAGTCAGTGTGGCGATTCCTCAGGGATCTAGAACTAGAAATACCATTTGACCCAGCCATTCCATTACTGGGTATATACCCAAAGGACTATAAATCATGCTGCTATAAAGACACATGCACACATATGTTTATTGCGGCATTATTCACAATAGCAAAGACTTGGAACCAACCCAAATGTCCAACAATGATAGACTGGATTAAGAGAATGTGGCACATATACACCATGGAATACTATGCAGCCATAAAAAAGGATGAGTTCATGTCCTTTGTAGGGACATGGATGACATTGGAAATCATCATTCTCAGTAAACTATTGCAAGAACAAAAAACCAAACACCGCATATTCTCACTCGTAGGTGGGAATTGAACAATGAGATCACACGGACACAGGAAGGGGAACATCACACTCTGGGGACTGTTGTGGGGTGGGGGGAGAGAGGAGGGATAGCATTGGGAGATATACCTAATGCTAGATGACGAGTTAGTGGGTGCAGCGCACCAGCATGGCACATGTATACATATTTAACAAACCTGCACAGTGTGCACATGTACCCTAAAAGTATAATAATAATAATAAAAAAAAGGAAATTGTCTACTATATTTTCCTTCCCCCATTTTAGGCAATTGGCATCCTCCAGCTCTTGGCTCCTTTGCTTCCCTCTGTATCTCCCATCAAAGTTTGCTTTAAAGAAAGATTTTGTAGGAATGCTTTACTTGAATTGTGGATTTAAAACAAGACATGTCACTCCTAACAGACATTTACATTTGATATCTCTCTCTGATCATGGAAATAAATGCTCTATTGCTCTTTAAGGCAAGTTCAGGCGTCAGCAAGTGGGGGAAGAGCTTCTTGGAGTCTTGCTGTTAAGTCTCATCTCATCATTTTCTAAGTGCTTCACCTCCTCCACCTTCTTAAAAGCTGGCTGGAGATAAAAGGGTAATGTCACCCTGGAAGGACTGAGCTCTTAATTCACAGATGTTGCTCCAGAGCTTGGGTCTCAGCTTCTGATGACTTGTTCATTGTTACCTGGAACAGAACTGTCCTGTAACCACATTCCCATGGCTTTATGATCCACAATTAGGAGATTGACTATGTCAGATACCAAATAGAAGGAGAGAGGCAATAAGAATTCATTTAGTAATCTATCCAAATATATTTGTTGAGATCCATAGCTGAGAGCTATGCAAAGTACTGGGTGTACCAGTAGAAAACAAGATAGGCAGCATCTGTCCTCACAGAGCTTATGGTCTGGTGAGCTATACAGACAAGGAGAAAATATGGGTAATACATGTTAGGTATAAATAAAAAGAAATTATGAGGTGCTATGGGAAGACTATGCGGAGTCTAATTAGTGGTATGCTTAGTCTAATTACTGGCTCTACCAAAAAAAAAATTTAAAAAAGGATAAAAAAAGAAAAAAGCTCCTGATTTATAGTGTTTGTCAATTTCCATGGTGTAAAGATTCCCACTAATTTCAAGCAACAACATGACATCACTGAATGGAGCTACAAAAAAATGAACAGTGCTTTTTTCTTATCCACAGGGGCTGTATTCCAAGACCCCCAATGGATGCCTGAAACCATGGCTAGTACTAAACCCCATGAACACTATGTTTTTTTCTATACATACCTATGGTAAAATTTAATTTATAAATTAGGCATAGTAAGTGGTTAACATCTTTTAATAAAATAGAACAATTATAATAATATACTGTAATAAAGTTACATAAATGTGGACTTTCTCTCTCTCAAAATATATTTTTGCATGTAATATTTTCAGACTGTGGTTGACCGTGGGTAACTGAAACTATGGAAAGTGGAAACATAGATCAGCAGGAACTATTGTACAAGCCAACAACAGGGCCCTATCGGATCTAAGCCAGTTAAGGTAGGAGAATGGAGATGTCAGGAAGGCTTTCTGGAGGAAGGGCCATCTAAGATGAGAACTGAAGGATGAAGAAGAATGAGTCAGATGAAGACAGTCACAGAGAAATATTCCATGTGTAGACAACAGCATGTGTCAAGGCCTGAAAGGCGAGAAAGGACCTTGCACACCTGGAGAATGACCAATCAATGTGGATCAAGGGCATGGTGCTGAGTGATATGTGTGTGTGAAGGTAGATGGGGAGGGGTGTGTGTACATGGGCTTTGTATGTAGTGAGGTGTGTATATATGCATGAAATTGTGTGTACGTGTGTATAGTATGTTATCTGTGTATGGTGTGTGTGTTTATGCACATGTGCATGTAGTACAATGAGAGTGTGTGTGTGTGTGCATGCATGCTGGTGTCTTATTCAACTCCAGCTGCCGTAACAAAATACTATACACTGGGTGGATTGAACAGCAGATATTTATTTCTCACAGTTCTAGAGGGTAGGAAGTCTGAGATCAAGGGAGCAGTGGATTTGGTGTTTGGTGAGAGCCTCTTCCTGGCATGCAGTTGACTACCTTCTCACTGTCTTCACATGGCAGAGAGAGAGCTATGGTCTCTTTCTCTTCTTATAAGTACACTATTCTCATTACAGGAGCCCTACTCTCATGACCTCCTCCAAACCTAATTATCTTCCAAAAGCCCTGCTTTCAAATACCATCACTGTTATAGTTTGGCTGTGTCCCCACCCAAATCTCATCTTGAATTGTAGCTCCCATAATTCCCTCATGTTGTGGGAGGGACCCAGTGGGAGATAATCAAATCACGGCGGGGTGGTTTCCTCCATACTTTTCTCATGGTAGTGAATAAGTCTCATGAGATCTTATGGTTTTATGATGAAAAACCCTTTTTATTTGGTTTTCATTCTTCTCTTGTGGGCCACCATGTGAGACGTGCCTTTTACCTTCTGCCACGATTGTAAGGCCTCCCCAGCCATGTGGAACTGTGAATCGATTAAACCTCTTTCTTTTGTAAATTGCTCAATCTTGGGTATGTCTTTATTAGCAGTGTGAAAATAAATTAATACAATAAATTGGTACCAGTAGAGTGGGGCACTGCTGAAAAGATACCCAAAAATATGCAAGCAACTTTGGAACTGGGTAACAGAGGTTGAAACTCTTTGGAGGGCTCAGAAGAAGACAAGAAAATGTGGAAAAGTTTGGAACTTCCTAGAGATTTGTTGAATGGCTTTGACCAAAATACTGATAACGATATGAACAATGAAATCCAGGCAGAGGTGGTCTCAGATGGAGGTGAGGAATTTGGGAACTGGAGCAAAGGTGACTCTTGTCATGTTTTAGCAAAGAGACTGGTGGCATTTTGCTCCTGCCCTAGAGATTTGTGGAACTTTGAACTTGAGAGAGATGATTTAGGGTTTCTGGCAGAAAAAATTTCTAAGTAGCAAAGCATTCTAGAGGTGACTTGGGTGCAGTTAAAGGCATTCAGTTTTAAAAGGGAAACAGAGCATAAAAATTTGGAAAATTTGGAGCCTGGCAATGCAATAGAAAAGAAAATCCCATTTTCTGAGGAGAAATTCAAGCCAGCTGCATAAATTTGCATAAGTAATGAGGAGCCTAATGTTAATCCCCAAGACAATGGGGAAAATGTCTCCAGGGCATGTCAGAGACTTTGCAGCAGCCCCTCCCATCACAGACCCAGAGGCCTAGAAGGTGAAAATGGTTTCATGGGCCAGGTCCAGTGTCCCTCTTCTGTGTGCAGTCTAGGGTCTTGGTGCCCTGTGTCCCAGCTGCTCCAGGCATGACTAAAAGAGGCCAGGTACAGCTCAGGCCGTGGTTTCAGAGGGTATAAGCTCCAAGCTTTGGCAGCTTCCATGTGGTGTTTAGTCTACAGGTGTACAAGAGTCAAGAACTGAGGTTTGGGAACCTCCGCCTAGATTTCAGAGGATGTATGGAAATGCCTGGATGTCCAGGCAGAAGTTTGCTGCAGGGGCAGGGCACTCATGGAGAACCTCTGCTAGGGCAGTCCAGAAGGGGAATGTTGGGTGGGTGCCCCCACACAGAGTCCCCACTGGGGCACTGCCAAGTGGAGCTGTAAGAAGAGGGCCACCATCCTCCAGAACCCAGAATGGTAGATGCACCAACAACTTTCACAGTTCACCTGGAAAAGCCACAGACACTTAACACCAGCCCATGAAAGCAACTGGGAGGGAGGCTGTACCCTGCAAAGCCGCAGGGATGGAGCTGTCCAAGACCATGGGAACCCACCTCTTGCATCAGCATGACCCAGATATGAGACATGGAGTCAAAGGAGATCATTTTGGAACCTTAATATTTGACTGCCCCCCTGGATTTTGGACATGCATGGGTGTAGCCCCACTGTTTTGGCCAATTTCTCCCAGTTGGAATGGCTGTGTTTACCCAATACCTGTAACCCCATTGTATCTAGGAAATAACTAACTTGCTTTTGATTTTACAGGCTTATAGGTGGAAGAGACCTGCCCTGTCTTGGGATTGCACACTTTTGAGTTAATGCTGAAATGAGTTAGGACTTTGTGGGACTCTTGGGAAGGCATGATTGGTTTTTAAATGTGAGGTTATGAGATTTGGGAGGGGTTGGGGCAGAATGGTATGGTTTGGCTGTGTCCCTACCCAAATCTCATTTTGAATTTTATCTCCCATAATTCCCTCATGTTGTGGAAGGGACCCAGTGGAGATAATTGAAGCATGGGGGTGGTTTCCTCCACACTGTTCTCATGACAGTGAATAAGTCTCATGAGATCTGATGGTTTTTTAAGGGGAAACCAATTTCACTTGGTTTTCATTCTTCTCTTGTCTGCCACCATGTGAGAGGTGACCTTCACCTTCCACCACGATTGTGAGACCTCCCAAGCCATGTGAAACTGTGAGTCCACTAAACCTCTTCCTTTTGTAAATTGCCCAGTCCCTGGTATGTCTTTATTAGTAGTGTGAAAAAGGACTAATACAATCACATCGTTGGTTAGTGCTTCCACATATGAATTTGGGGGAAACACAAATATTCAGTCCATAGTAGCCTATGTATCACTGGTAAGAGAAACACGGGGCTGGGATGTGAAGAGTTGTATAAACCAGTAGGTCATATCTGGACCCCCTGCTTTAACACAAGATTCTGCCCAATCTGTGGGGCAATCTGTCTTTCAGGGAGTTTTTTTTTTTTTTCTTGAGACAGAGTCTTGCTGTATCACCCAGGGTGGAGTGCAGTGGCACAATGTTAGTTCACTGCAACCTCACCTCCCGGGTTCAAGTGATTCTCATGCCTCAGCCTCCTGAGTAGCTGGAATTAAAGGTGCACCACCACCCCTGGCTAATTTTTGTATTTTTAGTAGAGGCAGGGTTTCGCCATGTTGGCCAGGCTGGTCTCAAACTCCGGACCTCAGATGATCTGCCTGTCTCGGCCTCCCAAAGTTCTTGGATTACAGGCTAGAGCCTGTAATCCTGCACCTGGCCCAGGTGATATTTTAAAATATCATAGGAACCCAGCTGTTTTACAACTCTTGATAAATTTCCCACTAGCTGCAGCCTCCTTTTTTGACCCAGAGAGTCTCCTGGGATCATCCAGTTCAGTTCCTTGGTGTTTTCTGATGGTAGAGATTGGATGGAGGGAAGGGCTTTCCCAGGATCACCTGGTAGGAGGTGGTGACTAGCACTCAGACTTCCAGAGCCTCAATTCCTGGTTTTTCTTTTTCTTTTCTTTTCTTTTTCTTTTTTTCTTTCTTTCTTTTTTTTTTTTTTTTTTTTTGAGACAGTATCTCACTCTGTCACCCAGGCTGGAGTGCAGTGGTGCGATCTCGGCTCACTGCAACCTCCACCTCTGGATTCAAGTGATTCTCCTGCCTCAGCCTCCCGAGTAGCTGGGACTACAGGTGTGTGCCAGCATGCCTGGCTAATTTTTTGTATTTTTAGTAGAGACGGAGTTTCACTGTGTTAGCCATCTCCTGACCTCATGATCTGTGTGCCTTGGCCTCCCAAAGTGCTGGGATTACAGGCATGAGCCACCGTGCTCAGCCAGTCCATGACTTTTCTACTCTCCCATCAGTAGAGCTGGAGTCAGTAGTAAAATAATATAATTTAGTCAACCCTTGATTCTAAACAACTAGCCAAAATAATGACAAAGCTCCACTAAACAATACTTTGTTTTATCACATTTTAAAATAGAAAATGATCCATGTGATGAGTACTTTTCATTGGCAAATAATCATTTGGTAAAATAATCCAATTTCATTTTTTCCTTTTTCTGCCCAGCAAGATGAGGAATTCTATTATCTTAGCAGCAGCTTTACCCTTTCATCAACCCATCAGCATAGTTTCTTGCTATAGGAACTTAGATTATTGGCTTGAGACTTTTTTTTTTTTTTGGAGACAGAGTCTTGCTCTGTTGCCCAGGCTGGAGTGCAGTGGCGTGATCTCGACTCACTGCAAGCTCCACCTCCTGTGCTCAAGCCATTCTCCTGCCTCAGCCTCCTGAGTAGCTGGAACTTCAGGTGCCACCACCACGCTTGGCTAATTTTTTGTATTTTTAGTAGAGATGGAGTTTCACCGTGTTAGCCAGGATGGTCTTGATCTCCCGACCTCGTGATCCACCCGCCTCAGCCTCCCAAGGTGTTGGGATTGCAGGCGTGAGCCACTGCACCCGGTCAGCTTTTCCTCATTTCTAATACAAGCATTTAGTGCTATAAATTTTCCTCCTAGCACTGCATTGAATGCATCCTCCATATTTTAATATGTGACTTTAAAATTTTCATTCAGCTCTGTGTATTTTAAAATGTCATTTGATACTTCTTTTTTGACCCATGGGTAATACTGAAGTGTGTTGTTTAATTTTCATTTATTTAGAGATTTTGTTATTGCCTGTTATTGATTTTTAATTGATTCCATTATGGTCAGAAAATACACTCTATATTATTTCAGGTTTTTAAATTTGTAAGGTTTGTTTTATGTCCCAGAATATGATCTATCATGGGAATATGAAAAAACTGTGTTTTCCACTGTTGCTGGCAGACTGTTCTATATATATATCAATTAGAACCTGTTGGTTGATTGTGTTGTTTATATCTTCTATATCTTTGCTAATTTTCTATCTAGTAGTTCTATTAGTTTCTGAAACGTGGGTGTTGATGTCCTCAACTAAATGCAGATGTATCTACTTCTCCTTTCTACTCTATCAGTTTTTGCCTCATGTGTTTTGAAGCCTATTGCTTGGTGTGTGCACACTTAGGCTTATCTCTTCCTGATTAATTGATCCTTTATTCTTATGTTCATGATAGGAACAATGGACACCTCTTGTCTGTAGTAATTTTATTTTCTCTAAAGCCTGTTTTACCATATATTAATATAGATACTCCTTCTTTATATTATTATTAATTTCTGTATGTGTATCTATTTCCATCCTTTTATTTTCAACCAACTATGTCATTGAACTAGAAGTAAATTTCTTATAAGTGGCATATAGTTGGGTCATGGTTTTTATTCACTCTCCAATCTCTGTTGATGGGTATATTCAGACCACTAACTTATAAGGTAATTATTGATATATTAGTGCTTAGGCCAGCCGTTTTATTATTTGTTTTCTTTGGTTCTTGTTCCTGCTTTGCTTTTCTTGGTTTCTGGTGGGTTACTTAAATATTTAAATACTTAAATAAATTCATCTTAATTGATTTATAGTGTTGTTGAATGTATATCTGTGTATAGTTTTTATAGTGGTTGTTTTGTATATTACATTACACATACGTGACTTATTGCAGTCTATTGGTATCATTTAACCACCTTGAATGAAGTGTAGACACATTACTTCTATTTAGGTCCCTTACCTTCCCCATTAAACAAAAATCTTTTTCTTGAGTATCAGCGTTTTTTTCAATCAAAAATGTATTTATAAAACTCATTAAAAACAGAAAAGTCTTATATATGTCCCATATTTCTTATCTTTCCTTCATTTCTTCTTCTTTCCTGATACTCCAACATTTGTCCTTTTATCATTTACTTTGTGTTTGAAGAACTTCCTTTAGTCAATCTTCAAGGGCAGGTGTGCAACAAATTAAAGGTTTAGGATTTAAGTTTGGAGGATAGGAGTTGTATTAGTTTATTCTCATACTGCTATAAAGAAATACCAGAGACTGGATAATTTATAAAGAAAAGAGGTTTAATTGGTTAATGGTTCTGCAGGCTGTGCAGGAATTATGATGCTGGCATCTGCTTGGCTTCTGGGGAGGCCTCAGGAAACTCACAATCATAGTGGAAGGTGAAGAGGGAGCTGGCACTTCACAAGGCCAGAGCAGAAGGAAAAGAGAAGCGGGAAATGCCACACACTTTTAAACAACTAGATTTTGAGATCACTCATTCACTTTCACTATGACAGTACCAAAAGGGATGGTGTTAAACCAAAGCCACCCCCATGATCCAATCACCTCCCACCAGGCCCCACTTCCAACATTAGAGATTACAATTCTACATGAGATTTGGTGGGGACACAGATCCATACAATGTCAAGAGGCTTCTGAGGCTTCTTTTTAAAATTTCTGTTATTTTTTTCTTGGTATAGTTTTTGCCTTGTGGCTAGTTTTAATGTATGCTGATCTAGTTTGCCTTTATAAAGATGTTTAATTTAAAATAAGTTTTTCCAAGTACTATTTTTGTTTTTTTGTTTTTTTTCATCTTGGTTAGATGATCCAGTCCTACCTATATGGGCCCAGGACATCAAAACATTTAATTTTGACTATACCACTCTGATTAATCTTATCTCATTAAGACATAAATTGCAAAACTTTGAGCTATAGTGACCTGGCCCCAGAAAGATGTAATTAAGACACCTTTAGGAAAATAAGCAACCGTACCATAGACTGGGAAAATATATTGGCAATCTGGACATGGATCCATATTTAAAGAGCTTCTACAAATACCCAATAAAAACACAAAACCTACATTTTAAAAATGGGTAAAAGATTTGAATACACACTTCACAAAAGAAGATATATGAGTGACCATTAAACACTTGAAAAGTTTTCAACATTAGTTGTCACAGAAGCAGAAATGAAAATCACAGTGAGTTACCATTTCAGACCCACTAGAAAGGCTAAAATACAAAAGACAACACCAAATGTTGGCAGGGCTGTGGAGTCAGTGGAAGTTGTAGGTATTACGGGTGGAAATGAAAATGGTAGAAACACTGTGGAAAACTATGTGGAAGTTTCTTATAAAGTTAAGCATATACTTACCCTGTGATCCATCAATCCCCCTAATCATTCATTCATAATCAATCCTTAGCACTCACATGTTTTCCCTGCCCCCATATTTTCTCTGCTCTTTATTTTGCTATTCTCAGGTTTCTTCTATTCTCTCATTTTCTATCTTCAGTGGATTCTTTCAAACTAATCATAAAAGACTCATTTCTTCCACATTCATTCTAGGTGGTATAGATGTGATCCAAAATTATAATCATCATAATAATTTAGGATTAAATATCTATTTTGCCAAAATAAGATGGCAATTATTTTCAGGATGATGGCTATAGATGTTAGTTATGTGTCAAAGGTAACAATGAAAATGGAACATATACCAATATAAGAAAGACAGTATTTGGACTTTAAATTTTGTTTCATGGACAAATAACACAATATTCTTTAACAATAGATCAAAAATCACATCATAGTCATTTGAAAAGTTCATTTATTATATACCAATATACACTTTCTGTAATAAAAAAGAAGCCTCCCAATACATTGAGCCATCTTATAAATGAAATAAGAAAATAAAATTTTCATCTGTTTACAAATGGGGTTAAATTAATCAGCACAAGCTATCATATGTATGTCTGCCCTGCAGTATATATGAATTTTAATCCTGGTTATGAAGAAAAAAATGATGCTTTATTATTTGGCACTATAGGATGCTCTTGAACATTCAGAAGATACCTTCTTCCACTTTTTATTTTTGTATACTTTTTAGATGAGTGAAAATGTAAATATATCCTAAAGATGCTATTTGGCAGATTTTTTTCAAATAATAGTAGCTCAAAAGTACGTGTATGATACTTGTATTTCATAACTGGCTTTACTAAAATATAAAATACACAAGTGATCTTACTATGATTTGAAAAAAAGGTAGTGAACTCCAGAAGTTTTAGGCTGTGAGTAGGAATTTTTAAATCCATTTTATGTAAGTTTGTTATAGAAGTGAGCAAGAATGATCATGTGCATTTCTTTGTAGTGTTAGCACTTATACTTTTATGGAGAACCACTCAACACTGTATTAAATGGCCAATGAATGTCAGCAAACACCTGTGTGAGCTAAACTGAACTAAATCCTATTTTAGATATGCTAAATTAAAAGAACAACTTTAGTATGATAATAATTTGCAAAAAGAAACTTATTTTCTTGTAGATCATCCTATTATTGTAAATATTGAAGAAGAGCATTGCCAAACTATATATAACTTAGGTTTCAAATTTAAATTATCCCCAGACATTTGTAGACAGATACATATGAATGGATTTTCGAGCCCACCAACTTAATTCCCTGCCCCCACCCCCAATAATATAAATGCTTTGACTGTGAAGAAAGAAAACTACACATGTAAAAAATAAAAATCAAATGTACCATACATTAACATTCTGATGACTACAGAATAAGATTATATACATAAACATATAGCAAATCACAGTTTCCTGCACTGAATGTTTATCAAATAAAAATGTATCAAACAATACTGGGTAGTGTATCTCCACGATTGTGGTCTTCTAAAAATTCTGAATGAGGATGGAAGACGAGAGGGAGAGCATTGTTCAATGACAAAAGTATGACAAGAGGATTTAGGAATAACATGAAAAAGCAGATGCTTTCTAGAACAGGCAGTTTAGCTATAAGCGTTATTTTTGTTGTTGCTCTATGATTGAAATAAAGCCCCTCTCTATATTTAGTGTTTTAACATTTAAATATAGATGTTTTAACATTTACAAAAATCTGTTGAATATAGAAGTCACAACTCAATGTCACAAACAGGGTGGGCAAAATATTATTTTGCTGTTGACAATAAGATGCTCTAGACAGGTGTTTGACCATTCATGTACCTTACAGAAACAGAAATAGTTCCTAAGACATGTCTTTTGCCTCTGTTAGTAAACAGACCAGAGACTTTGGTGCAAGACTGAGAGAAGACATTAAATGGTGATAGCTTTGCCACCAGGGCATTTTTGTTTGATGTTCTGAGAATGCAAATGTTTGGTATTTTTTTAGGGGGTGCAGGATGAGGAGACTGCAGGGGAAAGAGTACTATCTGATGATTGTTACATGCAGTTACCCTTATTCTGCTCGTAAAGCAGCAAAAATACACCTTCATCATCTCACACTGCTCTAGTAAAACCTGGGTAGAAATGTGCACCACAGGTTTTATTTTAAACACATACACAACCATCCTTGACAAAAACTGATTTTCCTCTTCTGCAGGTGCCTGGTGATATTACTGGTAAACGTCTTTGGAATCTTCCTGTTATTTCCTATGAATAACATTCCAATCAAGATAATTCAGATATCTTTTGGAGTATAACTTGTAACCTCTTCCAATAGAAAAAGAAAGTATTTTTCCTTGTGTTAGTGATGCTTGGAATTTGGAGGATCATAAATCCAGTCAATTATAATGAGTGCCATGCTTCCAATCATGAAGATTATTCCAACCACAAGGAAAATTAAAGCCTGTAATTCAGAGAGACTCTGTTAGGAACACAGAAACCATACTTAGTACAATTTGTTTTTTAGTTGTTTACATAATATGGCAATCTGATCTATACATTGAGCCATATTATTCTTAATATCTCAGATGCCCAGGCCTAACGTATCAGTCAATTTAGAATCCTAGTTGAAGAAAGAAGAGGAATACAGTGGAGAGATACAACCTACAGGTTCAACAATGGAGTAATAGTTAATTGATTTAGTACACCAAGATGATGGAATACCCTGTGATTATTAAAAATCAAGGGACAGAAAAAGATTCAATAATCTAGAAAATGCTTACAATCTTTTAGGTGAAAAAGAGCAGGTTAAAAAAGAATAGCATATATGATATGATTCTAATTTTATAAAGCAAACAAAACCAAAAGCTTAATAGATGTTGCAACAAAAAGTGTATATATGTGTGTGTGTGCATACATATAATATACACACACATATATAAGGATATATGTACATACCTACATATAAAATACTTCGGCATTTTAACACCAGAAGAGGCCTTACATTTTATCACATACTTAAACCTCCTAATCCTACATATAAGAAAGCAGCAACTAAACATTTTTCACTAGAATGGGTCTAGGAGATAATTGTACTCATTTCACAATTGGTCAAACTGAAAATAGGTCACAAACAGGACAAGTAATTTGCCAAGTTCACACTGCTGTAAAAATCCAAGCAAGATGGACTACATAGAGTTAAAATTTGGGATCAAGCTACTGGGTGGACCTTTTGATACCAAATTATCCTGAAGTCCCCAAAACATCCCAAAGGTAAATGACTTCAAGGTAAAAATTCAGAGTAATTCAGTAAGAAATATTCTTTTCAAGCCTTAACATGACTTTATTAAGGAGTGAAAGATAATATTTCCTTATTGGAAAAACAATTATTTCTAGCATTTGTTTCTATAGTAGTCTTATGGAAAAGAAATATGTACTCTCTAATTTAATAAGACTATTTTGTATCTAAAGAGGTTAACAGAACGAGGAATGGTTCTGTTCTGGATCTTAGTCCACACCAGGGACAACAGGTACTACAGAAGGGAAAACAAAAGCAACATCTTTCCTTTGGCTTTGCAAACCTAACAACCATGACCAAAACATTTAAATTATTCCATAACACCGCTAGGGAGCCTAATTCCTTCTTGCATGATTTTCCACGGATAGTACAACAGCAGCTTGGTATTGGACACTGCTATGTGCCTGAAGCATATGTGTCTGTGGGAAAGGCTACTACTATTTGACATGTATGACAGACTCAACACAGGATATTTGATATTTGAAGTAGAATCATTTGAGTTTCAGAAATATGTCCCCTTTCTCTGCTACCAGAAAGTTCTAGCCCATTTTTGATTTTTGGTTCTAGTACATTGATTCATTTTTCTGAACTATGTGTATTTTCTAGTTTATTCTAAGTAGTTGGAAGAACAACTAATAATGGGGGAAATTGCAAGGTTTACTTACCCCGACCTTTTGGGGTGACCTAAAAGGTTCTTTCTTGACAAGTTTAAGATAAAAAACTGCTGGAAGAATAAAAATCAGCATAGTGGCAGAAGAAGCCCCTGAGAAGACAAACACAGGGCAAGGTCAATGTCTTACCCAGCAGTTCTTAGCAAAGGAGATGCCAGCACACACTTTAAATAAACCAAATATAAAGCTATCCTATACTTAGCACTAAAAACACACACTTAAGTCACACAAGCTCATCTTGGTTATTTATTCATAGAAGATATGTTTATAGAGACGATTAAAATGTACCTAACCTCAAAGCTGCATAAGTATATGCAACATATAATCAACAACAAAAGGCTGAATTTAACACAAATTTACAGGGGATTAGTAATATAAATACATACTAAGGAGGCTGAACTCATGACACACCCTATCCACCTCTTACTTTGCAAGTGACCTACCCATGGTTCTTTTAAAGTTTTAGATTGTGTTTAAAGTTTAAGTAACCCCTCAATGAGTAGAATGAAAATTAATAGACCATGCAGTTATGGGAAATACTAATAATACACTTTATATAATCAACCTCCTATTCCTCTGAAGGTGCCTTTCAATGTTCAGCTGATACTCGTAGTATCAGAGAGCTTCTGGCAGGTAAAATCTATCTTCCTCTTTTCCTGATGGCGGAGCTAATACCTAAGTCCAAATCCTGGGTCCACACCAAGGTATATGACTTGACTTTTATAGGGGTCAGTTTCCTCATCTGTCAGAAAAAGCAGCTTGACTAAATGACCTATAAGGTGGCTCCCAGTGTCAGTTAGGAGGAAGAGACAGTGACCAGCTCAATCACCAGAGCCTCGCAGGGATAAAGGGAATCCATGAGCCTGAGAAAGAACGGGGATCTGGATGACCCAGCACTGGTTCCCTGTCCACCATTTAATGAGGCATGAGTTTGGGTTGACCAAATTGAAGCCTTTCTGAAACTCACCTATGAATCCGAAGATGTATTTTATAGTTGGCACAAGGATGACCAGAACATTATTAAGTGCAATAAGCACAGCTGCAATCAGGAAATGTCGTATCCAGCTGAAGGGTCGTTTGGGAAATAACAGTGTGGTCACTGATGTACGAATCTTAAACAAGAAAGTTCAAAGGCAAGATCATTTCTTTGTTTTTGACTTTATCTATTACTTCAAATATTCTCATCACTCTAACGCATTTTCTTTCTTTTTCTTTTTTCCCAGAAAAGATGTTGATGCTTTTTTCAATTTTTTTATTATTATAAAACATACATAACATAGAATTTACCATCTTAACCATTTTTAAGTGTCCAGTTCAGTGGTATTAAGCATAGTCATTTCAGTCAACAACAGACCACATATAAGACAGTGATACCCTAAGGTTGTAATACTGTATTTTTACGGTACCTTTTCTACGTTTGGAGACAAAAATACTTACCATTGTGTTACAGGTACCTCCTCTATTCAGTACAGTAACATGCTGTACAGGTTTGTAGCCTAGGAGTACTAGGCTATGCCATATAGCCTTAGTGTATAGTAGGCTCCATCAATTAGGCTGCAAGTACAATCTATGGTGTTTGCCCAGTGACAAAATTGCCTAAAGATGCATTTCTCAGAATATGTCCACATTTGTAAGCAACACATGACTGTACATTCATCTTGTGCAGTCTTGATGCTAACTTTTGATATTTGAGATGGAGTGTCATTTTTTCCTTGGCATATTTTATAAGACAATATTTTATGTGTTCACTTTCTTAGTTTTCAGAATTTATTGTTAAAAATAATCTCCGTCAGAAAGAGATAACAGGTAAGACACATAATTAAGAAACACAGTAAAACCCTTGTTGATCACAAAACATGTCTCATCAGACTGGATGAGACATTAAGGGCAAGCACTGAATTGATTTACACAAGATTGTGAAAGGAATTTTTATGAATCTAGGTTTTCCTTACTTTTGCATTGTATTTCACATTTTAAAATAAAATTTTAAAATGGTATTTTAAAATTTTGACGTTTTTGTGTTTGCTCCTTCCTCTTTCTCTCCTTTTTAGCTCTCCCTATCAATAGATTGTAAATCTGTGAAAGGCAAGGAACAGGACCTAATAATCTAAACATTCCTCAGACTTTCTAGCTTAGTGTTGTGCACACAGCAGGCACTGAATAAAAGCTTAAATTAAATTGAATAGTAGGAATCTTATCCTTCCCTTCAGGATCCTTGACAGATTTCAGCCCTATTTTAGCAGCTGAAATAAGTAGGCGAAGGGTCAAGAGAGCCTCAGTTTGCAGCAGCTGCTCAAGTTACGCTGCTGTAACTGGATAAAGATCCCTGTGGGCAGAGGGAGGGAGTGACATTTGTGTTTGTACAGCTTGACGAAGTTGAAAACACTCTTATCTTTGGAATCTTTTAGAGGACACTTTTTGGACTTAGTGGAATTACTCTATCAGCTTTCCAATAAGTGAATACTTCGGTTAAGCTAGGAGTTCACATTTTTGGAAATGCCGTGATTGATGTTCACTTTAAAATTTTAGTTCTGAAGTCACTTAAGGTGCAGAGATGGGAACTCATTTAAAAGAGAGAAAATGTAAAATATATTTTGAAACATGTATGAATGACAAAAAATTCAAGCTAAATAGCTTGCAGTTTCTCATGTGACATTCCTTTCATACCACTCCACCAAAAATTAAGGCCATCTGTTTAGGCTGAAAAGGCAATTTCATTTCTAGAATGACAAACCAGATAGTCTCTGGAAATAGTTTAAGAATAACTTTGTAAAGGATTTTAAAAATTGGATTAGTGAACATTATGAAACTCATCCTGAAAAGTAAACTGAGGAAAGCAAATGGTGTGATATTGTTTTCCTCAGCAGCCTATAATTCTACATTATGATCTGCAATTAGTGCTTATTCAATATTGTCAAAACTGGTCCAATTAGTAGGCTTACAAATAAGCTTTTTATGGTATATACATAGTGCCTGAGGACTTAATTTGTTTCACAGTGTTAAACAGAATAAATAAGTATGAGATATAGGTTCATTTTCAGAGAATAGTCACAGTTTGTTTTTTAGTCGCTTGTTAAAAAGGTGCATTCAAGTCAAAAGCTGAATTAGAGTGAGTTAGAGGCAGTCCTATATGTCCAGGGCCTCTGAATGTGAAAGCAGTCTCCTGGCTCCCAGAAAGATTAACATTTGGCCTAATGATATGAGATCACAGAAAGTTTATGGGAATAATAGGTAGAACGGTTGGAGTAAATGCAAAAGCTTCTTCCTCTGTGAATAAGGAATAGGAAAATTCCAAACAGAACTGAAGGTGGTTTCCAGTGCATTCCTGAAGAGGGCAACAGAGCAAAGAGGGAGGGAGGTACTAGGCTTGTGGTGGTGGTGGAAAAGATCAGGAAGGAAACTTGCTGGTCATTCCATGTTAAAGTGCCTCCCTGAGGAGTGAGCCTAGGACCAAAAGCCCCCAGCAGTTCTGTTTACCTTTGCTAGGGCAGACCACTGGCTGATTCCCACCAAGCCTCATCTGCTCTTCCACTTAGCTATGTGCCTTTTTCTTTACTGACACAAGTCGCTAGGAACCTGGAAATGCAGGTCAGATGCTGTGGGTCAGGGAGGTCCCCAGCACCATCCAGGGCCTCTGACCCACAATGATTCCATTAAGGTTCTATGCAGCTCTAGAGACAACATCTGTTATTTCCAGAGAAAGAGTCCTGAACAGGAGCCTGTTAGGGGGTGCTGTATTCTGATGCAGGGGCCCAATGTGAAGGTAAAAAATGTGGAGGCACAGGAGGAAGTGAGAGTCTTAGTTCTAACTCTTAAAAAAAAAAAAAGCCTCTCCCATTGTTTAGACGTAGCTCACACTTTGATTTTGCAGGTTTGCTTAAGGCAAGGATGTTGGAAATACCTACGAATCACTGCTCCACTGCAGTTGATAGCAATATACGCTGCATTTCTATGTTGATATCTATATACACTTCAAAACAGGAGATCTGAAGGCAACATAAGTGAAAAGACTGATTTTAACTATAAGATGAAATACAAGTAGCTAGGGATCTTTTTTCAAAGGCATGGCAGGTGAAATTTGCGTCTGTGTGTTCATGATATATCCATCAGGATTATTTGGTTTCCTGTTCTTTATGGAAATATGGGAACTTTACTGCATAAAGGGAAGCATAAGCTGAAAATGACATGATCAGTCCTCTGGAAGGAGGTGCCATTCCATAACTGATACCCCACCCACTACTAAGAGAGAAAGAAATGTTGGGCTGCTAGTGAAAACACTACCTTAATTCATTTCATTTATTCACTTGTTCAACAAATACTACAAGCAGTTACTATGCACCTTTTACTAAAAAGGAAAAAACTAACCTGATTGGAAAAAAGAAAGATAATAAATGAAGTAGAGGAAAAAAAACCCCAGTCATATCTTCTCAAGCTCCTAAGAAAGAGAGCCCAGTTACCATGTTGAAAGAAGGAGAACACAAAATAATGCCTAAAGCTGATAGATTTTAATTCAGATTAGGTTTTATTAGTTTTATTGTTAATGTGTGGAGATATCAAGGCAAGTAAATAAATTTATTGGTGAAGAGTTTCTTAAATGAAATAAACTGTCAGGAGAACCATGCTGTGAGTCAGCATTTGACACATTGAAAATCTGAGCCCTAAGTTATACGAAATAAACAAGCAAAAGCGCCAATAACAACTTTTATCATTTTAGTAAAGAAAAAAAATTGAATTTAGCTTCAGAGGACTTGATTGAGATCCACTCACGGAAGTGACCACTCTCTGTCACCATCTCTGTGTATCCTTCATGTATAGGGAGGTTTGGTTCATTTAGCCCAGATCCTCAACCCAGCTGAATTCGTAGCACATGTCACCAAGGGAAAGAGTGTCTATGCTTTTGCTAGAAAAGGCAGTTTATACATTTCAAGACAAGGCAAGATTCATTTGAAGACCATTTTTCTTCCCAAGCACGACGGAGCTCACCCTCTGTGCCAGTCACTGTGCACATCCCCAAGTCCCAGCGACTTATGACTCTGTGGGGCAGTGGAGCACTTACACAGATTATATAAATGTAACATTGCAAGGGTGAGGACAGGATAATGTGCAAAATGTTTCATAAATGCTAATGTTGAGTGGAAATACATAGTGAAGGACAGCAGTTAGTCATTTTTCTGAACTCTGGTTCTTATGGTCAATTTTGGTTCTAATGGCATCTAATGTTTACACACTATTGCTGTTCCTGATGGTCAGATTTATATCAGTGCTTTATTTCTCACATAGGGTAAGAATTTCTAAGGGGAGATTTGGATTTTCCATGCTGAGGTGAAATGTTCATCAGTAAATGACTTTTACTTCCCGTGACAATAATTGCAGCCCTCAGTGTTGGGCTATGAGCTGCACTAGTTGAACTGTTACCAGCTGTCTGTGTGACGATGGCCAGTTCTTGCAATCCCTTAAAACCATGGCTTGAAAACACTATATGAATATGAATAAAGCAATACAGAAGCACATCACAGATTTCTTATGCTTCGATTCTACAATGATGTGAATGCTTACACTGTGCCAAAATTTAGTGAGTGATTTTTTTACACATAAAAAGAAGGGCTCCAGATATCCTTTTCTCAGTGAAGTTGTTTGCCTGGCAATTTTACCCTATCATATACCTTCTGTTTATAGTTGTCTTCTGTCTTGTACCCAAGACGGAGCTGATTTTAGGCTAAAACTATGTGTATGTCATCTGAAATACTTTCAGATATATTAGAGGCAAGACATGATTTAAGAGTAAAATATTAGCCACCATAGTAATACGGATCTGATTTCATGCACTCATGAAAAAGGAATGTGCCAAAATATATTTCAGCACACAAGCTGTATTTAAAGTGACCACAGTGTCATTATAGAAATAGTCTTCATATGCCAGCCCTGTATGGAACATTATGTCCAGGACAGAGCTGGTTACTGTGTCACTTATTTTTTTCCCCCTCAAATGAATGAGTAAATTCAGTGTTTATGAAACAGGAGCTGGCAGGAGGGTGAAGACCTGTGTTTATCCTTAGGTGGTGGTTTTAACTCACACAGCCCAAATCTTCACTACCAGCTCTGCTCTGGGATCTCAGAACAAACTGACACCAATGACAAATGCCAGGGAGGGGTGACCTGGTGTGAGTCTGGCAGAGGCCATGTGTGAAAGAGATATGTGATAGATAGCATAACTGTTTTTTGAAAATTTTTTTCTGGTATATAATTTACTTAACATGAATCCCCTTTTCATTAGCCTTCAAGGCATCAGGTTAAAAAAGGCAACTTTTGTATATTATTGCAGCACAACAAACTGGAAAAAAAATGAAATGCCTTCAAAACTGTGATGAAATTTAATACGATTTGAAAGTTAATATGGTTTTGGCTTTCAAGGTTCCAAAGTTATATGAACTCCTACTCAGTTTTACTAATCCACAAGACAGAAGCTCCAGCTCCACTTTTCAAATTTGAGTTTAAAAATAAGTTTTATGATTTTTTTCCTACACTATAAAAATACCACCTGAAACTACTTGCTCTATCTACACATTAAATGGCCAATTTTAAGTGACTCAAAATGCTATAGGAAAATAATAATATCCTCAGGCATTGCAATTGCAAACTCAACCCTATAATTAAATCAAAATGAAGGTAGAACACATGTACTAATTTATGGGGTCAAGTAGGTTTCTTTCATCAAAGTCTTATGTACTTACTGGGAAGAGGACAATGGGCACAGTTAGTGTTACTGCCACAAGGACTGCCAGGCGAACCATGAGAAGAGGGATGTCGAATGTATACACTTTGCTGTAGGCATGAAGTAATTCATCTTCAACTTCTCCTACAACAGGAAAAAGAGAATGAACCCGCTTGGTGTTGTCAAATCAGCACAGGTCACTTATGGCAACATTTTATAGAGAGAACACAGAACAGAGGAAAAGACCTAGGCCTGGGACTCCAGGCACCTCTGGTCTTGCCTCTGAGCTCATTAGCTATGCAACCTTCATTCAAATGAACAAAGAGGTCCTGAAGCTGATAACGTTGCAGAAGCTATAATACAAAATAAAGAGCCTCTCAAGCTCATTTACATTGTGATAAATCTATCTCCGCTGTACAGAAGCAATTACAAATCAGACAGAGACCAAGGTGCTCTTGTTGACGGGGATGAGAGACCCAAGCCCCACATCTTGTCTCTCCCAGCCTACCACCTCCCCTGCCACTACCTGCACAGCCACTCCTGATGCAGGTTACAAACCCAGTGTGTAAACTCTAGGATGAATGATTGCTACCATTTTTTCAAGCTCAACAACTATGACTCCATCACCACACTAAAACAGATATTTTTGGGCTCTTTCAAGTTTTTGCCTGTCTTATGAAACTCATTAAAATAAGTATAAGTAACGTGCAGGGATAAATTAGTATAATTTTTAGACGGTCTCCCAGTGGGTACTACTCTAAGACGAAGATGCTGCCCTACTTGAAAACACATTCATTCAGGATTCCAAACACAAATAACAAGAAAATATTTATGGAATCAAGCGTAGTTGGATTTTCACCTCAAGATCAGACAAAAAGGAGTGAAAATACCTTCAGTAGTATTGACCTCGTCATTCATTATTTCACAACCGGCAAAAAGTTAATGCCCAATCTAAAGCACATGTTTGGTTAATAGTCAAATATTAGTCAAATAGAAAAAAAATCTAAGCAAATGGTGGCCTACTCCTGAATCTTTTCCTCCACAATTTGTCATACATGCAATTCAATTTACCAAGTCAGTGAGAAAAAAAATTAAGTTAAAAACTTTAAAAGGAGGTTTATACAAAAATATATTTATATTGATACACTGATTCATGTAAACATATGCTACTAGGTCAATATGTGATTCCATGAAATCTGTTTATGTGGCCACACTTCAGAGAAGGAGTACAATCCTACTCCCTTTGTGAACTGTTAAGATGCCAGAGAGGAAATGTTGCAGGCATAATTTAATGTGGCCATAGTCACTTTTTTTTGGTAGTGCATTCTTAGATTGAAGGAAATTCTGTCATGTCCTCTTTCTTAGGAAACCATTTAGTATAACAAAATAGAATGGGATATGTCAGAAATTTTACCTAAAGTCCCAAGCTCCCAGATTGGACTTGACTGGTAAAGAGGAGGCAAATTCAAACTTGAGGACCTGGCAGTTTCCCTGCTATTTGTGTGGCAGTTAATAATTCCATCAAAGGAGCTTTATCACATGCAAGTGGATTCATTCTCATCACTTGTAGCCTGAGTTGGACTATGGAGTCTAGCCAGAGAAATATCATCTATCCCTAAAGGAAAATAATTTTGTTTGAGGGATATTTTTTATAAAATAGGTGTTAATTCACAAATTGTTGTAACTTGTTAGCCAGGCTGAATCAGGCCCCATTTCCTCAGGTCAAGTGACAAAACTAAAATAGTATATTAATTGAATATGTGTCATCTATAGATCATGCTTATAGAAGGCAATTTTTAAAAATCTTACCTACCCAGGTCAAGGACCAGCCTAACAAGGATTTGCATATAGAGAATGACTTTCAGAGTGACCTACCATAGAAAGTTAGGTAACCAAAGAGGGCGGCAAGCAGGTACATGACAAGCATCCCCGTGATGGAAATATTTGACACTGTTTGCATTTTTCTCCGCGACCGACTGGAAAAAGAAAGCACACCAAGCTTTGTTTTTTAAACTCACACAAAAAAAATCACTTTTCAAAATGAAAATAATAATAAAAAAGTATATCTATATTGCTCATCGTGAAGACATATTTAGTACATAAACTTATAGCTGATTTAAATTTGTCTTAGAGAGCTAATGAGGATTCATTTCCATTTTTCTTAAACACTAGTCCTTCAGTCTTAAAAACAACCATTTCCCTAGAAGAGGAACAGTCTATTACACATCGGTCAGTAAGCCTGCCCACTGAATAAGAATATAATTAACATAAAGATCAAACAGGCTCCTAACATAGAAAGCTTTTGCATTTCATAATGAGATGACTTTAGATGAGGAAAAGAACCTAGTAGAGTCAGCAAAGTACTACTGCCAGGAGTCCAGACTACCGGGAATCCTGACATTGTTACCTGAAAAGCTTCTGGAAACCATTCTAGAGGGAACCTGGCTGCCAAAGATCAATTGTCAGGCTTCTGGAGTAACTGCTACATGTAATTTTCAAAGTAAATCAAAGACATCAAAATACTTGAAAGTGTTCTGAAAATTTTTTATGAGGTAAATCAGAATTTATGGGGAAAGTTTTGCTATTTAGTGAGAATGAAGACTGAGGTTACTGATGTCTAGATTAAAGAAGTTGAGAATTATTATATAATACCCTCCCTTAAAGGAAAGAGGAAAACAGCTATAATGAGTTCATATCCTTTGTTCCCAAGCAAATATCAACAACTTCAAAGGGAAAAGAATACAAATGAACCATAGACCATCAGCTGGAAGAAACAAGATTTTCTAGCCAGTGACTCTATTGTACAAATAAGACAACAAAGGACAGATATTGACACATCTCTTGTAATGAATGTGTTCTAGACAAGGGTTAGGTGCTGACTATAAATGACATCAGTGGCTTATCGAGGCTGCCCCTAACCATAAGTTTTGGTCGTCATGGGTGTTTTCATTTCTAGTCCAGCTGACATCATTTCTTCCCAACAAAATTCAAATTTAAATTCCCAACACCTGCCAAAATTATTACAACCATCGACTCCTTGTCCACCTGCCATGAACCCCTCCCCTGAACCATTATGGTGGAGAGAAAGGAGAGAAAGAAGATAAGGTAGTGCTGTGGTGGGCTGATTCCCGCCTTTCTGATTAAAGCATGTTACTGAGGAGTGGATAGAGTACATATTTTCTCTGAAGAGGAAGCTATAAACTGTGTTTCCTGTTAAAGAATCTTTGAACATATGAGCAGAATTTCAAAGCAAATTAGAATGCTAAAATGATGGCTGCCTTACTCTTTAAGTTCACTGTAGATGGGAAGGACCTCAGGGTGGCATACAAAAGCAAATACTAGGATAGGAATTGCATAGGCCGTCTGAAAAACAAAGACAACACCACGTGTTTAGCATTCCAACATAGATGGTGATCTCAGGCCATCTCAGTTTATTGAATAAAAACTTAGAAAACACATAACTGTACTCATTAGAAGCCCGGACCACTCACTTACCCGGGAGTTGAATACAAAGTATTTGGGTTCACACTTGTCATCACTATGAGCTTCATATTCTACTCCACTGTCATGAAGAGAGCCCTTGGCCTGGTTCTCATCCAGCCCTGCAGGATTGCGGTGGGTGTAATCCATCATAAAGTTCACATCAGAACTCTCAGAGTTGTTGGGTAACATTACCACATGCATTGGAAGCGTGTTGTTGAATGACAGATTTCCAACACTGTGATCCAAAACAGGTAGAGGGCAGGGTATTTGGAATTTCTTGTAAATCACCTAGACTCAGTCATTAAAAAAGAAAAAAAAATCAGCTTTTTGAGAAAAAACAATGAAATAAGAATCCATATGTGTGGCTTATAGGGTGGGGGATGAGGGAACTCAGTTAGGGATTCCTTTTAGACTAATGGACAAAGTAAACTTCCTCTAGCCTCTGTTCTAAGGGAAGAGTTGGAGCTGTGATTGGCAGCCCTGCCTCTTAGAGTTAACAGGACAATATTTTGCAAGAATCCTTCCCACCCTCTTTCATGCCCTTCCATGAGAAAGATGATCATTTCCTTATTTCTTCAAACTAAGGTGACATGGGTCTTCAAAACTTTTTTTCCTTCTCCTTTACCTCTTTGGGGAAATGCTTTATAAATTTTGGCATTCATGATAGTGCAAGAAATTCCCTCTTTTGTAAGGGGCCTAGAGAGGAGGATTTCTTCTTTAATCCCACTGTGCTTGTCCTCTCTTAGTGGGTGGAATATGTAAGAGAGAATGGCTGATTCATGTGAATATGGCTATAGCCTTCTTGTTTCTCTTCTGGGACTCTCCTCTACTGTTCTAAATGCCAGATTATTGTCATGTTCCTGCTTGAAGTTTTCCTTTTTTCCCCATATATAACCAGTGTGCCTAGACCAAACCATTAGTAGTAGCTTAGATATTCTACCTCAACTATCTTTAAATCGTAGCTGCTCTTTTTTTGTTCTAAATTAGTCCACAAGAAAATCACTTGTGATACAAGAACTATTTCATGTTAGTGAAGTGCTTGAACAAAATGAGGACACTAATTTAGGCACAAAAAAACTCATGCTAACCAACCTACAAGGATCATGTCATCACATCACTTACCACACTAACAAAAAACACCATGCAGGTAAGAGAAAATCCACTGGTATAGCCAAGATAACCTAGAAATTAGAAGAAGCATTTTGGAAGGTGAATATGGCATCTACAATTAGCTAACCTATTTAAATGTGAAATAAAAATAAAAATATTTCCAGTTAGAAAATATCTTTACCTAAATTTTTAAGGAGCGAAAGTGGAAGAATAATTCCAACAGACACAAATATGATGAGGTAGTTGCCATTGAGGTACCATTCTCTAGAAGTGAGAGACAAGGATATTAGAATCAGAAAAGACCAAGTAGAATGAGTCACTTGATGTCACAGAGGGAACATAAGACATACCCAGTATTTTCTTCAAGTCCCATGAATGCTCTGATTACTTCAGGTAGTTCATATTTAATGATAAAGAGGTAGCTTGACATTGCTAAAATGGAAAATGTGACAGCTTAATGGTGTGGACAGTACTGAAGTCACATGCAAGCAAGTTATGACATTTGGGATATGTAAGATGAACATCTAATCCCCCAAATGGAAAAAAAAGTCATTGTGTATTTGGCACTGCTTCCAAGTTCTCTTCCAAGATAGACATTTGACCTTCCAGCTCTTTCAGGTGGACCTTTATTAACAGTATCAGGGCTGATTCTGTGTTAAATGCTGCTCCAAAGTTTACAGTGAAGCTGCAGTTCTAAGGTTCTGCCCTCATTAATTATAAATCAACATAGCCCATACTCAGTGTGCCTGTGTTAGTGTCTATAACTTGGGCAGTAGTCTGGCAACAAAAGGCATGGGCCAGCTGAGAGATGGCAGAATCAAAGGGCAGATCTGCAGAGTCAATACATCCCCTATGGTTTTCTGCAGATGGGCACCAATCTAGTCCTCCGGGGCCTGTCTGAGGAGTACACAAAGTCTCAGACCACTTATTGTCAGAACCAAAGGCTTCCTGGATTGATAAAAGAATACAAGAGATGACAGCTTCTCTCCATCTTTGTCAAAGAAGTTTTTTTTTCCCCCTCTTTATCTTACTCTCCTTTTGGCTAACTAAGGAATTATATAAAGTGGCAAAATTTCATGAGCATCTAGGTAAGTGATACATGAATGATTATCTACTCTTGTGAAAGATTTCTTGATGAAATCTACAAGCCTTCTCCCTGAAAAAATGAATATGTATTCATATGCATAACATTACAATTTTGCCTACAATTGTAAATATTTATGCATCATGCCTTTTTCAAGCCCACCCATTTGGTGAAGGATAACATTAATTTGTTGACACATGGCCAAAAGATTCAGTTAAAAATAGAACTCACAAATTTTACATGAAAACTTTAAGTGTGTCCTACATCCTTCTAGTGAATTTTTGCTAACAGGCACTTTAAAACACATACTTAAACTGTAAATTAAACTACTGAGTTTAAAAATATTTTCTTCACTTCATATGAAAGTAACAGTGATGATAATAATTCCCCACATTGGTTAGTTCTGCACATTACTTCATTTGATCATCTGAAAAGCCCTGTGAGATGACAAGATATATGTTGTTATTCTCATTCCACTGATGAAGATATAAAAACTCCGAGATGTTAAGTTGACATGTCCACAATCACACAGCTTGAAAAGGATGGACTACATCTAAAACAGAAGGGCTGGTGCTTCTTCTGTACTGTCAAAGTGAAATGATTTTTACAATAGCGGATGTACCTTCTGTACACATTATTTGGTTAATCTTTGCAAAGACCTTGGCTAAAGCTAAATCTTACAGAGTGTGAACACAGGAGATATTTCTGATTAGCTGGCTCGGTGAGGTACCATTCAATGTTACAGCTATTAATTGCTGGTTTTCAGTGATGTCAGTGATGTTAACATGTTTGGTCTTCAAAAATTCAGAATGATCCAGACATTAATCTGTTAATGTGAAAACATCTGCAGTAAATGTTAATTTTTTAGGGGATTGAGAAAATTAAATGTTCTAAATGTAGAGTTGTTAAATAGATAAATACAAGTGATTTCTCTTATGCCAAATATCAACTAATCAAATAAAGTAAACCAAAGTGAGAGCATTATTTCTGGGGTGATGTTATGATATTTCACCTTACTCCGTTAAAGTCACGCCTCTTACATGTGTGAGGCTTGACTGAGAGACCGCTTTATACTTTATTCCATTATTTAGAAGCGTAGTAGTGGCTATGCTTTGAACCACAGCTGAGGTGCTGCCACTCAACTTCTTGAGCCCAGGGTTAATTATGCTTATGCCTGGTTATTTCAGTTGTTAAATTAGACCAACTATAAGGCAATCCTATGAAATGCTCGATACTTTAAACCTTGATAAGGCTGAGAGTTTGAAACAAATGTAAAGTGGTCTATTTGTTGGGATTTGGGGGGCTAATATGCATATGGCTCCAAATCAGTAAAATGAATGAGACAATTCTGATATTACTGTCAAATTCTACCCAAGATTGTAGTCTTAACATATAAAAAATTTTTTAACACAAATCATAAGATATGGCTGAATTTTATTTATCTGCTTACCAACTATCCATTATCAGGGTGAGTATAGTTAGATAGAGTACTAAAGAAATTTCTGCATTCCAGAAATCCTTGATAACTCCAGTGAATTTATTTATTAAAATGGGTTGCCTGTTTGCAAGATCTCTGTGCAAGTGTATTTACTGTAGCATTTTTATAACAGTGAAAAATTAGAAACCAACTGTTCATCAATAAGGATACTGTAAACAAATTATGGCACATTTGTGTAATGGAAACCTCAAAAATCATTAAAAAGAATAACATGCAAATATATTCAAGTTATATTGTTAAATTTAAAAAGAAAGCTGAAAATTCGTATCATAAGATGATCCAATAATAACAATATTCAATGTATTTGTTGAATTAGGCATAGGGGAAAACCTATGAGTAGTTATTTCTGAGGATGACTGACATAAACTTTTCTTGGTAATTTATATATTTATGTAGTGTTTTAGTTTTTCACAATCATCATATATGTATTTTATAATTTTTTAAATGCCTATTTAAAAAATAATTCAGGCAGCTCCAGAGACATGGATATGGAAGCAGAGAACCAGGGAGGAGAGAAGCATATACGGAACACTTATTATGTGCCATATGTTACCTTATTTCATCCTCACAATAGCCTTTGTAAGGTAATTTTTATACATGAAAAAATTAGACAAAGGAGTACGGTGATCTTCCCAAGTTCACAGATAGTGACAGAAACAGACTCAAATTCAGGTCCATCAGACTCCAAAAGCTTATTCTCTACTCAAGTGTTTTAAAATATGCTTTAGAAAACAGTAACATACCAGATACAAACAGGACCATGAGAGCCCAGAGGAACTAGTATTTACCAGTCTAGAGGAGCAATAGACCAGGTGAGCAGAGTGAGAGAGAAAATGTGTGTGTGTGTGTGTGTGTGTGTGTGTGTTAGGGTTGGAGGACTTTGAGAGACAGTCAAGGGGAGAAAATAGCCTGTGAAAAGAAGGCATGGATGATTTTTAAAAATATTAAAATAGTACTGTTAGGGGAATAAATATAATTTGTTATGGTTTGACACAGGACATGTAGGGTATAGATGATGGGTAAATTGATAGATAGATAGATAGATAGATAGATAGATAGATAGATAGATAGATAGATAGATAGATAGATAGATGATAGATAGATAGATATGGGCATTGCTAGGAAAGGTTTAGAAAGATTGAGCAGAAGAACTAGACGAAGATCTTGTGTCAGTCCAATGAGTTTAAGTTTTGCCTTGAAAATAATAAGGGCATGCTGAAGAATTTTATGCACGACAAAAGTAGAAACAGACTCAAATCTGAGAAAGTTTATCTGGAGAACAAATTAGAGTTTATCTGAGAGCAGGGGAAACTCAAGCCAGGAAGACCAGTTAGAAGACTACTGCAATAGTCTGAGCTATAAATGGTGATCATCTGTGGTCATGAGGACGGACAGAGAGGAGAGGTTCAAGAGATAAGTAAGAGATCAAATGAACAGACTTTGCCATTTGATTGGACATGCAGAGTTGGGGAAAAGGAAACATTTACGCTGACATCCAGATTTCTGCCCTCAGAAACTGGATGACTGCTGGTGGTATTCACTGAGAAAAGAAAGATCAGAGAAATAGAATAGCAGGTTTAGGGACTGGGTAGGAGGTGAGGGAGTAAGTGTCACTATGTGGGGAGACGGCTGGGGCCATGTGCCAGGAAGCAGCCGGCAGGACATCTGAAATATGGGTTTGGATGCCTTCTGAGGGCCAAAGACACAACAGAAACAGTATGAAGCTGGTGGGCAAACACACCAACGAGAGAACATTGTTAAAAAATATATATATTTCTAGGTCCTACACTGGAAATGATAATTCAGTGGGAATTATAAGAATCCATAGAATCAACAAACCGGGGTTTATAGTGCATTTGATGCCTAGCCAGACTTTTGCCTTAGTAAACTTCCAGAGACACTGTCTAGTGGGCTGGCTGAGTGCAGGCTGCGTTTCAAGGACCACAGCATTTGGCTATGTTCCCCCAGACACCCACTTTTCAGTTTTGTAAAACAAACTCAGTCACATATAGAAAACGTCAACTGTTTTGTCAATGACAGATATAAGCACAAATTCTTCAAATTTTAAGAGTAATAATTCATGCTGTAATAACATTAAAAATCAAGAAAGCTTATATTTTTACATTTTAATTCTAGAATTCAATTGCCAGGGCTTTATATGTTATTTCATTCTTAGATATTGCTGTTTTTAATTAAAGCAGGACACAAACCTATTTAAGAAACTATCATTTTAAAATTTAAGAACTATAAGTAGCAATTTTTCTGTATCTAAAGTGCCTGTTCATTGCCATGTTTTCTTATTTATAAGTTAAAATTTAAAACTATAAGTAGCAATTTTTCTGTATCTAAAGTGCCTGTTCATTGCCATAAGTTTTCTTATTTATTGAACATGCTATAGAAAGTTTACGTGATCCATTGAAAAGTGTATCCCCTTACCTCCAATGTTCTGCATTGTAATGGAAACAAAAGCTCCAATTTTTCCCGGCCATCCAAATGCCTTTTCTCCTAATTTTTCATAAATCAAAGACCCTACAATCAAAGATAAAATAGCCTTGTTAAAGAGATTGTTTTAATGACTAAAATATTTTTGTCATATAATTCCATGCTGGAGTCTCAAACATGTAAATAAACATCATATAGAAATTATAAGCCCAAAAGATGCAACCTCAAAAACCAATAAGCAATATATCAAAATGTTCTCCAAACAAGAATCAATGGTTTTATTTATTTTAGCTGCATGTAGCAAGTCAAAACAGTTATTTCTATCATATATCAGAAATTTCTTTTTTCTATTTGTCTTGAACCTGAGCCAGTTGACTTTCACTCCTGCCTGTCACTTGCCCAAACAACTATAAACACTGAGAGATCGTGTCACTGGGCTCAGAAGAAAATGAAATGTGAAACTGACTATAATCATCCTAAGGTTATGAAGCAACAGACTGAAATACTCTTTTATGAGAATTAAAATAGAATGTGTTGGACTCAAGTGGTAGCATACCTCCTTCCTTGGCTGTTTTTAATAAAAGGTGAACTGAATACAGTGATAATATTGCCACAGCAAGCAGCATGATTCTGCAAAGGGAAGAGAGAGTAGGTAATAAAGTTTCTACAATAAATAAAATGTAATTATGTTAGATGTTACAATAAAGGATCACATTAATCTTTTCAATCATCAGCTTTCCAAAAGTATGTGGATGTGGGGGAGGCTGAGAAATTCTTTTCAGAACTCTACACATATCCTTTAAAGTCGTAGAAATAGAATTTGCTATATTTTACGTATCTGAAGTCCCTAACTTTTTTTTAATGTTACCCAGTTGTAGAATCTGGTTCATAACTTAGATGCTAAATGTATAGCAACATTAGCAAATGCTACATCTACTTACTTAGCACATGGGAATATGTACATCATATTTGCATGATATTCACATCAACACTTAGAATTGAAGGGCTATTCAATAGCCTGACTAAACCTTAATCTGAAATCTAGGAATCCAAAGGCGAAAGCATGCAGTCTGAGCTGCATTACTGCTGATCCTGTGCATTAGATTACAAAGTACTTTGTAAGACAGAGGGGCAGGCAGTTGCATATATAATAGAGAAAGCAGAGAAAGCTAAGGATGGGGCACGGAAGTTCCTTTTTTTTTTTTTTTTTTTTGCATTCAGAGTCATTTCTGGTGTTAGGACCCCCACATGCATGTATGGTTTCTTTATGTTTATACCGATTGGTATTTTTCCAAATCCAAGATTTGGAGCACAAAAATAAGAATGTTGATAGAAGCATCTACATAACAAATGGAGGAGCAATGCTACCTTTTACCTGGAATTCAGAAAAAAAATCTTTATCTTTGTTTATTTTTTAAAAATACACTTTCCCCACAATTGATCTAATCCCTTGGTAATTCCCAATGAAATCAATACTACAAATGTACATTTGGACCATGAATTATAAATTTTATAACCCCTGTAACTATGTTGCACTCTTATTTTCCATAGAGTATATTTGCCAGAACTGTCTAACCAATGACTTATTCCTATATTTTTCCATATGCCTTAAGAACTTAACTGTTTTTAAGGAATAATGTAATTCAGATCATATAATTTTGTTCCCTGGAAAAATAATGAGCATTCCCTGTATTCTAAACATGTACTTTCTCTGGCAGAAAATACTAAGAGTAAAACCAATAAAATACTGTGTCACTTGCTATAAATTAAGAGAGAAAGCTTAATCCAGTCTGTGCTACTTAGACACACAAAACACACCCCATGATGTTTAGTGATTTAATTGTTCTGACCAAATTCATCTGCTAAGTGTTTAGAAGCCTAAAATGAGGCCCTCATTTTAAAAAGTGGAACATTCTTCTCTCATGAAGATGATCTATGACTGTGGGATTGGGGGAAGTTTTTCCTATTTCTATTCATCAGTGATCTGTAACTTCCTAATTCATTTTAATGGTATGTATAATTAATAAGGAAAGGCAGCTTTTTTGTCTTAGAGGTAATGCACATTACAAAAGCATACAAATATATGACTACATACATAGCTATTAAAATTCAGATTATTAAAATCCTAGTTTATTTCAAAACATGGCTTATATAAAAGTAAAGTTGATATAAAAACTCGTTCAGCTGAAGAATATTATACATAAAAGAGTTCAATCAAAGCACTAACACAATACAAATATTTATAGTCCTGATTCTTAGCCCTCAAATAGCTGTGTGATTACTAATCATATGTGATATTCAGAACATAAACAGCACATATTTGTGATATAAATGTTGCATTCTTAGACAGTTATTTAACTCTCTAGCATCGCATTTGGGATTAGGATCTGTGTCCACAGTGGTGCCTAACATCAGACTTTATTCTTGTGAAGAATTCCACTGCTTCCAACTATATCTTGGAAAATGCCAGGCTGTACATGATGCACATAAACGTCTGTTGTTGTCTGTCATAGACAGTGCAGTATCCACCCTACAGGTCAACTACCAGATGCTGCTACCCTTAGGCAGCATTTGAACAAGTTTGGTGAAAGTACGTAGATTTAGGAATAAGGTTTGGTCACTCAACAAATATTGCCTGTACCAGGCACTGCTCTAGGTTTGAAGGTAGAGACATTGGTGAGTAAAAACAGACATGGGCTCAACTTTCTAGAGCTTATAGTCCAGCAAGGGGGACAGATATTAACCAAATGAATCAGACAAATGGCACTAAAACGTTAAAACTGTGGTGAGTGTTATGATAAGGTGATTTGCCCCAGTCATGGAGATCAGGGCGCGCAGTATTCAGGTGAGACTGAACTGACATATGAGGAGTTAACTAGATGAAGAAGGAGGAGAAGAGGGATCCAAGACCATGTGCAAAGGTCCAATGGTGAGAGGGAATGTGGCATCTTCATGGGATGGAGAGAAGGCTATTGTGCCCAGTGTATCTGTCGCACAGGGGCACAGGGAATGGGACATAAGGTAGGCAAGGGCATGCAGGGCTCTTAGGCTTGGTTGCTTCTTTCCTAAGAATGAGATAAAATCAGATTTGCTTCTGGGAAACATCTTTTTGGTTGCTAAACACCAAATTATTTCAAGTATTTACTGAATAACAAAATTCTTCTGGTGAGGCTGCTCCAGCACTTTGGTTGATTGAGCACATACACTTTCTGCCGTTGGGTTAGGGATGGTTGGGTGACCAAGTGCCATGATTAGCCTCCTCTGAGTTTTTCCTCAGGTTGCAGTTCTATCTAAAAGCCAGAGGAATTCACTAATACTTTCTCAGATCCTTCACGTTCACAAAGATCAAACTTGAGATTGTTAATTGAAAAAGCCACCAGGTATGCATGGACTTCATCACCAAATGTAGACATATACATTCACTTACATAAAAAGTATGATCCCTGTGTTGGCCATGGCATAGGACAAGCCCAGGATCCCACTGCCCATGATGGCATTACTCAGGTTAAATGAAGACATTCCAAAGGAAGTGGTTCCGGGATGCTTGAAAAAGAAGGGATGTATTATAAGCAAACATTTGCCAAAGGGCATACCTTTAGGGGTTATCCTTATTCTCACATTATCTGCAGATTACAGTCCAAAATTGAAGACTAAGATAACATTACAGGAGTAAAGCCATTACTCAACATCAATAAAAGCATGTAATTTTCAACGGAATGCAGTGCTTGGTTTCAGCAGAGGCCTCAGTAAAAATACAAATTACAAGGGGAGTCACATAAAGAAGGGAAAACATGTATGATTGCAGATTACCTTTGGATTAGAATGATTTCCCCCCAAAACACATAAGTTTCATAAATGATTTATGCAGCCATATGGCGAACAGGAAAAAACAAGCCCTTATTCCAGTAAGAGCCTGAATAAACACAGAATGTGCTGATCAAGGCTTGGAAAATTTCAGTCACATTGTTTTCCCACAGAGACCTAGGTAGATCAGACACCCTCAGTCCCATTTATTGCCTGAAAGCATAGATTCACTTACGTGTTCATCAGCATAATCTGCCAGCTTCTTTTTCCCCAAAAATCCATTTGTCAGGAATTTCTGACTTTCAGCGTCTTCATTAGCAAATTGACTGAACACACACACACACAAATAAGAAAGTGAAAACATCTAAATATATGCTCTGAATCATATGTATGTTTCAGGTGATCTAAGTAACTGAATCAGAGGAGGGGAAATAAGACACCCCAATTTTCTTTTCCTCCTTCACACTAACGGTCATTCCAGACCATCAATTGAGTTCCATTTACAACTATACTTTGGGATGGAAGAAGGATGTTACAAAGGAAGGAAATATTATTTTTAGTCAAAAAATTGTTTATACCACATTTCCTCTTTCTCACATTAGCTATGCAAGAGATTACAACTAATTGTGTTCCCATTTAGAGCCCTTCCAAAGAAAGAGTACAGGGTTATGACAGAATTTTCTGAACTACTACCATACCATAATCAGATGATTTTATTAATTCAACAAATATTTATTAAATGCCTAGGCACTGTGATCCTTATCTCATCTGATGTTCAAAATATCCCTATAGGGAACTGTGGCTCAGAAAGGTGAAGCAGCAGGCCCATACCCACCCATACCCAGGGGGAGACCCCATTCTCCCCCTGGCATCAAGCAGTCCCAGGCAGGGCCCTGTAGCTGGTATTTTCTTTCTTTTTTTTTTTTTTTGGTACAATCATTTATAAATATATCTCTTACTGGAAAGTAATTCAGTGGTAGCTGTGTGTTGTGTTGGTTGTTTCTGTGTGTGCGTATGTGTTTTAATTACTCTCAAAATGTACATGGATTATTAACAGATAATGAATGAAACTAAGGAAATTATTAAAGCAATTCAATGAATTGGCAAAAGAGTTGGGAGGGAAAGAAAACTTTAAGATGTCACTATCCACAGAGCGTTGTGATTCTGGTTTTCTTGGACACAGGCTAGAAGATGTACAACTTGGTTATAGAGCTGTGCTGGTCAGCTCCTGCAGTTACAAGCCAGGGCCTTTGAGGCTACGGACCTAGGACCAGCCACATTTCCAAGAGGCTCAATTAATAAGGCCTACTGCTGCCATTGCATTTTTATACTGCAAAATGTCACAGACTTTTTAGTTGTTTTTATATAAAATGCTCGACTATGTATGATTTTAAAAGTGCTTTCAAATTGATGGGTTGAAAATTTTAGGACATTTCCTACATGAAAAGAAAGATAAAGAAAGATAAAATAATTGAAGATTGTTCTATTAATATAATCCTAGAGGCCAGGCACAGTGGCTGACGCCTGTAATCCCAGCACTTTGGGAGGCCGAGGTGGGTGGATAACTTGAGGTCAGGAGTTCAAGACCAGCCTGGCCAACATGGTGAAACTTCGTCTCTACTAGAAATACAAAAAGTTAGCTGAGTGTGGTGGCAGGTGCCTGTAATCCCAGCTACTCAGGAGGCTGAAGCAGGAGAATCGCTTGAACCTGGGAGGCAGAGGTTGCAGTGAGCCGAGATTGCACCATTGCACTCCAGCATGGGCCACAAGAGTGAAACTCTGTCTGTCTCAATAAATAAATAAATAAACCTTAGAAATAAAATAGAAAATAATTATTGTAGGAGATCTGTACAAGCTATTTTTTATAACAGAAGCTAATCCTGAAAATAATCTGGAGAGGAAAGAGGATGACAGGGTTACTTTTTGAGAATAGAAAACAGTATGAGATGTAGATAGAAACAGCACACGAAACCACAAAGTTGTATGTGCTTTTCTAGAACTCAAGGCATAAATAGCTCTGAGTACGCAAGTTAAGAACATTTCCTAGCCTTCTCCCCATATTTCTCCCAGAAAGCACAATGCCCTCAGTTGTTGCCTCTTTCCATTTCCATTCACCCCCCACCCACTGCCCACCACTCTTTTGTGGTTTACATTAATGGCCTGTAATTAATGTACCTGCTATGTGAAGACTGGTACATAATGTTCACAGTTGGAGACTGAGATGACAGGATACAATGAAGCCTAAAATGGGCCTGAGGACTATAAAAACAAAAGTGCCACCTAGAATTTAAACTCTGGAATCTTTATTTTAATCAATAAACTAAAATCTGTATTCCATAGTAGTTTTTAAAATTGAGAATTTGAAAGTAAACAGATTTTCTTTCTTTGAGGCATTTGCATGTTCTTATTTTGGCATGAGATGAGTTGTAGTCATTTAACATGCCAAGATTGTATAAAATAGATGAGAAATGTCCCCAGTATGTTAAATGTTTTGATACCAAACCCAGCATGTATTGAAAACACAAGTATAATGATCACAAATAAATACATTATGTTGAATTTCTCAAAAATTTACATTTAAGGGTTCAATCCAAACCACACATAGATAAAACCCATCTCTTTAAACTGATTTTAAAAACTGCAAAATGATGTCCTATGTTTAAGCCAGGAGATAAAAGGTAAGTCACTGTGAGTGGTTCGGAACACATTGCATGAAGCTTAAGAAAAGCATTCATGCTCTTTCTACTCTGGCTTTTGAGGATCAAGTGGAAAGACACTATGACAGTTCTTAGGAGGGTGTCCCCTTTAACTCTGTCAACCTCGGCAGAGCTCATATTTGTGTGCGTGCCTTTCAGAAACATCCTCAGGTTTGAATCAGTTTACTAAGGGTAATGCAGTGAAGGAGAAGTAATAAAAAAGTATTGAATGTCATCTATATTCTGGGCACCCATCTCATCCTTGAAAAGCAGCTGTTGGTTTGCCATTTTACATTTTCCACTGAAGCTCAAAGAGGACAAACAGCTTCTCTAAAGTCAGGCAACTACTCTGCAGACTCCAAAGCCCTGTCTTCTGCCACCCTAGTGTTTCTTCAAGGATCACCTAATTTAGAAAATGCTATAATTTACATCTCAGTGGCCTCTCCAGTCCGACATCCCTAAAGTTCATTGCACTGAGCTACTTGAAGGAAGAACAGTACTTTCTCCTGATGGATTTTCCTGGGTGTTGTAAATAAAATGAGAAGTCTTTGTTTGAGCACAATATTCTCTATTTCACGCCTAGATTTGGTCAAAAATTCCCTTCTGAGCATCTTAAATCATGTACAATTTGATATAACATTTTGTGGGGAATCAATTGACTTATCAAATAACTATTGTGCACTCACTATGCACCAGACAATGTGGCAGGTGGTGGGACCACAGAGGCCATTAACCTGTAGTAGTGGCGTAATTAACATCTGCACAGGGAGAGGGTACACGAAGGAGGGGCAGTCACTTCTACATGGGGGAGTAGAGTAATTTGGAAAAGGCTGCATAGGAGACCTGACGTTGAGCTGATTCTTGAAGGATGAGAGGTGTCAACACGGAGAAAGGGGGAGCAGGTGACTGATTCCAGGCAGTTGGAGCAGAATAAGTGAAGGCAACAAGTAACAAATAGGGAGAGGGCAAAAAACAGGACAGGAGGGGCAGGTCAAGAACAGATCACAAAGGACCTTACGCGCCCAGCAGTGTGTAATCTACTTTCTCTTATGGCTATTGGAGAGGTGCAGAAGGGCTTTATCTAAGGATGGAAATTGATTCAATTTGCAATTGTAAGAGATTGCTCTTGCAGGAGTGTAGAGGGCTAGACAGAGGAGAGCAAAATGTAAGACAGGGAGAGAAATCAGGGCTCTCTCCCTGTCTCACATTTAATGTAGGCCTAACGTAAGACCACAGTATAATGGGTACAGAAAAGTAGGTGTATTTGAAGCATTAATAAGGTCAAACCAACTGGATATGACTGACAGTTGGCTATGTGGGTCAAAGTTTACACCTAGGGGCTTTTGAGTGAGTTGCTGCATGATAGCAGTGATTTTCACTAGGATGGGGATTACTAGAGGAGGAGCAGGTTTTGGAGGGAAAGATAGGAGTTCAGTATTAGACATTACAGGTTTAACTTTATAAATGAGGCAATTCAGACACAGTAGTGGTCCAGTAGAGACGTGCAGTAGACATTCAGATATAATTATCTGAAATTCAGTAGAGAAACTTAACAGGCTGGGTATATGGCATATATTTGGAGGGTGAGGCCATAATAGTTGTGAGTGAGCTTGCCCAGAGGATACTTTTAGAGAGAAAAGAATCCCTACAGAAACCAGGAGGTGTAGCAACATTCAAAGAGGAATCTGAGAAAGATAAGAGGAGCAATAGGCTAAAATAATTAAAATTATTACACATTATTAATGGAGACAAGGACATTGTAACCTCAATTCTAAATCAGTCACAAAAGAGATTGACATTATCACTGTATTTCAGGACCAGGGAATTGATGTGCTAGCATCAATATCATTGTTATCTCAAATTTACCTGTAATAAATCCAGTTCTTCCCATCAAGACCCTGTTTTCCATGTCCACATCCTGTCTTATTTTTCCATGGAACATAGTAATTTTTAACCCCATACCTGCTCATTGCTGCCTTTTCTGAATTTCCTATCCCGATGTAGCTATCTGGAGCACTTTCTCCACTGCTGCTCTCATCATCTGGTTCGATGTTGACATTTCTCAGTTCCATGGGATCCATTTGAGCTGTCAGCGCTTTCTTGTCCACACACAAGCCCCTTCAGTGTAAATAATATACTGTACCTTCAGCTTAAGGTTCTTCCACTTTGTGTTGATGTTCAGAACACTCTGTTCTGCAAACAGAACACAACATACATCATTATAATTTTATTTAAATGAAATAAGTGAATATGAATCATCTACATTTTGTATGCTCTCTGTAAAAGGGAGGAAGGAAAGAAACTCCTGAAAACTTTACATAAGCAAATCGTGAAATGTTCCTTTACCCAATACAAGAAAGGAAAAAATGGAAGAGAAGAAAGGAAATTACTAATAATTGCTAAATTAGCAGATATTTATAGAGTGCCTATGTATAATGAAAATGGCAGGTTTTACTAGTCACTATGGAAAAAAAAAGTCTTAAGACATGGCAGCAGTCTTCAAGGAAATTTAGGTATTTGTGAGTGGGATACATGTGTTAAAAGAAAGGAAGACAAAAGTAAATTGTTGACAAAGGAAGGTCTACAAAGGCAGAATCTACCAGTGTCTCTACTAGCAATAACTAGAAAGAAAATTACTGCTTTAATTTAATTGGACATGAAAGAATTACCACCACCAAATGCTTGATAATATGCAACATAGGTGAGGATCAAGTTTAGGAAGTAACTTTCTAGGCACTTGGATCCTGAAGCCAAAGTTAAGAACAGTAACAAAAGAAAGTTCAGATTTGCCTCTGGGTCAGCATCACTCATCATCTGTGTCAAATTAAAATGTATTTTAACAACAAAGAGATCTAGATTTTAGCCTCTGCTCTGCCTTTAATTCATTGGATCTCAGCAGAAGTCATTTAACATTTGGGGACCTCATTTTCCTCAATTATATAGTGAAAAGGGGTGGACTGGCATTGTGTTTTTGAAAAATGTCTTGAATCTACTATATGTAGTTGATATAATTTCTTCTGAAATTCTTACCATTAGATTCATTCAATTATTGTTGAACCATCATATTAGGAGAAACACTATCATTCTTGAAAAGTGTGGTCATGACATGTGCAATACCCATTTGATAAGGAAATCTTGAGCAGAGAAACTAACATAAAAATTGCTCCAGAAGTCACAAAATCTGCTATTCCTCTGACAAACAGAAACTACCACATGGGAATACCTCCACAACCCAGAGCTATGGCAGTAATTTTTTGAAAGGCAACTCACACTTGAGAAAAGTTCACATCCTCAAATTACATAAAAAACATAAATTACCTCAAAACATAAAAAACACACATGGAAACTCACTAGTAAGAGTGCCAGTAGGCACAAGAAATGATAAAATTCACATCTAAGGAACTACAAATAACAAAGCAATTTAAAAGGGACTTTTACATTAAATTAATAAAAAGAAAGACATTTTGAAAGAAAACATTCAAAATAAGAGAATAACTTTCACAGAATAAAAACATTATAAAGGAATATAAAAGGAGAACAGCCTGTTGCAAAAAGAGTCAAAAAAAGGAATTCTTTAAAAAAAGAAAAAAATAGAATCATTGAAATTAAAAAAAACTCAGCTGAAGGAAGACTTATAAAATTGAAAGACAGATCTGTGGAAATCACTCAAATTATAGCACGAAGAGATTAAAAAAAGAAAAATATAAATAGAAAGAAGTTAAGAGGAATGGGGAAAAAATAAGAATTACAAGTTCAAATATACACTGATAGTCATTCCAATATAGAGAATTGTGAGACTAGGGTGAGACAAAACAGAAAGGGATAATGGCAGAGAATTGTCTAGAAATAAAGAAAGCAGTTCTCAGAATTTAAAAAAATAGCACACAGTGTTTTAAGCAGGAGGAACAAAAATGAAACTATTATTAACATAAGGCAGCCTAAGTGTATATACATAAAAGATGAAAAGAAGCCGGTTAAAAGCTAAGAGAGAATAGAAGTAAGACATGCATATGGTTAAAAGAAAAAAAAAGGAAACTCACTAAATGAGTACAAAGGTTTTCCTCACTCTTCACACAGTACCAGTCTCACTTCCCAGCAGCAACCACTATTGACGGTTTCTGTTTTTAGCTTGTTATTTAAAATTAGCCATTCTAGATCTGAATAATTCACTAAAGTTTTTTTGACTTGGTTTACTGATTTTAGACTGGTTACCCATAAAAAATAAGGACATTAGCATACTTTTTCTTTCCTTCCTTCTCCTACACTCCTAATTATTTTAGTTAATAAAATACTTTTACAATTTGAGAATCATAATATTTTCATCTTATTCTGTGAAACAAGTGTCATAACTCGCCTGTAGGTTGTTTCTAAACATGGAAAACCAATAAGCAGCAATTACAGTATTATCACTGTATAAATAGTATGCCCTAAAGACAAAGTGGTGTATTTGACTACATAATAAGTGAAATATAATTCTATATTACCAAAACTTTGAAAGCAAATTTTCTATGCTCTTTCTCATTCTGAATGGCTTCCTCCTCCAACCTCTGAGTCTTGCTTAGCCGCTAGTTTCTTGAACGGCATTCTATCTTCTTTCTTCAGTTTATTTTGCATTATGCTAAAATAATGCCTTGAATAACTTTTTTCACACAATGAGCCTATGTCTGTAAATAGAATTTCTGAGTTGCTTCATGTTGGAAAATGTCTTTATTTTGCCTTCAAACTTTGTTAATTGTTTGAATTCTAGATTCAGAAGCATTTTCCTTCAGAATATTGAAGAAACTTCTCTCTTTTAGCTTCTATTGATGAGTCTGGCTCTTATTTCTTTATAGATAATTTATCGATGTTTTTCTGTGGATTTCAGAATTTTTATCCTTATCCTTTCATCACGACGTGACTAGATGTGAGTCGCTTTTAAAATTCATCATACTCAGCATGCAGACGGCCCATTCAATCAAAAGGCTTGTGTCTTTCTTCTATAGAAGACACATTTTCTAAAAATAAAAAAAAGTTCTACTATTTAAAAAAACTATTTCTTCCCCTTTGTTTACTCCTGAAACTTTTATTAATCAGGTATTGGACCTCTTGATCCATATTGCTAAGCTTTTCTGTTTATGTTCGATCTGTTCATCTTACTGCTCGATGTTCAGGAATATTTCCTCAATGTCACATCCAAAATAACAAATTTCACCTTCAGCTATATCCGTTTCATTTTTCAACTTGTCAGCTATTTTTCTCAATCACGCTCTTAATTTCTAATAATTTGCTCTTATCCTCTTTCTCTTTTTTCATATCACTTTTTTTGTTTTATGGATACTATATTTTCTCAGATTTTTCTAAGGATATTGATGTGAGGTTTTCAGAAGTTCCTTTTGTTCCATAAATTATATGTTTCTTCTGAAGTTAGTTATTCTGTTTGTTCCCTTTGGTCCTTCTCTTCCATGCTGCTCATTTTCCTTAGTTTCAAGTGTTCCTAGCTTATCTGTTCATATTTGTGAATGACAGAGCGCATTGATTAGCTTGGACAGCTGGTACTCAGAGCTTCTCTGAAATTGTGTGGGCCCATTTCACTGATGGGCTGCTCCCTTGTAGGTTCTGTGTAAGTGGCTTTTCTGCTGCTTATCTGTGGGAGGAGCATCCCACTCCTAGACACAGCTGCCACTCTAGGAGCAGTTACTCCGGGGGTGAAGCATTTTAATGTATCTTCTTTTTGGTAGAGCTTCCATTCCTGCTTGTTATACCTCTTTGTCTGCAGTAGAGGCCCTAATACTTATCCTAGCATCCTCCCTTGAGCTTTCTTTACAGATTGGATCACAGCTTTATCTTATAGTCAAAAATGGTATCCCAAACAGACCATGATGTCTAAACTGAGGTTCCTTGGTGGATACCTGATCACTGGTTGCCCATGATCTATGCCTCCTCTTTGTCTATATCGACTTAACTTGAAGCTACTGCAGGGCTCCCTATGGGAAAAGCACACTTATCTTGGTTCCTTTTCTCTTAGATTTTCCAACCCTATCTTCTTTCTGCCTTCTAGGAATTCTCAAAAATTTCTATTTGCTGATGACACCACTATTGCTTTTCACAGTTTTTGTGGTTTGTCTTTTTAAAAATATGTGACATTTCATTGCTTGACTTCCTTAAAGCTAGATCCTAAGCCCCATTCTTCCAGTCCACTCCCAAGACTTCATATAACGTGATGGTTAATTTTATATGTCATTGTGGCTGCGTCAAAGGATGGGAAGATAGCAAGTAAAACTTTATTTTGGGGTGTGTCTGTGAGGGTGTTTCTGGAAAAGATTACCATTTGAATCAATAGACTGAGTAAAAAAGGTCCACTCTCACCACTGAAGGTGAGCATCCTCCAAACACTCCAGGTTCCAGATAGAACAAAAAGGCAGAGGAAGGGCAAATTTACTGTCTCTGTTTGAGCTAGGACATCCATCTTCTCCTGCCTTCTCCTGCCCTTGAACATTGGAGCTCCTGCTTCCCAGACCTCATAATTCTGATACTTATACCAGCAACATCCTGTTTCTTAGCCTTTAGCCTCAGATTAAATTATACCACCAGCTTTCCTGGTTCTCCAGCTTGCAGATGCTGTACTTTGAGATCTCTTGGCTCCATAATCATGAAAGCCAATTCCCATTATAAATGTAATCTTATATCTATATACATCTATACCTGTCTGTCTATTTATCTCCAGTTGGTTCTGTTTCTCTGGAGAACTCTGACGAATACATATACCAAAGACTTCTCAAGTTACATCAGCCTAGGCTTCTCCTGGGAACTCAAGTTCCATGTGTCCAGGGGCCTAAATGTCATCTATATATCTCAAAGGCAGTTTAAATTCAATGTGTTCAAAGTCTAACTTGTGATAGGCCCTCTTCTTCCAATGTTTCCATTCCAAAGAATGTTGTCACCATTTATCCAATTATTCATGTCAAAAGCATAAGAGCCTTCTATTATAAATTTTTCTTTCTTACCCTCCACATCCAGTTCTTTACAAAGTCTGATTGACTTTTACAATAAACTGAAGTATTTCTCAAGTTAGTCTTTTTCTCTTCATTTCTTTCACCTTCACTCTTGTCCAAGCTACCATCATGTCTACTGTAAAAATCTCCTAATTGATCTTCAATTCTCTTTTGCCTCCCCTAACCACCCCCACCATTCATTCTTTACCCAATATCCAGAGTGATCTTTGAAACATAACAGCAACAACACAGATCATATCATTTATTTGCTTAAAACCCTTTAATGTCTTCCCTTTACTCTGAGGATAAAGTCCAAAATTCTCAACATGCCTGGTAAGATTCTGCCTGGTCCACCCACCTCTCTGGTCTCATCTCCTTCCACACTCTCCTCACCTTAGTGTTCCAGCTACACTAGTCTTTCCATTCCAGAAATCCACCGTGTTCTCTACATCTCAGGTCATTTGCACATGTGGGTCACAGTGACTGGCATGCTCCCCTCCCTCCTCCACTCCATCCTTAATTTATCCAGCCCCTCTAGGGGGCCATAGCAGTGTCTTTCATAGTATCCAACTTAGTCTGGGGGATCAGGGAAGGCTTCTCTGAGGAAGGAGCAGCAGGGCTGAGATCTTTGCTGCTGTAAGTATACATGTCTGCAGTCCAAAAGCTTCAGTTAAAGTCTGTTCTACTTTGTATATTAATAGGAACCTCATTCATTTCATTTGCATTAAGCCATGCTAATCCCAGAATTTTTTAAAAAAAGATATATCAGACACTCATATGGCACTTACCACATGCCAGCCACTGTTTTAAGGCCTTACGTCTATCAATTCTTCAGAGCGGTCCTCTGAGGTGAGTACAATTTTTTTTCTTATTCCCATTGTACAGATGAGGTAATGGAGGCACCAAGTTGAGTGGCCTTCATGCTATGCCACCTTTGTATTGCCATCTCTACTACAGAGAACTAAAGCCTAATCAGGGAACAGGAACTATGGCTTTGGCAGTAAGCGAAACTGCATTAACTAACTTCTGACTTTTCCGTTTTCTATGAAATGAAGGTAATATTATTTACCACAAAGCAGTGTTGTGAGAATTTAAATGAGATAATGAGTGTCAAAGTTTGGCCTATAGTAGGCCTTCAATAAATTTAGATCTGTTTTCTCTCTTCCAGTAATCAGAATTGAATTGATGTCTTTATCTAGCTGCAAACATACATAATATTTCATATGCATAATTAGACACTTACAAAAGAGGGCTTCACAGTTCTCAAAACTCTCACAAACATTGTGAGTGAGGTAGATGCCCCTTCACAAATGAACAAATTAAGACCTAATTTTATGCTGTTTTAGCATATACAAAATATTTATTGGGATGAGCACAGTGGCTCACACCTGTAATCCCAGAGCTTTGGGAGGCTGAGGAGGGTCTATCTCCTGAGGTCAGGAGTTTGAGACCAGCCTGCCCAACATGGCAAAGCTCCATCTCTCCTAAAAATACAAAAATTAGCTGGGCATGGTGGCGCATGCCTGTAGTCCCAGTTAATCTCCTGAGGCAGGAGAATGGTTTGAACCCGGGGTCGGAGGTTGCAGTGAGCTGAGATTGCACCACTGCATTCCAGCCTGGGCGACGAAGACTCCATCTCAAAAAAAAATGTATTCTATTTTTGCCTTGGCCAAGGGAGCTCTCACAAAAGTTGGGACACTTTTTCATGGCTTATATCTTAACTCTGAAGATTATATCACTGATCTATTTAAGGGAACAATGGTTAAATGCACAATTCAAAAAGAATTAGCACATTATGAGAAACTAAATATTCTGAATCATCTGTCTACAGCACAAAGTATATACCTTGAAGCCTTTAGACTATATCATAATTGCTAAAAGTTAATCAGAAACTATGGAAGACACAGAGGATGAATAAAACAGACTCCTTGCATCTGAGGAACTCAGCCTACTAAAACAAACAGATTTTGAGCAAACTCTTAAAGCATAATATAATTAACATTTTCTACCTTTTTCTTGGAATAAATATGTATTGAATTAATCAAAGAATTATTGCATGGGTAGGATAGAAAAGAATATTGCTGGCAAACGCTGTAATTGAAACATAAAATTTTCATAGGCATAGATTCTTCTGCTGTTTGCCATCTCAGAGCGTGCTACCTTCATTCACCCAACTACTCACTGGGTAGACCTGGCTGTCCCATTCTCTATCCTTCACCTCCTACTCATGTCCAATGTATCATCAAGTCCTATCAGTCCTTCTTTCAACATTTATTTAAAATTCATCCACTTCTATCTCCATGACCACTATGTTATTCCAAACGACTGTGCTACTGAAGGCCCTACTGTGATTTTGTCATCACTTTTAGACTAAAGTCAAATTTCCTAATACACTGGAAGGTCTATACGCTTTGACCCAGACATAGCTCTTTAGTTTCATGCTGAATCCCATCACCCCTCACTCACTGAATATATTAGGCTTCTTTCATTTCCCCACTGCCACTGCAGGACCTTTTAAGGCACTGTTCCCTCTGCTTGGACTGCCATTCCCCACATTCTTAGCCCAGGTCCCTCCCAATGTTAACTAAAACAACCTGAAAATCTTTAAAGGCCTATTGGTCAGAGTGTCCTGCTCTGACCCCACATTCCCACATTACACTAGATCTGCCACTATATGCTCTCCTCTCCTGCGTAGTATTTATCACACTTTTTACTTACTCTTTAGTTGCCTATTTGATAACTAACTGTCTTAGGCAGAAGCTTCATGAGAATAGGAATGGTGCTGGGGTTGTGGATTCTACATATTCCTAGCATCTAGCACAGTGCCTAGTGTTACATTCCACTAAGATAAATGCAATTTGATATGATCTGTGTTATATTAATAGATAGAGGTATGCTTTTTGATTATAGTTTTATAGGATAATGCTTCAAAATGAAATGAAAATTCTCTCCTCTGACTGTCAGGAGAAAAAATCGCTCTGTTGCACAGAGAATGTTCAAAATGCTTCTAAAAGAAAAGTCAAATTTAGTTCAACAGAATTTTCTATAGTCTAGCCTTTCTCCTCATTAAAGTTAAGTTTATCTGTAATACAAAGAGGTCTCGCAGAAACAGACTGGATTTTGTAGCACAGCAGTGCTCAACTGCGTTGTCAATTCAATTGACTCTTCATGAAAATACAAAGTCAAAACTTGACACCAAGTATTTAGAATATTATTATATTAGAATAATTTCATTTCTATCATGTTAATTAAAAGGTATCTAAGTGTTCTGAGTAGCTAATTCTTTATGTCCAAATTCTAATTATTAAACATTGTAATGTCTTGTTCTTTGGATGGGTACCTAAGAAGTTCAGGGTGTAAGGGTGTCAAAACAGTAAATTGCTTAAATTTTACCTGTATGGTTCAACTTCAAAGAAAGACATCAAGTCTGGAAAGCAAAACAGTCCTTGAGTCGAGAAGCAAAAGTTCTGACCTTCCCTAGTTACTGTAAACATTTATTTTACCTGATAAGTGAAAGTGAAAAAGGGAGCTAATATTGCCAGAGCAGATTTCCCAGCATTGCTATCTGTCTCATCTTTCATGCCTACCCAGTATTGACAAATTCACTTTGAAATTTAGGTTTAGGTAGCAGAAAGCCTCACCTATCATTTACCCTTTGGTTGGGCAAGGGTCATGCAACTTCTAAAAGCCAAATCATCTTGTATCCAAGGAACTTATTTAAATCTACATCCACCCTGTACCATAGATAAATGAATGTAGCTTTTACACTACAATCAGTCTAATATTACCTTTATATTAAATTATCTTAATTTCCCCAACAATGCCATTCTTGTCATATTTTGTCAGTGAGAGCGCTTGTTGGTCTATAGCATGAGTTCTCACAGAAATTAGCTTCCATAAAAGTATTCCGTCTGAGGTAGCTCTTAAAGAAGAAACCAACAATAACAGCAGAACTGTACTTGACTATTTCCTATTGCTAGTGCTAATATTTTGGCATTTCCTTTTTTTTTCCTCTACTCAGATATAGCTTACAGGTAATATCTAGGAAGAACTAGAAAAGTTAAGATAAATAACCAAATACTAAGGTCTTTTCCCATTTCTGAAAAGATTACATGCTTGCTAATATAAGAATTAAAGCAGCCATTTGATGAGGTATAAAGGACTGGTCATAAGATTTGAATATGCGATTTTGTTTACAGACTTTCTAGCTCTGCTCTTAGAAGAAAACATAGTCATCTTAAACATAAATTGCCACATAAATTTTAGTTCATATTTTCCCAAAGAGTAGTTTCCAGAATGCCCAGGGATATGTAGCATACATGATATTAACATAGTGAACTCTTTCTGCTCCACATTTTAATGCATGATACTTAATCTGTCATGAGTTCTGGATGCAGTAAGTTCCATTCATTATAATAGATACTGGACCATTCCCAGAGGTACTTTTTTCTTCTTCTTAGAATAATTATTTTCACTTTCTTTAAACTAACTCACATAACTAAAAAATAGCTTCAATAACCTTAAAGCACACTGTATAACATGTTTAAAGAAAACTCAAAAGTTGAGTCATTAAAGCTACATTTTTCAGATCTTAAATGTTGCTTATATACTTCTTAGGAGTACAAATGTAAATACTTTCAAGAAAATCCCAGAACGCTATCTAAATATAAATCGAAACTGGAGGATCTTGAACTATAAACTAAATGGCAATCTTTTATTAAAAACATACCCAAATTTCTTTACTTTGTCAAAACTAAAACTTTTTAGCCCAGTGTTCATGACTGTGATATATATCATCAATTCAAATATTCTTCCACTGAGTTACAAAACACTCTTAGTTTTACTATACCCTGGGCATTTAACTAAAACCATCCACATATGCTCTGTAAGATACTCAAAGTACAGGGATACTTAAATCCACTGGGAATTCTCCTCTGTCTGATTAATAAATTTGAGGAGAACACCTCTACTTTTAGATAATTGACTCTACTCCTTCAAAATCTAAAGCTATGCTTATATTCCATTCAATTCCCTAGTTTCTTTTAGTAACTTTGTTCTAAAAATACTCCTTAACTAAAATGGTCAAATTAAGAAGAAAAGGTAAGACACAACATTTTTTCTTTTTCATTTGATAATGGTACAGCCCAAACTCTTAGCCATTCACATCTGCTGCACCGAAGTGATGTTCCTTCTTTGATTAGTCAAAAATTTTGTGGGTTTTCTATTTGTTTTCAAGATAAACAAAAGTCTTTATTAGTGTAATATTGAGAATGTACTTCTGAACTTTCATATTTTTTCCTAAGACAGATTATGTCAATTCTTCATTATATTCCATGATCAACCTGGAGATATAAATAACTAAACACATTTTACCGGCTGTATTTGCAATGTTTCCCTTTCTTATTATTCACTGTCCTAATTTTATGTTAAACCTAAAATTATCTGTAAAAGAAAACTGCAATCAGGACCTGGGTAAATAATTTCAATGTTTGACATTATACTGAATTGATCATTTCTAAAATGAGGAAAAAAAGTTATCCAAGTAGTATTTCCAAACATTTTAATTTGTAATGAGTAAACAAACAACACAATAAAAATAAGAAAGTAAGCATTATTTTAACACTGCAAATATTCATGTAAAAACAGCTGTACCTTAATTATTTATCCAGTCCTGTGAAGGCTTTCCTGACTTGTTTGGAATGGCAGACCCGTGTAACAGCTTTGATTTATATGAAACTTTAGAGATCTAGACATTGATTTAAAGACCAGTGGGAGTGAACAAGACAAGCCAATCAACACCACCACCTCACCCCAACACCTCCTTCTGTCCAACTTGCGTCAGCTCTTGAAAAAAAAAAAGAGAAGCTAAGTCAGTTTACTGTTGTACATTTGGATTAAACATCAGTTACACCAATTTCTGTTTGCTTTTAGAATTTTGGCTTTCATACAATAAAATAATCACTGAAAGTTTTAGCTTGGTTGGTGTTATTCTCTATTAAGATTTTACTAGGTTGGTTGACTGATGAATCCAGAAATATTCCATTTTCAAAAGACTTATGAATTGAAGTCAAAGCAAAACAATACAGTAACAATAGTTATGAAGTCAGATTGTTTAATGAAACATTATAATCAAAATCTCCAGAAAATATTGATTACATAGTGAAAGAGTTATTTTCTTTTGAGTTGTTGATCTTTTCAGAGAAAATTTTACAGAATGACAAACACTTCCAAATGGTACAGTTACTCAAGATGCCATGAAGTTGGAAATCACAGGCCAATATCAGCCACCACTCCTACACCAACGGCAGTGTGCTGAGTAGGCAAAAGGCTGTTTGGCATTTTAAAAGAATTTTTAAGTAGGTATTTTCTGCATTAAAAAAAATCTACTTGGCTCTCAACATGTCAGAGGTAGGGTTTTTAACTCTACCATATTTTATATGTTGGCAAATCATTTATTTATTCTGCTATTAAAATGTATCAACTAGAAACTATTCTGAAAGTGAGGCAAGAAAAACAAATCACAAACGAATCAAGAATTGAGGGTTCTTTGCCTTTTAAGTATTTATGACATGAATGAACAACCTAATAACCAATCAGAAGCAATGCTAGATTACAACAGATGTGTCAATTCCTATTTCTATAAAAGAAAACTAAACATTGCTCCTCGAGTAAGATATTCTTAAGTCGATGCAAGACATTAAACATTAAACAAAATGTGTGGTTAACAATTTTTTTTCCTTTCCAAATGTGCCCGTTTGGTCTATTAACTGTATAGTATGGCAAACTTACTTTTACTTGTCTCTTAGCTCATTGTCTATTTTTTAGAGTTACCCCATAGTTTTGTCTTTTATCAGATGAGAAGTATTGCGGTCTAGGGGAACAATGATAATAACAAATGTACTAATTTTAACGGTAGGGAAATCTCAAAAAAATTCCTTTTAAAATTTCTATTTCCATCATTTAATAGTGATGTTTCCAATTTAAGATTTCTTTCTGTTTGCAAAGTTACCAGATAAATAAAAGATTAACCATGCAAAAAATTGCAATAATTGTTAGAAAATCAAATCTATTCTGGTAAAATTTCATTTAATAGTGGGTCAATCAAACAAGAATGAATGCACTCCAATATGTTAATTTGACATTAAATTATAATATCATTTAAAATAGGGTGGAGATAAATGTATAGATCGTTAAAGTTTTACTCTTCCTAAAATCGTAAGCTTTGGCTTTGTTGTAATTCTGATCTTCAAGTATAGTAAATAATTATAGTAAATTAGCATTGGATAAAAATTAAAAGCACACATAAGAGACTTCTATTGAAGAGTTTAATCATGTTTCTTTTAAACCTACTCTACATAGCAAAATTCTTATTACAAAACTTTTCTAACACTGACTTAAAAATCAGATATATACACATGAAAACTAATTTGGCAAAAGTTAATAAATTAAAACAATTAAGTATCTGGTTCATCGTTTGACTATTTTTTTCCCTAGATCATTTGACATTTTCAGATGTGGCCAAAATTAATGAAGAAATATATGGTCTGCTCTCAACAAAACTCACGATAACTTTTCTTTCATAAGCAAAACACAGACTTAATCATTATAATTTAATGTTCTGAATATTTATTAAAATCATACCACAATGTAATCTCATGCGCATTTGCTAATAGACTTGTGCTGTTTTGAATTTTAATGCATGGCACATGCAACATTCAGTTAGGCTCATGCTTGTTTCATGTACCATAGTAGAAAGAGCTAATCATCAGAATATGGGCAGACCTTAAAAATGAATAAAATGAAAAATAGATAAGTAGTGAATAATGGAGCAAGTCTGGGAATGAGATGACAAACACTTTAACTTGACCTTCACATAAGAAATTAAAATATGTGCCACCATGTATAGATATATGAGATTTGGTCTGTGTGTCTATAGGGGTAGGGGCTGGGGGTAAGATACATCCACATAAAGGGAGACTTGGCTTCCCAGACTAGAACCTAATTAGTGTCAGCAGAACTGCACAGCATGCTCCAGGACTCCAGGAAATAAGGAGTCCCTAGGGACTGAGGACATTCAAGATTTCAGAGAGCCCACAGACCTTGAGCCAGCTATTAAAAGTCCATGTGAGATTCTAGTAGGTGGAGAGGAAAAGGAAAGACATCCTAGATGAAAAATACCCTTGTAATTCTGATCTTCAAGTATACTAAATAGTTACAGTAAATTAGCATGTTGGATTAAAATTAAAAGCTAAAAATTAAAATGCCAGAAGTATATTCTGGCAACAGTGAGAATCATTCTGGCTCCAGTAGAGACCTTCTGGAGCAGAATAGGATAACAGAATGGAATAGTACAGACTGCAAAAGGTGTTAAGTCTAGGGAACTCAGATTTTTAGTGATGAAGATCTTTTGAAAACTTCTGAAGAAAGTAAGAAAATCAGCATAGTAAAAATGTAGGGGAGATGATGGTGTGGAGGTGCTGGTGGAGGTGGAGGTGGGTGCAAGGCGGCCAGTAGGAAGGTTGACTGATAGTTTGGGTTTGGTGATGTTTGCCTATCTGAGAATAATGGCAGAAGGAAAGGTAGATGGACAAAATTTAAATTGGAACCAATGGTAATTTGACTCTTTTTCTTGTATTCCTATTTCTTTTTATCACTTTCACTAGCTCACAATGCTATGAATTTTAAGTGATCATTTTATGAAAAAACAAGAACTAGCAATAAAATCTTCATTTTCCTTACATAGAGAAAGAGAATGTATGGTGATAATTCATCCATTTCAACACCCGTTTCATCAATCTATGACTATCACCTTCAAATAGTATAGAGAAGGTCTTAGAATGTACATCCCAATGTAATGTTATCTATTGAAAATACAAGAATGTTGGCTTAAAATACAGTGATTCAGATTATACCTGTACATTGAATAAGAAATTTTCTTATACATATTTAAAATCATTGATTATATGGTTTAAAATTTCTACCTCCAACAATGACCTTAAAGAGAAAGTTCCAGCGGGATCAAGTTAAAATTAGTCAACAATTAAAAAAAAAATCTTAGACCATCATGGTATTTTGCAATGACACTGGGAGAGATAAAACTGTTGTTCTCATCATGACTATACCTAAATTTCTAATGTTAGTCATAGGACAAAATAATATTTGAAAATAAAATTTGATTGTAGCCAAATTGGAAGAAGATATTTAGAAACGGTAATGACTAAGAAACAAATTACGTATTTTTAAATACTTTTGTAATGCCTTTGTTTCTGTAGTCATTCCTTTTCTTTGCTCTCACTTCAATTTCCCTTTAGGTCATCTCCCTTTTTTCTTGCTTCCATTTCTTTTTAACTTTTCTATACAACATTGTATTTATGATGCCTTATTCTCCAAGAAGTTACCTTTTACCGTAGATTCATAAACTCAAAATCTAATTGATTTTTTTTATCACATCATAGGTAAATGTCTATCTGACCTCCCAGGTCTTTCCTAAAAAGTGGAAAATACTAGCAGGACTGCAGAAAGAAACAATATTTTGATTACTTCTTTTTAATATAGATTTCTGTCTGCCTTTTGGTTTTCAGACTTACAGTGTTAAAGAGAATTTGTGATCTTTTTTGATGCCATTGTTTTGGCACTTCAGATTCTTCATTTTATTTCTCTTTTAATATAGATACTTGCAAAAAAGAAAAATAGAGAAAATCCATAGAAAAACGTTACCGAAATCTTCCTAAATTATTCAAATAGCAGAATTCTCTGCCATGATAAAGGGGAGTCAAGCACTTCTATACCTGAGCTGTCATATTATTTGTATCACTTGTAAAGTAATGAAAACTTAGGTACACTATAGGCATCTCTTTACATGGTTCTGTAATTATTAACCTCAACTTACAAAATAAAAAATTGGAAATAAAAGAAGAGATAATTAAATGTTACCCCCCCATAGCCACATATAAAATTAATTGCAAACAAAGAAGTAAAGATTAATAATTTTCTAATTTGCTTTGGCAAAGCCTCTCAGATTTCCGTGGAAGCTTGAGCCACTTCTATTTTTTTTAAGACACCAAATATACATATATATCTTTACATTGTTTTAATCCAAAATGGGATTACTAAAATGTAGTGCATTTTAAACATTTCTATTTAACAAAACAACATCTTAACACACATACAATACAAATGACTACATGATTAGGATCATTTGATGATACCTTCAAAAAATCTAAATTTGCGACCCTCCCAAATATGAAGCCCCAAAGAGCTTTCAGCCCAGGCCCCTGGGAGAGGCTCTGATTTTCCATTCTAAGAAACCCCGCCAAGTGAAATGCAATGACCCACAAGTTTTGAGGAAATTGCTTAGCTGATCGCACGCCCCTCTCTTCAACCCAACCTAAACCACCTTTACAGTTATATAATGGAGCATTCTGGAAATGTTTGAATAGTCAACTACTATGTTGCAAAATTAGCAAACAAGTTTGGTTCAGGTTGACAAATTTATTGACTTTGCCACAGACCTAAATAGAAAATTGCTTTTAGCCTCAGCTGACAAAACAAGAAAATTAAATTAAAAAAAAAATCTGGTTAGACAACAGCCCGTGATGTCTATATTTTGCCTCTGCCTTTCACCTTTGAAAAAGATCCTTCTGGTCCATTTCATTTATTGATCCCACACTGAAATGATGCAATGAAAAGTATCACAAGTTCATTTCAGGCTTCCACCTAAGCAGAAATGAAATGTAACAAGGTCTATAGGACTTATGGGTGATTACAACTTAAATAATGTACTGAAATTCTAAATGTTAAATTAGAACTTTTAGGAGCTTGCTTTAAAGAATAATTTCTAGCCTTTAAAATGCCTGCTTCAGAAAACAGCACTGCTAAGAGATGTATAATTATAATAAGTATAACAATACTTCCTGAAAACTGACTCACCTTGTTAACGTAAGTTCTTCATACAGAATACATATTATGGCAGTGCTGGGCTGGGTTGACTCTCTAGTTCATAGCAATTGATAGTTTAAAAAATTACATTCTTCTTAGATCACAGCATATTAATTTCCATGACTCTCTTTCATACTCCTGCCTGTCCCTACCGGAACAATTCTGATGCATTTTGATTTTGTAATTTCATTAGTGATTGGACTTTGTAAACCTGTTATCATCTTGCTTAAATTTGGACTTTCGGTAGTTTAAGCTGTGACCCAATATGCTGTGTGGATAGACTTTAAAAGCAAGTGGGCCCTCCTAAATGGTGATAATGCTAACATATGCTTCAAAGAATCAGGATCCCTACTAACTAAAGATATGTTCAGGCTGGCCTTTTTACTATCCTATCCAGAATGTTAGAAATAAGAAATGCATGTTCACTAGAAAATGTCTTTCAAAGGAATCTGAGCAGAGAGAGAGAAATAATAGTGTCATTGACATTTCCTCATTCACTTTTTAATGAACTCGGGAGGATTTCCGAGTCAGGTCTCCTCAGTAGAGAAGAGGGCAGGCTTCTGCCTGAAAAGCTTATTTCTACTGCTGGACTCCAAGCAACTCCCAGGTAGGGCCATGGTGTAGTCAGAGCCCTTCACAGGGACACTTGTTGCCTAATGCACCCATTCTTCACCTCAAGAGTTTGCAGTGCCCAGCATGGGACATTAACTGAGCTTTCTGTACTTTATGGTTGCTTTAGTTAGGAATTATAATTCTTGGAAGGCTGGGTATAAAATTGGTAGCACCAGTCTTTCTTTAAATATAGGAAAAATAAATTCAGAATAGAATGCAATTTCTATTCAGAAAAGTAAATGTTTTGACTTCATTTGGTGGGACAGCAGCAGAGGGCAGACTTTGGACAGATGGTATATTTAGGTCTGGGGATGGATTCAAGTATGTTTAGATGGCCGATTTGCAGTAATTATAAGTAATCTCCTTTTTTGTTTACCTTGATTAATATTAGACTATGCCTCGCGCATAATAGGTACTATATAAACACTGAATGAATGAAAATCTTTATTAAAGGCACTGATTCAATTTGTGCATTCAAAATCTTTCTTTAAAACTTATTTATGTATGAGGTTGCAGCAAGAGACATTCTAATAATTATTCAGTTGATGGGTCCTGCTATATATTAAAATGTTCCTTCTTATCCTCAGAGCCAATTGTGAAATGGTAAATATTCATGCTATATGCAAGGACCCATTAGTTGCTTTAGAGAGAGCTACCTTACTTCAGTATTAAGCAGTAATTACAAATGCTGTGTTCAAGAAAATAAGGACATAGGGCAATTATAATTAAAATAAGTTATAAATGGTGAGATAGAAAATCTAATAATAATAAGGTCCCTATGTTGTTTCAAAGATTATGTTGTTCTCACTCATAAGTGGGAGTTGAACAATGAGAAGACATGGGCATAGGGAGGGGAACATCACACACCGGGGCTGTCGGTGGGTAGGGGGCTAGGGGAGGGATAATTACATTAGGAGAAATACCTAATGTAGGTGACAGGTTGATGGGTGCAGCAAACCATCATGGCATGTGTATACCTATGTAACAAAACTGCACATTCTCCACATGTACCCCAGAACTTAAAGTATAATATAAAAAATAAATAAATAAAATAAAATAAAAATTATATACACAACATATAAAAATATATGCAAAGAGAAATCATGTATATCAAAATGTTAATCGTGGTTATTTCCAGAATGTGGAAATATAGATAGTGTCTATTTTATTTAATTTATATTTGCCGGCTAACCTTTAAAAAATACAGATTACTTTTATTATCAAAAAAGAATAAACATAATTAGAAACAAAAGCAACAAAACAAAGAGTTCCTATCTTAGGTTTTTCAACAATTGTTAATCAAATCCTGGGCATTAGCCACTAGCTAAATCTCTAGTTTGGGGTACTTAACCAGCAAACAACTCCCTTAAAAAATCTTTGATTCTGAATGGGCATTTATGAGCTATTTAGAATCTAGATAAAATTATACATCTCCGGTTTGTTCTGAAAGAATAGGAAAAAAATGATTGTTTTTTCCCCATCTGCAAGAGATATTCTAAATAGATCTCAGAATATTGTTGAGAAAAATGGGCATATAATATTTTTTACAATGCTGTGAGATAATCAGTTTCTATTATGGCAGAATAAAGAATCATCTCATTCATTCAACAAATATTACTGAACACCTACATGTGCCAGATTTTATGCTAAGGGCTAAGGCAAAAAGAGACAATTAAAAAATAAAAGACCCAATCTCTCCTCTCAAGACCTAGTCTTTCAAGTGAATTCATTGCTTATGTAGTTCATGATGATGTAACAGGATGCACAAAATGCCCATGACATCTCAGGGGCAGGAGAAGTGTGGCACCCAACTCAGTTTGAAAGGGGCAGAGAAGCTACTGGAGGAAGTAACAGCTGGGCTAAAGCTGAAAGAACAAATAGAAGTTGGCAGGAGAAATGCGATGGGGAGCAGACTGCAGGCAGAGCAGATGGCACAAGCAAAGGCAAGGAGGCAAGAAGCAGTTACTGGCAGCTGGGTGTTTCTGAAAGAATGGAAAACACCACTGGAAAGGTCAGTGCAGGGATCACAGAGGGCTGTGGATACCATGTCTTTTCTTTGTTATGTTTAATTCATATGAGTTCATTAAAAAAGTCCAGCTCAGCAGTTCCACATAGAGCTTGAGATTTCAGATACATGAAGAAAATGTGTTTTGTTAGAAATTGTGATAATAAAGGTTACTGCAAACAGTAAAAACCACCTGGGTAGCATGAGGCAATCCTTCTTACATTGCATCCCTAGAGAGAGTGTTTATGTGGACCTGGTCCTCTGCTTTGTGTTTGGACCATCAGGATTATTGTATTAGGCTAAGAACAGAAAAGCTTAGGTTCATGAAGTATTTTGCTTCAAATGATGTAAACTATGTCAAAAAAAAGCTAATTGCAAGTCTTACAGGAGTTGAATATTTAACTATAGAAATCCTGACTCTTTCTTCCTAGATATTTGAAGTTGATTTTTTAAGTTAGACTCTAAATTTCAACATATTTCAACTTGTGTTAATTATTTTAAAATCCACCTAAGTGAAGATCAATGCTTAAGTTAATTATATATGAGCAATTTTCCAGTAATATTAATTAATATCTTAATTTGCAAGCATTTATATTCCTTAATTAGTTCTTAATAGGGTCTAGTATAGTGTTACAAGTAACAGTTGAAAGACTGATATGTGCTTATTTGGGTGGGTAATCTGATTTTTACATGTGAATAAGACAATCATATTGACTTAAATAGTTTTGCTTGCATCTTTTCTTTCTCTTTAAATTAAAGGCTGATGGCATTTCCTTTGATGTTTGCTTAAGACTTTTAGCATTAGCTTTTTCTGAGGAATCCTGAGAGGAGCTTCACTGTTTTTGTCTTGAAACTGTCTGTTCATCCCTTTTTATCTACATGAGAAGTCTTCTGAAACCCTATTGATCTGAATGTCTGAACATGTTCTCTTCTGTTATGCCAACACTCAGTGCTGGACTTTGATTCAGAAGATCTGGGTTCTAATTCTGACTCCATTAATTACTAGCTGTGCTATCAACAACTTGGCAAACTGTATGAGCTTTTTTCTCATTTATAAAATAGTATATAGTTCCTAGGGTGACTACAGAACTATTGGTGGCAGCAGAAAAAATGTACACATTCTTTTATTTTAGTAAATTAAAGCAAGGAATTTTACAAACCTAAAATAAACTATAAACATGACTGGAGTTCAAGCTAGTCAAATTTCTTTCTCCCTGTGGAACTCTTTTTTGCCATTGTTTGGATTAAAAACCTTAACAATGTCAATAAGTAGTAATTACACTTAAAAAGGGGTCAGAGAAATATCAAAGTGGTCATCCGAAAGAAATGTTGGGCATAAAATTCTGACATGTCGATATGAAATCTCAATTCTGAATGTTTCAATTGCACTAATTCTCCTCAGCAAAATTTTCACCAAATGTGAGTTGGAATGAGCTGTCTTTAGTATTTTTTTAATTCCCTTTCCTGTTTTTAATGAATTAGTCAATTAACCAATTATTCCATCAGTGAGTAATCTTTGAATATCTATTATGCACCCAGAATGGTTGACATCAGTGTCTCTATGTCTTTTGGCTTTCCTTCTGCTTCCTCACATTGGCCCTGTTTTATTCTGACTGACCATAAGCCTTAAGATAACCTGGGAGCGTTACAGCTGAGCTGATATTCACAAGAGTTCTGTTGACATATACATATGTACATTAATTTATTAATTATATGTTATATAAACAAAGAGATCTGCATACCTATATCTATGTCTGTATTTATGTTTATTACAAAGCACAGTCCTTTATTGTCTGTTCAAATGAGCTCAGCTTTCATCCTGTGTTCAGATGCTATGTTCCTCTAAGTTCGTTATTGTTTTCTCGCTGTAATTCCGAACTCTTTTTCTCAAATATGGATCTGCCCAGTGAAATGGAGAACACATTGACTCTGGAGTTCAAACTCAAGGATTCGGATCCAATCCCCACTCTGCTGCCTAGGAGCTGAGAGACCTTAGATAAGTCAAGTTAACCCCTTCCTCCTTCGTGCTGTCTGTGCCTCTTGCAAGCCTCACTGTTGAGCTTAAGGGTTGCACTGTAACATATTTGTTTACATGCCTGCCCTTCTAGACTCTGAAGTCTTCAAACACAGACACTGTGTCTTATTCAGCACAGCACAGAGTCAAATAGTAGATTCTGGAGCTCCACTGCTTAGACTTAAATCCAACTTCTGTCTTTTATCCTGTCTGACTTTGGGCAAGTTATTTGCCATTTCTGTGCCTCAGTTTCCGCATCTACAAAAAGGAGATAATAATAGTGCCTACCTCACAGTGCTGTTATGAGGATTAAGTAAGTTAATATTTGTAGAGCATTGAGAAGAGCATCTGGCACATAGTGAACATTTGTGAGCATTTGTTATACATGCATATTTAAAGAATTGTCTCCGACTTCAATACCTAATATGATACCTATTTAATAAGTCTTTTTTGAATAAGTAAAGTCATGCAAATATTCCAGAACTCAGTTTTCTCTTTAATACTGGGTCTAATGAAAACTTAGACAAGGTTATAGTGAGGGTTAAATGAGGTATTGGATATACAGCATTATAAACATACAAGGTATTTCTATTGTTCTTTTTTATAAAAGTGAAATAACATTAGCAAAATAGATTATAGAATTAAATTAGCTTCAACACTTTTTGCTTTGAAAGTGTATTGTTACTGTGTATTAGACTATTATTTCACTTGTTATACTATTGGTTGGCACTGGGGAAAAGGTGAAAAATGTTAGGATTTGACCCTGACCCCTGGAATCTCAGAAAACAACCTCATAACAAGGCACAGTTTGCAATATGTGTTTGTTTAATATTAACCAACCTGTGAAGCTGAACAGCCCCATGGTACATATTTATCCCTGAACCTGTCATCAGCGCCAGTGTTTAAACATGCAAGTGTACTGGCAGATTTGGGGGGTTGGTTGGCTTTGCTTTGGGTTAATCTTTTTTGTGAGATTGATAAAACATGAAGACCCAAAGATGTACCACGACACACTTTCCAAATGCTAAAGTAAGTGACCTACATTTCACTTACACTGTACCATTTGATGTTGCTGAGCATTTTAGTACTAATTGCCAAAACAGCCACACAGTTTTGGTCTAATCACATTCAGTAGAATCAAATATAAGACGTTTTTAATCATTATGAATCAGTGCACGGATTAGCTGGCAGCAAGAATGGATGACTGGCTCTCTTTGAGGCAGTTTCTTGATCAAACAAGACAACATGCTTGTCTTGGACAAGATACATGGGAATCTCCCATCTTTACATCTCTTAAATTCAAGGCAGTCTTGCAAGCATGCATACATGCTACTTCTCATTAATTTGAGGTTAACCTGGTTAAGATTGCTTAGAATTTGAGTTGAAGACTAAAAGGCTGTGGTGTCAAATACTTTATTAGGTCCAGTTTCACTCATTCTTTGAGATTTAGAAATGAGGAGTTTTATTCATTTCAGTGTGCAGAAATAGATCACGTACCATGGCTTTGTGGCATGAGTTTTCACCTAAAATGCTTAAAAAACAATTTTCTTCCAAAGCTTTGCATTATCTCATGTAATCACAGTTATTCTATGTTATGGCTGCTAAAATTATTTGAGAATAATTGAATAGAAGATGTATATGAGATAGTATACTGTATTAACTAGATTTTTGGGCAAAATGACTTTTCAAGGATTATAAATGGCTAAAGGATATATATACACACACACAGAGAGAGAGAGAGAGAGAGAGATTGAGAATATGAATCATATTGAGATGGCCTTCCTTTTATCTCTTGAGTAGACTGGTAAATTAAGACCACTTTTTGCTTGTTATTCAACTCCTCCCTTCCTCTCTGCCATCCTTCCCTTTCTTCCTTTTTTATTTTTGCACAGAGCAGTAACTTAGTAAAGAAGGCATGTGTCTAGTTTATTTACTTTTCTTCAATGAGATAATTTACAACCTTAGAACATGGCCTGGGATAGAGTAAGAGCTAAATAAATATTAGTTGCTGTTGTTGTTGGCTGTATATTTTTAAATCAGTGGACTCCATAAAATAGCCTAGGCACACAATATTTTAAGGAAATCTATTCATAAGCAGTAGATTATTTTGAATTCAGAACAACGATCAAATATTAAATAACTAAACTCCAATTCAAAAATTTAATTCTGTTTTCTTGGCTAAAAATCAGATGACAAATTTAATTCGTAGGCCTCCAGGCAAACATTTCAGGAATGGTTCCCAACTTTTGTTATTAATAATATTAACAGGTCCCCAGGAGAGATGGCTTTCTTTAGTAGGTCCCTTAAAATATCCAGCCACTTGGGCATTAGCATTCCTTGTCTTGTGTTAACTTGTTAAGGAGTTAACGTTTCATACATAGAAAGCCCTGAAAAAATATATATTTAAAGAGAAATGCTGACATGGTCTTAATTCCTCCAGCACTGCTGCAACATCTGTTAACTGTAGTCTGACATTTAATAAAATATATGGACTTGCCATAGCAATGTCTGCAACACAAAGAGTATATGTGTTTCTAAGATAAAGAAAACTTTTTCTTTTAAAGAAACATACAAAAATATGTTAGTGATAGGTACCAATGAGATATTCTGCAAAATGGAAATATGTATAGCAGCAATATTTTAATATGAGACCATAGAATACTTCTAAACCCTTACAAAATTTCTAAGTTACTTATTATTATTACTTTACAAAAGGAATCTTAAAGGGTAATATTTGGATGCATAATATTGACTCTGGCAAAAAACACAAAACCATACATGTAAGAATTTTGGGTCATGACTGTCACTAGAAAAAGCATAATACATAAATATAATGTCTTTATTTTCTTTTGCCTGACACTTTCTGTATGTCTGAAGTATAATTTGTGAAAAGTGAACCTCAAAAAACTTTAAAAAACAGACAAAAAACATTCTATACCTATTTCTAAAGTATATGCATAAAACGTTGCTTCAACTTCTATAGAAATAAAAATATGAGCAGTTGATTAGGCCTTCTTTCGGCCTAAACCTTATAGGGAATTTGAAGCCTACCACACTTGACTGTTTCCCCATTTTCCCTATTTAGAAGGTGTGCACTCATTTATTTTTGCTCAGTTAATTCTAGTGGAGAATAAAGGAGTAATAAAAAATGTATTCACATGGCTACTGAACGGTTTTCTAAGTTTTTTTGCAAAACAAAATATTTATAATGGTACAAACTCAGAAATATATGCATATATATTAGTCTTACTGAGAGAATTACAAAGGGGCACCAAATAGGCTTTTAGTTTCAATTCTGATGAAAAATTCAGAAAGTAACTATGTAGGAAGTAACAGCTCAGAGGTGTTGGGAGATCTTGGCATAGAATAACCTCTTACCCAGTTGAGGGAATCAAATTCCTGAAAAGTCCATGACCGGAAAATTTCAGGTTGAGTAGCTTAATAGCTTAAGGGGAAGCTATGGTTTATGCAGTTGGGGCCAGGCTTGTGTATATCTGTAAAACATTTTCACACAAATAAAAGTAAAAAAAAAATCACCAATGATATTTTTACATAGTTTTAAGTGGCAATAATAAATACAATTAAATTTTGAGTTCCCACCTTTTGCTCACTAAAAAAGTTTCTAGAGTGGTTCTGTACAAGAGTTCCAACAGCAGCAAACTCATACGACTTTGTTGTAGATAAACACATACCAGGGGAAATGTTTGGCCTTTTTCTATCAAGACATCCAATGCCTTTTTGATTTTATGGATTAGAGGAATTGTCTCCTGCTTGCTAACTCCCAGTGTTGGTTCAGGAACAGGACTCACTTAGATGCTTGACAGGGAGAAACTTCTGATAACTTTAATTGACCTACTAGGTCTAGATGAGTAGATATTTCTCAAGCTTGTTCCTCTGCCTCTCAAAGCAGAGATTTTTAACCTGGTGCACGAAAACGATATCACAAGGTACAAATTGCCAACCCTTCTTGCACTTATTGTTGCTCCCTCCCCTCAAACCAAAACCCATTTCTAAGGCCTTACCTGAAGCCCCAGGAGCCTCTTATGTCTTCTAAGCCTCTAGACAAAAGGATCTCCTCTCACTGTGCTTCCATTTATATTCCCTTTCTATCAGTGAGCCCCTGGGTCTTACTCTTTTTCTCTTAATTATTCTTAATCAGACTGACTGGGATTTGCATATGTGATGTTAAATTCATGCAACTTCCTAAAAGATACATTGAAGCAAATTCATACTATGATTTTTGCATAGCTGACTGCAGTTAAAATTAATTCCTATTAGTAAAATTACTTAGATATACTAATAAAGTAATAGAAAATTATTATTAATAAAGGTTATATGTTCTTTAAAAATATTTTCTAGTATAGGTGAATCGAGTAAACATAAAGTTAAATTTGCTTATTTTTTCAAGAGTTGAATAGAATAAAGAGAAATAATACAAAAGTGAGAAGATGACAGATTTTTGTAAAAGTTTACTTTTGACTTTCGTCTTGGGAAAATAAGACCTGCATGTTCATCTGTCATTGTAGTAGGGAGAGCATGTAAGTGTGACCTTCATAATCCATGCTAGCATTTGTTTCTTATGAGATAATCCAATGGTTTGTGTCTTGCTGTCACTCATCTTCTGGGAGTATTCTGTAAACTATTGGTAGGTTACAGGGGCATGTCAGTGAGTTCTGCCACACTAGAGTCTTAAGAGAAGCAGCTTAGACAAAACCTATGAACCACCTCTATATGAGTCATATTTTCATTCATTCCAAACCAGTTCCCTATTTTATTTAAATATTATTTATATGCTGATTATTTTAGCTAAATCAGATTTGCAGAATGAGAAAAGCAAGTAAATTGTTCCTTAAACATGATTTTTCATGATCCTTGGCAAAAGTATTATAATCTAGACCCCAAAATTAAAGGCCTGATTACTTAGTTTTGGTAATATAGTACAACTCATTTTTACTTCTTTATTATGAAAAAACTTAAATTTAAACATAAGTAGATGGAATAATATAAGGAACCCTCAGCTGGCATTATCCAATATCAACCGTGGCCAATCATTGCATCTAAACCACTGTGCCCCCTCTCCCATTATTTTAAGGTAAATCCCAGATACATAATTGCATAATAAATATTTCTATGTATATCAGTAATAGAAAAATACTTTTAAAATGTAGCCATGTGGGACAATTTTAAAAATCAAAACAACACTTCGTGTTTACTGGTTATATCTTGCAATCTTACAGAAAGTTGAGCAAGTGCCTCTGGGTGAGTAGACCAGTACATTTTGAAACTTGATTGAAAGGACACTTCAGACAGGCTGAGTTCTTTCAGGAAGAAATGTTAGGTAAATCATGGGTATTAAAGTGGAATTGATCAAAATTAGGCAACATATACCCTGGAGGATCCTCAGGGCAACAGAAGAAGAAATGACAATTTGCAATTAAAAAAAAAAGGGAATCAATTTTATGAGGGTTAGATTGAAGAAGGCAGAATTTTGGAGTTTGAGAATGACATTTTAAAAGTCATGTAAATCAACACAATTCAGAATATGGGTAATTCTGTAAGACAACTAGATTTCATCATCAAATAAATCGTAAGATGTGGAAAAAAGACATGAGAAGTTATTAACTCTGAGGACTGAAAGAGACTTAAAAGACTTATCAACCAATGAGAGTGAGAACCCTGTTTGGATTCTGATTCAAACTAACTAAGGGGAGGGAGGCGGAGAGAGAGAGAGAGAATATGAGAAATAAATGAACACCGCATGAATAATTGATAATATTAAGAAAATGTTGGTTTGATGAATATGCTAATTACCCAGATTTGATCATTACACATTATATATATGTATCAATATATCATTCTGTACCAATTATTAAATACCAATTAAAAGTTAAAATAAGAAAATAAATGTTGGTTATATTTAAGATGTGATGATATTTTAGTTATTCTTAAAGAGTTCTTTTCTTTTTGAGATACATAGTGATCATTCATGGATCAGATTATATGATGACTTAGATCGTCTTGGAAATAATTTAGTAATGATTGTGGTGGGGTAGCAGAGGAGAAAAGATGTGAGTATAGATAAACTACAACAGACAAGTATTGATTATTGTTGAAACCAAGTGAAGCTGGAGATTCAGTACACTATTCTCTGTACTTGGGAATGTTGAAAAATTTCCCAATTGAAAAGATTTGTTTAAATTTCCTAGTTTGGAACTACTACACATAGTTTTCTTGATAGTTCCCTCGAAAGTTTGAAAGAAGAAAGAAGATACTACAAATTCTTTCAGTCAACCAGAAGTATTAATTAACTAGCACTCTTGAGTTGTGCCATTATAGATGAAATTTATAATGATGACTCCGAGGCACTCTGAAACATTGAAAAGTTAAATTATGTGCAACAAAATTTTGATTTTAAAGTGGGCCTCACTGTGTTGTTTTAACAGCTTTATTGAGGTATGACTGATATACAACAAATTACACATACTTAATGTATACAACGATGAGTTTGGACATGTCTATACACTTGTGAAACTGTCACCATGGTCAATGTAATAGATATATCCATCACCTTCAAAAGTTTCTTTGTGTCCTTTTGTTTAGTTTTGTTTGTGATAAGAACACTTAACATGAAATCTACCCTATTAACAACACTTTCGTGCCTAACGATAGGCATTATGCTATACAGAAGATCTCTAGAACTAACTCATCTTGCATAACTAAAACTTTGTGCCAATTTAAGAGCAACTCTCCATTCCCCACTTCTTCCAGCCCCTGGTAACCACCATTCTATTCTCTGCTTCTGAGTTTGACTACTCTAGCTACTTCATATAATCGGAGTCATGCAGGATTTGTCCTTCTGTGACTGGCTTATTTCACTTAGCATATTGTTCTCCAGGTTCATCCATGTTGTCACAAATAGCAGGATTTCCTTCTTTATCAAGGCTGGGTAATATTTCATTTTATGTAAATACACCACGTTTTCTTTATCTATTCATCTGTCCATGGACATTTGGGTTGTTTCCATAACTTGGCTATTGTGAATAGCGCAGCAATGAACATAGGAGTGCAGGTATCGCTCTGAGATTTTGATTTCAATTCTTTTGGATATATACCCAGAAAGCGGAATTGTAGGATCATATAGTGGTTCTATTTTTAATTTTTTAGGAACCTCCATGCTGTTTTCCATATTGCCTGTACTAATTTATATCCGCACCAACAGTGTACAAGAGTTCCCTTTTCTCCATATGTTTGCTAACATTTGTTATCTTTTGTGTTTTTGATAATAGCCATCCTAATGTGTGTGTGGTGATATTTCATTGTGATTTTAATTTGCATGTCCTGATGATTACTGATGTTGAGCATCTTTTCATATACCTGTTGGCCATTCGTATGTCTTTTTGAATAAATGTCTATTCAAGTCCTTCGATCCTTTTTTAAATCATGTTATTTGTTATGTAGGTGTTCCTTATATATTTTGGATATTAATTTCATCAGATACATGGTTTGCAAATACTTTCTCCCATTCCATAGGTTGCCTTTTCATTCTATTGATTATTTCCTTCGCTGTGCAGAAGCCTTTTAGTTTGATGTAGTACTGCGTGTCTATTTTTGCTTTTTTGCCTGTGCTTTTGGTGTCATATCCAATAAATCACTGCTAAGACCAATGTTAAAAAGTTTTTCCCTATGTTTTATCCTAGGAGTTTTACAGTTTCAAGTCTTACATTCAAGTTTTTAATCCATTTTTAGTTTTTTGTTGTTTGTTTATGATGTAAGATAAAGGTCCAATTTCATTCTTTTGCATGTGGATATACAGTTTTCCCAACACCATTTGTTGAAGAGGCTATCTTTTCCCTATTGAGTGTTCTTGGGACCCTTGTTGAAGATCAGTTGGCCATATATGTGTGGGCTTACTTCTGGGCTCTCTATGCCATTCTATTGATCTATCACTCTCTTTATGCCAATACCATACAGCTTTTGTTGTCTTGTTTGTTTTTTGGTACCATATTTTTTCAGTTACTATAGTTTTGTAATATATTTTGAAATCAGGAAGTATGATGGCTCCAGCTTTGTTCTTTAATAAAATCACTTTGGCTATTTTGAGTCTTTCATGGTTCCGTATAAATTTTATGATTATTTTTCCTATTTCTGTAAAAATTGCCATTGGGATTTTGATGAGGACAGCATCGAATTTGTAGCTCACTGTGGATAGTATGGGCATTTTAACAATGTTAAGTCTTCCATTCCATTAACCCAAGATGTGTTTCCATTTATTTTCTGCTTTAATTTCTTTCATTGACCTTTTATAGTTTTCAGTACATAGGACTTTTACCTCTTTAATTACGTTCATTCCTAAGTATTTTATTCTTTTTGATGTTACTATAAACGTGATTGTTTTGTTAATTTCCTTTCAGAATAGTTCATTGTCAACATATAGAAATCTAACTGATTTTGTATGTTGATTTTGTATCCTGCAACTTTACTGAATTTGCTTACCAGATTCAAGAGTTTATTGTGGGGTCTTTAGGATTCTTCTACATGTAAGATCATGAAATGTATGCATATGAAATGTGCATATATGCACCACACCCCTTAATTACTTTTTTTGACATCTTTGGGAGGGTGTTATTTTGACACACACGTACACATAGGGTTCCAATCACTTAACAAAGGGTAATTATTTAAGATACAGTCACAGGAATAGAATAAAGCTAGAATCTCTTACCAAAAATAAAATCTGTGCCAAACATACATATTTTTATGAGACCTAAGATGGGAAGACTCCTTCTATTTGTTTCTATCTCAGTGGGTGGGCAACTGGAGATTCTCTCTTCCTAGTTGATAGGCATAAAGGGACCCAACCCCTTCTTATGACAGCAATTAGGGTTGAGAGACAACTTACTCAAAGACCAAAGCTAATAAGGTCCTGGCATGATAGCTGAGCCAAAACTCACAACCCACTGTCTAACTTCTCAGCCCAGCTCCTAAGACAGTCCATCATCACTGGGCACCTACTTTATGTTGAACATGATTCATAAGATAGGATCCCTGTCTCCAAGACACATGGAACTGAACTGGAGAGCTGAGGCAAATAGAGTAGGTTTTGTATAGGAAGAATGGTGTGACTTCAGAGACAGAAGAGTGGATTCCAGGCAGGGGACATGGGATCAGAAGTTTGACCTTGGAAACAACAAACAAGAGTCTACTTCAGCTAAAATAGAATGTTTGTATAGAGTTTGGCTGATGTTGATCTTGACTACCAGATTAAGAAGTTTAAACTTTAAGGAATTTTGGTATAAAGAATAATGGAAAGCATTATATTTGGTTTAATTCTTCAATGTGGATACCATGATAATATTATGAAATAGTTTTAAAGTAATTATGCAACATACCCAGTTTAACATATAGTTTAAAAGTAATTATACAATGCACATAAGGCATTTCTATTTTACTTTTCTTTCAAAAACTGCATTACTTCCCTTTAAAGAAAAAGCTTTAAAAAATCAGAAAACAACCCTCCCATCACCCTGTAAAAAACAATGCCTGCAATGTTGAGCATCATAGTCAATATATTTACATTTCTTATCACACCTTCCTAATGACTGTCGTCATTAGTCAAATAAGTAAACAGTATAAGAGCGGTATGCGAAATTCAGTGGGTCTTTTGTTTGGTCTTGTGACTTACAGAGAAGTGTTCATTCCCTCAAGTTTATAGGATTAAATTATCTGCCCTGCCCACACACACAGGAGATATGACCCAGAAGAACAGCCTGCAAAGCAATGTGAGATATCTAATGTTTACTTAAAATAAAATACATTATAAAGACAGCACAAATGATTCTATTCCATTTCAAAAGACTCAGAAAAGCAGATCTGCCTATGAAAAGAGTTATAAATTATTTTAGCTGTGATGTTTCTTCATGTTGAGACTTTGGAACCACCATTGCCAGCTACACTCCATCCTTTCCCAAGATTTAGGACAAGGAATATTTTTCTGGTAACAGAAATCATTAAAACGGAGACTCAGGGCAATGCATTCAGTTAAACTCAAGTCTAGTCAGGGCTCCAGACTGACTGTTTCGTTCTGTGAATTGACAATATGTCTCTGAAATTCCAGAATGTGAAATTCTGAAACCTCAATGGGATATTTACAAATGCTTTTGGATAGTAGTGGATATTTTGTTCTCTTCTCTCTTTGGAGGTGGGAGGAATTCTTCAATGGGTATGGGCTGAAGGGAGGGATTTAGCCTAAGTCTTCCAGGTACTATTCAGAAGTGATGCATTTCCCTTGGCTAGTTACAGCCTCCAGTTTCAAGGTTTCTCATGCTTGTGAGCATGCAGATAAAGAATAACATTTCATTTTAAAACCTGATTTGAAGGGACCTCTGGGAGACCTCCTCCCAGCAGCAGATGAGGTGGAGGTGAAAGTAGTGTAACACTGACAGTCTCTGAACCTGAACATCTGCCCTTGATAGTTGCCCTTGGGCTAAAGATGCTGTTTTGGGCTCTGGGTGACCCCTGTCAAACCCAATAGCTACTCACTGTCATTTCCAGCCATGCCACTGTCCCTCAGTTGGCAGTATGTGTCTGAGCATAGATTGGCAGGGAACTTCCGATTGCAGAGGCATTGTTTTGATTCATTTCAAGAACTCTGAAATGTCTTAACTAAGGTAAAGTAACAGATTACTGTACCAATGTAAAAATTTTAAAAGGTACTAGATTTTATACCTTATTGTCTAAGTACATACTTTTTTTCTGTCCTGTTCCTTTTCTCCTTTCCAATCCTCCAGTGTTTTAAATGAAGATGGAATGTATACATCCTTTTGCCCTAACACAAACAAATGTCATTTTGAAAATAAAAATATTCACATTTCGTTCTCATACTTTTCACCTCTTCAAGTGCCCTCAAGTACCTCCTTAATCCCACTGAAGTTCCAAGTTTCACTGATTTAAAAAGCAAAGGAAAATGTGCAGCACTAGATAGAGTCAAACAACTGGAATGCTACTTAGCATGAAAAACGACCAAACTATCCATCTACTCAATAACTTGCATGGATCTCAAGAGCATCAAGTTGAGTGTAAAAAGAAAAAAACTCAGTCTCAAAAAGACCACATGCAGTATGATTCTATTTATATAACAGTTTCAGAACGATGAAAATATAGAGATGGAAAACAAGTGGTTGCCGGGGTAGCGAGGAGCAGGTGGAGATAATGATAAAGAGGTGGAACAGGGGAGATCTTATGCAAGATACAGGTGGAAGTTCTGCATCTTGACAGGCCTATAGTGGGTCAGATTGCACAAATCTACACATGTGGCAAAATGGCATAGAAACTATACACACGTTATTCCAATGTCAGCTTCCTGGGTTTAATATTATACTAAAGTGTGTCAGATGTAACCACTGGAGGAAACCAGGTGAAAGGTTTAGGTGGCCTCTCTGTGCAACTGGATGCAAATATATAATTACTTTAATATACAAAGTTTAAATGTCAGCTTCCTGGGTTTAATATTGTACTAAAGTGTGTCAGGTGTAACCACTGGAGGAAACCAGGTGAAAGGTTTAGGTGGCCTCTCTGTGCAACTGGATGCAAATCTATAATTACTTAATATACGAAGTTTAAATGTCAGCTTCCTGGGTTTAATATTATACTAAAGTGTGTCAGATGTAACCCCTGGAGGAAACCAGGTGAAAGGTTTAGGTGCCTCTCTGTGCAACTGGATGCAAATCTATAATTACTTTAATATACAAAGTTTATATATATATATATATATATATATATATATATATATACACATATTCTTTACAGATGCCTCTGTACAGAAAGAATAATGAAATACAGCATAGTGGCACATGCCAAAAATGTATCAGATACCTTCTTTAAAGCATACTGTTACTAAAGAATTACTGAAGTATTGCTTCAAAAGATAAGAAGGAATAAAACAGTAATGACTGCATTCTCAGGACTGCAATAAAATAGCTCTGTTTTCCAGTGTTCTCAACCTTTGGATTGCTTTTCAGGCATTCACAAAGCAAAGTTGGAAACACGAACCCTTTTAGTTAGATCACTTTAACAATAGAGGTCAGTTTGGTCATACGGTTTTAAAGAATACTCTGCATCCATGAAACACATTCCTCCCATTTGGAAAAATTCCAGAAACAAGACTATAGCCTGAACAGCACTATCTAGCATGCACGAAACGCTTCTTAAAAGCAAGGACTGTCACAGCGTCTTTTCTTAATGAATCCCTCCCACCCACCTCGTTTTTCAGTGCTTTGCAGTATGTCTTTTTCTCTTTTCCCTTCCACGTTCATCTCACCCACTCTCCTGGACCCTCTAACCTAGTTGCCACGCAAAAGCAGCAAGCAAACCTGTGTGAGTGGGGTGTCCCGAGGCGGCAGCCTCCCGCGATCCTCCGTGCACGCCACCACCCGGCTCATGCTCCAGGCGCTGCGCACACCCCAGTGGCCGCCCAGGACGTGCAGTCACTGGAGAGCTCCCAGCCACGCCCCTAGATGCTGCTGGGCGGCCTTCAGGAGTACCAACATTGCAGACAGAACAGCGACCCATCCCGCTGTAAGCCAAAGTTGCCTGTTGGTAAATTGCGTCTTTTTTCTTTTTCTTCAACATCTTTATAGTACCGCGAGTGTACCCAGTGTTATTAAATTATGCCAAAACAAAGAGCAAAGTCCCTGCCCTTAGGAGTATGCAGTGTAAAATGAATAAATGACGCAAGGCAAAATGACAGGACAAACACAGGGTGGGTAGAAAGAGTTACGAGTGAAAGGGAAGGTAGAATCAACAACACTTTCACTGGACCAAAACATGGAAAGGCTGTTAGGGTCCCAAATCTTCATAGCAGATTATAGAAATGAAGAATTGCAATAATATCTGTAGTAGCAATCTTATTTTATTGAGTGTTTACGTGCCATGCAGTATCATCATCACAATAATTCTATACCATAGCTGCTGTTTTAAAAAGTGCCAGATATGATTCTAAATGTTTTACAGATATGCACTAATTTGATCCTCCTAAAATCCCTGTGAGGTAGGAACTATTATTTTCCCCATTTCAGAGATGAGTGAAGCAATAAAGTGGACTGACTTGCTCAAGGTAACTCAGGTAAAAAGTGGGAGAGCCAAAATTGGAACCCAGGAAGTTGGATGGTAGAGTCAAGATCTGAGCCCAGGAAGCCCAACTTTATGATGGCGTTAGGATTCATATCCACATTACCTTGCCTACCAAGCTTATACTCTTAATCATGTGCAATCATGCAAATTAAGTAAACAATTTTAAAGTATTTATATTGACTATAAACAATGCACAAAATCATTTTGCAAAGGCCTTTAGTAGGTCCATGAAAAAATGTTTATTTGAAGAATATTTTCTGTCAAAAAACAGAAAGAAACATCTTTTCTTTCTTCCTTCATTCATTCAACAAACATGTACCAGTGTCTGTTTATACCAGGCACTGTGTTCGGCATCAGGGTGACAGTAGTGAACAAAAGAGACAAAATTGAGGGGAAACAAGGGAACTGAGGTGATAGTCACTTTAATGATGAATACACATTAGATTTATTGGGAACAATAGGCAGAAATAGCCAACAAGAAATAATCATATACAGGGAATGACATTCTCTGGGCTGGACTGTCTGGCATGAGTATTATTTAGTCCTTTTTTCCATCTCCTCTCCTTTTCCCTTTGTTTTAGTTACGATAGAGGAAATCACGCTATCGAAAAACATTTCATATGGACATTTGTTAACATTTCAAATAATGCTTTGGGTGGTAGAAATAATTGAATTCCCTTCCTAATAACATTATGACCAAGAGTATTTTACAAGCATGGATATGGTAAAGAGGTATGCAGACCTCTGAGCTTGGAATAAAAGCCTGGAATAATAGATCCTTACAAAACAAAAGTTGTCAAAGTCTGTTATGAAAACCCAGGATCTTGACTGGCATAAACATCTACTAAAAAGATAAAAGGATAGCATTTGTTACTGTCATTCAATTCCCTACATCACCTTTTAAAAATACATTTGTACTTCCTGACTCTGCTATAATATACTAAAATGAAAAATATAGCCATTAAAAACTAAAATCAGAAGAGAAATCCCCTCCACCTCTCCCCTCATAAAAGCATAGAAGAACATTTGTTTGGATTTTGTTGTATGTTTGTGTAAATTTTATCTATGCTAAAATAGAATATGCCCCTGAGAACCAGAAAAATAATTTGGTTTTCCCTCAAATGGAAAGATAAGACTTTGTTGTCTTATCTTTCCATTTGAGCACTGGTTTTAAATCCTAACATTAAAAGCAATCAAAAAAGCTGTATGCTTTCTATTATGGGACCATAATAAAATAATAAAATATATTGCTAATTCCTGTGTTCAGTTACTTTGTTCTGTTAGCACAGGTAACTTTCAAAATTCAGGGGAGGGGCAGAGCTAAGGGACACTTCCAGAGAGAATGTGCAAGGACCTCCCTGACCACACCTCCCTCCCCAGCCTCCTCCCAAGCATTCTCTACTGACTAAGAGTACTGAACTCTTAAATTCCTGAACTGACTCCCTCCTTATCCTTTCTCAGTCTGGTCTCTCCACTGAGAGTCCTTTCCTCACATCCTCCAATTCTTTGCCTGGCTAACTTTTATTTCTACTTCAAAACTTCGCTCAGGTACCACCTGGTCTTGAAATGTTCTCTGACCCCTTTCCTAAGCCAGGTTCTCTGGTAGAGTATTCAAATCTGATTTTTCCTTTTTTTTATTTTTTTGTTTGTTTGTTTTGTTGTTTGTTTGTTTGTTTGTTTGAGATGGAGTCTTGCTCCATTGCCCAGGCTGGAGTGCAGTGGCATGATCTCGGCTCACTGCAACCTCTGCCTCCTGGGTTCAAGCAATTCTCCTGCCTTAGCCTCTCGAGTATCTGGGACTACCGGCGCACGTCACCACACCCAGCTAATTTTTGTAATTTTTAGTAGAGATGGTGTTTCACCATATTGGTCAGGCTGGTCTGGAACTCCTGACCTCAGGTGATCCACTCTCCTCGGCCTCCCAAAGAGCTGGGATTACAGGCATGAGCCACGGTGCCCAGCCTTTTCCCTGGTTTTTAATCATGCTGTATTGCAAATGTTTCCTTATCTATTCTTTCCTCCAGTAGACTCATTCATTGTTCCACAAATATTTCTTGAGCACCTGGTATTTGCCCAGCACTGTGCTAGGTGCTAGGAAGATAGGAATAAAAGAAACTCCCTAATATAGTTCTTTGAAGATAGTAACACTTGATAATTATTTATGGAATGAATGAGTGAAATTAGGTCATTATATACACAGTGGAAGGAAGAACTAAGAGAGACATGAAAGTGATTCTGTTTTTCCATTTCTCCTATCTCTCACACCATATTGTGTATGTAACACATTTCTAACACGCTTGTTTCCTTAAGTTTTTGTTCTCCTCCCTCTGGTTGTGTTTATTTTACTGCTGTCTTTATTGCAACAAGCAGGAGCTTTTGCATAGGATGAATTTTATTCTAATACCAGCATTGTTACTTACTAGCTTTGTGACTCTTGGCTCTTTCCTTAACCTCTTCAATTTCCTGTCTGTAAAACAGAGATAACAAATACCTATAGGATAGAGTATCATGCGAAGATTAAATGAGATTCACATTAAAGGGCTTAGTATAAAGACTGGCTCTTAAAGCACCTTTCCTTTCACTTGTCCCTCCCCTACTTCTACCTCTTATCCTTCCTGCAGAACATCATCAGGGCAGTAGTGGCTTGCAAGATGATTTCAATTGATAGTTGGAAGCACATTTTTTAAAACTGTGTAATCATTTTGATACATTATTGTTTTGATGTATATAAAATATATAACTAAGCCTTTGATTTTTATAGAAATATTTGCTTTGGTTGTGTAAAAAGTAAAAAAAAAAAAAAAAGGAGGGTTAAGGTTCTAAAAATAGGATAAGGCAAAAAGAAAAAAACAATGTCCACAAGCTGTTATGTGTACATCACAAAGGCCACAAGCTGTTAAGTGTACTGTGATTGTCCTCACCACATGTTTGTGCTGATAAACTGACATGGAACACAGGTACACTATTCCTTTCTCAAATGTCACTTATGTAGAAAAAAGTCCAGTCCTAAGACTGCAAAGATTCAGAGAGTCCAGCTGCGTGATCATGTCTTTAGCTTGCTTGGAATAGGATTAGTCTGTAATAGAATAAGAAGTCAGCCCCAGGTCCTTAGAAGTCACCTGTCCAGCTCTGCCCTTGATAAAGAACAAAGTGAAAGAGAATTGCTCATTTATGTTTATGAATAATTAATGCCCAAGTAGAACTTCCAAAATATTTTGTGTTCTTCACACTGTGTATCTCCATTTTCTGACCTATAAAATGGGTATAATAATAGAATCTATCTCGTAAGATTGTTATGAAGGTCAAATGTTAACATAAAGGAAGTACTTAGAAACATATAATGTAAAAGTTCCTACATATGTGTGAGCCGGAATTACCATTAATCTAGTTGAGACCAGCCTCCAGCTTGCCTCCTGTCCCAGCAGCCTCCAAAGAAAGTTATTTATCTCTTTACACCACCAATCTTCCAGCCTTTTGTTGCTTTGTGATAAAATCAGCCTGATAAAAAGTTTCCTGTCTCTGGACACTGGTATTCAGAAATATGGAAAGATCAGATATTCTTTTCAATGTCTCTATTTTTACAGACTTCTACCCAAAACTTAGATTTTCTATAGATTTATTTGTTAGAATTTAAGAAATTCTCTCTCTCTCTCTCTCTCTCTCTCACACACACACACACACACACACACTCTCTTCTTGTGTTGCACAGGAAAGACTTCACCAATTTCAGCGACTTTTTAGGAGACTGGCTTGTAGTGGGAACAACAACAAAATACAACATAGGCTGATTTCTCCCACCCCCTGCTAGGCCCTGGAAATTGAGATCTATGTGCAGGATGCTCTCTTTACAACATAACACATTTTAGCCCTAATGATTATGTCACAGCTACCCAGAAGCAAAAAAGGATGGCTGTAGGATAGCTAGAAATCGGGAACAGGCCATCCACTGTTGAAGCTCTGGCCTCTTTCCGCTTCCTTTAAGGTGAGAAACTGCCTGCCCACCCGCCCCCGTCCCCACAACTAAGTGGATAACCAAGCAGTGGGTCCTTTAGCCTTGGAGGATGGGGCTCTGGGCTAGGGAGAGTCTGCGGGAAGTGCCTGCCAGGATGGGCTTATTGCTCTAGAGCCACTCCTACTACCTTCACACTGTGCATCTAAGACCTCGGCATTTAATATCTCCCTGAGACAGGTAGAGATGCAGCTTTTACTCTGAGAAATAGACAAGCGCCAACATGTCCCGGCCCTAGCCGGGAGATTCACAAGTGCTCAAGTTCACAAGTTTCACAAGTGCCCGCATCACTGCCTCCTGCACTCCTCTGCAAATGCCCTGGCACACCCGCGACCACGTATCCCTGAGTTTCCTAGCTTAGTTCACCCCTTTTCCTCCAAGTCAGCAGCCCGGTGAGCATTCCAGGGTCAGTCCTGGTGCTCAAAGTAAGGGCAATCTTCCACCTCTGCCTGCTGGATCACAAAGAGGAGCTGGGAGATTCGCCGTTTTCCCCCACAACCGGCACCTGCGCTGGCCCAGAGCGCAGCGTCCACCTGTGCCACCGCTAGATGAAGAGTCCCTCACCGCGCGCTGCCTGGGCGCACAGCTGGTGTGCCGCGCTCGCCACCTCTCCTGGACTCAAGGGTGCTCCCGGCTTACGCTTCTCGGGGCTTCCCGGGTCCGGGTTCCCTCTCCCCCCTCTCACTTTCTTCCTTCATTCGCTCTTCTCTCAATTTTTCCTCCATCAGCTCTAACCTGTAATCAATTCCCGCCTTCCGCCCCTCCTCCCTAGGCTTCTCTTAGCTCGGTTGCCGCGACCCCACTATCCGTCCCCGTTCGCATTTCTGCACCGCCCTGCCCTTCACTCCAGCGCGCAGCAGGCCGGGCAATCCGACCCCGCGGTAAGCCGCCCTCGGAACCGCTGGCGCAGTTTTCAGACTCGCCCACCGCCCAGAGACCAGGTGCCCACATCCAGCTCTGCTCTCGCCTTCTCCCTTGAAAGAGACTCCTTGGGGGCTCCCCAGGTCAGAGTACCCCGCCCGGGGAATCATGCTGGTCTCTGGGGCGACCCAGCTGTCAGAGACGACAGGTCTCTTTTAAGCCTTCCACCCAGTGTCCCCGACCTGAGGACGCGGGCGCGGGTCCAGGGACTCGGGTAACACCTTGCCAGCAGGATCCCGGGCGGTCGCGGAGCCAGCTCCCGCCGGGGGAGTCGGGCCTCTCAGCCAGGCAGGCGGCGGGGCCACGGAACGCAGTCCCAATACTACCAACTCCTAATCCAAGAGCGCAGGGAATCCCAGTGCGGGAGGCGGAGGTGCCCCATACCCCAGCCCCCCTGGAATAGGCTACCTTGGCACAACCGCTTCTCCTTGAAGTCACACATGAGCCCGCCCAATCAGTCTCTTCCCTCCGTGTGCCCTAGTTTACGTTATTTCTAGTCAGCCGAATCATTAGCCTGCAATAACCCACCCAAAGCGTGAATGTTTGGAAAATAATAAGAATTAGGAACTATGAGCATGTCATGAAGAGCCCCAGACATAAGCCCCAGATGATGGAGAGACCGGGCTACACACGTGTGCATGTCCCCCGTGCATACACACAAGCACCCATCCGATAGGCTGGGATCCGGCTGCAAGTTTGGACATTGACAAGTCTCAAGTCTAACAGGAAATACAAAAAAAAAAAAAAAATTCACTCACCCGCCTCTTTTACTACCCTTTCCAGACTGGGATTCAGGGAAAGTATCGGAAAGGGATGGATGGAGAGACCCTTCTTTCTTTTCTTTTCGCCTTTCTAAAGAGTGGAAATTTCCATCATGTGATAGGGGCAACATCCCCAGTGTCGCGTTTCCTGCGGACCCTCCCTTCCAGGCCAGCCACCAATCGTCAGGCGGCAACCTGAGAAGTAGACCAAAGCATCCTCCCAGGTGGGGCTGAGATGTCCAGCTGTCCTTCAGGAGTGAAGCCTGGAAGCCCTGTCCCTGCTCCCTCTTTCCTGGGTCCGGGATAACCGAGAAGATCCTGGTGTGGGTTTATTTTTCGACGGTTAGATTTCTTCCATGAGTCAAGGTTGCATTTATTGGATCTGTCCTATAAGCTGAAGTACATGTGGATCTTTATTTTAAAGTCTGTAAAAGAGTGTTCAGGGTAGGTGACTCACTAAATTTCCTCCTAGTATGGAGGTGACAAACGTGAACTTTACATAAAGAAAAAGAAACATTTGAGGAAGGAGTACAAATGAAAAACCTGTCATTCACAGTAAACGTCTCTTTATGCATGAAAGAAATGGGATAACTTGCTAGTACTTAAGAGTGGGTCTTTGGTGATAATTTTTTTTCTAGAATTCCAGTTTAAGCACAATCCTCAGTACATATGAAGAAGGAATTAGGCTATAATAATAAATAGCACTCGAACTTCAATTCTGTTTGTTAAAGTTACAACCTACCATTGTAAGAAAAATTATTTACATTAAAACTATTCTCTAGTATTAAACAAAATGCTTGTTTCGAAGAAGGCCTATGTAACAAATACGTTCACAATCCCCCATTTATTTAGTAGTGAGTTGTCATTCCTTAGGGAAAGAAAACTATCCTGTGGAGACCTTGACCCCACAGCGTAACTAACTCTCCAGGTAACACAATTTACCTTTTGTATTCTCACACATCCAGTTTAACTTTATTCAGAATGGCAAGTTTCACTGCCTGTCCATACTGTCCACCTAGAACCTTCTCGTTTTATAGCTCCCAAAAACTAAAACCAGCAACGGCTTAGTGCTTTAGAAAAATAAGATAACAGCAGAAACTCACCTGGATAATGCATAATAATCAGAAACACTAAGAACACAGGATTAATGCACACAGACATACACATCAAACTGTACTAGCACAATCTGACAATACAGATTCAATAGAAGGATGATGTAACACATTTTCACTGGAGTTACAATTTTAGAACCTAAAAAAAATTATATAAAAATGTTTGTTTTGTAAAAACTGATTTTCTTCTGAGCCCCCAAGCAAATATGGTAAACCCCTCTATCATAGCAAGAAATTTACATTTTGTGGAATTAGACTGTATCAGAATAGATTTGAATTCCCTATGAGCTTGTTGAAACTAGATTCTCTTCACATTATCACACTTCTCCATTGATTCTTATTTTATAAATATAAACATCTTTTATAAAGCTACTAAAATGTCAAAATTGGTAAGATTTGGAGAGAATTAGTGAGATCAAGGTAGATACACATTTCTCTTTTCCTAACCTGCGATTTAGTAAAAGCAAAACTCAGGTTTATAAAACAAAAAGCCATTCCAGAGAAGGAAGACTCAAATGAAGGTAAGATCATTTGAGTCTTCTCAAGATAAGTAATTCCACGACACAAACTGGTTTACTGTGCAACTGCTCAACGTTTTTGGTTTTTTTGTTTGTTTGTTTGTTTTTGAGACGGAGTCTCACTCGTCGCCCAGGCTGGAGTGCAGTGGCCCAATCTCGGCTCACTGCAAGCTCCGCCTCTTGGGTTCACGTCATTCTCCTGCCTCAGCCTGCCGAGTAGCTGGGACTACAGGCGCCCGCCGCCACGCCCGGCTAATTTTTTGTATTTTTAGTAGAGACGGGGTTTCACCGCGTTAGCCCGGATGGTCTCGTGATCCGCCTGCCTTGGCCTCCCAAAGTGCTGGGATTACAGGCGTGAGCCACCGAGCCTGACCGCAACTGCTCAACTTTTAAAGGGACTGCTTATTTAATCAGTTCTTGACATCATATCTTAGCTAGTACAGAAGAGATCAAAAGCAGTGGTTCATGGTCTCATGTAATAGAGAACTATGAGTTATGCATTTATATGTGCTAGTAATATTAATCAGGTTGTGGGTTGAGGTTAAATGAGTCTTGTATTCATCTATAAACAATAAAATTATGGCTATTATACATCAGAGTCTGAGAAGATCTAACGCAATGCCTGGGTAGGATAAGACAACTGACAACTCTTTATTTTCTGTGTTACAATAAAAAGTTTGAACCATTAATGGCCACATTGAATCTGCTCACCAATCCTCAAGGGTTTCTTTTAAACTAGTGTTTGAAAGGATGGGAAGCAATTCTAGCTAATGACATGAGTATTCCTGAAGGCCACTTTGTGAAACACATTTTGGTTTCTCCTCAGATTATTCACTGGCTGTAGAGTACATAGCTTGATTTAGAATCCCAGAGTCGCCACCTACTAGCTATGGAAACTTGGACAAGTCTCTTTAGCTCTTAGTGGCTCAGTTTCTCATCTGAAAAATACAGAATGTTTCCTGATACATTGTTTTCCTGGCTTAAGTCAAGTTCAGACAGTACTACAAACACACTTAGTGATGGAGAAAAACAGAAGTTTGCAGAACAGTTAGAATTTACTCATCATTTTGATAAAGCTGAATTGATTGGAACGCTCTAAAATTATTTTAACACTCTGGTTTTAGGAGTGGTCATTGGTTTTGTTGTGGTTGCTTTTGTTTTAAGAAAAATCTATATTTAAAAATTTATGAAATATATTTTTCAGAACTGAAGCTAATGCTTGTAGACAGAGTTCTATGCTGCAGCAAGTTTAAAAAAACACTGTTAACAATTATCATGATTCCTCAAAGGTTTTATTTTTTAAATAGATGTACATATTTTCTGAAGCACATGTGATAATTTAATACATTCATATAATTTGTAAAGATCAAATCAGTGTAATTGGGCTATTACCTTAAATATTTATCTTTTCTTTATACTAGAAACATTAAAATTATTCTCTTCTAGCTATTTTGAAATCTACAATCAATTATTATTGTTAACTATAGTCGTCCTACTAATCTATTACATGCTAGGGCTTATTCCTTCTATCTAACTGCACTTTTGTACCCACCAATCTTCTCTTTATTTTTATGAGATCCCCTTTTTTAGCTCCCATATGTCACTGAGAAAATGCAATATTTGTCTCTCTGTGTATGGCTTATTTTAGTTAGTGTAATGACCTCCAGTTTTATCCATGTTACTGCAAATGACAGGATTTCATTCTTTTTTCAGCTGAATAATATTCCCTTGTATATATATATATATACCACATTTTCTTTATCCATTCTTCCATCGATGGACACCTAGATTGATTCCATATTTTGGCAATTTTGAGTATTACCACAAAAAAACATGGAAGTTTAGATATACCTTCAATATATTGATTTCCTTCCTTTTGGATATATACCCAGAAGTGGAGCTGTTGGATTATATAGTAGTTCTATTGTTAGTTTTTTGAGAACCTCCATACAGTTATCCATAATGGCTATACTAGTTTATATTTCCACCAACAGTGCATGAAGGTTCCCCTTTCTCCACTTCCTTGCCAGCATCTGTTACTTCCTATCTTTTTGATAAAAGCCATTTTAACTAGGGTGAGATGACATCGTTTTTTCAAAAAAAAGATTAAATGTAATTATGTATGTTTTTCTAACTTATATTTTAAGTTCAGGGGTACATGTGCAGGATGTGCAGGTTTGTTACGTTGGTAAACGTGTGTCATGGGGGTTTCTTGTACAAATGACTTCATCACCCAGGTATTAAGCCTAGTACCCATTAGTTATTTTTCCTGATTCTCTCCCTCATTCCACCCTTCACCCTCTGATAGGCCCCTGTGTGTTGTTCCCCTCTATATGACCATGTGTTTTCACCATTTAGCTCCCACTTATAAGTGAGAACATGCAGTATTTGGTTTTCTGTTCCTGCATTGGTTTGCTAAGGCTAATGGCCGCCAGCTCCATCCATGTCACTGCAAAGGACATGATCTCATTCTTCTTTATGGCTGCATAGTGCTTACTGTCATTTTGATTTGTATTTCTCTGATGATTAGTGATATTGAGCATTTTTTCATATACCTGTTGGCCATTTGTATGTCTTCTTTTGAAAATTTTCTATTCACACCCTTTGCTCATTTTTTTAATTTTAGGTTTTTTTTTTCTTTTTGCTATTGAGTTATTTGAGCTTCTTGTATATTCTGGTTATTAATTCCTTGTCAGAAGGATAGTTTGCAAATATTCTCCCATTCTGTGAGTTTTCTCTTCCCTTTGTTGATTTGTTGTTGTTGTTTGCCATGCCGAAGCTTTTTAGCATGATATAATCCCATTTGTCTGTTTTGGCTTTTGTTGCCTGTGCTTTTTAGGTCTTGAACAAAAACTCTTTGTCCAGATCCATGTCTTGGAGTATTTCCCCCAATGTTTTCTTCTAGTAGTTTCATAGTTTCAGGCCTTAGATTTAAGTCTTTAATCCATTTTGATTTGATTTTTGTGTATGATGAGAGATTGGGGTCTAGTTTCCTTCTTCTGCATATATATGTCCAGTTTTCCCAGAACCATTTCTTGAAGACTGTCCCATCCCCAGTGTATGCTCTTGGTGCCTTTGTCGAGAACATGTTGGCTGTAAATGTGTAGATTTATTTCCGGGTTCTCTGTTATGTTCCATTGGTCTATATGTCTATTTTTATGCCAGTACTATGCAGATTTGGTTACTATAGCTTTGTAGTATATTTTGAAATCAGGTAGTGTGATACTTTTGGCTTTGTTCTTTTCAACCAGGATTGCTTTGGCTTTTTGGGGTGTTTTGTCCTTTGAGGTTTTTAATTAGTCAAAAACTCGATGAGACTCTTAAGTTGGGATAGAGCATGCAGTATTTCTCTATGATCATGATTTGTGAAGGAATATCTCACAGGTTTAATGATCCAGAGAACCATTAATAGACTTTAATATAAACATATGCCTTAGGAAGGACATAGAACATAATTATTATTTAAACACCATATAATAGTCCTACGAAGTTCATTTGTTTATGGATTATCATTGTGAAGTCTGATTGCAGTGATTTTAGTAGGCTTTTATATAATTAATGTTTTATTTGACAGTAGAGTTTTAACATGAGTTATTTTTCAATGAATAATTATCATAATTAGTAAAGTGGCTTTAGGTTTCAAAGTATCTTCACATGTGTTATGCTACTTTATACCAAAACAATCCTGTCATGTAGGTATTTTTATTTTCCCCTTTCAATGGGAGAGGAAATTGGGTTCAGAGAGGTTAAGTGACTTTTCCAAAGACATGGGGCCAATAAATGACAAAACTAAAGTATGAACTAGGTTTTCTGGCTCTAAATTCAACATCCCTCCTTCCACAGCTCACTTCCCTTTTCTTCTGAGCATTTTCTTTACTAATACTCGTTATTGCTTTTCTGTCTACAATGGAGCCAACCCCAAATGGCATGTTTAGCCATAAAATTATGATTTTAAAAATAAATTTCTATAAAGTAATCTTTTGCTTTGTCATAACTGCAGGAACCTCTATAAGTCTTCTGATAGAAAATGTTTTTATTTTGTATGAATTTGGATTTGATTTATGTTGAAACCTTAGTTCAAAAGAGGTGACTAATTGATCCTTATACTTGGGTGGTCTTTATATCCTACAATTGCTCCAATTCTGGGTATTTGCTTCCCTTATTCCTTGGTTGCCAGAATTAAACTCCAGCTTCCTCTTATTTGCCTTCTGAAGAGATAGAGAATATTAATCTATTTTCTAATTTTCACAAGGCTAAATCTAAAACGAAACAAAACTTGCAAAGTTGTACGGAAACATTCAACTTTTCATCTTCAAATGCAGGAGATGGGTGTCATGAAAGGGGTCAGAATTAGGTGCTCATTTTCATTCCCCTCCAGTGTTTGGTTGTTCAGTGCTGCAGTGTTGTTTCTATTCTGTCTCATCATGTAATCAGTTGTTTGCATGGTTCCTCTTGATCCTGCAAGTCCTGTAGATGCTTTGTCAGAATATTTTTGCTGAATAAATCAGTGAATGGATGGATGGATAAATCAATTCAAGCTTTTCTACTTTTCAGAAGTTTTGCTGAGTAAATAATTTTATTAAAGATGAGAATATAATTGTATCAAACAAAACATTTTTGATTGAAATACTACTATGAAAAAGACTTTGCAATGTAGGGGTTCTAAAATTACAACCTAATTTGATGAGGGGCCTTACCTTACTTTGGTCTGGAAGAGAGAAACCTTCCTAACCTATGTGATACATTGGAGGATTTGAATCTGACTGGAGTCATCTTCTGTGCCTCTTCATGCAACAGCCACTGACCAGGAGCCATTCTGCCTCCTACTCCCCTTTGGGGACCAGTGCCCTTCCAGCCCTTTCTCTGATGAGACTCTCAGAAAGGTGGAAGGTCTGGACCTGGCCCTTGTCTCTCATTGCCGTCCTGCCTGATCAGCCCACAAATGCAGGACTCTACATAATGACAAGTTCTGAAGAGTGAAACACATGTCAGGGGTATTCCAGAATAGAAAAGTAAACTTAAAATTCTGGCTAATTTGGCTGCACAAAGGAAGGCCCTGGCACAAACACCTTCTCAAGGAATTTGTGCCTCTGAGACACTGACCTCCCTTGAGATGTCTCTCCCTCTGGGCTCGGCCTGCCCATAGGTAGCCCCCTATTCAAGTCTGGTGACCCCATCTCCTCCCTTGGAAAACCAGGGGCTGTCCACATTTACTCATCCTCTGATACAACAGTTATTTATTGGGTACCTCCTAAAGGCTAGATGCTAGGAACAGAATAGTGAGCAAAACCAGGCACAATCCCCATCTTTGTGGAGTTTATAATTTGGTAGAAGCAAATATTCTAATCAAAAAGTGACAGGAATAAATATAGGATGACAAAACTGCAGGGATGAAAAGATACACTGGGTCTGGGGAGAGACTTCACTGAGGAAATGACTCAAAGATGAATATGAGAAAATGTTTGTTTCTTAAAGACGATTGCAACTCAGCATATTTATATGCTGTAGGATGCCCAAGCCTGCAGTTGAAGCAGGTTATGAGCTGGTGCTCCTGAGATTGTGGGAGGAGGGGGATTCATCTCAGTGGAGCAGTTGCCTTAGGTAGCAAAAGGGACACCTGACCTCCTCAGCTGTTCTCTACTCATTTTCTCCAGAGCCAGATAAGCTCTAGTCTCCAAAACGGGATAAATGTGGGACTAAAATTCCAATTCTGTCTCCCCACCATAGGCTGGTCTATGTGACTAGCTTTCCTGTGAATCCATATACCTCTCAAAGACATGCATTACTTTTCTAGAGATAGCCAGGGTTACTTTTATTATCCTGGCCCTTTCTTAATAGCTGAAAATCTCATCCACCCCCCAATGCAGTGCTTTTGTCTTTGCCCTGCCCTAGGTCAGCCACATGGCTCTAAACATCAGAGTACACTAGTTGTCAGTGGTTGCTCCCTTTGCTATCTGGAAGAAATGATCCAGCTCGGTGGAATCTTTTTGATATCGGATCCTCCACAGATGAGCAAGATGGGGCATAAAGGAATTTGTTAATTCAACTTGTCACAAAGAGTTCAGAAAAAAAAAAGTCTGGCCCTTATCATAAACCAGACTGTGAACTGGAAAAACCTTCTGAGTGAGTCAGAAGGAATGAGCCCCCGATACAAGGCCAGAGTACCTCCACTTTAAGGAGGATTTGGTACTTGATGTCGAGAGAGCTTCCTTTAACCCTTAGACACATGAACAAACAGAAAAGTGGGAAAGTCAATATGAAACTGAGATTTACACGCAGTCCTACATTTGTTCTTCAGTTTGTGTTGACATATTGCAGCATGTAATATGTTAGGAAAGATGTGTTGCAAGATCCTGCAATATTTAATGTGTAAAGGACAAAGTCACACCTTAATTCTAGGTTCTGATTTTGCGTTTTTTAATGCAACCAGTTTTCATGCTACCAGTATAATTAGTATCATCAAGGGTAAACTCACCAGATAAACTCAACCATCCCTTTTTAAACGTATGAGCTAGTATATGAGTTTGTCTAGATGATCATGGCATTTGATATCCAAATATAAATTCCAAACATCCTCATCAAATAAAGTTTTCTGCTCATCAACCCATTATTCTGTTACCCTTGCTGTCAATTTAAAATTATCCCACCAGGGAGAGTCCCTACCCTTTACCTAAGCACAACCTTCTTTAGGCTGGCGATAAACAGAAGAGTAAGTTGGATGGAGGGTGACTTTGGCACACTGTCCAACCTTCTCCTTTAAGTGTCTTTCCTTTTCCTATTGTCCCTTGATGCCTGTCCACTGCTCTATTTCCTATTTCTTGCAGGGCAAAAACGTTAATTCTACCAAGTATGAAAGCAAATTCTCTACTCTTCCTCTGGGTGTGGTGTCTCAATCTCTAGATACTCCATCAAAATTTAATGTCCTCTCATTTTATCAGCAGCTTGTTCTTACTTAGATGTCAGCAGACTGAATATCTAGGGGAAGCAAGCCTTTAGGCACTACCAAAACCAAAACCCACAGGGAGTTACCTCTTCTGCGTGCCTCCAGAGCAAGCCCTGCAAAGACCTATATTATAGGCGGCCTAGGAGATGTCCTGATATGAGACAGGCTCACCCTTTCCAGAGCTGACCTAGAAAAAATATGACCATTTGACATCTGTCTAATATGTCTTCAGCTTTCTCTTGCCCCATTGACAGATGGCATCCCAGGGTTCTTATGTTCTCATTCTTCTTTAATTCTCTATTAAAACCCATTCAGAGAAAAAGGCCTGATAAGCCCACTGGATTAAGGTGTGAGAATAAAGCTACTATCTTCTGCTTATTAAGCCACAATTTTTTGAACACTTACATGCTGGATAATGTTAAGATACAGAGACAAATTTGACGCTCTCTATTTTTAACAGTGTAGTCTGGTGGAGTGGCGTGTTATGTAAAAAGAAGAATTCTACATGAAAGTAATTGTGGGGATGGCAGGGAACAGTGCTAAGAAGTATGTACAAAGGAATGTAGAACTAAGTAGCCTCATGGTTCCAACTGAGACATTGTTGGAACATACCTAAACACCCTCCCAAAAGCAACGTGGTTGTGTTTAACATCAATTATTACTATTCTTTGGTATTTGAAGGGTTCCTCTTTCCCAAGAATGTTTGCATGTTAACAGAATAATAAAATAACCTTCAGGCCAAAGGGATGAATCTCAGGTACCAGGAAGGAATATGAATATCCTTTTAGTCTCTAATGGCTGACAGAGCAATCACAGGTTTGCATCACATTTATCTGCAGCATGGGGTAAAATAGAAACTCCCAGACTCCATTCTGGAGAAGATGGTTCGTAATAACGTTGGGCTGTGGCCCTTGAATCTATATTTTCATGGCATACCACAGGTCATTATAATGGGTAGCCAGATTTGTAAACCGCTGTTCTCTCTCTTGAAATGCATAAAATTAAACCAGGTCAAAAGGATGCCTATTTGGGAGGCAAGCTCTCACCACTTCCTAGGACCCTATCTTAATGTCAGGGAATGACTTGGGCCCAAAAAGCCTTGTGTTCTTTGTGCTTCAGCATCAATACCTGCTGTATGGCTCCTGCTTGCTCCTAAGACCAGGTCCATGAATTTCAGCAGCTGGCGCCAACTGGCCTGAAGCCTGCACCGGGTCAGTGTTTTGTAAAGTAGGCTCCCAGGATGGCACCTTGAATGAGAATGTAAAACATTACCTAGTCCCACTGCAGACTTACTGAATTATAATTTCTGGGATGAACCCAGGGATCTACATTTTTAACAGGTTCCCCAAGTGGTTCCTGCTCCTGCTAAACTGGGACTATCTAGACCGAGCTCATCCACTGAGCAGACAGATTTGAGGAATGCATTGAGAGGGTGGCAGGTCCAGCAGGTCAAACACAGAACCCACAGATCTGGTAACAACCAGCCATAGTGTGGAGGAGGAGGAGGGCCAAGCAAGGGGAGTGAATCAAGGTCTTGACCTCTAGGCAGAATTAGGAAATTCTAGGCAGTAGTGTGGAGGGAGCGGAGAAGAGACCTGGGATAGGAAACTTAGGGGCACTTTGGTCATGGACTTCTCTTGTCATGGTCCTGGGAACTGGGGACAGGATACCAGTCCCTCCAAGGAAACTGGAGTCCAAGGCAGGTTCCAGAGGAAGAATTTAGATTAGACGAAACAATGCAGAAACCTATTGTCAATTCTGGCTACCCAAGTGATTCAAGGAAGAGTCCCTGAATATAAGATTCCTCTGGCCTAAGGTGAAACTGATTCTGCAGGTGGAAAATAATATGGCAGCTATGAGTAAAGGGAGGCTAAAGGCTAGGTAGGACAGCACTTGACCACACTACATTGCCCTGGGAAAAAGGAGGATGGCCACGGCATCCTCCCTGCTGGAGGAAGAAATTCATACACCTGAACTTGGGTGTAATCATTCTATAGTAAGATGTTCTCATAGTACCCCAGTGTTAATGAAGAAATAATTATAAACAAAAGAGAATGCTGATTAGCTGCAAAAAAGCATTTAATTCTATTTTCATTTATGAAAACCAGCTGTTTTATGTAGCCAGCAAAATTAATTTGTATAACTTTTGCTCATTTTAGTAACAAAAGAAAGTGAAATAAAAGAATGTAAAGGATAGTATGTAACCAAGAGATGTACACAAACTTTAGTTAAAACAGTTCCATGCTGGAGATGCTTTATAAAAACTGGCATTTTATCAGCAACTTGTTATGTGAATTGTAATAAATAGCAATTTTTAAAAATGTGAAATGATGCAAAAGGATGAACTCGTGCATTGTCTCTTTCTGTATGCAAGGGACTATACCAAGTGTCGTAAAACATTAACTATTCATTCATCAGTATTCAGTGCCTATCCATTCTAAGATACAAAGTTCCATTCCTACATAAGCTTAAATGTAATAGAGGATAATATAATATGCATGATGTGATATGGTATGATATTGTATAACATAACCTAACATAATATAATTTTGTTATTTACATGCAATATATATAATCTCCTACCAAAGCAACACTAGGACCTGGTTCCTCTGTTTCAAAACACCCCTAATTATTTCTAAGTGTATCCAATGAGGGAACCTCTCACATGCCCATAGACCAGCTTGTCATCAGCAGTTGTCCCCTGATTCTCTTCCTATGTTCTGGCACCTATTTCACTCCAGCTGTTGATGGAGCCACTTAGAAAAGTTCAGAGAGGGACACCCTTGCCCACCCCCAAAGTGTGGTTGCGAAGAATTCCCAAGCTTCTGTCCCAAGGAGGCCCCCACCTGGATGGGCTTGGCAGTGGTGGGGAGAAAGGAATCCTGAGTTCCTTAGGACCCAGGGCAGGAACCAGAGGTCATGCCAGCCCCTGCATCCTCCTCTTCCTCCTTTTTGCTCTGCCCCTTCTTCCTCCTGCCATAAAAGCCTCTCCTACATGTTAATGGTAAGAAATTAGTTGAGCGCAGAGGACAGAAAGGAGTTGGGGCCTGGCAGTTCCTGCGTTAGCAGTATCCAAGCCCAAAGACTCCAATGTGAGTTTCTCAACTTCTGGACTCATGCCTGGGCTATGATTTAGTACTGGGGATAGCAATCTTTTTCTGTATACTTCTTTAGGACAGCTACCAAGGAGTATTGACTCTCACTCCTATGGTTTTGGAGGCAAATATTGCTTTTAGGCAAATATTATTTTAACTCTATGTGGAATAGGAAGAGAGGCAGGTAATTTGGAAGTATTTAGAATGCCAATATTTAATGAAGGAATATGACACCATAAGATATTAACTGAATTTTTCTCTTCTGGTAAATTATCTGTTTGCATTGCTTTGGGAAACACACGCAAAAGTTGGCTATTAAGTTTTCTTTAAAAGACACCGGGAATGTGGCTTCCCATTACTATGTATTACCACCTCACCCATAAGTACAGTAGCTAGTGACTTAACTCTGACAAAACAGTTAGTGCACTTTGGGGTCTGTGATCTGTTTAGCATTCTGTTTAGCATCAGGAGAGGCTGGAGGGAAAGACATTGGCAGACCTCAGGCTTCCACTTTAGGAAGCTGAGGCCCCCAGGCCTGGCCTCTCAGAGAGAAATTTGTTCTCCCCTTCCTCTTTCTGGGCCAGAAGGCTAAAGTATCTATTTAGATTTCAGAGCAGTGGAGGTGATACTGGGAGGGGTAGGGCAGAGGAGGGAAGATGGGAGCTTGCTCTGCTCCCTTGGCCTCACACTGGGTGGCTTTGGGGTTACAGTGGCTTTAGGTCATCTGAGACCCCAGTTCTTGGTTTTCTGCCATGATTAGGGATAAATCTTCATGGTCTAGGAACATTTACTTTTCTCCACTCCCAGGAGCCCGCCCTTCTGCCCTGAAGATTAGGCACAGCCGTGCCCTGAAGTTAACAAAAAAGACAAAGATCCATGGCCACTAAAAATGGGAGATGTATATACAACATTTCTCTTACATTTAAAAAACAGGGAGCTCTTCAGGGGCTCCTGATAAAGAAAGTGCATAAGAATCACACAGTTCTCAGTATTTCCCCTCTCTCCCACTTTTCCACCCATCTCATGTAGGCACTAAAAAGAAATTTGAAAATTTGCTCCACTGATAACATATGTGCCTAAGTGCCTGGCCTTTGTGGTGAAAGATGCCTCAAAGATGCAGAGATGGAATTTCCAAGCTGCAATCACAAATCCCTATATAACTTCTTTCAAGGAGACATTAATAACATACAATATATGCTTGGGAAAGAGGCAGAATCTGAAGAACTCCATTCCCTGTTTGCAAAGTGAAAAGTTAAATTTTTCTATTTTTTCAATGAACATTTCTTGAATATCTGAATTCTCTATGCCAGATGACATGATACACACATGAGAACGGAGCTAATAGTCTTTGAGGATGACAGGCTCAAGTGGGTTTTCAAGGTGGTTAGTACAGTGACAGAGGTCAGCTAAGTAAAAAGTGTGTGTTCAGAGAGAGGACACTCCGCTCCACCTGGGGAAAAAGAGAGTGAGGAGGGATTTCCTGAGGAGGTAACGCCTAACCTGAGATTTAAAGAATTATGAAAGAAGGGACCAAGACAGCATGATCTTGTGGATAGATGACAGTTGATGAAGAACGTTACATGTGGCTGGTCGGGTGCAGTGGCTGATGCCTATAATCCCAACATTTTGGGAGGTCAAGGGGGGGTGGATCACTTGAGGTCAGGAGTTCGAGACCAACCTGGCCAACATGGTGAAATCCCATCTCTACCAAAAATATAAAAAATTAGCTGCGTGTAGTGGTGTGTGCTTGTAATTTCAGCTACTTGGGAGGCTAAGGGAGAAGAATCGCTTGAATCCAGGAGGTGGAGGGTGCAGTGAGCTGAGATCGTGCCACTGCACTCCAGCCTGGGCAACAGAGCAAGACTGTATCTCAAAAAAAAAGTACATGCTCTTCACCTTGTTCTGATACTGCCCATGAGATGTGAACTCTACTGTTCCATTTTACAGGCAATTGAAGGCTCATACAGAAATTTCCACCGGGAAAGCTCCTTACTTCCTCTTTCAGAACATGGCTACTATGCCATTGATATTATTCCTTCAATATTATTTATCCCATTAATAATTCTAATTATTTAAATGATTTATACAAGTCTTATCCTCAATATATACTGTTACCTAAAATCAGTAACAAGGTTGTCTACTCTTGCCACTTTTATTCAATATTGTGCTAAAGGGTCTATCCTGGGCAATTAGGCAAGAAAATGAAGTAAAAAACATCCAGATTGAAAAGAAAGTAAAACTATCTTTATTTGAAGATGATGTAATCTAGTATAAAGAAAATCCAAAAGGATGCACAGCAAACTATTAGAACTAATAAATTGGTTCATCAAGGATTCAGGATAAAAGATCAATTTGTAAAATCAATTTTATTTCTATACAATTGTAATGAACAATCTGAAAATAAAATTAAGAAAGTGATTGTATTTATAGTAGCATCAAAAATGATAAAATACTTAGGAATACATTTAATAAAAGAAGTGTAAAGTTTATAGTCTGAAAACTGCAATACATTGTTGAAAGAAATTTAGAAAAATTTTACAAATGGAAAGATATTGTAGTCTTTTATCCCACACTGAGTGATAGGTGCACCAAAATCTCAGAAATCACCACTAAAGAACTTATCCGTGTAACCAAAAACCAACTGTACTCCAACAACAACTGAAATAAAAATAAATAATTAAAATAATGGAAAAACACCTCATGTTACTGGAATAGAAGACCCAACATTGTTAAGATGGCAGCAATACTCCCTAAATTGATACACAGATTCCATGCAATGCCCATCAAAATTCCTACTGTGTTCTTTGCAGAAACGGACAAGCTGACTCTAAAATTCATATGGAAATTCAAGAGGTCACAATAGTCTTGAAGAACAAACTTACAGAGCTCACACCTTCAATTAGTCAAGACAACATGGTGCTACAGTTATAAATGAAAATATATGCCATCAATGGAACAGATTGATGGCATAGATTCCATTGATGGCATACATCTACTTTTATAGAAGGAAAAGAATCTAACTTTTCTATTTTTTTTTAATCTTCTTACCTCCAAACCTTTGGCAACCACCATTCTGCTCCATGCTTCTATGAATTCAACTTTTTGGATTCCATATATTGGTGAGATCATGCAATATGTCTTTCTGTGCCTGGCTTATGCCAGTTGGCATAATGTCCTCCAGGTTCATCCATGTTGTTGCAGATAGCAGGATTCTCTTCTTTTTCAAGGCTGAATACTATTCCATTGTGTATATATTCCATGTTTTCTTTATCCACTCACCTGTTGATGAACATTTAAGTTTATTGCATATCTTGACTATTGTGAGTACTGCTGCAATGAACATGGGAGTGCAGAAATCTTTTCAACATACTGACTTCATTTCCTTTGGCTACATACCCAGACGTGGGATTGCTGGATCGAATAGTAGTTCTATTTCATAATTTTTTGAAGAAACTTCATACTGTTTACCATAATGGCTATATGAATTTACATTCCCATCAACAGTGTACAAAGCTTTCTTTTTCTTTACATCCTCACCTTAACACTTGCTATCTAATTGTCTTTTTGATAATAGCCATTCTAACAGGTATGAAGCACTATCTCATTGTGGTTTTAATTTGTACTTCACATATGATTAGGGATATTGAGCATTTTTTTCACATACTTCTTGGCCTTTTGTATGTCTTCTCTTGATAAATGTTTATTTAGGTCCCTTGGCCACTTTTAAATCTGATTATTTGTTTTCTTGCTATTGAGTTATTTGAGTTCTTATATACTTTTGATACTAAATTTCTTATCAGATATATGTTTTGCAAATATTTTTTATGTTCTGTAATATGTTATCCCTTTATTCTGTTGATTGTTACGATTGCTGTGCAGCAGCTTTAGTTTGATGCAATCTAATTTTTCTATTTTTGCTTTTGTTGTTTAGGCTTTTGGGGTCATGTCCAAAAATAATTGCCCTGACCAATGTCAAGAAGTTTTTCCCTATGTTGCATCTAGTAGTTTTACAGTCTCAGGACTTACATTTAAGCCTTCAATCTATTTTGAGTTAATTTTTATATGGTATAAGAAAAGAGTCTAATTCCATTCTTCTGCATGTGGATATCCAGTTTTCCCAAAATTATTTATTGAAACAGACTTATTTCCCTGTTGTGTGTTCTTGGCAACTTTGTCAAAGATCTGTGAACCCTGAAAATCTGAGACAGGTCTCACTTGATTTAGAAAGTTTATTTTGCCGAGGTCAAGGATGCACACCCATGACACAGCCTCAGGAAGTCCTGATGACATGTGACCAAGGTGGTTAGAGTGCAGTTTGATTTTATACATATTAGAGAGACTTGAGACATCAATCAACATATGTAAGATGAAAATTGGTTCAGTCTGGAAAGGCAGGACAACTCAAGGAGGGAGGGGGCTTCCAGGTCATAGGTAGATATGAGACAAAGGGTTGCATTCTTTTGAGTTTCTGATTAGCCTTTCCAAAGGAGGCAATCACATGTGCATTTATCTCAGTGAGTACAGGGGTGACATTGAATAGAATGGGAGGCAGGTTTGCCCTAAACAGTTCCCAGCTTGAATTTTCCTTCTAACTTAGCGATTTGGGGTGCCTAAGATATTTCCTTTCATATTTACCGCCTTTTCTTTTTTAAAATCTTTTGGAGAAAGGATTTTAGAAGAAAATGAGTCTCTGGTCTCAGGTTTCATCTGATCTGTCATGGCTAGGATGGTTTATTCCTAGGCATGTAGGTCTGGAGTTATTAGGAAAGTTCATTTTTAGAAAGTTGTGAAGTTTCCTGTCCTATGAAGAGGAAATAAGGGGAAGAAGGGAGAAAAACAACAAACAAAAGAACAATCCTGGAAAATTAATATAGGCCACATTACTCTGAAGTCCATACATCAGTAAGTGGGTATGAAAGTGGCATATGGCCTGGCTCAGAGGGTCCTATGCCCACGGAGCCTCGCTCATTCCTAGCACAGCAGTCTGAGATCAAACTGCAAGGTGGCAGCCAGGCTGGGGGAGGGGCGCCCACCATTGCTGAGGCTTGAGTGGGTAAACAAAGCTGCCAGGAAGCTCCAACTGGGTGGAGCCCACCTCAGCTCAAGGAGGCCTGCGTGCTCTGTAGACTCCACCTCTGGGGGCAGGTAATAGCCAAACAAAAGGCAGCAGAATCCTCTTCAGACTTAAATGTCCCTGTCTGACGGCTTTGAAGAGAGTAGTGGTTCTCCCAGCACGCAGCTGGAGATCTGAGAACGGACAGACTGCCTCCTCAACTGGGTCCCTGACCCCGAGTAGTCTAACTGGGAGGCACCCCCCAGTAGGGGCAGACTGACACCTCACCTCTGAGACAAAATTCCAGAGGAACGATCAGGCAGCAACATTTGCTGCTCACCAATATCCGCTGTTCTGCAGCCTCTGCTGCTGATACCCAGGCAAACAGGGTCTGGAGTGGACCTCCAGCAAACTCCAACAGATCTGCAGCTGACGGTCCTGACTGTTAGAAGGAAAACTAACAAACAGAAAGGACATCCACACCAAAAACCCATCTGTACGTCACCATCATCAAAGACCAAAGGTAGATAAAACCACAAAGATGGGGAAAAAAAAGAGTAGAAAAACTGGAAACTCTAAAAATCAGAGCGCCTCTCCTCCTCCAAAGGAACGCAGCTCCTCACCAGCAATGGAACAAAGCTGGATGGAGAATGACTTTGACGAGTTGAGAGAAGAAGGCTTCAGACGATCAAACTACTCTGAGCTAAAGGAGGAAGTTCGAACCCATAGCAAAGAAGTTAAAACCTTAAAAAAAAATTAGTCAAATGGCTAACTAGAATAACCAATGCAGAGAAGTTCTTAAAGGACCTGATGGAGCTGAAAACCAAGGCACAAGAACTACGTGACAAATGCACAAGCCTCAGTAGCTGATTCGATTAACTGGAAGAAAGGGTATCAGGGATGGAAGATCAAATGAATGAAATGAAGTGAGAAGAGAAGTTTAGAGAAAAAAGAATAAAAAGAAATGAACAAAGCTTCCAAGAAATATGGGACTATGTGAAAAGACCAAATCTACATCTGATTGGTGTACCTGCAAGTGACGAGGAGAATGGAACCAAGTTGGAAAACACTCTGCAGGATATTATCCAGGAGAACTTCCCCAATCTAGAAAGGCAGGCCAACATTCAAATTCAGGAAAAACACAGAATGCCACAAAGATACTCCTCAAGAAGAGCAACTCCAAGACACATAATTGTCAGATTAACCAAAGTTGAAATGAAGGAAAAAATGTTAAGGGCAGCCAGAGAGAAAGGTCGGGTTACCCACAAAGGGAAGCCCATCAGACTAACAGTGGATCTCTCCACAGAAACTCTACAAGCCAGAAGAGAGTGGCAGCCAATATTCAACAGGCTTAAAGAAAAGAATTTTCAACCCAGAATTTCATATGCAGCCAAACTAAGCTTCATAAGTGAAGGAGAAAGAAAATCCTTTACAGACAAGCAAATGCTGAGAGATTTTGTCACCACCAGGCCTGCCCTAAAAGAGCTCCTGAAGGAAGCACTAAGCATGGAAAGGAACAACCGGTACCAGCCACTGCAAAAACATGCCAAATGTAAAGACCATTAAGGCTAGGAAGAAACTGCATCAACTAACAAGCAAAATAACCAGCTAACATCATAATGACAGGATCAAATTCACACATAACAATATTAACCTTAAAAGTAAATGGGCTAAATGCTACAATTAAAAGACACAGACTGGCAAATTGGATAAAGAGGCAAGACCCATCAGGGTGCTGTATTCAGGAAACCAATCTCATGTGCAGAGACACACATAGGCTCAAAATAAAGGGATGGAGGAAAATCTACCAAGCAAATGGAAAACAAAAAAAGGCAGGAGTTGCAATCCTAGTCTCTGATAAAACACACTTTAAACTAACATAGATCAAAAGAGACAAAGAAGGCCATTACATAATGGTAAAGGGATCAATTCAACAAGAAGAGCTAACTATCCTAAATATATATGCACCCAATACAGGAGCACCCAGATTCATAAATCAAGTCCCTAGAGACCTAGAAAGAGACTTAGACTCCCACACAATACTAATGGGAGATTTTAACACCCCACTGTCAACATTACACAGATCAATGAGACAGAAGGTTAACAAAGATATCCAGGAATTGAACTCAGCTCTGCACCAAGCGGACCTAATAGACATCTACAGAACTCTCCACCCCAAATCAACAGAATATACATTCTTTTCAGCACCACACCACACTTATTCCAAAATTCACCACATAGTTGGAAGTAAAGCACTCCTCAGCAAATGTAAAAGAACAGAAATTATAACAAACTGTCTCTCAGACCACAGTGCAATAAAACTAGATATCAGGATTAAGAAACTCACTCAAAACCACTCAACTACATGGAAACTGAGCAACCTGCTCCTGAATGACTACTGGCTACATAACGAAATGAAGGCAGAAATAAAGATGTTCTCTGAAACCAATGAGAACAAAAACACAACATACCAGAATCTCTGGGACACATTCAAAACAGTGTGTAGAGGGAAATTTATAGCACTAAATGCCCACAAGAGAAAGCAGGAAAGATCCAAAATTGACACCCTAACATCACAATTAAAAGAACTAGAGAAACAAGAGCAAACACATTCAAAAGCTAGCAGAAGGCAAGAAATAACTAAGATCAGAGCAGAACTGAAGGAAATAGAGACACAAAAAAACCCTTCAAAAAATCAATGAATCCAGGAGCTGGTTTTTCAAAAAGATCAGCAAAGTTGATAGACCGCTAGCAAGATTAATAAAGAAGAAAAGAGAGAAGAATCAAATACATACAATAAAAAATGATAAAGGGGATATCACCACCAATCCCACAGAAATAAAAACTACCATCAGAGAATACTAAAAACACCTCTATGCAAATAAACTAGAAAATCTAGAAGAAATGGATAAATTCCTTGACACATACACCCTCCCAAGACTAAACCAGGAAGAAGTTGAATCTCTGAATAGATCAATAACAGGCTCTGAAATTGAGGCAGTAATTAATAGCTTACCAACCAAAAAAAGTCCAGGACCAGATGGATTCACAGCTGAATTCTACCAGAGGTACACAGAGGAGCTGGTACCATTCCTTCTGAAAGTATTCCAATCAATAGAAAAAGAGGGAATCCTCCCTAACTCATTTTATGAGGCCAGTATCATCCTGATACCAAAGCCTGGCGGAGACACAACAAAAAAAGAGAATTTTAGAACAATATCCCTGATGAACATCGATGCAAAAGTCCTACGTAAAATACTGGCAAACTGAATCGAGCAGCACATCAAAACCTTATCCACCATGATCAAGTGGGCTTCATCCCTGGGATGCAAGGCTTGTTCAACAGACGAAAATCAATAAATGTAATCCAGCACATAAACAGAACCAAAGACAAAAACCATATGATTATCTCAATAGATGCAGAAAAAGCCTTTGACAAAATTCAACAATGCTTCATGCTAAAAACTCTCAATAAATTAGGTATTGATGGGACATATCTCAAAATAATAAGAGCTATCTATGACAACCCACAGCCAATATCCTACTGAATGGGCAAAAACTGGAAGCATTCCCTTTGAAAACTGGCACAAGACAGGGATGCCCTCTCTCACCACTCCTATTCAACATAGTGTTGGAAGTTCTGGCCAGGGCAATCAGGCAGGAGAAGGAAATAAAGGGCATTCAATTAGGAAAAGAGGAAGTCAAATTGTCCCTGTTTGCAGATGACATGATTGTGTATCTACAAAACCCCATCGTCTCAGCCCAAAATCTCCTTAAGCTGATAGGCAACTTCAGCAGAGTCTCAGGATACAAAATCAATGTGCAAAAATCACAAGCATTCTTATGCACGAATAACAGACAAACAGAGAGCCAAATCATGAATGAACTCCCATTCACAATTCTTCAAAGAGAATAAAATACCTAGGAATCCAACTTACAAGGGATGTGAAGGACCTCTTCAAGGAGAACTACAAACCACTGCTCAATGAAATAAAAGAGGATACAAACAAATGGAAGAACACTCCATGCTCATGGGTAGGAAGAATCAATATCATGAAAATGGCCATACTGCCCAAGGTAATTTATAGATTCAATGCCATCCCCATCAAGCTACCAAGGACTTTCTTCACAGAATTGGAAAAAACTACTTTAAAGTTCATATGGAACCAGAAAAGAGCCTGCATTGCCAAGTCAATCTTAAGCCAAAAGAACAAAGCTGGAGGCATCATGCTACCTGACTTCAAACTATACTACAAGGCTACAGTAACCAAAGCAGCATGGTACTGGTATGAAAACAGGGATATATACCAATGGAACAGAACAGAGTCCTCAGAAATAATGCTGCATATCTACAACCATCTGATCTTTGACAAATCTGGCAAAAACAAGAAATGGGGAAAGGATTCCCTATTTCATAAATGTTGCTGGGAAAACTGGCTAGCCACATGTAGAAAGCTGAAACTGGATCCCTTCCTTACACCTTATACAAAAATGAATTCAAGATGGATTAAAGACTTACATGTTAGACCTAAAACCATAAAAACCCTAGAAGAAAACCTAGGCAATACCATTCAGGACATAGGCATGGGCAAGGACTTCATGTCTAAAACACCAAAAGCAATGGCAACAAAAGCCAAAATTGACAAATAGGATCTAATTAAACTAAAGAGCTTCTGCACAGCAAAAGAAACTACCATCAGAGTGAACAGGCATCCTACAGAATAGGAGAAAATTTTTGCAATCTACTCATCTGACAAAGGGCTAATATCCAGAATCTACAATGAACTCAAACAAATTTACAAGAAAAAAACAAACAACCCCATAAAAAAGTGGGCAAAGGACATGAACAGACACTTCTCAGAAGAAGACATTTATCAGCCAACAGACACATGAAAAAATGCTCGTCATCACTGGGCATCAGAGAAATGCAAATCAAAACCACAATGAGATACCATCTCACACCAGTTAGAATGGCAATCATTAAAAAGTCAGGAAACAACAGTTGCTGGAGAGGATGTGGAGAAATAGGGACACTTTTATACAGTTGGTGGGACTGTAAACTAGTTCAACCATTGTGGAAGTCAATGTGGTGATTCCTCAGGGATCTAGAACTAGAAATACCATTTGACCCAGCCATCCCATTACTGGGTATATACCCAAAGGATTATAAATCATGCTGCTATAAAGACACATGCACACATATGTTTATTGTGGCACTATTCACAATAGCAAAGACTTGGAACCAACCCAAATGTTCAACAATGATAGACTGGATTAAGAAAATGTGGCACATATACACCATGGAATGCTATGCAGCCATAAAAAATGATGAGTTCATGTATTTTGTAGGTACATGGATGAAGCTGGAAATCATCATTCTCAGCAAACTATCGCAAGGACAAAAAACCAAACACTGCATGTTCTCACTCATAGGTGGGTATTGAACAATGAGAACACATGGACACAGGAAGGGGAACATCGCACACCAGGGCCTGTTGTGGGGTAGGGGGAGGGGGGATAGCATTAGGAGATATACCTAATGTTAAATGACAAGTTAATGGGTGCAGCACACCAACATGACACATGTATACATATGTAACTAACCTGCACATTGTGCACATGTACCCTAAAACTTAAAGTAAAAAAAAATGATGTGAAATAATTTTAAAAAAAAGAAAAGAAAGTGGCATATGGCCAGGCAAGGTGGCTCACACCTGTAATCACAACATTTTGGGAGGCCAAGGAGGGTGGATCACAAGGTCAAGAGTTCGAGACCAGCCTGGCCAATATGGTAAAACCCTGTCTCTACTAAAAATACAAAAAATACTAGCTGGGTATGGTGGCATGTACCTGTAGTCCCAGCTACTTGGGAGGCTTAAGCAGAATTGCTTGAACCCAGGAGGTGGAGGTTGCAGTGAGCTGAGATTGCACCACTGCACTCCAGTCTGGGAAACAGAAGGAGAATCCATCTCAAAAAAAAAAAAAAAAGAAAGAAAGTAGCTTATGTGCATAAATAGGTTTCTGTTATCTTCTTCTGAAGTTGAAGTTGTCTAGCTTTAATTCGCAGGGCTTTACAAAAGCACAGCTTAGTTTTCAGTGACTCCAAATTAGGAAAAATGGGGGGAAAAAGAAGGAAAAAAATTGAAAACACTATTTTGAAGACTTGTAGCCAAGAAAAATTAGCATTTGATCCAAAGTGTAGAAAATAATAAAAATTGAAAAACATTGGGCAAGACTAGAATCTAACAACAGGTGTACTATAGTTTTTGAAACATAATTTTTCTCTCCCCAGTTGCCCATTTTTACTAAAGACAAATCATAGTAGGACTGGTATGCTTTATTATATTTGGCCTAATTATTTTTATATGGTGCTGAAAGAATAATTATTTTTTACATAGGCTTTTAAATTGGCTTTGAGGGAATTTTGTTCCAAAGAAAGAATCTCAGATAAGACTTTTTTAAAGCTGAGCCCAGCCATGGATTTGTACCATTAAATACCTAGAAGTTTGGTAAATTCCTCTCCTTTTGAAGTTCCAAGATAAACTTGGGGATCCTGGGCCTGTCAGAAAGTGACATTCTTTACTTATCACATGTCACAACCCTGTACAGGCACTGTTTTGACAGGGTATGAAGCCAGTTTTTCCAAGTGGCTTTTATTGGCTTCATAAGTCAAATTTAATTGCTTAAAGGAAAGCACACCATTCCAGTCAAAGCCTTGGTGAAATAATCAGTTTCTCCAGTTGTGCCCGGTTACAAATGAAAACAGATTCTTACTGCACTTATGTAAATAACTGTATTGTTATAAGTTAAGAATACTCACAAATAGTTTCCAAATTCTGTAGAAATCAGGTAGAGAGAAACAAATATGCTCCAAATTTTGTTCATACGAGTATAATTTACTCAATTGTTAAAAGCTGTAAATAGCTTAAAAAGAAGTTTTCTTGACTCTGAAAAACAAAACAAAGGATCAGCAACGTTTTAAGCAAAAAGTTAAAAAATTACTTCAGACTTCTATTAGTTTAGTCCATGCAGTTATTTCCTGTTCTACATGATATTCTTGAACATTTCAGCTCTCCATGAGTACTAAAAGTTTTTCCTCTATTCTGATGTCACAATCTCCAAAGTTATTAGAAACCTGCAATCAGTTTTATAGATGATTATAAAACCACCTTCTAAAGAGGACCAAAACAAGACAATTGTCCATGTATGACAAAAAGTTTTAGGGCAGCCATAGCCAAAGACACAATTGACAAGGAAGTTTGTTACCTCTGTGACACACAATAATTTAACATAACCATTACAATTATCACTGATGTTGTACATTAAGTCCTATCAGAATTATAGGAGTTTCCCATAATTTTGGAACACATACCAATACCATATTTATACAAATACAGCATAAAGAAAACCAAACACCGTTTTATGTTTGACAATGCTTCCTGTAAAATTTTTATACCAAATAAGCCAAATATGTCATTTTTGGACTTTAGGGAGCCTATTAATAATATCTTAAAGGATTAATTCGGCCAGAAAAAGACATAATTTATAATTTGATTTTGGAAAATTTGTCAAACATCAATTGTTTAAAACAGTTGATGTTACAAAACAAGATCACAGGCCGTAGTAAAATTAGTCATTCATTTAACCAAAGTGATAACTCAAGGATTTCAAAAAATGGTGAAAGCCTTTATTCTTTGAGAGAGGAGACTTAATTTCCCAAACAATAAGCCCTAAAAAAAAAGCATGAAGTCAATTAAATTTGTTTTCCAAAATTTTATAAATAATCTATAAAATTTTCATCTTGATCATAGGATATAACTTCCATAAGCCTTTATAACCTTTATTAAGGAGTCCATTAATGCTTCAAGAAAACCTTGTTAATCTGACATCAGGGCCCATATGCTGGTCTTGCATCAGTATGCCTTTGACATTAATGATTAATTTATAGAGAAAATGAACTTATTTTATCTCTCAAAATCAGCCGTTACAATCTCACACACCTATGTCTTCTGTGATAGTCACTGGGCCTTGAGGAATTAAAGAGCTTTAATTTCTGGCCCTGTGTTTCAGGAAGGCAGTTTACTTTGATTGACATCTTCTACCAGGCCTGAAGATGAGGGTTTAATTGCTGTCAGTGTTTAAGATTTAGCAGGACTTGGTGTTCATTTTAGACCCAGGAGTCAAAGCCCAGTAACTCAATGTCACAAGGACTTTAAAAGCACATATAGGAAGTTACAAGGATGTAATAATCCTAATTTTAAAAAAAATCTAATCTCAGTTTTTACCAAGCAAACCAAACTTAATAATAATGGAATAGGAATTATTTTGATGAAATATAAAATCTGTTAGGTTGTTGTGGGATCAGAAGGAGCAGACAGAGACCTTCAGGTGTATACAGGAGGATTTTTTATTGAGTGTACTTAGGCCCAGTGGACTTAACATCCAAAGACTGGGCCCAGAACAAAGACAACACTTGACTTTTATACACACTTCAAAAAGGGGGTGAACTAGCTTGAAGCAGGCTTATGGTGATGCAAAAGCAGGGATACAGATGCAGGACAAAGACAGTTAATCAAACTGTAACAGGTTCATAACTCAGGATTACACATGACCATTGCCAAGCACCCCAGATATCTGTTATCTATGTTTTGCTCTAAAGAGCCTTTTACTGGTTTATGTCACAACCTTCACTATGGTGCCCAGACAGCTGTAGTTCAGGCTTGCTCAGGCTTCTCATGACCTCCACTGTACTTCTTGGATAAAGCAGAATACTTGAAGTTACTAGTTACAGAGAACAAGAATTTATAAACTCATACCATAAAACAGGAAAATTTGTTTTTTTCTCCCTATGTTGAGGGAGTGCTGGGAGAGTCTCCAGAGCACATTCCTTTGTGTCCTAGCTTCTCAGAAAGTATTATCAAGACTTTCCCTGGGTCTGAGCTGTGCCCATTGCTGCCTCTGGGACAAGTCAGCCTAATACAGGAAAGCTTATTTCTTTCTCTTTTTAATTTTATTTTTCTTTATTTCTTTAATTTCTCACCTCAAGGTCAGTTACCACAAGGCAAAAGAAAAGACCTTTTGAAGTGCACAGAATATTATGTTGGAAGAAAACATTTCCTTTAGGCCTTTAAGAAAACATTGTTAGCATTATGCCACAAAAAACAGAATCCAAGCAGGAAAAAAATAAAAAAACTTACATGAACTGAAAATGACTTGAAGGGGAATGTTACTATTTCACACGTTTTGAAAGAGGAGAGAAAACCAAAACCAGTGCAATGGAATAAAAGTTGAACTTTGGGTTAAAATAAATTAAAATCTTTTATAATTTATTAAGAGTAAACCAACCCCTTATGAAAATTTTATTGTTCTAACCAATTCTTTAGTGTATAAGTGTTTTTTAATCAAACCCAATCTCTAGAAAGACCATTATAATTTCTCTTTAATCATTGATAACTTGATCATATGAAAGTTTTTCTGTTTTCTTTAAATAAATCCTATTATTGTGACATACACAGACCATTCGTGACATGCTTGGACTTTCTGGTTGATCCTGAACTTAAGCAACAATTCATTTTACTCTAGAGCCAAATTTACCATACAAGATTCTTTCTCATATGGAATTATTTCTCTCTAAGCTTTCTTACCAAAAAAAAAAAAAATCTATTGTCATAACTTTCTTCACATCTTTTTTATTTCCTGGTTCCTGTTACCTTGTTTAATCATGACCTTTCAATAAGCTTTCAATTAGACAAAAATGTTCACCTTTTTAAAAAGGACACACTTTTTTTGGGAAAGAATGTTTTCCTAGAAATATATTTTTATTGGAAAATACCCAAATAATAAATTATTTATTATTTTATTTAATATAAATTTAGTTTCTAAATTATGAGTTTCTCTACAAGTATTTATCCTATTACATTTACCTAATTATTTTATTTTAATCATTTATCTGGATTATTTATAAAAACTGCGATTGTCATTATTTAAAGTTATGGAACTGCCATTGCAAAATTATAACTGAGACAGTGAAAAAGATTTGACCCAAGTCTATCTTCCTTCTAACCTCCAAGCCATTCTTGTTAATTCCTGGGAATGGGCCCAACTAACTGTGGGAGGAACATAGCTTTGAAACAAAGATGATAACAGTCCTTCCCCAAAACAAAGCTCACTGCCTGTGGACTAAACTGCCTAAAGCCACAAGATTAGAAGTTATAGTAATCTTACTAAGTTCAAAATGGAGCTATTTTTATCAAATCAATATTAATGTCTTATTTATTAAAGATTACACAAGCAAAGATCATTCTGTCTTCAGCTGGGTTTGTAGTTTTGTAACCCTTGTGCCAAATTTTGACACCTTATATTTGTGAACCCCAAAAATCTGAGACAGGTCGCAGTTAATTTAGAAAGTTTGTTTTGCCAAGGTTGAGGACCCATGCCTGGAACACAGCCTCAGGAGGTTCTGCCAACATGTGGCCAAGGTGATAAGAGCACAGTTTGGTTTTAAACATTTCAGGGAGACATGAAACATCAATCAACATACATAAAATGAACATTGGTTTGCTCCAGAAAGGTGGGACAACTTGAAGCAAAAGCTGGACAACTCAAAACAGGGAGGGGGCTTCAGGGCACACGTAGGTGAGAGACAAATTGTTGCATTCTTCTGAGTTTCTGATTAGCCTTTCCAAAGGAGGCAATCAGATATGCACATATACACACATATCTTGGATGTTAGGTTTTAATTAAGTTGACTTTTAACCATTGATCTTCTTTTAAAATATTTTTTTAAATCTCATTACCATACTTCAGCTAGGACAAATTGCTGCTATTTCAGAAGCACAGCCATTGCTATTTCAGTTTGGCCTGGCTAGCAAAAACATAGCCTTGTTATGTAAATAAAGCCCCTTAGTAGGCAAAATAAAAAATCTTTTTTTTCCTTTTGCTGGCCTTTATTCTCCCCCTACCACACCACCTTCGTGTGTGTGTGTGTGTGTGTATGTAGGAATTTAGCAACTTCAGAGGCCTTGTTTCTCATAATTAGGAACTTCTTTGGATTTGATCAAGCCAGATAGTTCAGATTTAATCAAGTAGGGTAGAGTTGATCAAACCCAATGGGAAAAAGACCAAAACAAAAACAAAAACAGAAATAACAACCAAAAAAAAAAAGTTAAGTAAAACAAATGATTGCCCAACCCATATGATTACTGAGGTCTCTAATGATAAGGAGAAATTAAGACCAGCTGGTTGTCAATCTTAACTTTAGAAAAGGCAAACCCCAATTCAGTTACTTACTTAGGGATGAGTCTCACGCTGAAGATGGCTCTTTACCATCCTAGAAGCAGGAAAAAAACCCTCATCTTCCCTGTTGAAAGCAAGCTCAAATTCCGTAAAGGAGTTACCTGACTCCATTGTCACAGAAAACTTGCCTACTTTGTATTGGAAGAAAGTAAAACTCCAAAAAAAAAAAAGTCATATAGCAAAGTAAACTTTAGATCTCTACCGAATTTTGGGAGATCAGGGATTCTTTGGAAGTGGTACTTCCAGGCCTCCACAAATTGTCCTATTGGTTTGAGCCATAAAGATAGTACAAGCTGGTACCAAGCACCAATAGAGGATTTGTCAAAGGTCAGGGGCACCTACACTCAGAATCCCATTGGGTTACCAAAATGTGAACTCCAAATATCTGAGAAAGGTTTCAGTTAGTTTAGAAAGTTTATTTTGCCAAAGTTGAGGACACGCACCCCTGACACAGCCTCAGGAGGTCCTGATGACATGTGCCCAAGGTGGTCAGAGCACAGTTTGGTTTTACACATTTTAGGGAGTGTATTAGAGTTCTCTAGATGGACAGAACTAATTATATTTATATATATTAGTTCTGTCCCTAATATATATATATATATATATGAGTTTATTAAGTATTAACTCACACAATCAGAAGGTCCAACAATAGGCTGTCTGCAGGCTGAGGAGCAAGAAGAGCCAGTCTGAGTTCCAAAACTGAAGAACTTGGAGTCTGATGTTCCAGGGCAGGAAGGATCCAGCATGGGAGAAAGATGTAGGCTGGGAGGCTAGACCAGACTCTCTTTTCATATTTTTCTGCTTGCTTATATTCTAGCCTCACGGCAGCTGATTAGATTGTGCCCACTCAGATTAAGGGTGGGTCTGCCTTTTCCAGCCCACTGGCTCAAATGTTAATCTCCTTTGGCAACATCCTCACAGACACATCCAGGATCAGTACTTTGCATCCTTCAATCCAATCAAGTTGACACTCAGTATTAACCACCACAAGTCCACCCGTTGTCAACTTGAACCCATATACATTTCCTGAGATCATACATAATCTTCAAATAAAGACATTAAGAAGGTCACAATTATGCCTAACATGATACAACTATCCTTCACACAACCAGAAACACCAATCCCCAACCAAAATACTATTACTTAACGTTAAAAATACTTAAATGCTGATATGAAGTCAATAAATCTTATGGCACATGATAAAAGAGAAAGGAAATAAAATGAAGATATTTTCTTAGTACAAGTGTATACATGCACAAACATGTTTTTGACAAAAGAAGGAGGAAACACTCATGAGAATTACAGTCCTCATTGATACAACTGGTCACGTGGTCGTAGCTGGTATTGATAACTACCTTCTTCTACTACCCATTCTGTATTATCTTTGCCTTCAGCAAGCACCTCAGCAGGTCATGGTTTTTTTCCTGGTGGAGTAACCCAAACCTTCATTCCTGAAGGGTCTGGGTCATTTGTAGTCCTGCCTGAATTGGGCTGCTGTAGTTTCCCATTGACCTTAATCACAGGGCATGGTAATACTAAGAGATGCCCTAATGGATCTCCTGTATTCCATGCATACTCTTCCTTACCTCCATTGTAGAGTAGTAAACTGATTTCATCTTGATAGTCCGGGTCAGTCAGTCACCCCAGCCAATACTGTAACTCCCTTCTTAGCCTGTTGACTTAAAGGTAGGAGGAGCCCAAAGTGTCCAGGTGGCAATTTTGACTTCCAGTTTAATGGAATCTTTGTTGTGTCTCCTGGTGGCAGCATCCCTCCCTCTGGAACTAAGACCTCTAGGCCACCAGAACTTAATGTCATGAAAACAAGAAGCAAAAATTTTGCTAGTGGATCACTATGGGTGATTCCTGGTCCACTCCTTGATTCCTGGACCCATAAATCCTGGCTATGGGACAAATAGTACCATATATTGGACACTGCTTCAGAGCATACACGGCCTTCTGGAGAACTTTGTCCCAGCCCTGCAAAGTATTGTCACCTAGTTGGCATTGTAATTGTGACTTCAAAAGGCCATTCCACCATCCAATTAATCCAGCTGCTTCAGGATGATGGGGAACATGGTAAGACCAGTGAATTCCATGAGTATGAGCCCACTGCTGCACTTCTTTAGTTGTAAAGTGAGTGCCTTGGTCGGAGGCAATGATATGCGGAATACTATGATGGTGGATAAGGCACTCTGTGAGTCCACAAATGGTAGCCTTGGCAGAAGCATTGCTTGCAGGATAAGCAAACCTATATCAGGAGTAAGTGTCTATTCCAGTGAGGACAAACCTCTGCCCTTTCCATGATGGAAGAGTTCCAATATAATCAACCTGCTACTAGGTAGCTGGCTGATCACCCTAAGGAATGGTGCCATATCGAGGGCTCAGTGTTGGTCTCTGCTGCTGGCAAATTGGGCACTCGACACTGGCCATAGCCAGGTCAGCCTTGGTGAGTGGAAGTCTATGTTGCTGAGCCCATGTGTAAGCTCCATCCCTGCCACCATGGCCACTTTGTTCATGGGCCCATTGAGCAATGACTGGGGTGTTTGGGGAAAGAGGCTGAGTAGTGTCCACAGAACAGGTCATCCTATCCAGTTGATCATTAAAATCCTCCTCTGCTGAGGTCACCCATCGGTGAGCACTCACATGGGATACAAATATTATCATAGTTCTTGACCACTCAGAGAGGTCCATCCACATATTTCTTCCCCAAATTTCTCTATCACCAATTTTCCAATCATGCTTCTTCCAAGTCCCTGACCATCCAGCCAAACCATTGGCTACAACCAATGAATCAGTATATACTCCTACATCTGGCCATTTCTCCTTTCATGCAAAGTGCACAACCAGGTGCACTGCTCAAAGTTCTGCCCACTGGGAAGATTTCTCTTCATTGCTGCCCTTCAGCGATGTCCTAGAAAGCGGCTGTAGTGCTGCAGCTGTCCACTTTCGGGTGGTGCCTGCGTATCGTGCAGAACCATCTGTGGCCAGGCCCTAGTCTTCTCTTCCTCTGTCAAATGAGAATAGGGACCTCCTCATGAGGTCATTAGTGCAGGCTGAGGGAGAGAAGGCAGGGTGGCAGGAGTGGAGACCATGAGCATTTGAGCCACCTTCTCATGTAACTTACTTGTGCCTTCAGGACCTGCTCGAGCCTGATCATGAATATATCACTTGTGTTTGATGACGGAATGCTGCTGTGCATGACTCACTTTATGGCTAGATGGGTCAGAAAGCACCCAGTTCATGATAGGCAGTTCAGGTCACATGGTGACTTGATAATCCATAGTCAAATTTTCAATTTCCCCTAAGCCCAGTAACAGGCCAAGAGCTGTCTCTCAAAAGGAGAGTAGTTATCTGCAGAAGATGGCAGGGCCTTGCTCAAAAATCCTGGAGGCCTCCATTGTGATTCACCTATGGGAGCCTGCCAAAGGCTCCAAACAGCATCTCTTTCTGCCATTGACATGTCAAGCACCATTGGATCTGCTGGGTCCTATGGTTCAAGTGGCAAAGCAGCTTGCACAGCAGCCTGGACCTGTTGCAGAGCCTTCTCCTGTTTTGGACCCCACTCAAAACAGGCGGTCTTTCAAGTCACTTGATAAATGGGACGAAGTAACATACCTAAATGAGGAATGTGTTGCCTCCAAAATCCAAATAGGCCCACTAGGTGTTGTGCCTCTTTCTTGGTTGTAGGAGGGGCTAAATGCAGCAACTTATCCTTCATCTTAAAAGGAATATCTTGACAGGCCCCACACCACTGGACCCCTAGAAATTTTACTGAGGTAGAAGGTCCCTGAATTTTGGCTGGATCTATTTTCCATCCTCTGGCATGCAAATATGTCACCAATAAGTCCAGTGTGTTTGCTACTTTTTGCTCACTGGATCCAATCAGCATAATATCATCAATGCAAAGTACCAGTGTGATATCTTGCAGAAGTGAAAAGTAATCAAGGTCTCTCCAAATTAGATTATGACACAAAGCTGGAGAGTTGATATAGCCCTGAGGTAGGACAGTAATGCCTTGCCAGCTGAAGGCAAATTGCTTCTGCTGGGCCTTATGGACAGGAATAGAGAAAAAGGTATTTGCCAAGTAAATGTCTGCATACCAGATACCAGGAGATATGTTAATTTGCTCAAGCAATAAAACCACATCTGATATAGCAGCTGCAATTGGAGTCACCACTTGGTTAAGCTTACAATAATCCGCTGTCATTCTCCAAGATCCATCTGTCTTTTGCACAGGCCAAGTGGGGTTGTTGAATGTGGATGTGGTGGGAATCATCACCCCTGAGTCTTTCAAGTCCTTCACGGTGGCACTAATCTCTGCAATCCCTTGAGTGATGCAATATTGTTTTTGATTTACTATTTTTCTAGGTAGAGACAGTTCTAATGCCTTCCATTTGGCCTTTTAGATCTCACCATAATAGATCTCACTCTACCAGTCAGGGAGCCAATGTGGGGGTTCTGCCAGCTGCTAAGTATGTCTATACCAATTATGCATTCTGGCACTGGGGAAATGACCACAGGATGAGCCTAGGGACCCACTGGACACACTGTAAGTTGGACCTGAGCTAAAACTCCATTAATTACCCGACCTCCATAAGCCCCTACTTTAACTGGAAGACCACAATGACGTTTTGAGTTTTCTGGAATGAATGTCAGCTCAGAGCCAGTGTCCAATAGTCCCCCAAATTTCTGATCATTTCGCTTTCCCCAATACACAGTTACCCTGGTAAAAGGTCAGGGGTCTCCTTGGGGAAGAAGGGGAGAAAGATTCACTGCATAAATTGTCGGTAATGTAGTATAGTCCTTCCTCAGTGTGACCTGGCCTCTCCTTCATTCAAGGGGTTCTGGGTCTGTAAACTGGCTCAAGTCTGGAAATTGATTGAGAGGCCATGATGCTTTGTTTTTATAATTCAAATTAGTCTTTTGTCCATTCGACCTAGAAGCTTTCTGCTTATATAAATTAAGTAGAAATGCAGTAGGCTTCCTATAAATTTCACTTCTAGGAACACCATGATTAATTAGCCAAACCAGAGCTCTACACAAGTCAGATTATTCTGATGGCTGCTTTGCCTCTGCTGTCCATTACGCCCACCTTGCCTTTGATGATTGAGTGCCACCACTTGGCCCCTGCCACCTATGGATCCAATTATTCCCATTGTATTTAAATGTTGTAGTTGAGTGACTGTGGTTCCCGTTATTAGATCTGACATACAGAGAAGAGCAATTACAGGGTCCTTAAAAAATGCAGATGCTGCCCTCAGAAGTCTATTTCACAAGGAATTGATCAAGGGCATATCTTGTGGGCCCTCCTGGCTGGGATGAGTAGGTCTAAAGTGACTAATCCACTCCCCTATCCCAATCTCCCTAAGCCTTTTGGTCCCTTCCTCTATATTAAACCAAGGGAAATCAGGCATTTCCAGCTCACTCAAAATGGGCCATCTTTTAATCCAGATTTCAATTAATCAAGCAAATAAACTATTAGAACCTTTTTTAACTCCCTGAGCTGCAACATTAAATGCAGAGTCCCTACTTAGTGGGCCCAAATCAATAAATTCAGCCTGATCCAACTCTGTGTTCCTTCCACCATTATCCCACACCCTTAATATCCATTCCCATACCTGTTCTCCAGATTCGTGTTTATATAAATTGGAAAACTCAGGCAGTTCTTTTTAAGTGTAGCACACCTCCTCATAGGTCACACTCTCAACCTCACCTCTAGGGGCCTGCAGGTACTTTAGTCTAGTTATAAGTCTAGAGGCAAACAGGGGTGTTGGGGGTGGCTCCTGAGAAGAAACCAATGTTATCTGGCTTGGAAACTGCCTCAGGGAAGGCCATCACTGTTGCTTCAGGCAGCACAAGTTTTATCTCCTCAGACAAAAGTGGAAAGGCTGATGGTAGCAAGGGTTGGGGAGGGGATGTTGCCACTACTGGGAATGGAGAAGCTGTTTCTTCTGGCAAAAAAAGGTTTATAAGAGTTTACAAATTCAGTGTCCCCAGTTTCATCAGGGTCCTCTCACACGCCCCCATTCCAAGTTTCAGGGTGCCCATTCTTCTCCAGTCAATGCCCTCGCTTTGAGAGTAGACACCTGGTGAGGCTATGCATAGGTCAGGCACTTGCACAATAAGAGCTTGTGTCTGTTTTTCCACAATTTCAGCTCTTTCTCCACAGGAGATAAGACTCTTACTCAGGGTAGTCTTGGTAGATTTTAGGCTCAATATCTGCTTCTGAAGCTGGGAGATAGAATCCCTGAGTTCATTATTTTCTTTCATCACTTTGTCCAGTGAACTTAGGAGCAACCAACCAGCTTTATTATGTTCCTTGATTGTTCACATATGGTCAAAGTTATTATGTATAGAGTCACCAAACTCCTTGCCTCTCATGAGCAATGAATCAGGAGTGTCAAATGCATTTATTTTGCATAACTCTCTAAACAGTTCATGCCAAGGGCTATCAGTGTTCTCCATACTATTAGTAGAGTCCTTAACATTTTTGTGTCTAATTATATTAAGAAGCCGACTCCAGAAACCCTAAAACCAATGAAAGAACTCCACCCTTAATATTCTGTTCCTCTAGAACCACTCCTGGTACAAAAATCTATGTTAGTCGGGGCTCTCTAGAGGGACAGAACTAATGAAACATATATATATGTGTTTATATATATGATTATATATATATATATATATATATATATATATATATATACATGTGGGAGTTTATTAAGTATTAACTCACACTATCAGAAGGTCCAACAATAGGCTGTCTGCAGGCTGAGGAGGAAAGAAAGCCAGTCTAAGTTCCAAAAATGAAGAACTTGGAGTCTGATGTTCAAGGGCAGAAAGCATCTAGCATGGGAGAAAGATGTAGGCTGGGAGGCTAGGCCAGTCTCTCTTTTCATATTTTTCTGCCTGCTTATATTCTAGCCTTGCTGGCAGCTGATTAGATTGCACCCACACAGATTAAGGGTGGGTCTGCCTTTCCCGGCCCACTAACTCAAATGTTAATCTCCTTTGGCAACACCCTCACAGAAACACCCAGAATCAATACTTTGTATCTTTCAGTACAATCAAGTTGACACTCAGTATTAACCATCACAGGGAGACATGAGACATCAATCAACACATGTATGATGAATATTGGTTTGGTCTGGAATGGTGGGACAATTTGAAGTGGGAAGGGGGCTTCAAGGTCATAGGTAGATAAGAGACAAATGTTTGCATTCTTTTGAGTTTCTTATTAGCCTCTCCAAATGAGGCAATTAGAGATGCATTCATCTCAGTGAGCAGAGGGGTGACTTTGAACAGAATGGGGAGGCAGGTTTGCCCTAAGCAGTTCCCAGCTTGACTTTTCCCTTTAGCTTAGTGACTTTGGGGGCCTAGGATATTTTCCTTTCACAAATCAAGTGACTGTAAATTCATGCATTTATTTCTGGGCTTTCTATTCTCTTCCATTAGTCTATATGTCTGTTTTCATGCCAGTACCATAATGTTTTGATTACTATAGCTTTATAATTCATTTTGAAATCAGTAAGTATGATACCTCAACTTATTCTTTTTGCCTATGATTGATTGCTTTGGCTCTTTGAGGTCTTTTGTGATTTCATACAAGTTTTAGGTTATTTTTTCCTATTTCTATGAAAAAATGTTATCTGAATTTTGATAGTGATTGCATTGAATCCATAGATCACTTTGGATAGTATGAACAATGGAATAGTTGATAGTCTGTAAATAAACTTATACATATTAATATTAATATATGGGCAACTGATTTTCAACAAGGATGACAAGATGATTTCATTGGGAAAGAGTACTCTTTTCAAGAAATGATGTTGAAACAAATAAACATCCACATGTACAAGGATGTAGTTGGTCCCCTATTCCCACAATAAACAAAACCTAATTCAAAATAAATAAAATACCTAAGAGTAGGGCAAAATTATAAAACCTTTATTCAAAAACTTAGAGGTAAAACTTTAATAGTTTGGATTAGGGGATGATTTTTTATGATAACTGAAGTACAAGTGACAAAGGAAAAAATTAGACAAATTATATTTCATCAAAATTTTAAACTTTTTTGCACTAAAGAATACCGTCAAGAAAATGAAACCATAAACCATAAAATAGAAAAAAATACTTGCAAATCATATATCAGATAAGTGACTAGAATAATTTTAAAACTCCTGCTATTCAATCATAAAAGGCAAATAGCCCTGTTTTTGCTTATTTATTAATTGATTTTTATAATTTCAGCTTTTATTTAAGAATCAAGGGGTACATGTACAGGTTTATTACATGGATATATTGCATGACGCTGTGATTTGGGTTACAAAATGAAAACCACTTCACTCCATAGGATGACCATAATCAATAAGTGTTGGAAAGAACTTAGAGAATTTGGAACATTCATACACATTTGGAGGAAATATAAAATGGTGCAGCTGCTTTGGAAAACAGTCTGGAAACTCCTTAAAACGTTAAACTTAGAACTATCATGTCATCTAGCAATTCCATTCCTATAAAATATAAAAAAATATAAAAACATACATCTACACAAAACTTGTACACTAATACTTATAGCAGCATTATTTATAATAGCTAAAAAGTGTAACAACCCTAATGTTCATCAACTGATGAATAGATAAATAAGGTATGTCCATACTATGAAACATTATTTGTCAGTAAAAGAAATGATGAATTGATACATGCTACAACATAAATGAACATTTAAAACATTATGGTAAGTGAAAGAAGCCAGCCAGAAAAAATGCATACTGTATGATTCCATTTGTATCAAATGTCCAGAGTAGGAAAATTTATAAATAGAAAGTAGATTGGTGGTTGCCTAGACCTGTAGATGAGGGATAAAGTAAAGGATATGGGGAGATATAGTGAGTGACTGTTAATGGGTACAGGGTTTCCTTTTGAAGTGATGAAAATGTCCTAAAATTAATTATGGTAATTGTGGCACAACTCTGTGAATATACTAAAAACCATTGAATTGTGCACTTTAAATTATGTGAATTATATGGTATGTGAATTATATCTCAGTAAAGCTGTTTTTTATACAGTAAAAAAAAATTGTTAACCTGATACTTCATTCTTTGAAATTGCCCAAGAAATTCTACATGACATTAACCAAAATTTAAGCTAATTTTATTCAAAATTGCTTATAAGCCTCAGAACAAGATGAATGTGGGCATAGGAGAGACATAAGGCTCTGCCAAGCAGAGAAGTCAGAAGGTGATGGGAAGAAAAACGGAAGGGAAAGAGAATATGAGGAACACTATCCTGAAATCTGAAGGGAGATTCCGACAGAACCCAAGCATCATTTTTCTCTCCCTTTGGATCCCCTCCTTCTAGCATTCTTAAGAAACCAGAAAAGGAGTTGACTTATGTCTGCTTCTAAGTGGTCTGCTTGACTACTGATCCTTCAAATTGCATGTTCAACTCTGCTCCACTGCTCTCGGCCAGAGACCATTGCCTACTTTGCTTCTCTTTACAGCTTAAAACAAGAATTCCGTTCACTCTCAAATAAATGCTGCCACCTTTGCAAGGGCCTTTGTAGAGGTATATGTTTTGCTAGAGGGGGGGTTCCTTAGCTTGTGGGCCTGTCCAATCTCTATCTCTGTCTTCATGTGGCCTCTTCCTCTTTGTGTCTTCCCCTCTGTCTCTTATAAGGACACTAGTCATTGCATTTAGGGCTCACCCTAGTCCAGCATGAGCTCATCTAGAGATCATTACCTTAACATCTGCAAAGACATTTCATCCAAATAAGATTACATCATTAAGTGGATTATTGGAGGACATTATTCAACCCACTTCAGAGAGTGGATGAATACTTCCATTTTCATCATCTCCTTGTTTTTCTCTATATATCACTACATAAAATTATATGGCTTAATCACATTTTGCTGAAAGTTTGGCAGAAATGAAAAGAAACTAGAGCACATAAGGAAGAAACAGCTATATGGTAAACATACTTTTCCTGTGCCAAATAAGAGTCTTTAAGAAATTAAACCATTCATAGCCATCATCTCATGAATAATTTAGACTCTACCTTAAGTCCATGAGCCCTGGGGGAGGATTTCTTCTTCAAGCCTTGACAGTGTAGCTTTCCCTTCAGTACTCCAGAGGTTGGCTTCACCCGAAGGACCTTTCCCTTTCCCCACCAGCTAGCCCATGGGACCAAATCATTATTAACTATTTTCCTAGGTCTGAGTTATTTACTACTAGAGTAACACCATGGAATTAACTCCAACAGGATGGTCCAAGGTGGGCTTGGGAAACCCCAGTCTGGCAGAATAATCTAGGCTAGGTATAGCCCTCCATGCTCAGTTTCTTTTGAAATAACCTCACCATTGGGAGTTATAGCTATGCCCCTTTCTTTTTTCTAATTGTCTCACATTTCTCAAGGATAGTTTCTCAGAACAATAGTTTGCATTTTGTTAGGTACAGAAACCTCCAATACTAAGCCATATATCCTTTAATACAAGAGCCTGAGTAAGCTCTTAGATAAAAGATCCCTTTTAAAATCATCTCTTGTGGGTAGTGGAGAGGAAGGGATGCTAGTGATGGTAGTAGTAGATAGTATTGGGGAGTAGAAGCGTAGTTTCATTATTTGGTTATACTACCAAAGCCACTTCTCATTAGAGATCACTTGTAGATCACCATTCTTGTTTCAGACATAGTTTTCTTCCACATTTTAAATAATATTCCTGTGCATATAGGCTCAGAAGAGTAACATTCATTCATTAAACCAAACCAACCACTTTTCTGCACAGCTAAAGAAAATAATATTGGCCAGCTTCTTACTTCTAGTTGCCCTGAAATATAAACAGAGCCAAACTTTAACTTATTGTGTCTATAATGCTAGAAATTTCTACCTTAAAAAGTTATCAGCAGAATCTTTCAGGGTACATCTTTCTAGGTTGTACCTAAGCTGTTTTCTATTGGGGTAAAGGAGCTCCTTGGCAATGCCTCTAATCCTTTATTCTTCCCTAAATTGCTTTAGGTACTTAATTTTCTGGGCCGAGTTTTTATTGGCTTAGGCTTTATTCCCTGGAAATTTTTGTTATTGCTGTTGTTTAATTATGAAATATTTCATTCATACAAAAGTACAGAGACCTATAACAAACACCATGTGTTCACTCTTAAACTAAAATAAACGCATGCTTTGGAATTTTTTTATAAGTGAAACCTTACATTTGATTCATTTGAAGCCAGACAGGCGTAGATTTTTTTAACTTTTTTGTTGATGTTAGGATTTTAATACTTGGTTAAGAGAAATATTAAGAAGCACATAAATTTCTTCAGAAAGTATTTTCCTTTTAAATGGCTAGGAAATGAATCCTTTACACAAGGCATTCCAGATGGATGAATCCTAGGCCCTCTTCTCGTCTCTTCTCTTCACTTCTCTTCTCTTCTCTTTCTTCTCTTCTCTTCTCTACTCTTCTCTTCTCTTCTCTTCTCACTCCATATTACTTCCCTGCTTGATCTCATCCATGCCCATGGCTTAACTACTACTCCACTGATGACAGCTCCTGAGCTCATATCTTCAACTCAGATCTCTGCTTGGAGTTACAGACCTATACATCCAGCAGTTATCTTATCATGCCACAAAGTCTTCAGTTTAACCCACATGACCCACCAAAACCATGATTTCCCTAACCTTTGCTTTTCTCTCTCTCAGCAAATGGCATCACCATCAAATTAGGCATCTCAGACTTCTGGGATTTAACCTTGATAACTTCTTCTCCATCAACTTCTTATTTAAACTGTCAGCAAGTCCTCCTGATTGTACCTCCTCAACATGTATCAAATTCATTTACTTATCTCTTCCTCTGTGACCACTCGACTAGTCCCAACCGTCATCATTTCTTATTCCAACTTCAGCAATAGCTTCCTAACAATTCTGCATGCATTTTTCCTGGGCCCCTCCAGCAGATTCTCTGCATCATAGCCAGAGTGAACTTTTCAAAACACCAGTCTGATTATATGACCTCCATCCTGCTGGATCATCATTCTTAAGATAAACAGAATGATGCATAGTGTGCATGATCTGGCCCAGCCTTTGTCTCTTGGCTTCATTTATTATGTCTCACTCTGTGCTCTAGCTTTGTAGGCTTTGAAAGCATCACGCCTTCTTCCTCCAGATCCCTCGCACATGCTGTTCCCTCATCTTGAAGTGTCCTTCTTCTGCCATTTGTAAGGTAACTTCTATTCATCTCTCATATTTCAACTCACATTTCACTTCTTTAGGGAAACTTCCCTAACCCTGCTCACCACCACCACCCCCCATTAATCTTGGCCACAGTTCTTTGTTAATAGCTTTTATTTAATTGTACTCTTTTCTTCCCTGGGCCTTTTCTCAGATGTAAAAATATACCCCAGCCCCTACCACTATATTGTAAACACCATGAAGACATGAATAAATAAGTGATTTTCAAGCAACATAATTTATAAGCAGTCTTGTCTGGATCTTGTGGAAACGTGATGGTATTAATAACAAAGTTATGGAATTTTGAGTTTTCATTGCTATAAATCTTCCCCTCCTGTTTTCAAAGGTGACATCAAGCCACAGGCTAACGTTCTCACTGGTATAATGAGATAAAGGGTAGGAATGCACCTGCCATAAGGTGCTTTATGAAAGATAGAATATTTTTGAGGTATATTAACGAAAGGGAAAGAGCTGTGAATTCAAATCCTGGGTCTTCCTCTTGAGTGTTCTTAGAGCTCGAGACAAGTTGGACAACCCCCAGCCTTGGTTTCATCATCTGTAAAATAACAATATGCTACTTCTAAGTTACTTCTAACAACTAGAGATTATATATCCACAGTGCCTGTGCCATAAATGTCAGTAAATATTTACAGACTAAAGAAATAACTGAATAAACAAATAGATGAAGGAAAGTGAAGCACCCAGTGGAATCCTTGATAAATAGCAAGTGCTCAATAAATTGTAATCATAGTAATAATATTATGAAATGGCTAAAAAAGATGCTTTCTTGTAAGAAAAAGGAAGCAGTGAAATAATTGAAAGTGTGTGTGTTGGGGTGGGGATGGATGGAAATCCTAGACAGTCATCCACAGAAGGTGTTTCAGGGTCAGGTGCCTTGGCATATTGACTACTCAAATGCTAACAAGTGGGAAAACACATACAACCAGTTCCCTACCATACCATGTTACCTGGATGTCCATAGGAAAAAAAAAAAATATATATATATATATATAAATGAGTGAAGAAATACAGCCTCACAAAGAAAATGAAAGAATAAGCCAGAGAGAGGAGCAGAACCAGCAGAGGGGCATGTCAGAAAGGCAAAACAAGGAGGAAGTAGGCAACAGCATCAGACCTTCACAGAGTCAGTTCAGATAAAAATGAAGCATGTCATCCAAATCTAATGATAGAAATAAGAAGGTCATTGGCAACTTTGGCAAAAACAGTTTTCAATAAAGTGGGATAGAAGGAAGACCAATTAAGCTGGATAGTGAAGGGGAAATGAGAAATACAGACAGTGAGCTTATATTTCTTCCTCCCTTCCTTCCTTTCTTCCGTCTTTGCTTCCTTCCTTCCTTCCTTCTCTCTTTTCTTTTCTTTTCCTTCCTTCTTTCCCTCCCTCCCTCCTTCCTTTCTTTCTTCTTTCTTTCTGTCTTTCTTTCTTTCTTTCTTTCCTTTCTTTCTTTCTTTCCTTCTTTCTTCTTCGCTTTCTTTTTCTTTCCTTCTTTCTTTCTTTCTGTCTTTTTTTTTTGACAGTGTCTTACTCTGTTGCCCAGGCTGGAATACACTGGCATCATCATAGCTCACAGCAACCTTAAACTCCCGGGCTCAAATGATCCTCCCACCTCAGCCTCCCAGGTAGCAGAGACTACAGGCACACACCACGCCCCGCTACTTTTATCTTTTATTTGTAGAGATGAAATCTTGCTTTGTTGCCCAGGCTGGTGTCGAGCTCTGGCCTCAAGCTATCCTCCTGCCTCAGCCTCCCAAAGTGCTGTGATTACAGGCATAAGCCATTGTGCCCAGCCATGAGTTTACATTATTCTTTGAAATGTGTCTAGAATTGGCAGAGCAGAGATTGGGTGAGGTAGTTGGAGGGGAAGACCAGGTTGACAGAGAGGTTTTTGGTTTCTTTTCTTCTTTTGTTTTTAGGTTAAAAGACAACATATTTGTGGTCTGAAAAAGACAACTAGAGAAAAGGGAGGTGTTCAATATATTGGAGAGAGAGAGAATAATTAATAGGGTTGAAGCTGAGGAGGGGTCAGTGTCAACCCAGCCTTCAATAACCCACTGGTCCATATACCCCATAGTGATATCCCCCAAAATAAAAATTTTAAATGCCTTTTTTAGTATCCTTTTCCCATTCACCCATGTGGTCCTGGACCTTCTCACTTAGTCATGCCTTGCATTTACATTCTTGACCTCCTCCTGCATTCCTCTGACCTTTTGCTTTGCCTCTTATTTTCTTCACCCTTAGGACCTGATGATTGATTTAGCATCTTTGGCATCTGGCCACTGCTCTGCTTGGCCATACTGCTGCCTTCACCCTCAGCTGTTGCAACTCTTTTGGCCACTTTGTGTAACTGCCCTGCCAAGCCCTGCTTCCTGGCTGTCCAAACAAAGAAGTGTTTCCTAGAGGAGATCACAACAAAAGGATGAAATCTGGGGTGCAGGGGAAGGGTAGCTTCTGAAGCTGGAAAATAAAGAAGTAAGGAAGGGAGACTGTGGAATTTACCAAGGAGGGGAACTAACATTTCCTTTCATATAAGTTGGTACTATTCTGGCTTTTTACCATGATCATATATTATATTCAAAATAAAGCTCTTGTTTTTAAAACAAAAAAATATAAACAAAGGAAGGAAGGATGTTCATTCATTTAGATAATAGATACATAGTGAACCCCTAGTAGACCTTGTACTGGGCCCTGGGGACACTGGTGACCAGGTTCCATTCCTGATTTCCTGGAGCAGGGGACACGAAAAGACATTAAGCAAATAATTACACATCTTTTTACATCAGTACAAATGTTGGGACTTTGCGAGAGTTCCACCTTGAAAACTTCTGTTTTCACTGAAAGAGAGGAGGCAAGGTCATTGGTTCATAAAAGCAATGGAATTGAGTAGGGGACTTGAAAGAAATGATGAGGCTAGGAAAAGCAGCTATAGGAAAGGGGGCACCATGAGACTAAGAATATGTAACCAGAGCACAGCTGTGCATACTTTGCTTGAATGTCTCCAAGTTCAAATCCCAGAACTTGATATTTTAGCTTGGTTCTATGTGTAACCTATTTGTTTTTAAAGAGTAGAGTCTTTTTCTTCCAGCATGTGTTAGTTAGCCCTGTCTTTATCACACCACCACCACCAATTGTCATTTGCAGAAGTATCTTCAACTCATCATAAATTTACTAGTAATGGCTAATTCATGTCTATAGAACTGTTAAGTGACAAGATAATATTTAGATTAAAAGCTATAATTGCATTCTTATTAGAGACTTAATCAGATTTTAACATGCTCCTCACAGGGGCCATTTAGCCCTATTCTGCTGGGCTTTGGCAAGCACTGAATGATTGCCCTCCTAGGGCAGAGGTACTGCAGCCCTGGTTAAGCATTGAAAAGATGATATTACCAATAAGTTGACTCTAATTGTAAACAACATATTTAAACAATTACATCTTAATTAATTCTTATAAATTATAAGTGCCTCAGAACTTTCTTTCTTAATCTCAAATGCATGTTTCTTAAAATCATTCACTATTTTATGAGAATATATTTGCTGAATATTAGAAAAAAGAGTTAAAAATAAAAGGCATTTCTAACAGTTTTTCTTGTATGAAATATGCTTCCTTTTATTTATAAATCATTGGTTTTATCTTCTATATAATGAATTTCTAAAGGGATTTAAAGTTTGATATTGAATTGTATACTAAAATAAGGTTGTTTTAGACATAAAAGAGTAACAGCAACAATAACAAAGAAGTTGTGACAAAGAGGATTGTTGTACTGAGATTTGATGGATAACTTTGATTCATTTGTTTTATGTGTATCTTGCCTACATCCGTCCATTCATCTCACCATTTCTATCAACTATCTACCTGGTGCAGTTTGATATGTTATAAGCTGTGAGAAGTGAGACAAGGAGAGAACTTTTTGCTGAATTTTTTAGAACATCTGTGATGTGTTGTACATATTAGGCAAATAATAAATACTTACTGAATTAAATTAAATTTAACCAGGATCAAGTTCAGATGGCTTACAGTTGAGATACATGTTGCTATGGTAGCAGGAAGAAAATGATGGAAAAGAAGAAAACAAAAGGCAAGAAAAAGTGAGAAATCAAAGGACAACATTTTCAAGGATGAAGAGTGCTACATCTATTCATTATACATTGTAGATATAGATAATAACAATAGTAATAATATAGTATGGTCAAATTTTAAAAAATAAAAAATTGAGTTAAGCTTAATCATATATAGTGCTTTTATTGAAAACTAACACCTCAACAATCACATCTCTTCACGTCACACAGTCATCCATGTGCATGGAACAAATATCAGTAGCCTGAAGGACAATACAATTATTGCAAAAATAATTTGCTTTTTCAGTTAAGGTCCTCACTTATACATGGGTTGGTTCTTTTTTAGCTTTGTGCTGATTTCCTGTAGTCTTCCATTGCATTTAGGCACTAACTCATTTGTCTATGTTTCAGAATGCCAGCGTAAAGGTGAAATAAAGGTAAAACAACAACAATAACAAAAAGGACAGGAAAGAACAACAACAAATAAATGGTGTGGCAATTCTTAGCTGTTCAGTGTCTGACTCCCCTTTCAGTGTTTGGGGAATTCCTTACCTTATGAGTCTCAGTGGGAGACTCAGGCTCTGCTCATTATTAAAGTTGAATACATCAGGAACTTGCTTTCCCCACCTTGTTTGCAGTTAAGCCCAACACACCCCACCCTGGAGCCACAGAGATATGGAGGATGCACTCTCTGGCAACAGTGGAGGATGCACTCTCTGGCAGTAGTAGTGGGAATGCCAGTGGTGTGAGCACTGCATGGCTTCCCCAAACAAGCCCTCTGGTGTGATGAGACAGTTTCTACATTCTGTAACTCTATACTGGATTCTCCACCCAAAGCCACAGCTTGTCTGTCAAGGGCCTTCATGTGAAAAAGGAAAAGGTGCCCCTGGCAGATTCAGGGCTCTGTCAGCACATGGTGGCTCTGCCTCTGTCCTTCCTGTGGGCCCCTCAGTTGCCCATGCTTCTTTTCTTAAATAGATTTTCTGCCAAAATCAGCTAACATTTGCCTTACTGCTTACAACTAACAACCTTGCTGATACACATAATAAGGCTACCACACCTGCCCAGCCATATCCATAAACCTTTCCATTATGCTATGTGCCTTTTAACATACAGTATAATTCTTTTATATGGATACCGCCTTATTATCTGGAATTATCACAGCACCCAGTGGATGCCCCAAAACAACACAACTAGCAAAGTTTCAATATTCAGTCAGAGTAAATAATTCATTTACTTATACTTTAAAACATTTATATGCAATTTTAAATGACACAACTTCGAGTATTTAAATGAGATAGTTTAAAAGTTAAGTTCCTTCACTATTTGTGTGATGGCTGCACTAAAACCCCAGACTTCACTACAGCACAATATATGTATGTAAGAAATCGGCACTTGTACCCTCTAAATCTATAAAAGATTTTTGTATTTTAAGGAAATTTTTAAAATAAAATAAAAGTTAAGTATCTTTTGCCTTGGGGAAGGAGGAAAGAACAATAGTTATCAGCTAGTATATGGGGAACTATTTAAAGTACATGTAACAAAAAATGGTTCATGGGAAGAGTAAACTGGACCACCTGGAGACCCTACTCTCCTGTCCATTGAGAGACTACAATCCTCATGCTTGCTGTGCATTTTCTCCAATACCATCATGGCCACTGTGGCTGCCACTACTAGTGAAGGCACACCAGGATCCCACTGTAATCACTGGGCTTATTTCAAAGACATAGCTACAAATTTCACCACCCCAAATCAACAGAATATGCATTCTTTGCAGTGCCACATGGCGCTTATTCTAAAATCAACCACATAATTGGAAGTAAAACACTCCTCAGCAAATGCAAAAGAACTGAAACCATAACAATCTCTCAAAACATAAGGCAATCAAATTAGAACTCAGAATTAAGAAACTCACTCAAAACCACACAATTACATGGAAACTGAACAACCTGCTCCTGAATGACTACTGGGTAAATAATGAAATTAAGGCAGAAATAATGAAGTTCTTTGAAACCAATGAGAACAAAGAGACAATGTACCAGAATCTCTGGGACACAGCTAAAGCAGTGCCAAAAGGGAAATTTATAGGAATGAATGCCCACATCAGAAAGGTAGAGAGATCTCAAATCAATACTCTAACACCACAATTAAAAGAGCTAGAGAGGCAAGGGCAAACTAATCCAAAAGCTAGCAGAAGACAAGAAATTACTAAGATCAGAGCAGAATTGAAGGAGATAGAGACATGAAAAACCCTCCAAAAAAATCAATGAATCCAGGAGCTGGTTTTTTTAAAAAATTAACAAAATAGATAGACAGTGAGCTAGAACAATAAAAAAGAAAACAGAGAGAAAAATCAAATAGACACAATAAAAAATGATAAAGGGGATATCATCACTGAACCCACAGAAATAAAAACTACCATCGGGGAATACTATAAACAATCACCTCTATGCAAATAAACTAGAGAATCTAGAAGAAATGGATAAATTCCTGGACACATAAACCCTCCTAAGACTAAACCAGGAAGAAGTTCAATCTCTGGATGGACCAATAACAAGTTCTGAAATTGAGGCAGTAATTAATAGCCTACCAGCCAAAAAAAGAAAAGCCCAGGACCAGAGCGATTCACAGCCAAATTCTACCAGAGCTACAAAGAGAAACTAGTACCATTACTTCTGAAACTATTCCAAACAATTGAAAACGGGGGACTCCTCTGTAACTCATTTTATGAAGCCAGCATCATCCTGATACCAAAACCAGGCAGAGACAGAACAAAAAAAGAAAATTTCAGGCCAATATCCCTGATGAACATTGATGCGAAAATCCTCACTGAAATCCTGGCAAACTGAATCCAGCAGCATATCAAAAAACGTATCTACCACGATCAAGTCAGCTTCATCCCTGGGATGCAAGGCTGGTTCAACACATGCAAATCAATAAACTTAATCCATCATGTAAACAGAACTAATGACAAAAAACACATGATTATCTCAACAGATGAAGAAAGACCTTTGATAAAATTCAAAATCCCTTCATGTCGAAAACTGTCAATAAACTAGATATTGATGGAACATATGTCAAGATAATGAGCTATTTATGACAAACCCACAGCCAATATCATATTGGAAGAGCAAAGGCAGGAAGCATTCCCTTTGAAAACTGGTACAAGACAAGGATGCCCTCTCTCACCACTCCTATTCAACACAGTATTGGAAGATCTGGCCAGGGCAATCAGGCAAGAGAAAGAAATAAAGGGTATTCAAATAGAAAGAGAGATAGTCAAATTGTCCCTGCTTGCAGGCGACATGATTTTATATTTAGAAAACAACATCATCTTAGCCCAAAAACACGTTAAACTGATAAGCAACTTCAGCAAAGTCTCTGGATACAAAATCAATGTGCAAAAATCACAAGCATTCCTTTACATCAACAATAGAGAAGCAGAGAGCCAAATCATGAATGAACTCCCATTCACAATTGCTACAAAGAGAATAAAATACCTAGGAATACAGCTAACAAGGGATGTGAAGGACTTCTTCAAGGAGAACTACAAACCACTGCTCAAGGAAATAAGATAGGACACAAACAAATGGAAAAACATTCCATCTTCATTGATAGGAAGAATCAATATCGTGAAAATGGCCATACTGCCCAAAGAAATTTATAAATTCAATGCTATTCCCATCAAGCTAACATTGTCATTCTTCACATAATTTAAACGAAGACTTTAAATTTCATATGGAATCAAAGAAGGCCCCATATAGCCAAGACAATCTTAAGCAAAAAGAACAAAGCTGGAGCCATTATGGTACCTGACTTCAAACTATACTAGAAGGCTGCAGCAACCAAAACAGCATGGTACTGGTACCAAAACAGACATATAGACCAAAGAAACAGAACAGAGACCTCAGAAATAACACCACACGTCTACAACCATCTGGTCTTCGACAAGCCTGACAAAAACAGGCAAAGGGGAAAGGATCTCCTATTCAATAAATGGTGCTGGGAAAACTGGCTAGCCATATGCAGAAAACTGAAACTGGACCTCTTCCTTACACCTTATACAAAAATTAACTCAAGATGGATTAAAGACTTAAATGTAAAACCCAAAACCATAAAAACCCTAGAAGAAAACCTAGGCAATACCATTCAGGACATAGGCATGGGCAAAGACTTCATGACGAAAATGCCAAAAGCAACTGCAACAAAAGCCAAAATTGACAAATGAGATCTAATTAAACTAAAGAGCTTCTATACAGTGAAAGAAACTATAATCGGAGTGAAGAGGCAACCTACAGAATGGGAGAATATTTTTGCAATCTACCCATCTGACAAAGATCTAATATCCAGAATTTACAGGAACTTAACAAATTTACAAGAAAAAAGCAGACAACCCTATCAAAAAGTGGATAAAGGATATGAACAGATACTTCTCAAAAGAAGACATTTATGAGGCCAACAAACATATGAAAAAAAAAAGCTCAACATCACTGATTATTAGAGAAATGCAAATCAAAACCACAATGAGATACCATCTCACGCCAGTCAGAATGGCAATTATTAAAAAGTCAAGAAACAATAGATGCCAGTGAGGTTGTGGAGAAATAGGAACACTTTTACACTGTTTGTGGGAATGTAAATTGGTTCAACCATTATGGAAGACAGTATGGCAATTCCTCAAGGATCTAGAACGAGAAATACCATTTGACTCAGCAATTCTATTACTGGGTATATACCCAAAGGAATATAAATCATTCTATCATAAAGACACATACACACGTATGTTTATTGCAGCACTATTTACAATAGCAAAGTCATGGAACCAAGCCAAATCCCCATCACTGATAGACTGGATAAAGAAAATGTGGTACATATATACCATGGAATACTTTGAAGCCATAAAAAGGAATGTGATCATGTTTTTTGCAGGGACATGGATGGAGCTGGAAGCTATCATCCTTAGCAAACTAACACAGGAACAGAAAACCAAACATCGCATGTTCTCACTCATAAGTGGGAGTTGAACAATGAGAACACATGGACACACGGAGGGGAACAACACCTACCAGGGCCCGTTGGGGAGTGGGGGATGAGGGGAGGGAACTTAAAGCATGGGTCAATAGGTGCAGCAAACCACCATTGCACATGTAAACCTATGTAACAAACCTGCACATTCTGTGCATGTATCCCAGAACTTAAAGTAAAATTTAAAAAAAATAGAAACTGTTACTCATGAGCTCCTCTGTCTTAGCACCAGCAAGTCTACAACTATTCCTGTATCTATACCCGTCTTTTTCATCCTTCCTGCTAATGGACAAGTGTCTCCATAGTTATCAAAGGCAGGTAACTACTTGAATGTTCAGATGTCTTTTCTTTCTCCCCAAAAGAACTCAATCTACTGATTGTCACAATGTCCTGTCCCTGGCCCTTGTCTTTACCTTCCCTTTTATCTAGGTCCTTCCCACATTAAGAAGAAGCTCTAGTTTCTCCCAACTTATTGATGTGTTATCAATATTCTCTCCCAGTTTGTAGACTGTCATTTTACTCTCTTTGTGGTATCTTTTGATGAGCAGAAGTTCTTAACTTTAATGTAATTCAATTAATCTATCGTTTATGGCTTATGTTCTTTGTACCATATTTACAAAATTCTTTCCTACCCTAAGGTCATAAAGATATACTCTTTTATTAACTTTTTAAAGTTTAGTAATTTTGGCTTTCTCACTTAGATTTTAAATCCAGCTATGATTATTTTTACATGGTATGAGAAAGACATACAACTTTACATTTGTCTAAAAGGATAACCAATTTCTGAGAATGATTTTTTTAAAAAAAATCTTTATTTCCCCATGGACCTGCAGTATGACCCCACCCCATCTTGTTTCAACGGCCCATATATTGATGAGTGTGTTTTGGGAGTCTAATTTGTTCTATCGGTCTATTTTTCGATGCTTGCACCAACACCTTATAGTCTTAATCAATTTAGCTTGATAATGCCTTATATGAAGCATGTACAATTGGGGTGTCACTCTCACCTATTTTTTCTTCAAAAGCGTCTTGGTTATTTTTGGTTCTTTGAATATATAAAATAAAAAAGAGCGTCAGTTTTCAAAGAAAAATACCTGTTGGGGATACAGTTACTATTTTATTGAATCAACTTAGGGGAAATTGACCTTTTTAAAATATTGCATTTTCTTTTATTATTATTATTATTATACTTTAAGTTTTAGGGTACATGTGCACAATGTGCAGATTTGTTACATATGTATACATGTGCCATGTTGGTGTACTGCACCCATTAACTCGTCATTTAGCATTTTCTAACCTGGTCTGGCTTTCCATGTCATTAGATTGCCGTTCAGAAAAGTTTTATGTTTCTCCAGAAGGGTATTGCATATCTCCTGTTATATTTATTATTAAGTACTTGTTTTAATGCTACTTTAAATAATGTCTTTAATTTTATTTTTCAACTACTGCTGGCATGTGAGATGCATACTGATATTTATTTAATTTTGTTTCCAAATCTCTTGCTAATTCTTCTAATTTATCTAAAGAATCTTTTTTAGTTTTTATGCAAAAATATTATTTGCAAGTAATTTCAATTTTGTTTCTTCCTTTCTAATCATTTTAATTTTATCTTCTTATCTTTGCCTTTTTTGCATGTAGGCATGCTAATTGTCAAATAAAGTGGGCTGTGTTGTAAGTAGATGTATTAAACAAATTCCACCTTTATATGTGTCAATTTGCGATAATTCATTGGTAATAAATGGAGTAGTAAATATATGATGAAGAAAGTCCAAAAGAACTATTAAATACCATGTTAATGAAGATATCTATGATGTTGCAATGCTATATCATCTTGATACCAGTAAGTAAACTTTACAGAATTATCAAATTGTTCCTCATTAAAAATACCCTTTAAAGATTGCCCATTGGCAAAATTTTGACTAACATATCTGATTACCTTGAGCTAGCAAGCAAAGCTTTGATGTTAGTAACATCGTTTTATACAAATCATTTGTGAACAGGCATTTGTACAGACTGCATCTTTTAACTACTAAATCAAGCTTTGACAATTTAGTTTTCACAAACATCTTCCATAACAGTTTATTTATGTTCTAAATTTCAGTTGTATTTTTCCTAGGGCTTACTTTGTAAGTTTATTTGGTTTTATAGTGGTATAAGAACAATAATTATACTTTGTTTATGCCTAGTGTTGTTACACATTTAAGTAACTATAATTAAAATAGTTTAAATAAATCCTGAAAACCTATGGGGATGTTTTCCTTTGAGATCATCTGTTATTTTATTACTTATATTTGAGAAATTCTGTTCTTATGAGCTAGGAAACTGTACTTGGTTCCACTTTGGAGAATCCTGGCTTTCCTGGTCTTCCTAAACGTGGAAAAAAAATTTCCAGTTACCTTCTTACATTGGGTGGAGATATTTCACTACATCATTTTCACCCTGTAAGGGCTCCTGAGTGATCTTTTTAAAATGGCCATCTGATTCTAACCTTTGACTACTTAAAAGTATTCAGTAATTTTCCTTTAATTTTAATATAAAGTTCAAAATTTTTAACGACTCAGAATACTCAATAATTTGATTCCTACCTCCCTCTCTAAATTCATTTTTGCAAACGATTTCTTCCCCAGTTCACTTTATCTCAATAAATAAAAAACTCCAAGACCAAAAGTCTTGGAGTCACCCTTTCCTCCCAATCATACACCACATTAGCAAATTTTTCAGGCTCTACCTTCAAAATATATATGAAATATGACCACTTATTATTTCCATACCATTATCTTGTCCATGCCACCGTCTTTGTTAGAATTTTGCAATAATTTATTAATTAATGCCCTTATTCCTGTATTTGTTTTCTGTTGCCACTGTAACAAATTATCACAAACTCAGCAACTTAAAATAGCACTAATTATTATCTCACAGTTCCATACCAGTCCAATAGGCTTGGCTGGCTTTCTGCTCTGGATCTCACAAAGTTAAAAGTGTCAAGACAGGATTGTGTTTCTTTCTGGAGGTTTGGGGGATGAATCTATTTCCAAGCTCATTCAAGTTGTTGGCAGAATTCAGCTCCACCTGAATATAAGATTGAAGTCCCCAATTCCTTGTTGACTCTTTGCTCGGGGTTGTTCTCAACTTCTAAAGATCATCTGTACTCCTCAGCTCATTGGCCCTCTTTTCTCTCAAATCTCTCTGACCTTCCCTTTGCCTCATCTCTCCCTGGCCTTTCTCTTGTTCTGCCTCTCTTTTTCTCTTTCCGGACAGAGAAGTTTCTCCATCTTCAGGGGCCCAAGTGATTAGATTGGTCCCATCCAGATAATTCAGGATAGTTCCCTATTTTAAAGTCAGCTAATTGATAACTTTGATTCCAGGAGGACCTACATTCATGTTTGACTGAATAACCAAGGGACAGAAATCTTGGGGGGAGAGAATTCTGCCTACCACAGCACTCCTCTAATCTATTTTCACCACAGCAACTGCAATGGTCTTTAAAGAATATTGATGCCTGTTTCTGTCAATTGTCTGCTCAAAACTGTCCACCAACTTCCCATCTCATTCAGAGTAAGAGACAAAACCATCAGGAAGGTCTATAAAGTCTTACATAGGATGTCGTGTGCTCTCTCTCTCTCTCTCTCTCACACACACACACACACACAATACCTGTCTGATTTTATTTCCCCTCACTCCTTACTCATCTCCAGCCACACTTGTCTCTGCTTCTCCTCAAACTTGCAAGCCATTCAATGCATCAGGTCTTTGCACTTACAAATATCCTCATGGCTCTTCTCTTTACCTCCCTCTATGCCTCTGCTCAGAAGTTGCTTTATCAGTGAGGTCAAGCCCCTTGCTCCCTGTATTTCCTCACCCCATACATCTTTTTTTCTCTGCAAACTCTTAAAAACCATCTGAATATTCTACTTGTTTAGGTGGTGCTTGTTTGAGTAAAACCAGACCACAAAAATGTTTTAAGTCCCAGTATTAATTAGTTAAATGTTATCTTCATAAGCAAGATAAAACCATTGAGTCTATAATCTATTTCTAGGTGGGTTTACAAGAAAATAATCCTGTGGGAAGTAAACTTCTGCTCCTAATACAATAGTCCTGGGGCAGATACACCACTAATGAGGAGGTCCTACCCTGATGAATGCATATGCGGTGAGACCTGAGCCCTGGACAGGTTGGGGTTGCGTTGGATCTAGCTTGCTGCTTCAGATGATGCTTTGAGGCCGCCTTATTCCCTGTTCACCTCTCTCTGGACAAAAGGGCAGGAGTGGAGATTTAGCATCAGTCAAGCCTTGTTGCAAGAAGATGCTCTAATCCTACAGTTGTCCCAGCCACAGCCATGTCAAGGGAGACTGTGGATTCTGAGAATATACTACCTTAGAGTTAAAAAGGAGGTTATGTAGGGGAGATGGTAGCTGTTTGGTCTTCTTTCTAAGTTTTCCTTATTGTTCACTGTTCCCTTTGAGTAGGCCCTTCTTCCTTTTGTAAGGGCCTGGAACAGAGAGCTCAAGTTGATCTGACAATGTGAGTGGATTGCAATGGTCATGTTTAATACCTCTCAGCTAATGAAGAAGATATACAGATCAACTTGTGCAAAAATTAAAGGAAATAACTAGTGACATTTGTGAAGATATTTTTCTGCTTACAATATTATAGAAGCTGTATAAATGATTCTACTAATTTTTAGAGTCTATTCTATAAACCAGAAACTATCCAGTAAGCTAGAGATAAGCAGGACTCATGAAGAGTGTACCTTTTTAAACAGGAATGATTAGTTTCACAGAAAGAAAAATAAAAATGTATATGTTCAATTCATACATTCAACAGACATTTAAAATGATCAACATTTGACTTTTGTGAATGGTCCAAAAGAGAATGTTGAATTGAATAACCCCCTCTGTGTGTTCCCCAGGCTTTGTGGATTTCTACAGTGCTGTGAGCAATTGCACACCCCAGTCAAAGCCAAGGAGACAAAGCCACTGTGTAGTGAGGGCTAATGCTTTGCATTAGGACTTTAGATGTGGTTTTCTGGTCTATCTGGGCTCGATTCCCTCATCTCTAAGAGAGGGTAAACATTTCTCACTAAGGGTTTTGAGAAACAATTGATGAGCTAATTGTAAAAAACTTTGCCAAAATACGATGCCACACAAGGGCTCAATAATAAAGGCCGCTTTATAGTTACAGAATGTTTTGAAGGCTGATCAGAGAGGGTGTGGATGATGTCAATTTGGGAGCTAACATTCTCTTTAGATTTCGTTGTCCTTTCTTGTGGTGCTGTGAGGAGGGCTGCACATCTCCAGAGTTAGTCACTTAGGTCTGGGCTTCCTGTGTGGTGGGCATTTTGACAGCAATGGAATGACAGAAATGAGTAGTTATTGACTTCATGGAGCTTAGAGAATGGGGGAGGCAGAAAAATGGGCACTTGCAATTCCATGCAGCAAATGCTTCCAGAGTGTAGATGTCAGTGCTATGGAATACACAGGAGAACCATAGCAAAGCGAGCTAAATCTGAAAGAATCTGTACAGGGAGAAATGGATAGAAGAAAATGGTCTCAGGATTGAAGAGAGATGTTCCCATCTGGCTGAAGTGCAGAGGGCACAAGGAGGAGCAGCAGCTGTAGTGGAAGGCTCATCCATGTTATGGATTTCTACCTAAACTTTATCCTAAGGGCAGTGGGAAACCATTGAAAAGTTTGAGATAGGAAAGCAACATAATTAGATTTGTGTTTTAAAAGACCACTCTATAAAGGTGTTCCAAAAGCTCATGGTGTTATTTATATTATATTTACATTAAAAAGTCACTATGAATAATTTTGTTCATAAAAGAAAAAACTTGACAAATAGGATCTCATCAAAATGGAAACATTTTGCTCTGTGAAAGTTCATGTGCAGGGGATGAAAAGACAAGCTATGGAATGCGAGAAAATATTTGCAAACCTCATACCCAACAAAGGATCAGTATGTGGAATATATAATAAACTCTCAAAACTTAACAGTAAAAACAACAAAAAAAATTCAATTAGAAAATGGACAAAAGATGTGAACAGCTATTTCACCGAGGAGGATTATAGATGGCAAATATGCACATGAAAAGATGTTCAATATCTTTATCCGTCAAGGAAACATAAATTAAGCCCACAAGGAGATATCACTACATACCTATCAGAATGGCTAAAAGAGTAACAACACCAAATGCTGGTAAGGACATGGAAAAACTGGATCATCCATACTTTACTGTGGAATGTAAATGGTAGAGCTACTCTGAAAAACAGCTTGGTAGTTTCTTATAAAGCGAAATATGCAACTACATAACACTTAGTAATTGCATTCTTGGATATTTACCCCCAGAGAAATGAAAACATACATTCACACACCAAAAAAAAACTGTACAGGAATGTTCACAGCAACATTATTTATAAGCCAAAAATCAAAATAAATCTAGATGCCCTTCAACAGGAATGGCTGAACAAACTGTGGTACATACCACAGAATACTTCTCCACAATAAAAAGGAACAAACTATTGATGTACACAGCTTGGATCCATCTCTAGGGAATAATGCTGGCTGAAAAAGCCAGTCCCAAAAGGTTGCATACTGTATGATTCCATTTATGTGACATTTTTGAAATGACAAAGTTCTTGAAATGAAAAACAGATTAGTTGTTGCCAGGAGTTAGGGATGAAGAAGGTGGGGGCTGTGCAGGAGGGAGGTAGGTATACTTGTAAGTGGACAAACCGAAGGATTCTTGCAGTATTGAAAGTTGACTGGTGGTGGGTATGTGAAACCACAGGTGATAAGCCTGTATAGCACTTAATACACTCACATATATATTCACAAGTATACACACTCACACATACACACATGCAAATGACTATAAGTAAAGCTGGAAAAATCTGATGAAAATAGGTGTGCCATGTCAATGTTAATAACATTATCAGACTATAGCTTTGCAAAATCTTCCCATTGGGGGAACTGGGGAAAGTGTACAGGGAATCTTCTTGTGTTACTTTTTACACTGCATGTGAATCTACAATTATCACACTAAAAATTTCAATTAAAAAAGGTCACTCTGACTGTCATGTAGAGATGAGATCGAAGGCAGTGGTTTTCACATGTTAGTGCTTGGAGGGCTTATTAACCACAGATCGCTGGGCTTTACCTCCAGAATTGCTTATTCAGCTGGTCTGGGTAGGACCTGAGAATTTGCCTTTCTTGCAAGTTACCAGGTGATGCAGATACTTCTGGCTGGGGAACCATTCTTTGAGATCCACTAAATTAGAGTCATTGTAGCTTTCCCTTGACGTCTATTTATTTCAAAGGGGAAAACAGAGCATCTACTTGTTCCTTGGTGTTTCTTTCACAAAGCCTTTAAAGACTGCCCATGCCTTTGTCTTTTTTTTATTATTATTATACTTTAAGTTTTAGGGTACAAGTGCACAACGTGCAGGATTGTTACATATGTATGCATGTGCCACGTTGGTGTGCTGCACCCATTAACTCGTCATTTACATTAGGTATATCTCCTAATGCTAACCCTCCCGCCTCCCCCCATCCTACAACAGGCCCCGGTGTATGATGTTCCCCTTCCTGTGTCCATGTGTTCTCATTGTTCAATTCCGACCTATGAGTGAGAACATGCAGTGTTTGGTTTTTTGTCCTTGCAATAGTGTGCTGAGAATGATGGTTTCCAGCTTCATCCATGTCTCTACAAAGGACATGAACTCATCATTTTTTATGGCTGCATAGTATTCCATGGTGTATATATGCCACATTTTCTTAATCCAGTCTATCATTGTTGGACATTTGGGTTGGTTCCAAGTCTTTGCTATTGTGAATAGTGCCACCATAAACATATGTGTGCATGTGTCTTTATAGCAGCATGATTTATAATCCTTTGGGTATATACCCAGTAATGGGATGGCTGGGTCAAATGGTATTTCTAGTTCTAGATCCCTGAGGAATCACCACACTGACTTCCACAATGGTTGAACTAGTTTACAGTCCCACCAACAGTGTAAAAGTGTTCCTATTTCTCCACATCCTCTGCAGCACCTGTTGTTTCCTGACTTTTTAATGATCGCCATTCTAACTGGTGTGAGATGGTATCTCATTGCGGTTTTGATTTGCATTTCTTTGATGGCCAGTGATGATGAGCATTTTTTCATGTGTTTTTTGGCTGCATAAATGTCTTCTTTTGAGAAGTGTCTGTTCATGTCCTTTGCCCACTTTTTGATGGGGTTGTTTGTTTTTTTCTTGTAAATTTGTTTGAGTTCATTGTAGATTCTGGATATTAGCCCTTTGTCGGATGAGTAGGTTGCAAAAATTTTCTCCCATTCTGTAGGTTGCCTGTGCATTCTGATGGTGGTTTCTTTTGCTGTGCAGAAGCTCTTTAGTTTAATTAGATCCCATTTGTCAATTTTGCCTTTTGTTGCCATTGCTTTTGGTATTTTAGACGTGAAGTGCTTGCCCATGCCTATGTCCTGAATGGTATTGCCTAGGTATTCTTCTAGGGTTTCTATGGTTTTAGGTAATTTATAGATTCAATGCCATCCCCATCAAGCTACCAAGGACTTTCTTTACAGAATTGGAAAAAACTACTTTAAAGTTCATATGGAACCAAAAAAGAGCCTGCATTGCCAAGTCAATCCTAAGCCAAAAGAACAAAGCTGGAGGCATCACGCTACCTGACTTCAAGCTATACTACAAGGCTACAGTAACCAAAACAGCATGGTACTGGTACCAAAACAGAGATATAGAACAATGGAACAGAACAGAGCCCTCAGAAATAATGCCACATATCTACAACTATCTGATCTTTGACAAACCTGACAAAAACAAGCAATGGGGAAAGGATTCCCTATTTAATACATGGTGCTGAGAAAACTGACTAGCCATATGTAGAAAGCTGAAACTGGATCCCTTCCTTACACTTTACACAAAAATTAATTCAAGATGGATTAAAGACTTACGTGTTAGGCCTTTGTCTTTTAGGACAGCCTTGAAGTATCTGGTTAGAGCAGTAGTTCTCAAAGTGTGGCCCTCAGGCAGGTGGCATCAGCAACACTAGAGAACTTGCTAGAAATATACATTTTGGGGGTCCACCTTAGACTTGGTGAATAAGGAGCTGTCAGGGTGAGGCCCCAGCAATCTGTGTTTTAAGAAGCACACCAGGTGATTCTGATGTATGCTAAAGTTTAAGGACCATTATATTAGAGGAAGACAGGAAGACGTTAGGAAGCCAGTTAGGACTTTTTATTTTATTTACAATATTAACAAGTAGGTGGGTCCACCCAGAGGCACCTAATTTTGAAACAGGATGTAGCAAAGGAAAAACTGAGGTGAGGTCTCCACAGGGTAGTGGTTATTGACTTCTAGTCTCTAACCTGCAGATGCAGATGGCAACACTAACTTACCTCCTTCACAGCAGGTGCTGTTCTAATTAACTAATAAAGATATTTTAAAGCACATAGGAAGAAGAAAGCCCAAGATTAACACTAAGTGGCAATTAGTGGTATTAGGCAATGCCTATTATCTGCTCATAAACATATCAACACATTGATCTTAGAAGGAAATAAAACCAGACAGTGTTTGTGAACTGCCAGGCTTTCAGGGGCATCTTATTTATACAAGTCACAGAATCAATTGACCCTTGAACAATTATACTTCACATTGGTTAATTCTACCATCCTAGAATTTAATCTTTCAGCTGCCTATTGAAGCCCTACTCTGGTTTTTTCATCATGTCACTGTGAGGTTTCTGGAAGTTGAGAGCAGTATCTAATTTCTTGGTCCCCTTTTATTCCTAGCTATGATTTTAGGCCCTGCTGTCAACATTCAGAGAAGAAGTAAGTCACTGAGGACCACAGCTCAGGGTGCTGAGTGTGTGTTTAATACCAGTTCCACGCACATGAGTCATCCCAGCTCTATTTGTGGAAAGGGGCAGAAGATTGCCAGATGATCTTCAGCACTTGCCTTGGCTCCATAGTTATCTAAGAGGATGTTAAATTGGAATAATTCTACTCATTTATTGCTCTGCTTGCAAATTAACCAGGAAAATGTCAAAAATTATAATTTTTTTTTAAAAAAACAGTTTTAGGGGAACATTGACACCTCTTGAAAACTCCCCTGGCAGTGCACGGTGGCTCACACCTGTAATCCCAGCACTTTGGGAGGCCGAGTCGGGCAGATCACTTGAGGTCAACAGTTCAAGACCAGCCTGACCAACATGGTGAAACCCCATCTCTACTAAAATACAAAAATTAGCTGGGTGTGGTGGTGCGCACCATGTAATCCCAGCTACTCGGGAGGCTGAGGAAGGAGAATTGCTTGAACTTGGGAAGTGGAGGTTGCAGTGAGCTGAGATCACACCACTGCACACCAGCCTGGGCAACAGAGTGAGACTCTGTCTCCAGAAAATAAAAAAAAAAGAAAAGAAAAAGAAAAGAAAAGTCTCCTACGGTTTTCTGAAATTCTCACCAACTTCTGACTTCATGAACAGATAGTGTGGTATAGAGGAAACAATCTGGTTGTTGAACTCAAATAGATTTAGTGTAAGGTATATGGATGTGCTTTGGTCAAGGAATATGCTGAAGCAGATATCCAGGCATGCATGACTCAGTGAGTTTGGTGCACAGTTTCATACTTGACTCTGAGCCACTATTGTCTGCAAAAGGTATAATTGCCCTGCTAATGCTGTACAGGGGCGCTTGGGGCTCAGCTCAGCTCAACATGGCTTGGAATTGCAGGTGCACTGGCACCCAGAGAAAGAGAGAGAGAGAGCCAAAGCTGTCCATCTGCAAGAGAGAGCAAGGACACAGTTCAGCTTGCTCATGCCCAGAGAAAGAGTTAAGCTGCTGACTCTGAAGGCAAGAGAGAGCTGCTGACCCTGAAGGCAAGAGAGAGCCGGCCACACAGCGGTGTGTGGGAGCCACCGGCTCAGGCAGCCAAGACAGGGAGGACAGTGTAAGCAGCTAGTGTAAGTAAGCTGTTAATGAGAGCTGTTGCTAAATAAAATCATCTTTCACCTGCCTACAGCCCCCTGAGTGTTCTTTCTGTCCATCCACCCACTCCCCTCAGACTTCAGCATGGGCTGGACCTGGACCCCAGGATGTGACATTTAGGTTTGAATATCAGAGCTGCCATATAATAGCTGTTTGGTAAAGTGCTTAAAATTCTCTAAGCCTCCGTTTTTCCATCTGTAACATGGACTAAAATGCTTGCCCTATGTGGTTGATTTGAGAAAAATAAAATGCACATATACAGTTTCTAGCATGTGCTTGGCACACAAAAACTCAGTTCCCTTCTCCTCAGATTGAAGATAATGGCTTGGTTTTGGTACAGGTTTTTTATCCCCCATAAATTTAATAGTGTATGACAAAAATTAAGTGATTATATGACAGGTCCAGTTTGCTTTCTCTTGTTTTCTTTTCTCCACTGCTTCAGTCAGCATAAAGTTAGTCGTTCTGAGGTTCAGTCAGTTCTAGTCCATTTGTCAATGATCCCGAGGCTCCTTTTATGGTCTGAAAAGTGATATTCATATCTGGAAAGCCTCCAGATCATAATGATACTCTAGCTCATGTTTGTCAGACATAGCTACAAAAACAGACTATAAAATATTAAAAGTAACAGAATTATTTTTCTATACCCTCAAAAGAACTGAACAAAAACCAACGGAATTCTTAGACTTGTATGACCAAAACCATATTATGATATATGATTATAATAAAAAGATGAAATAGGATACAAGTTGCTAAAGTTCAACTCTACGAATAATAGTAAACTAATTCTCTGTGAAGTGCATTAGCCCTTTGGTAAATATGAAAATGAGTTTTTCTTTAAAATAAATATGTATTTATTTTTCAGAGGTAAAAATGAGCAGGCACAGGTTTTAGCTGAAAATCAGTTTTGTTTGACAGCATAATAATTTGGAAAAATTAAATGCAAATGCCTTGGGCAGAGCATGCATTCTCCAGCTAGTCACCATTTCTACCTCCCTTCTTTTATGCCCACTGGCCCACCTGCTTCACACATCACAGGAAGTGCCAAGCTTCTAGAGACATTTAAGTTTTGTAGATCCCAGTTCCAAGCATTTAGATCAAATTACTGGGTTCCTATTCAGGCAGCTGGGTTCCAACAGCAGGAACCTGAGCTGCATATCCTACCTAATCTTTGGGCAAAGTTTTACCTGTTTGGCACAAAGATAGTGGCAGTTTCCTGTAGTTATTAATCTTTGAGTAACTTAATCTTATCGTTGCTGCTCCTCCAGAATGTCCAACAATCTTTTAAAGAATCTCTGCTTTAAATTTGATCTGTATCAATGTTTGGAATACGAAGAGTGGTTTATGTTTTCCTGCTTGGACCCTGACTGATAACAGAGCCAGACTGAAGGGGTGGGAGTATAATTGAACACAACTGCAAAGGAAAAAATTAGCTGGGCGTGGTGGTGCGCACTTGTACTGCCAGCTTCTCGGGAGGCTGAGGCAGGAGAATTGCTTGAACTTGGGAAGTGGAGGCTGCAGTGAGCCGAGATTGCACCACTGCACACCAGCCTGGGCAGCAGAGCGAGACTCCGTCTCCAGAAAAAAAAAAAAATAGAAAAAGAAAAGAAAACTCTCCTAATGTTTTCTGAAATTCTCACCAACTTCTGACTTCATGAAGTATACATACTGAGCTTGCCTTAAGCTCAGTATGTATACTTACCAATATTCATAAACAGAAAAAGGAAATCAAGGGTTACTAGTCATTTGAGAAAAACCAACACCACGAAGGAGAAAGACCAAGATGTAAAGGAAAAACCATGCAGAAAAGGTAACACCTTAGTGAGCAAACAAGAATTTACACTTAAAAACTTAATATCAGAATAAAGAAGATTTTGCAATTGAAAATATAAGCTACTATGAAAATAAAACAATCAAAAAATGGAAAAGAGTTTGTTGCAATTAAAAATACAATTGCCCAAATTTTTAAAAAATTAATAAAAGGACTGAATAATGACTTGGACAAATAGACAAAATCATGATATATAAGTAAATTCAATGAACTCTTTAGAATATGTAGAGCAAAGAGTTAATAAGGAAATAAGAGTAGTTTAATATGTGTCAGGCTTTTCTAATGGCTTTAGTTATAATAACTAATTTAATTCTGACAACTTTTTTGAGCTAAGGATAATTATTATATACACAGAGGGGTTAAGTAACATGCTCAAAGTCACACAGCTAACGGGTAACAAAGCTGAAATTCAAATCCAGGGAATGTGACCCCCCAGAGACCATGCTCTTAATTAGCATTCTGCATTGCCTATTTTAAAAGTAGGAGATAAGTTAAGAGACATGGAGGATATATTCAGGAAGTTCAATAGCCACCTAACTGGAGTTGTAAAAAAAAAAAAAAAGCAAACAGGATGAACAGAAGAAAGAAAATATTCAAGAAACAAGAATAGAAAATACATTGAGCTGAAAAAAGACTTGACAGACACCACTAAGTGCCAAAAAATAACTTTTTTTCAAAATAACCTATCTAGACACATAACTGTGAAATTTTGGAACTCCAGAATAAAGAAAACCTTCAACCTCCAGAGAGAAAAACAATAATATACAGAGTATTGTAAATCAGGTGGACATCAGATGCTTCATTTGCAACAGAATAATGATTCATCAATTCTGAAGTTTTGGATTTAGAATTCTCTACCCAAACAAGTGTTAATCAAATGGGCAGGCAAAATAAAGACATTTGGACATGCAAGAATTTAGGAAGTCTAGCATTCATTGCTATTCGAAGAGATAAAGTAACAAAATGTAGGATGATTCCAAGAAACAGGAAGATTTAAGACATAATAAACATCAGCAGTTGAGTGTGACTCAGATGTGAAAGACAAAATTAAACAGTGAATTTATTGGGTTGGGGCTTATAAAAGGTTCTCTTTAGAAAAATATAAATGACAATAATATATTTCTCTGTAGCTGCAAGCTTAGTATTTGTTTCTACTGGTGAAATATTTACATAATTATAGTATTGTAAGAAATGTACTGTAAATGACTTTTTAAATTATTATTATTTGAGATTTCAAAAAATCATGTTCGTATAATTTAGAAAATACCTAATGGATGATAACAAAGAAAATTAATGAGTGCCACTAGTTATAAAGAGATTTAAGCCAAAACAAAACCAAACAAAACAGATTGTAATTATCAAGCTCTGCTTGATCAAACAATTTTTCCACCCTTTGGGGGGACAACTGTTTTGCTTCTACATTTTTTCATAATAATGGGAAGATGTTCTTTTCTTGATCCTGTCTCAACTATTCTTGAAAAGACAAGCAGCAACACCTTCCAGCAATCCTGAAGAGATTACTCGGCAGCAATTCAAGACATAGGCAATGAATTGGAGCCAACTTAACGACTTAGGTATGCTGAATCTAAAAGTTATCTGAAACTTTCCCAGCAAAGCAAGCATTTTGAGAAGTTAAATAACCTACACCTCCTATTTTACTTTTTCCAATTCTGGAATTTACTCATAGATTAAATCAAGGTCTAGTAAATATGGATAGTAAAGCCATATAAAATTGTAACCATATAATATTATAATGTTCTCTGCCTATTTTTCTCCTCATTCCTCAACTTTAAGTAATTTGTTTTATTTACAGTTACCATGGTGTCTTGGTGACATGTATTTTTCATACAAGAAAAAAGTTTTTTTTAGTTATAATTTTTATTACAGACTACTGACAGGGAAGAGTAAAAATGAATCGTACTTTTTAACAGAGATTCAGTTACTTACAAGTAGAGGAAGAGTCACTCCTATTATGCAACTATCCCATATTATCAAATATATACTAGGAGACTCATCATTAAGTCCTTTGCCACAGCAAAGAAAGTAAGGAGGGCATAGGCTTTGAACTGATCTGAGTTTGTTAGGCAAGTCACATAAACTCTCTGAGCCAAGCTTGTCCAACCCGCGGCCCACAGGCTGCATGTGGCCCAGGATGGCTTTGAATGCAGCCCAACAAGAAAAATATTAAACTCAAAGCAAATGTCTCTATATGACATAAATTTAAATATCTTTTTAGAATTTTTACAATAACATGAAACCAAAGCACACTCAAAAGAAAATACTGATTTCATTACATATATGTTAATAAGTCTAAAAACATAAATTTTTAAACTAATCAGTAATGAATGCTCATTAATCCTTCTATTCATTTCCAAAACATCTATTGAGAGCTTCCTGTGTATTTCACAACTGTGCTAAGCTCTGAGAAATCAGTGGTGAACCAGAAACTTCGTGCCTGCCCTCAGGGAGGTTAAACTTGCCAATAAGATCCAACAGGATGGCATTTCACATGGAATGTAGACTTTAATTTAGAAAAATTATCCTCTTCTGCTTTCTCTCTTTAACTGTAAATTTAATTTTGTGACTTAATCTCCTACTGAAATAAGATAAATCTGGTTTGAAATAATGTTCTGTTGAAAGTTGTGCAGTCGGAACTGACGAGAAACTTCCTGTTAAACGCGGCATACTTATCACATGGCTATCTTCTCTTGCTCCTGAATACAATTAAAATAAATAACCAAAATGAGGGAAATAGATATGAGTAATCAGCAGACAAGAGCTTTCAATAAATTTTCAATTGATAAAATGAAAAAGAGGTACAGTAAGTGACTTGGCAGAGTGGAGGAAGCTAAAACTGAAGTACCCGCTGAAAGTAGATAGTTCACTGATAAGGAATGAGCCAGTTTGCTCCACTGACACTCACAAGAACTGAGTTTCACAAGAAGTGGAGGCAGCAAAGTGTGGATACAGCAAAAGGTTGAAATCTGGGAAATAAGTTGAAAGTCTGCATGTAAAATGGCTGCATCTAAAGTGGCTGAGCACTCCCAGATCTTTTTCCCCAACCCACATGGGCAGGTAACAACCTTCTTCTACATACCTACCAATCATTTCTCCCTAAATGATCACAGATTAACTTTTTGAAGAAATTGAGCTAGAGATGTCCCAGACCTGGAAGCAGTAGGAGTAATGGGGTAAGGTACAGGGTTGAAGACAGAGTGATGTGTCTTTGAATATTACCTTTTGATATGTTTTGGCCCTATGTCCCCACCCAAATATCATCTCAAATTGTAATCCCCATATGTCAGGGGAGGGACCTTCTAGGAGGTGATTGAATCATGAAGGCAGACTTCCCTCTTGCTTTTCTCATGATAGTAAGTGAGTCCTCACAAGATCTCATTGTTTGAAAGTGTATAGCACTTTCCCCTTTCTCTCTCTCCCTCTCCTGCCACCTTGTGAAGAAGATGCTTGCTTCCCCTTTGCCTTCCACCATGATTGTTAGTTTCCTGAGGCCTCCCAGTCATGTTTCCTGTTAAGCCTGTGGAACTGTGAGTCAATTAAACCTCTTTTCTTCATAAATTACCCAGTTTTAGGTATCTTTATGGTAGTGTGAGAACAGACTAGTACAGTTTTTCAGGGGACTCAAGGAAAAGGCCAGCTTGCTGCCTATAACTCTAAAATAAAGCCTCTTCATTGATTAGCCCTCTCATGAACACAACACTTCTAATTGGTCTTTCAGTATTTCATTCCAAATGGTGCTGGGACAATTGGATATCCACATGCAAAAGAATTAAGAATTAAGTTATACCCCGTTCTTAAAACCAGACATAAAAATAACTCAACATAGATCATAGACCTAAATGTAGAACTATAAAACTCACTGAAAAAAGCATAGGAGTAAATCTTTGTGACTGTGGGTTAGGAAAAGACTTCTTAGGTATGACACCTAAACCACAAGCCACAAAACAAGAAAAAAGATAAATTGGACTTCATCAAAATTACAACCTTTTATACTTCAAAGGATAATGTCCATAAATTGAAAAAGACAACTCACGGAATGAGAGAAAATACTTGCAAATCATAGACCTGATAAGGGACTTGCATCTGGAATATATTTTAAAAACTTTTATGACACAATAATAAAATGACAAGTAACCCAATTAAAAATGGACGAAAGACCTGTATGAAAAGACATCTCTCAAAAGAAGATAGATATAAGGCCAATAAGCACATGAAAAGATGCTCAACATCATTAGCCATTAGAAAAGTGCAGTCAGAACTACAATGGGATACCACTTCATACCCACTAGAATGGCTATAATTTTTTTAAAAAGGGTGGATAATAAAAACTATTGGCAAAGATGTGGACAAAACAAAACATTCAGATATTGCTGGTTGGAATGTAAAATAGTGCAACAGTTTGAAAAACTTTTTGGCAATTCTTTAAAAAGTTCCATACAGAACTATTATGTGATTCAACAATTCTACTCCTAACATACACCCACGAGAAATAAAAGCATGTCCACATAAAAATTTATACATGAATATTCATAGCAGCCTTATTTATAATAGTCAAAAAGTAGAAACAACCCAAATGTTCATAAACTAATAAATGAATAAACAAAATGTGATATGTCCATAAAATGGAGCATTATTTAGTAATAAAAGGAAATGAAGCATTCATACATGCAGCCGCATGGATAAACCTTGAAAGATATTCTAAGGTTTATTGTGTTGGTTGCACAACTCTTTGAATATGCTACAAATCATTTAAGTGTACTCTTTAAATTGGTGGATTTTATGGTATGTGAAGTGTATCTCAATCAAGCTGTTAGAAAAATGTAAATGGACAGCCACCGATCACAGAAAAATATAAATGGACAGCCACAGATCACAAAACATCTTAGAAAGCCTCCAACATGAAAAACAGAAATAAACACAAATAATAAAAGTGAATTTGGGGGAAAAAGGGGCACTGCGGGAAATAGAAGAAAAGGTCACCTAAAACATTGTGTTAGTATTCTTAGAGAGATAAGAATCTGTAAAACAAAACCATGATGTTATCAGGAAATAAAAGAACAAGAAAGAGGCCAAAAAGACAAAGAGCTATAAACCAACGGAGATAAGATAACAAAATTATGGGATCAACTCAGGAATTTCAGCAGTAAGATTTCTAGAAGGAAAAAGTAGAGAAAGTGAATTGAAGAAAGATAAAACAGAAATAGCCAGAAAAACTCCTATGACAAGAGGACATGACCTTCTAGATTGAAAATCTTCATGAAACACTGAATAACAAACTTTTAAAGATTTATTTTAAGACATCTTGAAATTTAAGAATACCCAAAATAAAATTCTTAGAGATTTTTTAAACCCTAAGTATATATAATCAGCATGACATCAGACTTTCCAGTGTAGCACCGTAAGATATAAGACAATAAATTAATGTTTACATAATTCTGAGAAGAAAAAAAAGTTAGGATAAAATTTCTATACTCAGCACAAGTATCAATCAAATATGAGAGTGAAAAATTCATATTTGATTGATAGGTTGGCTGAGTGTAGAAATTTTCAGGCATACTAAAACTCAGAATAATAACCACCCATGCACCCTTTCTTAGGAAACTACTGGAGAATATACTTTAAAAAAATGAGGAAATAAATCAAGAAAGAAGTTTTGTGATCCAGGACACTGGAGGCACAACACAGGAAAACAGCAAATGGAAGGATCATGATGGTAGCTCTACTCACGACTAGAAATTAATTCATGTCATTTGGAGCAGAAGAAAAGAAAACTCAAGGCTATAGATTCATTGGGGATGTGAGGGAATGAAATCAGTACATATCTAATGTGATAATTTAATAGGTATTTGACAAATCTCAGGAGGCAGTTGGATAGACACATGAGAAACTACCAAAAAATTGAAGGAAACTGAAGAAGTATACTAGAAAGAAAACATTTCAAACTTCAATGCTTGACTCAACAGTAGTCCACGTTGCATGCCTATAGCAATATGCACATGGACCAATAATTTAATTTTAGAAATTATGATATAGCTGAATTGGGAGAATGGGGCAAGGTGAAGTGGTTAAGAAATGTAAGATTTGTAAGACAGTTAAATAATTTCAATAATAAACATTGGCTAAAGTTGAAAAAAATCAAGATAGAGGAATTATATTTTTAAAGCATGATGATGATAAAACCCAGAAGAAACAAAGAAACTGAAATGGGGAGATGTGGGTTAACCAACTGCTGTTTTTTAATACAAGTGTTTCAATACTACCTGGATTTTTTTTAAATCATGGCATGCAATAATTTGGATAAACTGTTTTTTAAATCCATTAAGGGATCATAGCACTGAAAAAACACTGTGTGATCGCACATGTCCACCCTCATCTTTGAAACCCGGCACACAAGTGCAGCCCAGGACAGGAACAATTTTAATAGATGGGAATTGGATTAAGAGGACATCAGGAAGGGCTAAGCTGGGGGAAGGGGGACAGCCTGGTGAGGTGCGTAATTAAATGACACTCAGGGGCTGGCTGGATGGGAACCAAAATTCTCTCCCTTCAAGGAAGTAACCAGGCTATGAACTGACCCAAGAGAGACTGGAGAAGGTGTATGAGTGTCTTTATTTTTCTGCTGTGTTTCTGTATAATTTAGAAAAAACAAAATAAAGAAAAAGAAAGCTGTCCCATTTAAAAAAAAAAAGAAAGAAAGAAAAGAAAAAACACTGTGTGATACAGACATAGGCTGTCAGAAAGTTTGTACAGAGTATAGAAAAGATATATTTCTTTTTTTATGGAGACCACCACTGAACTGAAAATGAAACTGAAATAGTGTAAGTTTTAACCGTGAGCCATCTTGGAAAAAATCATTAACCACAGGATCTATAATTTATAGACCTTTCATGGACTGCCATCTGAGGACAGTAGTTCTATCTTTGCAAGAAAGACATTCCATGAGAAATAAGAATTCTCTTAATACTGACTCTCTATGTTTTATAACTAAGAAAAGGCTTCCCATAAATAACCAATGTATGTTGTAGAGAAGCCCAGGAAAAAAAGAGAGGAAGGCAAATGTTTATGTGCTAATCTCAAACCCTAGAGCTACCAGGTAGAAAGGTGAGCAAGAGAGAGTGCAGAGTAGTCTGGGCCAGTTCCTTCTGGACAATCAACTGAGAGTGTTGCCTTGGGCCATGTAGTAAAGATAGCAAGCCATCAATACAGAGACTGGCCTCATCTCCTCTGAATCTTGCATGGCCACTATCTGAAGATCAATAGAATTTCCTCTTCTAATCAAATGTGTGGGACCATCTACAACAACAATCATGTTCCATATTTTCTTTCCATGCCTTCATCATGAATCTCAGCATATAAACAATCAACTCTTCTACAAAATGAGGAATTCTGTAGTACAAACCCCATGCAGCTAAGCAGAGCATAGGGTAGCCAGTAACCTGTCTTTCAGGTGATCTAATACTTTCATCTGGTTCTGCCACAAGCTGTATGTAGGCTAGATCTAGGAGCTCTAGAACTTGAAGATGCCACATCCATTCCACTTTAGCCAAGGAGCTGCTCCTAGACTAGGAGAGGAGCTGTTCTTGTTCCTCCCACTCTGTCTCCTGGATGCCACTCTTTGAAGACACCTATCTACCTACCCTAGTCAGGGTCATATCTCATCATTCTCAGGGTTCCCTGTTTTCTTAGTCTCATTCACTTATTAACTTCTTTTTGTCAGAAGAATAAGCTTCCTACTTTCTGTGTCTCCTGGGTTCTCCCATCAGAAGCCCTCTGTTTACTGCCTTACTAATACATGTCAAAACTCTTATATCCATACAACCTTGTAGTATGGCTCTGGTCTAAGGTAGAAAGAAAGGAGCATAACTGTAACATGCATGTAATTATCCAGCTAAGCAGAGCATAGGGTTGTTCAAAATCTAGCATAGAAGACATAATTAAGAATTTTTTAAAGTATACCTGTTTAGGATTGTGAATTGTATTTCCATTCACTCACTTCACTAGATATTTACCAAGTGCATTTTTATATGAAGATTTCATGTGTTGTAAATCAAATAAGGCCCATAACGACAATGAATTTATAAAGTGTAGGAGAGATTGGACAAGGAAGAAAGATTAAAACAATAGAAAAAGAGTTAAAGTAAGCAGCAGAAGAGAAGTGCTAAGTGTGGAGGTTTGCAGAGGAATAAATTATTTCTGGCTGGAGAAGATATGTACAGAGTTTCTTAAACAATTTCATGCAGCATTTATGAAGCATCTGCTGTGTGCTACACTAGGTACTATATTAGGGTCTGAGGAAACCAAGAGCATAAAGACAAAGTTATGCTCCAAGGATGAAAAAGCCCTTGAAGATCAACAATGAGGAGGCAATTTATTCTCCTGGAAGTGGGAGTAAGGGTGAAACTGTCAGATAAAGCTTCATATAGGACATTGGTTTTTGAACTCAGACCTAGAAAACAAGTGGACTACTGACTGGCAGAAATGCTGAGATAGAGCACTGTAGGTATATGTTAACAGCAGGAGCAAATGTGCAATAGCAGGGAAAATAAACTATAATAGAGACTATTCCAAATTATCTAGAGTACTGGGTGTTTGTGGCAAATAGGGGCAAAGCTGCAAAGACAGAGGACAGAATGTGGAGAAGCAGTATGAACAGAGCACCTATTTAATTGTGTTGGAAAATGAGGAGCCAATGCAAAAATTATTTGTTCAATTTAGTGATCAGCATAGTGTTTTGAAAAGATAAGCCTGGAATCAGTATATAGAGGATGCTTCAAAGTGAGAATGGAAAGAGGCTATTTCTTGTTTCAGGGGTGAAGTAATGAAAGTCTGAACCAGCTGGTGCCATTAGGAAGGGAAAGATGGGCATAAGCATTGAAGAAGCTACATCTACTTACATTGGTTGAAGTTGGGGAGAGTTGGAGAAGTGGAAATCTCTCAATCAGGGTGGTCCTGGAGCCTTAGCAAATCATGCCAGCTCTTTTTCTTACAGATGCAAGGAATTAGGCAAGACTTGGGCTTGAAAAACAAGTTGTATTTTATGACGCTAGATGCAGAACCTAATGTTATGTGTGCTTGCAAGCACACGCACATGCCACACACAGACCATCATAAATTATACTCTTGGAACATAGTTGTTTTGGTATCAGGCACACATAACACTGTTGGCTTTCATCCAGATACTGGCAAAAATCTCTCTAAGGGGTCACTGGATATCAGTGGCCTTTACTGCCTTCTGGGAGACTGAAGAACTCGGTTACAAACACAGGCTGTGGAGACATAGAGCAGTTCAAACCCAAGGTTGGTCATTTACAAGTAACTGCATAATTTTAGGCAAATTACTTACCCTCTCTTCTCTTGATTTCTACATTAATAATATGGAGATAGGGAACACACTGACTTTTATGAGAATTAAATGAGCTATTACATGTGAACTGCTTAGAATAGAATAATACCCAGCACATATCAGGTGCTCAGTAAATGCAGGGGATTATTACTGTTGTTATGGGTATTCTGTGGTAGAAAAGTCAATGCTGAATACTCAGCAACTGGCATATATTTTTAGGGAGAAGAGCAGAACAAGTTTCAGTAGAGAAAAATAATGTCACTTCCTTTTAAAAATGTTAGTCAAAGATTGAGACTTTTTGTGTGATTAACAGCTGATTTCCTATGATTCTGGTGCAGTAATTCACATTCAAAACTGTAGACAAGTGTAGAGAGACTTTGTGAAAACTTCCATTGACTAAGGTAGCCTTAAGATCTGAAGGATACTTTGGCCTTTGGAAGTGGCACTATACAGATGTCTAGTCAGCTATTATCTGCTTTGCATGGTTATCAAACACATCATTAAGTACATTATTTCATTTATTTTAATATGCAGGACAAAATGTAGCAACAACAAAAAATGTGCTTAACGCAAACTGGGAAGACTCGTTCTTTTTATACTGACTCATTAAGCCTTATAGGTTTGGTAGTTTTGTGATTCCAGAACACCATAATTCTGAACCGGATTCCCATCTTGCATGGCTCTGTTAGAGGTTTTGCCTGCAGGGTGTTCTCTGGCCCTCTTTCTGAGTGTGTCTCCCTCTTTCTTTATTTCTGTCTTTTCGTCAGTGATGCTCTGGGCTTTGGAAGCAGGCCAGAATGCCCTGAATCTTGCAATGAATGATGCTGCAAAAATTGCTAACATACCAATTTCAAGCATATTCCACAACTCAAACAAATATTCCTTGGGGCCTTCAGTCCAAATTTCTTTACATTCAGCCCATATCATGCCTCTGTACTCATCAAATCTGTTTTTCTCTAGCAGAGGCAGGTTAACCATGAAACTGAAGCTTCAAGATGACTTTACTTGCCCAGGTTCCTTCTAAGTCCTCACTTTCTCTTCTTTTTCTCTAAATGGAGCCCTCTGAATAAACAAGCCTCAGATTCCACTGGGTCTTACCCCGTGCCTAACCCTCTTCATAATAAATGCCTCAAGAAATTCAAGTAAGCAGAATGTTTGCTTTCACTTTGTCCCATTGTTACCCCGGTTCTTCCGAGCACTCAGCTTTCCCACCAAGCTTCTTTCAGTCATCCTCGGGTGTCCTTTGACAATGCATCCTCTGCTTTTACACACTCTAGCGTTCCTTCACTGGGGTCTTTGTTGCCCCACACTGGGCAGCCAGGAATGTTGGGGTGATCGGGCCTGACATCAGGTCGTGGGGGCAACGAAGTCCGGTGGAGTCAAAGGAATGAGAAAGGACAGTTTCAGAGAAAAAGTGGGTCCAGGGGGCCAACACTAAGTAAGGAGGCTGCGAAGTCCCTGAGCTCTGGAAGCCCAGACTATTTATTGGTGGTCAAACAAAGAAACAGGGTGTGAGAATGTGGGGGTCGAAAGGGCAAGCACATGATCTACAGCTGTGATGGTTTAGCATTTCCTTTGCGGCATATGGAACATGTTCTGCTACTTGAGACAATGGAAAGCAGGTTCTTTTAACTCAAGATATAGTCGATCCTGGGAGAGCAAGGAGCAAGGAGCCAGCAAGTCTAGACACATTCCAGAGCCATGAGCCCTGGATTCTATTCAAGCCACGAGGGGTTTTATGCCCTGGGCTTAGATTATGGGGTGTCAGGGTAGCCTTCCACCGTTTAGCACAGAGCTTGGTGTTCCAAAGGCCACGAGGGGTTTTAGGCTCTGTACCCAAGACATGTTCCAAGACTGTTTTACATTATGTCAGACATGCAAGCCCTGCCTCAGCTTCTCCCAACACTCAGCTTTTCCCAACAGAGAGATGAGGATGGAACCCCAGAGAATATTAATATTAAGGGATTTTCAAAGAACTAGTGAATGAGGCTGAGATGGAGTAGCAGAGGCAGGAAGAAGCAGAGAGGACAACTAGCAGAGTGTGGGTCACAAAGCGGACAAGCCTGACATCACTTTTATGTCTCTTCCAACCTTGAATTATGAGAAGTTATAAAAAGAAATAAATCCTAAAAAAATTGAAACTGGCAACTGAACTATAAATTAAAGATTAAAAAAACCATTTCCACTGATTTAAGTATTGATGGGGATGGATTGGGAAGTAAGATGGCTGCCAAGATTCCTGCTCAGTGGTGCACTTACCCTTTATAATCACCTCCAGTTGAGTGTGGTGGGACATATGAAGAAGATGGGTCTTACTTCCACATTGCCATTAAATTGCTTTTGATAAAATATTTTTGGGGATAATAGTTGTCTATTTTTTAATTTTTATGGATACACAATAAATAGTTGTAGTATTTATGGGATACATGTAATATTTTGATACAAGTATAAAATGTGCAGGGGTCAAATAGGGGTAATTGGGATATCTATCAGTTTAAACACTTCATTTCTTAGTGTTAGAAACATTGTAATTCCATGCTTCTTGTTATTTTGAAATATCCAATAAATTATTGTTAACTGCATTGCCCTATTCTGCTACCAAATACAAGATCTTATTCCTTCTGTCTGTATTTTTGTACCCACTAACCAACCCCTCCCCTCCTATACGCAACTACTTTTCCCAGTCTCTGGTAACCATCATTCTTCTCTCTGCATCCATGAGATCAACCTTTTTAGCTACCATGTATGAGTGAGAACATGCAATATTTGTCTTTCTGTGCCTGACAACAATTAAGTCTATTGTCAATGAATGTTACATCTGATTTATACAAATGGGTAAACAATTTTTATAGAGAAAAAATCCTGAGATATAGTATACAATTATCCTGACTTCTAATACACCAAGAATAGCAAGTGAAAAGATTCAGTAAGTCTGGAGTAGGGTGTAGAGAGCTGTACTGCTATAACACTTTATAAGTAAGTCTTATGTGCATCCCCAATTGAGAACTACTAGACTAGAAATACTACATTAAAATTAAAAGAGTAAGGTTTCATCCAAGTAAAATTTTAAATAATTACTAATATTATTACTGATTATGCAGTGGTTGCCTGAAATCATCAGCTTATTAGACAGGTAAAGCACTACCAGGATTCGTAAGTATAGGAAAACCTGACACAATTATTTCTTAGAGTTTTTATCAGTGTTATTCCTTAGGGTTAAAATATATTGTGGACAGTGAAAATATTGATAAATACCAGGGCTTCACCATAAAACATACAATTTCTGATAAATTAATATTAATAAAATTTTACCTATACAATGTTAGCACAGGGATGGCTAAATGTCTCTTTTGATTTGACAAATCTTCCCATGCAACTCATCAAACAAATCTAGTTAATTTCCAGCATCTCTCTTTTTATAAAGTAAAAGAAACAATATTTGTAATTTTCCAGGGGCTATCTGGGAAATCTCAAAGATAGTTTTAGGTATAAAAGATGGCCTGAACGTTTTGTGGGCTTTTTTTTTCTATATTTAGGACCCCTTTTTTAGAAAGTTAAAAATTTTTTTAATGCCAGAGGAAATTTGGACAGTTGGTTAAGATAGAATCATAGGTGTCTTAGAAACAATACTTGGTTGTCTATTTGATCACAGCAACAATAAGATGTATATAAAAAATTAACATGGATGGTAACAAAATTGAAAACCTTAGCTCTTTCAAAAGTAAGACTGAGGGCAGAGCAGGATGGCCAGTAGAAGTCTCCACAGATCATCCTCGCAGCAGAAACACCACATTTGACAACTATCTACACACAAAAAAAGCACCTTCATAAGAAGAAAAAATTAAGTGAGCAATCACAGTACCTGGTTTTAAACTTCCTAGCACTGAAAGAGGCACTAAATAGGGTAGGAAAGACAGTCTTAAATTGCCTAAATTACCCCTCCCCTCTCCCCCTGCAGCAGTCTTACAGCACAAAGAGAGAATCTGTGCACTTGGGGAATGGAGAGTGCAGTGACTGTGAGACTTTGCATTGGAAATCAGTGATGCCAACACCAGGCAGGACTCAGCCAATGCCCACGGAGGGAGCATTTAGACCAGCCGTAACCAGAGGGGAATCATCCATCCCAGGGGTTGGAACTTGAGTTTTGACAGGCCTCCCCACCATGGGCTACAGTGCTCTGGGGTTCTAAATAAAGTTCTAAATAAAGTTGAGATGCTGTCTAGGCCACTAGTCGTAGTGCTGTGCTAGGTTCAGAGCCAGTGGAGTTGGAGGGCACTCAACCTAGTGAGACACAAGCCAGGGTGGCTAAGGGAGCACCTGCATCATTGCTCCCCCAACCCCAGGCAGCACAACTTGCAGCTCTTAAAGAAACCCCTTCTTTCTGCTTGAGGAAAAGAGAAGGAAAAGAAAAGAGGACTTTGTTTTGCAACTTTGATACCAGCTCAGTCACAGCAAGAAAAGACACCAGTCAGAGTCGTGAGAGCCCCACTAGAGGACCAAGCTCCCAGATGACATTTCTCGGCATATCCTGGGCTGGGAGGGAACCCACTATCTTGAAAAGAAGAAACCAGTCCTGGCAGTATTCATTACCTGCTGACTAAACAGCCCTTCAGCTCTGAATAATCAGTGGTGATAACCAGGTAGTACATGCCGTGGACCTTGGGTGAGACTCTGAGACATGCTGGTTTCAGGTGTGACCTAGCATATTCACAGCTCTAGTGACTACAGGGAGAGACTCCTTCTGCTTGAGAAAAGTATGAACTCAGCCACAGTGGGGAAAAGTACCAAGTGGGCTCTTAGGATCCCCAACTCCAGGCCTTGGCTCTTTTATGGCATTTCTGGACATACCTTGCACCAGAGGAGGACCCACTTCCCTGAAGGATGAGTCACAGGCCTGGCAGCATTCACCACAATATGACAGAATAGCCCTTGGGCCTTAAGTGAACATTGGCAGTACCCTGGAAGTACTCCCTGTGGGCCTGAGGTGGTGGTGCACACAGGGAAACATTCCTCTGCCTGGGGTAAGGGTAGGGCAGAGTGGAAAGGACTTTGTCTTGTAGTTTCAGTGCCAGTTTAACTGCAGTAATAATAGAGCACCAGGTAGATTTCTAAAGTTTCCAGCTCCAGGCTGGCTCCAAGATGGCATCTCTGAATCCACCCAAGACTCGAGGGAACCTACTGTCACCCCAAAGAGAAGAACACAATTCTGGCTGCTCCACTACCTGCTGAGTGTAGCACACTAGGGTCTTAAATGAACATAGGTGGTAGCAAAGTAGTGGTTTCACAGCGCCTTGGGTGAGACCCAGTGCTGTATTGGCTTCGGGTCTGACTAAGCACAGTCCCACTGGTAGTGGCTACAGCGGTGCTTGTGTCACACATACCCCAGCTCCATGCAGCCCAGCACAGAAAGACTTTATTTGTGTGAGAGAGGTAAGGAAAGAGAACAAGAGTCTCTGCCTTGTAATTTAGAGAATTCTTCTAGATCTTACCCAAGACCACAAAGCTGGTACCTCTACAAGTCTGCAAGAACCACAGCATTACTGGGCTTTGGGTGACCCCTAAAGCAGATAAGGCTGCAGTAACCAGTAGCTTAGATCACAACACCCAAATCCCTTCAAATACCTGAAAAGCTTTCCCAAGAGGTAGGGGTACAAACAAGCCCAGACTGAGAAGACTGCAATAAATACCTAACTCTTCAATGCCCAGACACTGAAAAACATTCAAAAGCATCAAGAACATACAGCAAAACATGACCTCACCAAATGAATTAAATAAGCCACCAGGGGCCAGTCCTGAAGAAACAGATATGTGACCTTTTAGATAGAATTTAAAATATCTGTTTTGAGGAAACTCAAAGAAATTCAAGATAACATGGAGAAGGAATTCAGAATCCTGTAAGATAAATTCAATAAAGATATTAAATTATTTAAAATAATCAAGCAGGAATTCTGGAGTTAAAAATGCAATTGACATACTGAAGAATGCATCAGAGTCTCTAGAAGAATTGATCAAGCAGAAGAAAGAGTTAGCGAGCTTGAAGATAGGCTATTCAAAAATACACAGAGGAAACAAAAGAAAAAAGAATAAAGAATGCAGCGCAACTACAAGATCTGGAAAGTAGCCTCAAAAGTGGAAATCTAAGAGTTATTGGCCTTAAATAGAAAGTAAAGAGACAGATAGAGGTAGAAACTTTATTCAAATAACAGAGAACTTCCCCAAACTAGAGAAAGATATCAATATCCAAATATGAGAAGGTTATAGAATGCCAAGCAGATTTAACCTCAAGAAGACTATCTCAAGGCATTTAATAATCAAGCTCCCAAAGATCAAGGATAAAGAAAAGATCCTAAATGCAGGAAGAGAAAAGAAAAAAATAACATACAATGGAGCTCCAAAACACCTGGCAGCAGACTTTTCAGTGGAAACGTTTCTGGTCAGGAGAGAGTGGCATGACATACTTAAAGTGCTGAAGGAAAAACACTTTTATCCTAGAATAGTATATCCAGTGAAATTAGCCTTTAAACATGAGGAGAGATAAAGACCTCCAGACAAACAAAAGCTGAGGAATTTCATCAACACAAGACCTGTACTATAAGAAATGCTGAAGAGATTTATTTAATTTGAATGAAAAAGATGTTAACAAGCAACAAGAAATCATCTGAAGGTACAAAACTCACTAGTAATAGTATACAGGAAAACATAAAATATTATAACACTGTAATTGTGGTATGTATACTACTCATATCTTAAGTAGAAAGGTGAAAAAAATGAACTCTTTAAAATAATAACTACAACAACTTCAAGAAATAGAAATAGAAATAGAAATAACAACAAAAACATAAAAAGCAGAAAGGTGAAATTAAAGTGTTGAATTGTATTAGTTTTCTTTTTGCTCATTTGTTACTTTGTTTATGCAATCAGTGTGAAGTTTTCATCAGTTTAAAATAATGAGTTATAGATATTATTTCCAAGTCTCATGGTAACCTCAAATCTAAAAACATACAACAGATACACGAAAAATAAAAAGCAAGAAATTAAAACATACCACGAGAGAAAATCACCTTCACTAAAAGGAAGGCAAGAAGGAAGGAAAGAGGAAAGAGAAGACCATAAGACAACCAGAAAACAAATAACAAAATGGCCAGGAGTAAGTCCTTACTTATCAATAATAACATTAAATGTAAATGGACTAAACTCTCCAATCAAATGACATGGAGTGGCTAAATAAATTTAGAAAATAAGACCCAGTGATCTGTTACCAGCCACAAACACATGTCACCTGTAAAGACACACAAAAATTGAAAATAAAGGGATGGAAAAAAATGTTCCATGCCAGAGGAAACCAAAAAAGAGCAGGAATAGCTATACTTCTATTAGAGAAATAGAGTTTAAGACAAAATCTCTAAAAAGAGACAAAGAAGATCATTACATAATGATAAAGGGATTAATTCAGCAAGAGGATATAACAATTATAAACATATATGCATCCAACACAGGAGCACTCAGATATATAAAACAAATGTTATTAGAGCTAAAGAGAGAGAGAGACCCCAATAAATTAATAACTGAAGACTTCGACACCCTACTTTCAGCATTGAGCAAATCATTCAGACAGAAAATGAACAAAGAAACATCAGGTTTAATCTGCATTATAGACCAAATGAACCTAATAGATATTATAGAATATTTCATCCAACAGCTGCAGAATACACATTCTTCTCCTCAACACATGGATCATTCTCAAGGACAGACCATATGGGAGGCCAGAATACAAGTATTTAAACATTTTTTAAAAATTGAAATAGTATCAAATATTTTCTCTGACCCTAATGGAATAAAAGTAGAAATTAGTAAGAAGAATTTTGGAAAATACACAATATGCTCCTGAGTGACCAGTGAGTCACTGAAGAGATTAAGAAGGAACTTGAAAATTTTCTTGAAACAAATGATAATGGAAACACAAAGTACAAAAACCTATTGGATAGGATAGAGTGAAAGCAATGCTAAGAGGTGAGTGTATAGCTATAAGTACCAACATCAAAAAAAAAAAAAGAAAAACTTCAAATAAACAACTTAATGATGCTTCTTGAAGAAATAGAAAAGCAAGAGTAAACCAAACCCAAAGTTAGTAGAGGAAAAGAAATAATAAAGGTCAAAGCAAAAATAACATGAAATTAAAACAAAGAAAACAATACAAAAGATCAGTGGAGTGAAAAGATGGTTTTTTGAAAAAGTAAATAAATTTGACAAACCTCTAGCCAGACTAAAAAAAAAGTGGAGAAGACCAAAATTAAAAATAAAAAAAAAACAGACATAAAAAGGGAGACATTACATTAGATACCACAGAAATTTGAAAGATCATTAGAGGCTACTATGAGCAGCTATATACCAATAAATTGGAAAACCTAGAAGAAATGGATAAACTCTTAGACACATACAACCTACCAAGATTGAACCATGAAGAAATCCAAAGCCTGAACAAACCAATAACAAGTAACAAAATCAAAGCCATAATAAAAAGTTTCCCAGCAAAGAAAAAGTCCAGGCCTGATGGCTTCACTGCTGAATATTAACAAACATTTAAGTAAGAAGTAATATCAATCCTACTCAAACTACTCTGAAAAATAGAAGTGGAGGGAATACTTCCAAACTCATCCTATGAGGCCAGTATTAACTTCATACAAAAACCAGACAAAAATACATGAAACAAAGAACACTACAGGCCAATATCTCTGGTAAACATTGATGCAAAATTCCTCAACAAAATACTAACAAACCAAATTCAACAACACACTAAAAAGATCATTCATCATGGCCAACTGAGATTTATGCCAGAGATGTGTGGATGGTTCAATGTATGCTAGTTAATCAATGTGATACATCATAACAACAGAATGAAAAACAGAAAGAATATGATCATTTCAACTGATGCTGAAACAGCATTTGATAAAATTCAACATCACTTCATGATAAAAACTCTCAAAAAACTGGGGATAGAAGGAACATACCTCAACATAATAAAAGCCATATATGACAGATCCACAGCTAGTATCATAATGAGGAAAAACTAAAAGCCTTTCCTCTAAGATCTGCAACACTACAAGGATGCCTACTTGTCATCACTGTTATTCAATATAGTGCTGAAAGTCCTAGCCAGAGCCATTGGACAAGAGAAAGAAATAAAAGGCATCCAAATTGGAAAGAAAGAAGTCAAATTTCCCTTGTTTGCAGATAATATGATCTTATATTTGGAAAAACCTAAAGACTCCACCAAAAAACTATTAGAACTGATAAATTCAGTAAAGTTGCAGGATACAAAATTAAAATACAAAAATCAGTCGCATTTTTATATGCCAACAGCAAACAATCTGAAAAAGAAATCAAGAAAGTAAACCCTTCTAAAATAGCTACAAATAAAATTAAATACCCAAGAAGTAACTTAACCCAAGAAGTGAAAGATCTTTACAATGAAAACTAAAATATTGGTTAAAGAAATTGAAGAAGACATAAAAAATTGAAAGATATTCCATGTTCATGAATTGGAAAAATCAATATTGTTAAAATGTCTATTCTACTCAAAGCAATCAATGAATTCAATGCAATCCCTATCAAAATACCAATGACATTCTTCACAGAAACGGAAAAAAAATCCTAAAATTTATATGAAATAACCTAAGACCCAGAATAGCCAAAGTTATGAGCAAAAAGAACAAGAGTCTTTGTTTTGGAGGAATCATTACCTGACTTCAAGTTATACTAAAGAGCTACAGTAACCAAAACAGCGTGGTACTAGCATAAAAACAGACACATAGATGAATGGAACAGAATAGAGAACTCAGAAACAAATCCATGCATCTACAGTGAACTATTTTTTGACAAAGTTGCCAAAAACATTCACTGGGGCAAGGAGAGTCTCATTAATAAATGGTGCTGGGAAAACTGAATATCCCTATGTAGAAGAATGAAACTAGACCACTATCTCCTACCATACACAAAAATCAAGTCCAGATGGACTAAAGACTTAAATCTAAGTCCTCACACTATCAAACTACTGCAAGAAAACTTAGGGGAAACTCCCCAGGACATTGGTCTGGGCAAAGATTTTTTCAGTGATACCTCACAAGCACAGGCAACCAAAGCAAAAATTGACAAATGGGATCACATGAAGTTAAAAAGCTTCTGCACAGCAGAGGAAACAATCAACAAAGTGAAGAGACAATCACAGAATTGGTGAAAATATTTGCAAACTATCTGTCTGACAAGAGATTAATAACCAGAATACATAAGGAACTCAAACAACTCTGTAGGAAAAAAATCTAATAATCCAATTTAAAAATGGGCTAAAAATATGAATAGACATTTTTCAAAAGAAGACATGCAAATGGCAAACAGGTACATGGAAAGATAATCAATATCATTGATCATCAGAGAAATGCAGACCAAAACTGCATTGAAATATCATCTCTCCCCAGTTAAAAAGGTTTATTATCCAAAAGGCAAGCAATAGCAAATGCCAGCAAGGATGTGAAGAAACAGTGTACCCTTGTATGCTGTTGATAGAAATGTAAATTAGTACAGCCACTGAGGAGAACAGTTAAAAGTTCTTCAAAATACTAAGAATAGAACTACCATATGATCCAGCCATCCCACAGCTAGCTATATACCCAAACGCAAGCAAATCAAAGCAATATCGAAGAGATATCTGCACTCCCATGTTTATTGCAGCTCTATTCACAATAGCCAAGACTTGAAAGCAGCCTAAGTGTCCATCAACAGATGAATAAAGAAAACGTGGTGCATATACACAATGGAGTATTATTCAGTCAAAAAAGAATGAGATCTGTCATTTGCAACAGCATGGATGAAGCTGGAGGTCATTACGTTACATGAAATAAGCCAGGCACAGAAAGACAAACTTCATATGTTCTCACTTATTTGTGGGAGCTAAAAATTAAAACAATTGAACTCATGGGGGTAGAGAGTAGAATGATGGTCACCAGAGCTGATGGTGTTATGGGGAGACAAGAAGTGAGGATGGTTAACGGGTACAAAAAAATAGATAGAGTAAATATGATGTAGTAGTTCATAGCACAACAGGGTCACTAATAGTCAACAATAATTTAGTTGTACATTTAAAATTAACTAGAGATATAATTGGATTGTTTGTAACACAAAGGATAAATGCTTGAGGTGATAGATACCCCATTTACCCTGATGTGATTGTCACACCTTGTATGCTTGTATCAAAATATCCCATATACCCCGTAAATATATATGTCTACTATGTACCCACAAAAATTAAAAATTAAAAGGGACTGAGGAACTTTTGTTCTTTTCCTTGCCTCCCCACAAATAATTAAGGATTCAGATAGGAGGAGACTGTTGGAAGGATGAGTCAGAGGACAGAAAACCAAGAACAGTTTGGGGCATAAGGAAGAAGACAGATGACCACAAAGGCAAGCAGTCTGGGCAGTGACCCAGCATGACATGGATATGAGGCTGAGTAGGATTAATGAAACTCAAAGTTCCAAATAGGACTCTGGTGTCACGTTCCTCTGGTACAAGATCCGACTGTGGAATCAGGGTGTCAGATATTTGAGGACCTGGATAGTTGGAGCCAACTCACAGCATTCTTGAAATGGATCATAGTTGAGAGAGGCTGTGTTATTAATTCTTAATATGTTTATATGAGAAAACAATTCACAACTTCCTAAAAAAAATTTATTAGGACCATTTATATCTACTTTAAAATTTTGTCCCAACTTACACCATTTGTTTTTAGTAATACATGTTTGTTTATTTTCATAGCAATTTCTGAGGATTTGTTTGTGTTATTGATCTTTTTTATCTGTTCTGGTTGAATTAAATAAGTAATAGAAGCGAGAAAAATTATTTATGTTAGATGAGTACTCTAAGAGAAGAAAGTATACATCTTTAGGTTATGAAGAAACCCTTTCTAGAGTATCAATCTGATAATCTTAGATAGAAAATGTGATTTTGGCTCTTAAACTCAGCAAATCAGGCTGCAACTGTACCCTGCCAAAACATCAAGAACAAAATAAAAAAAGAATCATCACTGAATGTTTCCATAAATTGCGATATTCAGCATTATGTGTTTGAAACATCTGCACAAGTAATGGACTTTTTCATCTGGATATTTTGGCATTATGACATCAACAGCCTTGGAATCCTTTCTTCTCCAGGGCTAGTAAGCAAATACACACACACACACACACACACACACACACGTGCGTGCGCGAATGATTCAGGGCTTGATGTGAGAAAGACAGTGGGGGCTGCAATCTCATTTCTCTTCTCACTGACTGCTATGATCCGAATGTTTGTGTCCCCGCAATATTTATATGTTAAAATAAACACTCCCAAGGTGATGGTATCAGGAAGTAGGGCCTTTGGTCATGAGATAAAAGCATTCATGAATGTGCTTAATGCCCTTATGATAGAGGCTCCCAAGAGATCACTCACCCTTCTGCCCTGTAGGACACAGTGAAAGGATGACTATCTAAGAAGCAGACCCGCTTCAGATACCGCATATGCTGATACCTTAATCTAGAATAGAATTCCCAGCCACCACAACTGTGAGAAATAAATTTCTGTCGTTTATAAGCCACCCAGTCTGAAGCATTTTGTTATTGCCACCCATGCTAGAAAAAGCCTACATTGCCACAAACAGTGAAAGATAATTCTGAAGAAAAAAAAAAAAAGCGGAGAGTTGTAGAGAAGGCCTTAATCATTTTAGAGAATACCTAAATAATCCTGAACAGAATTTGGCACAAATATGGATGGCAAAGGCCTTTCTGAGGAGGCCTCAGATGGAAATGAGGAACATGTTATTGGACAATGGAGGAAAGGCCATCCTTGGTCTAAAGAGGCAAAGGACTTGGCTGAATTGTGTTCATGTCCTAGTGTTTTATGAAAGGTAAAACTTGTGAATGATGAAACTGAATATTTGGATGAGGAAATGTCTAAGCAAAGTGTTGAGGGTGTGCCTTGCATTCTCTTGACTGTTTATAGTAAATGTAAGAAGAGAAAAAGGATGTAAAGATAAAATTGTTAAAAGAAAAGTAGAACTTAAAGATCTGGAACATTACCAGACTATTCATAGTGAAAAGAATAAAAGAGCTTATTCCAGAGAAAACACAAAGAGTGTAGCCAAATGACCAAGAAGGTTAGTCAGTTACCTAAACAGAAGCCAGGACCTGTTGTTCAATAAATAGAAGAATGATCCTACAGGCAATTCAGAAATCCTCAGGCTGTTCCTCCCATTACAAGCCAAGAGTATAAGAGCCCAGAGTTACTACAGAGAGCCTCTGTTGGGGCAATGCCCAGTGGAGCCATGGGTGCAGGGCTGCCCCTGCAACCCTAGACTGATAAAACCAATGGGAAGTGATTCCAGCACCAGAGAGCCTCAGGCATGTGACCCAAGGCACTCAGCTGCTGAGGAGTTGAAGCCACCACTGAGAACTGCATGAGGGCAGGGCCCAGGCACAGAGCTGCTGCAGGGCTGCGGGTGCCCAAACCCTCGGGGCAAGGCTGCAGCTGGAGTGCATCCAGAAGGTAGGACCATAGCTTCAATGTATCTGGAAGGCAGAGCATGACTCCAAGAAGATTATTCTTGAGCCTTTAGGTTTGGAATTATCTCAAGACTTACCACTCCTTCTTCCCTATCTTCCCTATTTCTCACTTTTGCAATGGGAATGTCTGTCCTGTGCTTGTCCTACTATTGTATTTTGGAAGCATATAACATGTTTGATTTGATTTCACAGGTTCACGGGTGAAGAAAAATCTGCCTCAGGATCTATCATACCCTGAGGCTGTCTCACTCATATCTGATTTATCTGCTATTTAAATGAGACTTTGCACTTTGGACTTTTGAGTTGATGCTGGAAGGAGTTAGGACTTTTGAGGCTCTTGGGATGGAATGAATATATTTTGCATATGAGAAGGTCGTGTATTTGGTGTGGGGGGACAAGGAGAAAAATGAGAATGCTAGGGTCTGAATGTTTATGTCTTCCCAAAGTTCATATGTTGATAACCTAGCCCCCAAGGTAATGGTATGAGGAGGTGGGCATTTAGAAAGTATTTAGTTCATGAAAGTGGAGCCCTCATGAATGGGATTAGTGCCCTTATCAAAGAGACACCAGAGAGATTGCTTGCCCATCTGCCATGTGAGAACACAGTAAAAAGATGCCTTGGAATTGGACTCTTGCCAAACAATGAATCTGCCAGTGTCTTGATCTTGGACTTCCCAGCCTTCAGGACTAGAAATAAATTTCTGTTGTTTATAAGCCACCTAGTCCAGGATATTTTGTTATAGCGCCCCAAACCGACTAAGTCAACCATTAGCTAACTTTTCCAGAAGTTAACCACAAGCTAGATAAATCAATACACTTCCATGTTTCTCTAAATGAAAAAATACCCAAATCATCCCATTTCCTCCTCATCCTTTTTTTCACCTTCTTACTTTAATCCTCCCAATGATATGTTGGAGGATAGGAGGAGAAGAGAATTGGGAATACACAAACATTGGAGCATTCCAAATGTAACATACTTGTCCACAATGGAAGAAGAGAACTTGGGGAGTATGGCAGAGAATGTTAGGGCAAAGACCCCAAGGAGGGAAGAACTTAACATGTATACAACTGAAGATATATTTAATCATTGAATGTAAATCCATTTTAAGGTATCCCATTAGGAATATAGGAGGATTTCAAAAAAGCTAATTTCTTCTTTGTGTGTATTCTCTTAGATTATTTTCAAAAACAAAACTGAACCCTTCCAAGGCCCCATAGTAAGGAAATAAACGTTACAGCAAAGAGGACACATAGGGGACCAGCACTGAACAAAGGTTTCAAAAAATACCTGGAAGACTGAGGAGGCTGGAAGCCCAATGACATTTAAATCAGAGGGAGGAAAGAGTAGCGGGTGGGGGCAGCAGCAACAGAGAGTGCAGAGAGCTCCTGCCAAACAGAACCACAGAGACCTGCCTTGGACAGGTGCTGTGACTGCCCCATCAGCAACCCGCATTCCCTTTCATCGCCCTGCCTCCACAGACAAGCACCTGGAGATATAACTGAAAAGGTAGGTTGGGGTAAATAACAGCACCTTGAAAGGAGATAAGCATGCATGGGTGAGAAAAGCTTCAAAATGTTTGGTTGTAACGCCATATATTCTCACTCATAAGTGGGAGTTAAACAATGAGAACACATGGACACAGGGAGGGGAACATCACACACCAGGGCCTGTCAGGGGGTGGGGGGCTACAGGAGGGATAGCATTAGGAGAAATACCTAATGTAGATGACAGGTTGATGGGCACAGCATACCACCACGGCACATGTGTACCTATGTAACAAACCTTCGTGTTCTGCACGTGTATCCCAGAACTTAAAGTATAATAAAAAACAAACAAACAAACAAAAGTGTTTGGTTGTAAAGAGAAGAGCATACAACTGGCTGGATAGAAATATGTAGCTGCAGGTGGGGGTTTTAAGGTGTGGCGATGATTGCTTTTAAAACAGGATGAACTTGAAGGTGTTCAAATGAAAACTTGCCCATGGCAGGGAGCTTCCTAATCAGGGTTCCTGCTTTCAGACTTTTCCTTTCTCTGATTTGCCTTGGTTATCTTAGCTATTTTTTTTTTCTAAAATTCAGCTCAAGGCACACTGAACTATCTTTCACAGCTCCCCAGTGTGTGTCCTCATCTTCTATTCTTACACCTCTACTAGTGCCCTTTGCAGTATTTTTAATTTTCTCTTCACATTTCTATTTCTGAAAATGGCAGTGAACTTTAGGCTGCATTCAAATACATCCTTCTCTTATATTTTCCTCGAGGACAAGTACTTGAACATAATTTCTTGTTTGTTTGTATTTCACACTCTTGCCATATAATAGACATTTAGTGAGCATCTGTTGATTCTCCCTTTGAAAATTTCTTTTTCTAACACCATTTGTTGAATAGTCATCCACTTCCTCACTTCCCACTCATCACACTCTGGCTGCTGCACCCAGCATACCACTGAGAATGCTGTTTGGAAGATCTCCCCCGAACTTGTTATTGCTAACCCAGAGAACGCTTCTAAGGCCTGACCCTACATCAGATTTCAGCAAGACTTGACTCTCCAGGCCACCAGCTCCTCTTTGAACATTCTCTTCTCTTGATTTCAGTAATGTTTCATTTTTCTGGCTTTCCTCACACCTCTCAGCTTCTTTTCAGTCCACTTTCCAGGATATTGTCCCCTTTCCTTCCCCTAAATATCAGACTCGGGGCTCCAGCCTAGCTTTCCTCCTTTTCTCACTCTGCCTGCTCTCCCTGGATTTGCTGTGCTCATCCACGTCCGTATTGTCAAGTCCATCTCTCTCTGCAGCTCCGATCTTCCTCCTTAGCACCAGACCAACAGACACAGCTGCCTTCCAGACATGTTTTCATAAACATCACAATCACTAAATTTAGCACAATCTAGATCTCAATTTATTAGAGAAAAATATATGTTTTTTTGGATAAATTTCTACCTTCATGTCCATCCCCCACTATAAAATGAGATAAACTTTCATATATAAACAAATCAAGGAAGTAAATACAATAGAAAATATTTTTCAAATTAAGAATTTGAAGTACATCTAAAAGTAGGTTTTTTTGCAGAAGTGATCTTTCAACTGTAAATTCTATTAAAATACTTCCATATGACTGTTTAAATAACTTGCTATTTTGTATCATCATCTTAGAATGTGCCTTTTGGGATCGCTTCCACAGAGTCCACTTGAGTTTTTATAATGCATTACTGTCTGATATTGGTGAAGATAAATTAAAATTTTCTGCATTTAGGAAAGAATCTTTACATTCTCCATGACTAAAAACTTCAAACAAATCTGGACAAATTAAATTGATTCTTACCATGGATAAGATGACTGCCTAGTTCCCCTCTCTAATGCTAATGATGATTTATAGTAGTTTCACTTCCTCAGAGTTGGTGACTAGAAGAAAAACCCTTGTGTCAGAGCAGGGTCCATTGAATTTAGAATATAATAACTTCAATAGAAGATCATTACAATTAAGTATGATCAGAACAATTTTCCATAGTATAGGAATTGCCAACAGAGAGGGACAGGGATAGAAGAGAGAAAGGGTGAGAAGACTGTCATTTTCAAAAGAATGAACACAGGTCCCACAAGGGCAGGCATTCTTTGTGTTTTTTTTTAATGTGTTTCCCACAAGCCTACAGTAGTACCTTGCCCATAGTAGGTGCTCAATAATTGTTGAATGAGGCCAGGCATGGTGGCTCATGCCTGTAATCCCAACACTTTGGGAGGCCGAGGCAGGTGGATCACTTGAAGCCAGGAGTCTGAGACCAGCCTGGCCAACATGGTGAAACTCTGTCTGTACTAAAAATACAAAAATTAGCCAGCCATGGTGGCACACACCTGTAATCCCAGCTACTCAGGAGGCTGAGGCACGAGAATTGCTGGGAGGCGGAGGTTGCAGTGATCTGATATCGCACCATTGCACTCCAGCCTAGGCAACAGAGTGAGACTGTCTAAACAAACAAAAAAATTGTTGAATCCAACTGTCACTTTTCATATGTTTCAACTGAAACATATTTACAGAGTAATATATCTTGTATTTTTTCATTCTCTGTGAAGTAGGAAGGAAAGATTTTATTGACTCAATTTACAGATGAGAAAATGAATAATTATGTGGCTTTCCCATGGTGACATAGCAGGTGAAAGAGCCATGACTCACTCCACTTTCCAAAGGGAAAGGAAATGTAGTGCTTTCTTTGCCTTTGCCTAGTCTTAGAGATTGTATTTTTGTTTGTTTTCTACTTTGGAGGCTAGGGTTGCAAGAGTAAACCTGTTACTAACTGGCTAGCTTGGGGTGAGTAGAACAATAAATGAATGATAAAAAATACTTTGTTAGGCCATAATGAACAGCAAAATTTCAGGTATCAAGGCTAAACAAGTATTAGTTCTGTGTACTTCACATTTTTTCCCTGAAATTTCTAGCTGTCCAAAGTCTGATTTCTTTAAACTAGACTTCTAGACAAGGAATTGAGAAATTTTTCCTGTAAAGAGCCAGATAGTAAATATTTGGGGCTTTGTGAACCATATGGTCTCTGTTGCAACCACCCAACTCTGCTGTTGTAGCACAAAAACAGCCTGGATGATACACCAGCAAACGAATGTGGCTGTGCTCCAATAAAACTCTATTGCTGGATCCTGAAACTTAATTTTCATGTATCACAAAATTTTATTCTTCTTCTGATTTTCTTTCAACCATTGTAAAACATGTAAACTATTCTTAACTCACGGATGGTGGGCTGGATTTGGTCCACGGGGCTGTCATGTGCCCACCCCTGCTAACCACTCCTTGAAGCAATATCATCCAAGCAAGCTGCTCTGAGCACAGTTCTGACGATATTATTTCTTTTTAAAAACTCTCAGTGGCTCCATGCAGGCTATGGAGTGAAGTATAAACTAGTTGACATGAACACAACACTGTCCATGACCAAGGTCCAAGCTGCATTCTGAGCAATATCCTTCCTCGCCTTCCAAGATCTAGCTATCTTGAGCTCTCCCTGGAAAGGTCTGCTCTCCCCGCCTCCACTCCTCGGCCTAGTCAGCTGTGTCCACCTAAAATGCCTTCTCTACTCTCATCACTGTTTCTTCCTGCGGAAATTGTACCCTTCCTTCTACCTTCATCTCTGAGTCTTCCCTAACCACCCACCACCACCTTCCCAGCTAGACTTAACCTTTTCTTTGTAGTCTATCTTCCGCAATACATGTTAATTTTTTTTCTGGTATTTAATAGACTCTGCCCCTATTAATAATTGTGTATATGGTCTTCTGCCCTACAAAGTTATTAACCATTAAGGTCAGAACCTGTATGTTATATTTTGGTTGGGTTCCCTGGTAGATTTCCACACTAGGATTGAGTGGTAGGGTTCAATAAACATTTGGGGAATTTAAATGAATATCCCAGAAAGGATCAAAATGGAAGCACTTAAGTGTTTGAAAATCTATTTGCAATTTCAGAATAAGAAAATAAGTAACTTCACTATTTCATAGTGTCTTCAAGCTGTTGATAATAGGAGAGAAAGGAATTTTTTTTTTTACTAAATCGAGTTATTCTTCATTTTATGAAAAAAGATTAAATAAATTTACCTAAGCTTAATTAACTGTTATAACTGGCCACAAATGAAAGGCTCCAATTAGCTCTAAATTGAGTGATGGCAAAGGAATCTTCTTGTCAAGACAGACACACAGGAACTTAGTAACAGCTAGAAGCAAATTAGCCGCACCTATTCATGAGCCCAGACAGAGAAACAAGCTTTAGCTGAGCAGGCCAAAGAGCAAACAATTTAAACTTAAAAATGAAGACCGAGAAGACAGAAACATTAGTTAAAGCAGAAAGAGAGAAGGAGTGAACCACACAGGAAGGTGTGTGTTGTGGTAAAACTGGCCTGGTCTATCTTGGAATTCATCTTATACCTACTTATAAGGCTCCATGTGGTGTTTTTCTTATTCTTTCTGGAACCATCAAATCATCACCAACTATTTCGGAGAGTTACCTACTTCTAAAACCCCCCTCATTTTTAAAGACCAGGTTGTCTTAGTGCTGAGGACAGCAGATAGTGGCAAGAGATTGGAAAAATTTAATTGTTTGTTCTATTCTCACAGAGATACTTCACACTCAATATTTTATTTCTAACATTGGATGTGTGGGGTTCTCTCCCTACACACCAAGTAGTTCTCCAGCTGACCCCAACAGGGTGTCCTTTAATTTAATTCAACTCTAATACTGTCTACCAGGAGTTAGAGTCAGACCCCACAGTTTAAGGGCTTAGTCTCACAAGACTCCCCCTACTTCAGATGCCAATTCCAAGTAGGGTTTCCAGAATTTCTAACCAACTAGCTATAAATTGGGAGTTCCCACCGCCCCTTTTTGGGGCCCAGTCATTTGCTAGAGTGGTTCACAGGATGCAGGGAAGCAGTTTGCTTACATTTACCCACTTATTATAGAAGTATCTAACTTAGGAACACCCAGATAGAAGAGATGCAGAGGGCAAGGTATGGGAAAGCGGTAAGGAGCTTCCATGTCTTCTTGGAATATGTCACCTTCCACATGTTCAGTAACCCAGAAGTTCTCTGAACCCAGTCCTTTTGGGTCTTTATGGAGGTTCCACTATTAAGGAATGATTCATTAAGTTATTGGCCATTGGTGATCAACTCAACCTTCAGCTTCTCTCCTCTCCCCAGAGACCAGAAGATTGGGCTGAAAGTTCCAACCCTCCAACCATATAATTTGTTCCCCTGTCAACCAGCCTTCATCCTGAAGCTATCTGGGAGCCCCCAACTATCAGTCATTTTGTTAGTATACCAAAAAAACACTTATAACTTCCCAAAATTCCAATGATATAATTTAGGAGTTCCAAGCAAGGAAAAGGGAAGGAGGTAGGGGCAAAAACCAAAGTACATATTTTGGTTATATTACCATAGCTAAGCTATGAAAGTTTTGCTAGGGCTTGGTCTGTCTGTCCCAATTCGCTGGGATCTTTTATTTTTTTATTTTTATTTATTTATTTATTTATTTTTTATTATACTTTAAGTTTTAGGGTACATGTGCACATTGTGCAGGTTAGTTACATATGTATACATGTGCCATGCTGGTGCGCTGCACCCACTAACTCATCATCTAGCATTAGGTATATCTCCCAATGCTATCCCTCCCCTCTCCCCCCACCCCACAACAGTCCCCAGAGTGTGATATTCCCCTTCCTGTGTCCATGTGATCTCATTGTTCAATTCCCACCTACGAGTGAGAATATGCGGTGTTTGGTTTTTTGTTCTTGCGATAGTTTACTGAGAATGATGGTTTCCAATTTCATCCATGTCCCTACAAAGGACATGAACTCATCATTTTTTATGGCTGCATAGTATTCCATGGTGTATATGTGCCACATTTTCTTAATCCAGTCTATCATTGTTGGACATTTGGGTTAGTTCCAAGTCTTTGCTATTGTGAATAATGCCACAATAAACATAAGAGTGCATGTGTCTTTATAGCAGCATGATTTATAGTCCTTTGGGTATATACCCAGTAATGGGATGGCTGGGTCAAATGGTAGTTCTAGTTCTAGATCCCTGAGGAATCGCCACACTGACTTCCACAATGGTTGAACTAGTTTACAGTCCCACCAACAGTGTAAAAGTGTTCCTATTTCTCCACATCCTCTCCAGCAACTGTTGTTTCCTGACTTTTTAATGATTGCCATTCTAACTGGTGTGAGATGATATCTCATAGTGGTTTTGATTTGCATTTCTCTGATGGCCAGTGATGATGAGCATTTTTTCATGTGTTTTTTGGCTGCATAAATGTCTTCTTTTGAGAAGTGTCTGTTCATATCCTTTGCCCACTTTTTGATGGGGTTGTTTGTTTTTTTCTTGTAAATTTGTTTGAGTTCATTGTAGATTCTGGATATTAGCCCTTTGTCAGATGAGTAGGTTGCGAAAATTTTCTCCCATGTTGTAGGTTGCCTGTTCACTCTGATGGTGGTTTATTTTGCTGTGCAGAAGCTCTTTAGTTTAATTAGATCCCATTTGTCAATTTTGGCTTTTGTTGCCATTGCTTTTGGTGTTTTGGACATGAAGTCCTTGCCCACGCCTATGTCCTGAATGGTATTGCCTAGGTTTTCTTCTAGGGTTTTTATGGTTTTAGGTCTAACGTTTAAATCTTTAATCCATCTTGAATTGATTTTTGTATAAGGTGTAAGGAAGGGATCCAGTTTCAGCTTTCTACATATGGCTAGCCAGTTTTCCCAGCACCATTTATTAAATAGGGAATCCTTTCCCCATTGCTTGTTTTTCTCAGGTTTGTCAAAGATCAGATAGACTCCCACACATTAATAATGGGAGACTTTAACACTCCACTGTCAACATTAGACAGATCAATGAGACAGAAAGTCAACAAGGATACCCAGGAATTGAACTCAGCTCTGCACCAAGCAGACCTAATAGACATCTACAGAACTCTCCACCCCAAATCAACAGAATATACATTTTTTTCAGCACCACACCACACCTATTCCAAAATTGACCACATAGTTGGAAGTAAAGCTCTCCTCAGCAAATGTAAAAGAACAGAAATTATAACAAACTATCTCTCAGACCACAGTGCAATCAAACTAGAACTCAGGATTAAAAATCTCACTCAAAGCCGCTCAACTACATGGAAACTGAACAACCTGCTCCTGAATGACTACTGGGTACATAACGAAATGAAGGCAGAAATAAAGATGTTCTTTGAAACCAACGAGAACAAAGACACAACATACCAGAATCTCTGGGATGCATTCAAAGCAGTGTGTAGAGGGATCTTTTAACAAAGCAAGCCAAACAGGTGACTGTGCCCTCTTCTACCTTTAATCTGATAAGCATGTTGCAGTGGATGGAGTTTCAGAAAAATGCAAAGAAATCTCAAGTCAACAGATGAGGAAGCTGAGGCCAGAGAGTTGAAGTAGCTTCCCCAGGTTCCACTGGGAGTGTTGGCTCTGTGGCTCCAGCCACACTGCTCCCAAACCCACCTAGTAGACAACCATTCCCAGGGGCACAGGGTCTCTGAGCATGCAAAAGAAGGTTTGAGGGGCACAGGAGAATCTAGAGACATAAGAAATAATAATAATTGAGGCTCACTATGTGATGGAGGCATTCTAAGTGTCTTGCTAATGCTCAAATCACTCTCCCAGGGAAGCTCTGTTGCCCCACTTTATAGAAGAAGAAACTGAGGCTTAGAAACATGTAGGAACTTGCTCCAGGTTCCACAGCCACTACTTAGCAGAGGAGAGGCTCTATCTCCCACAGATGTGCCAGAAACTTATTGAAATGTTTTAGGCATCCTATAAACACCTGTGAGACCCAGGAGTGTAAGCCACCCACCTTTTCTGCCACCACCAACCCTCCCCCCAAAATTCAAGACTGTTCTCAAAGACAGCTCCATTAGAAGCGGGAGAAATCTCAAAAATAAAACAGTGTATTAGTTAAAGTGTCCTCCAAACTGGGTGAGCGGCATGTTCAGACAGACTGTGGTCAGGATGGGGAACAGTTAACAATCTTCTAATAAATCAGAAGGAAGTGTTCATTGGAAAGGATACTTAAGATGTAATTTATATGTCATTTAAATGGCCTGGGGTAGGAAAGTCCTCAAAAACATGTGCAACCCAATATGATCTACAGAGGTAGAAATGTGGTTTGAGCAGTTGAATATGATGTGGAGGTTTTCCTTGGAGGGGAAGACTGTGATTAAGGAAATAAAATGTTGGTTAGCCATTTGGAGAAAGCTGGGATAATGGCTATGTAGGGAGAAGCTTGTGAGAGTTTTAGTTCAGTTATCTTACACCAAGGTCACCCTCTAATTCTACAGTTAGCAAAATTTGAGCTTTACCTGTTGAAGGTTATTAAAAAAATAGATGTGTGGAAAAATGAAAAGCGTACTGGATTTTAAGTGTATTTCCAAGGTATTCTATCTTTTTAAACTACTTGTGCATTTTACTTACTAAGTATCATAATTTGATGATAGACAAGTTCAGCTAAGAGACTGAAATAATTAGCTTACTGTTACCCTACAGCACAGGAGCCTGGAATAACTAATTCTCTGCTGGAATAATATTTGAAATATTAACTTTTTTCTCCTGATCTTTATTACTATTTTGTTTTCTTCCCATTCAAAGAGAAAGACAGCTTTAAACCCTACTCCTTCAGAAAATAAATGGAATCGGAAGGGGAGAGCATGCAGTAATAAAGAAGTGGCAGATGGTTGTGACCCAATACAGGAGGAGGTGTTAGAATGAGAATAGAGCATAGGAAGAACCAGAGTGGCTTAGAAGGATGCTTCCCTGTAGGGAAACTGTAGGGTGGAGGGACAGAAAAGGGGTCTGTAGTTTCCAGAAGAGGATCCAAGCTCTGACTCCTGGAGGCGTACCCCAGCAAATTAGCAAGACCAGTAAGAGGAGTAGAGCCTCAGGGCTGGGACAGCAAAGTCCTAGGTCTCCGAGGGCATGAAGGTCATGCAAACGTATGAAGCACATGGGTGTAAGAGTAAGGGGTGGCAGTGACTGTGACTAACTAGAGAGCACGTGGCCTGCTGAAAGGCATGCACCATGTTTTTTGTCAAAAGGTTTGCTTGTCATCGAAGCAAGTTTGTGAGCCAAAATATTTGTGAGCCAAATTTTTCTCTCCTGGGCTCCAGGATGGTTAAGAGACATCATTTGCTTTGTAATCAAATCCCGGGATATGAAAGCCACAGAGAGCCATCAAAGCTATATGGACCACAGGGACAAGGATAATTGTCATCTCAGTAGTAAAGTATTGTTGACTGAAATTAAGGCTGTTGAGGCAGAAATAATGTTATAAAGGTTTACGAAAAGCCAAATGTGAGGATCAACCCAGGAAGACACACCAACAAAGTTGAGAGTGTTCTGGAATTTGTCACAAAATGAAAGATTTTTATAGGAAAGTTTAAAAAGAAGGAAAAAGGGCTCCTCATACCAAAGATGTCCTCTTTTCATTGGAGGGTACAATACAGAAGTTACAATCATTAGCTGCAGATGACAACATACAGTCTAAAAGATGTCTACATTCAAGACAATCGGTAAAATATCTTGCTTCAGCTCATCTTAAAATGAGTCAGCATCCTATTCAGTGTCAGCCAGTTATACACTGTTCAGCACATCAACAATTTGAGGAACTTTGGTTAAGATTCTTTACTTGGAGAAATGTCGCCATTGAGACATCACAAGACCTCCTCAAGGCAGATTAATTTGGAAGCCTGCTTACATCTAAAGCAAACTGTCCCGTGTAACCAGTAGGTTATCAGTATGGACAAGAAACAAAGACTAGAAGAGGAAGATCCCATCTCTTCTTAATGCCCCCTCCAGTTATATATATTTGGGAACTATTCGTAATTCTGAATTCTTAATATGAGCTCAAGCAAGGGGTGGGAAGCTCCATGAATGCTTGCAGTTAGGTTTCTTAACCACTTGGCAGTATAAAGCTCAAATTAAGTTATTCCATTGAAAATAAAGAAATATGGCATTTCTTATACCTGAATTTGTGATTCAGGCCAACTTTGTTTGCCATGAGTCTGTATCTACACACCTTATCTGATTTTCTTCAAAACTAGCAGAAAATGCAGGCTAGCAACATCCTATAATCTATCTCAGCAAGCGTTCACTGAGTGTCTAATAATTTACAATCACCTATGTGGTATATGTGGATAAAATTTTACTAAAAACTTTCTGCACCTAGGAAACTTACAACCTAATGGAGAAAACAAGTATGTATCTTTTTCTTTTTTTAGATGGAGTTATTGCTTTGTTGCCCAGGCTGGAGTGCAATGGCGCAATCTCAGCTCACTGCAACCTCTGCCTCCTGGGTTCAAGCGATTCTCCTGCCTCAGCCTCCCAAGTAGCTGGGATTACAGGTGCCTGCCACCACGCCCAGCTAACATTTTGTATTTTTTTAGGAGAGACGAGGTTTCACCATGTTGTCCTGGCTGGTCTCAAACTCTTGACCTCATGTGATCCAACCGCCTTGGCCTCCCAAAGTGCTAGGATTACAGGTGTGAGCCACCGCCCTGCATAGGTATCTTAAATGGAAGGGAAAGTATGATAATTACAACTCCTAAGAATCACAGTCATGAGAACACAGAGGAGAGAAGGAGCTTAATCAGAGTAATAAGGCTGGATAATACGGAGAAGTACCCAAATGTGTTGACCTATTCAGCAGCAGTTTAAGAAACAGACTTAAATTGGATAGAACATAAAGACGGTTCGTTACTTCTTCATCTCTTATATTTCCTTCTGTCAAGTCGCCAATCTCCCCAACATTTTGACATCAAATTTTGACTTGTTTGATTTGTCCTCTGCAGAATTAGAAGATTCTTTCCTAATTACTTCCTGGTTCCATCTGTTAAAAAGACATTCAGCTTGAAAAATAAGTTTGTATATATATTTGTCCAAAGTAGTTGTCAACCTTGGGCACATGTTGAAATCACAAAGGCAGATTTTAAAAGATGAATGCCTGTCATTTGCCTCCTGGTAATGATGCACTAAGAACACAGTATCACTTATGGGATATTCCTGTCAAAAATGTATAGCCTGAATTGAATCATGAGGAAACATCTAAAAACCCAAATTGAGAGACATTCTACAAAACAACTGGTCTATTATTTTTTTAAATGATACAGTCATGAAAAATATGAGGAATGTTTCCACATTAAAGGAGACTAAAGAGTCATGACAATTAAACTCAGTGGTGCTCTTGAATTCAAGAATCCTGGTCTAGAAACTGGACCAGGAAAATGATATCATTGGAATATTTAGAGAAATTTGAAGATTTGTGGATTAGATAACACAGTCGTATCAGTGTTGATTTCTTGATTTTGGTAATTGTTCTATGATTGTGTAAGAAAATGCCGTTTAGCACCAGGGACTGCTCTCATGGAAGACAATTTTTCCATAGACGTGGCTGGGGTTGGGGTCTGGGGATGGTTTCAGGATGAAACTGTTCCACCTCATGTCATCAGGAATTAGATTTTCATAAAGAGCGTTCAACCTAGATCCCTCACATGTGCAGTTCACAATAGGGTTCACACTCATGAGACTGTAATGCTGCTGCTGATCTGACAAGAGGCGGAGCTCAGGCAGTCATGCTCACTCACCCACCACTCACCTTCTGCTGTGCAGCCCCGTTCCCAACAAGCCACGGACTGGGTACAGGTTTGTGGCAGGAGGGTTGAGGACCCCTGCTTTAGGAAATATACACTGAAATGCCCAATAAAATATTTAGAAGTAGTGTCATGTCTTCAACTTACTCTCAAATGTTTCAGAAAACAATATGTGTGTATAGAGAAAAGTATTCTAGAGAGACACAGGGAGAGAGAGAGACACTCAAACACAGAGAGACAAAGAACATGATAAAGATAGCATGAAGAATCTGGATGAATTGTATACAGAAATTCTTTATTTTTTTTGTAACTTTTTTGTGAGTTTCATATTATTTCAAAATTAAAAGTATTTAAAAAAAATTTTAAGTACCATTCCCAGAGATTCTAACTTACTTCCTTTGGGATGGTGCCTGGACATCAGGACTTCAAATTCTCCCCAGCTGATTCCTATTTGCAGCCAGGCTTGAGAAGCACTGGCCTATACAAACCCTAGTGTCTGGAGATACAGAATTTCTGAGCTACCTATAATGTTTGAAACTAGTTGGAGTAAAGGGCATTGAGGTTGGAGATTTTTTTTTATCTCTGTACAGAGCAGTTTAACAGGGTCTTAAATACAGATACCTCAAGGGTCCAGCAAGTAACATAAATGTGTAAAGTAAAGCAGTAGATCACAAGATGACAGCAAACTGTAAGGAGAACTTGTCGATTAAAGTCATTTAGTTCAGATTTTAAAAATACACTAAACAATCCCAAATTGGCAGGCCTATATGGGAGAGTAGGTCATCACATTGTAATATCTGGACCTTGAAGAACAGAGAACTATGGTCATAATTTCTAGGCATAGAAATTAGACAGTACTTAGATTCCTCTGAAAATATTACGATTATGGGCCAGACACTATGTTTAGGTATTAGGTTTATATTAAATTTAAGCAAAGTATATGTTTAAAGTAAACTTGGAAATAAGATAATATGCATTTGATAGCTGTTTCTGTTAGGCTAACTTTGGCTGGCTGTAACATAAAATGGCAAGTTAAACTGGTTCAAACAATAAGGTAATTTAACATCTAAGGTGAAGGAAGTCTAGCAGCTTAGCAACGTCCTCAAGATCTGGGTTGTTCCCATCTCCCCATCCATCTTCTTTACTGTTCGCCACTTGCCCTCCAGCTAGCTCCACTTATAGTCCCAAATCAGCTGCAGGAGCTCTAGGCCTCACATCCAGATGTGGCAACATCCAGGAAACAATCTTTTATTGTTTTTATCTTCTAGGAACAAAGAAACCTCTTCCAGAAGCCCCTCAGTAGATTTTCTCTTATGTCCCAATGTCCCAAATTAGGTCACATGTTTATTCCTAAGCTAAGCACTGGAAAGAAAACAGGATTTCCAGCCTGGGCTTAGACCGAACAGAATCTGCCTAGAGAATGGGGTCACCATCCTCTGTAACTTGAAGGAGGCAGGATTGATATCACTACAAAACTGAGGTGGAGGCAGAATGAGTAATCAAACAGTAGATCTCACCATACAAAACTGTTTTTAATCAGATGTTTTTGGAAATTAAGCCAAACTTCCACTTACAACAGCAGACTATGTAAACACTCATTCCTACTACAGAGATCTGCAAATTAAGCAATTTAAAATTGAGAGATGTGGAATGTGGTGGGAAAAAGCACAAGACTGACCAAATTTAGCTTTCAATGACCTTGATCAAGTCGCTTAGTTTTTCTGAACCTCATTTTCACCTTAAAAATATGGATTGGACTGGATGGTTTCTAAGATCACTTTCAACATTAATAGACTGTTAGCCTTCTATCGCTAATAAATACTCTATAAAATAAAGGAACTAAAGAACTTGGTATTGTGAGAATACCTCTCAAAGTAAATAGTTCTCAACAATACAGACGTGAAATGAGGGAAAGGTGAATGCTTTAAAATAATAATTAGGACTTCTAGTTTTTGGTCCTGCATGTAAGGAGCTTGGACATCATCACTCATCTTGACAAGTAAGAAGCAGAAGAAACAGAAAAATGAACAATTTTTACATGTGTCTTCTTGGTCCATCAGAGAAGTGATGTCCCACGGCAAATACCTGCACCAACAACTAGAGAAACAGACAGATTAATACATAAAATCACAACTTACCAACGCAGAAACCGCCTCTAGAACCAGTACTGAGGCAGGAAAACCTTAGTTGTAACAGACAAATTACTGGAGGTTCACTGTGCACAACTCCAGGAGCAGCCCTGGGCAACATGGCAAAACACCATCTCTACAAAAAAATGCAAAAATTAGCTGGATGTGTTGGCACATGTCTGTGGTTCCAGCTAGTTGGGAGGCTGGGGTGGGAGGATAGCTTGAGCCTGGATGGTTGAGGCTGCAGGGAGCTGTGATTGCACCACTGCACTCTAGCCTGACAACAAAACGAGACTCTGTCTTGAAAGAAAGAAAAGAAAGAAAGAGAGAAAGAGAGAAAGAAAACATAATACTATTGGCCAGGCATGGTGGCTCACGCCTTTAATCCCCGCACTTTGGGAGGCTGAGGTGGGCGGATCACGAGGTCAGGAGATCGAAACCATCCTGGCTAATGCAGTGAAACCCCGTCTCTACTAAAAATGCAAAAAAATTGGCCGGGCGTGGTGGCAGGCACCTGTAGTCCCAGCTACTCAGGAGGCTGAGGGAGGAGAATGGCGTGAAACCGGGAGGCAGAGCTTGCAGTGAGCCGCGATCGCGCCACTGCACTCCAGCCTGGGCGTCAGAGCAAGACTCCATCTCAAAAAAAAAAAAAAGAAAAAAGAAAGAAATAACATAATACTATTTACATTAACAGCTCCAAAATTAAATACTTAGATATGAATCTAACTGAATATGTCCAAGATTTATATGAAGAGAACATTGATGAAAGAAATGAAAGAACTAAATAAACGGAGAGTTATTACCTGTTCTTTGATAGGAAAATTCAATATTGTCAAAATGGCAGTTCTTTCCAACTTGATCTATAGACACAATGCAGTTCCAAAGTTTCAGCACGTTATTTTGTAACTATTGATAAAAAAGATTCTATTTTTTTTTTTGGAGATCTAGAATAGTCAACACAATATTGAAGGAGAAAAACAAAGTTAGAGGACTGATGCTACGCAATGTCAGAAATTACCATGAAGCTATAGCAATCAAGGCAGTGTGGTGCTGGTGAAAGAATATGCAAATACATCAGAGAAACAGAAAAGAGAGCCCAGAGATATGCCGACATAAATATAGTCAGCTAATCTTTGACAAAAGAGCAAAGGCAATACAATGGAGCAGAGTCTTTTCAACAAATGATGCTGACACAACTGGATGTTCACATGCATAAAAATGAATCTACACCCAGATCTTGCACCCTCACAAAAATGAACTCAAAATGGATCAGAAACTCGATGTAAAATGCAAAATTATAAAACTCTTAGAACATAACATAGGGGAAAATGATGACTTGGGTATGATGATATCATTTTAGATACAACACCAAGACACAATCTATAAAAGAAAGAATGAATAAATGGGACTTCATTAAACTAAAAACCTTTGCTCTGTGAAAGACATTGTCAGAAGAATGAAAAGGCAATTCACAATCTGGAAGAAAATATTTCTGAAAGACATATCTGGTAAATAACTGCTATCTGAAATATATACAGATCTCTCAAAACTCAACACAATAAAAACAACAAGAAAACAACTCAATTAAAAAGTGGACAAAAGATCTTAACAGACAGCTCACCAAAGAAGATATTCTGATGGAAAATAAGGACATAAAAAGATATTCCACATCATGTCATTAGGGAAATTCAAATTAAAACAATGAGATGGCAATAAGCATCTGTTAGAATGGCCAGAGACCCAGAACACTGACAATACAAAGTGCTGGCAAGAATATGAAGCAACAAAAAGTCTCATTCATTGCTGATGGGATGCAAAATGGTACAGCCACTTTGGAAGACGGTTTGCCAGTTTCTTGTAAGACTAAACAGACTCTTAACGTACAATCCAACAATCATACTCCTTGATATTTACCCAAATGTGCTGACAACTTATGTCCACACAAAAACCTGAATCAAAGATGTTTATAGCCACTTTATTCATAATTTCCAGACTTGGAAGCAACCAAGATGTCCTTCAGTAAGTGAATGGATAAGGAAATTGTGGTTCATTTAGACAATGAAATTTTATTTAGAACAAAAAAAGAAACGTGCCATCAAGCCATGGAAAGATAGGGAGGAAACTTAAATGCATATTAGTAAATGAAGTAAGTCAATGAAAAAGCTATGTATTGTATAATTCCAATTATATGACATCCTCAAAAAGACAAAAATATGGAGACATTCAAAAAGGTTCAGTGGTTGCCAAGAGTTAGGGGGACAGGAGGGATGAATATGCAGAGCACAGAGGATTTTTAAGGCAGTAAAACTACTCTCTATGATGCTACAATGGGGAGTACGTATCACATATTTATCAAAACTCATAAAATGTACAATGCCAAGAGCTAAGACTAATATAACTATGGACTTTGAGAGATAATGATGCTTCAATACAGGTCATCAATTGTAACAAATGTACCACCCTGGTGGGGGATGTTGATAGCTGGGGAGACTGTATGTGTGGGAGGGCAAGGCGTACATGGGAAATCTCTGTACCTCTGCCCAACTTTGCTGTCAACCTAAAACTGCTTTAAAAAATAAAGTCTATTTTTATTTTATTTTATTTTATTTTTTGAGACAGTGTCTCCCTCTGTCTCCCAGGCTGGAGTGCAGTGGCATGATCTCAGCTCACTGCAAGCTCCGCCTGGTCCAGAGTTCAAACGATTCTTCTGCCTTAGCCTCCCTAGTAACTGGGACTACAGGCCCACGCCAACACACCCAGTTAATTTTTGTATTTTTTAGTAGAGGTGAGCTTTCACCATCTTGGCCAGGCTGGTCTCAAACTCCTGACCTCAAGGAATCCGCCTGCCTCGGCCTCCCAAAGTGCTGGGATTACAGGGGTGAGCCACCACACCCGGCCTCTGTAAAGTCTGTTTTTAAAAAAGCATAATTAAAGCTAACTCTGTCAAGCCTTCAGATGTAAATTTTATACGATAAGATAAGAATTTTCCCTCTTTAACTTCAAGCACTATCTGTTACTTTCTTCAGGAATGTTATAACAAATAGATTTGTCTGGGAGTTTGATGAGGAATAAAAACTATCTAAAAATAGGCTTGGTTTTCAATTTACATTTCAACATGTCTACATAAATGTGGGCAGCCTCTCCAAATTCTTCATTCCCAAGAAAAAATTTCAATTTTTATGGCAAGCATATAATTATCTATTTTCTTTCAAAATAATATTTTAGATATTTCCTGTCCTTAAGATGTTACCATTGAATAAATAACAATTTGAATTCTGATTCCCTAAAACATATGTGAAACTAAATGAGCAAGGCTAGTGCTGACATCTACTGTTAGAATTTGGGTGTGAATGACTTTACCATGCACAGCCCTTTCCTAAGGAGTTGGGAGTTGTGCAGCAATAGTTGTCGATATGGGGTGACTGACTAGGAGATCATTGCCCAAAGCTCTATTATCTTGAAAAGGGGTGCAAGAGAACCATATAGCACTTTTGAGGTAAATATAATGAAGATTTTGGAAAAAGATCAATTAATGTCAAGAGGTATTTCCTATTTTCCAGGAGACTTCCAAAGACTCTGTCGTCTCTTAACAAATCTCCTACTCTGTTTCTCCTATATTGTTTCTGACCCTGGTGCTTTAAAGAAAAGATAGATGTGGCTACTGAGTTTCAGTGTTGTCTTTAGGAGAGGGAAAGAGAAAGGAGAACAGAACACTTCCCTGACCCTGGTGTTTCTCCTGCCCTGGTGCATTGCTCTAGATTATAAATCGGCTGTCTACCTTTTGTTTTAGCTGTCTTTATTCTTCTCTGAAAATATTTTCCACCCCAACCTAGAAAATTGTTATTGAATTTTGTCACCATGACTATTTTAAAAGGTGTGCATTGTGTGAGATCTCACATTCCACCTCACAGTTACTTATGTGTCCGCTGAATAGCTAATACCTAGGCTGGTGAGAAGAGACTGAGAATATACATTCCAGTCAAATAGAAATGCATTATCATACCTATGTACAAAGGGAAGGAGCAGTGTGTTGCAATTGTTAGGACGGGACTTCTGTAAAAATCGAGACTGGCAATGTCAGACCTGATGTTTGTTCATCATTGTTGTCAACCTAGCACAAGATCAGACAGTCCTAAGAGGAGGAACCAGAAGACTTGGAAGCTTTGATGTGGATAATCAACCCCCACAGAACATACAAGCCGACGGCTCTATGGTGTCTTCTGGTCTTGCTCTTGCATTATTGCCCTTAGTTTTATACTTCCTTATCTGATAGATACACACTTCTTAAGAACATTATGCTTGTTGCTAAGAACTATGAAGGAGTCTGCCTCAACGTGAAGAACACAAAGAAACCTTCTATATTTTTGTCCTGTTGTTCATTTGTTTTCAAGACAACTCCAGTAGGTTCATTTTTTTAAAAAACTACTTTTTTAGTTCTTATATTTTTAGAGTAAGTTATTTGAATATTTAAAATGGAATTCGTTTTTTAAAAGATTATTGGTAGAAGTCAACATTCTTCATGGAAGATCTAAACAAGCTTAAAGGATTTGTGTTCTTTGGAGTCAAATCATAAAAATACTTCTTTTATTCATACAGATATCATCAAAGCACTTCTGCACAACTGCCTTTATTAAGCTGGCATTTTGGAACCAGCAATGTGCTGTAAATCTTTGTAAAGATCTGTTTCATAGAAGACCAGTTTATGTTCATTGAAAAAAAAAAAACTACAGAACATGACTGAAGATTGTGCATAGTGAGTTGATCAGCTCTTTCCACTCCAGTGACGCTGTTCCACATGGAAGCCAGGGCAGTACAGGGTTAAAAACATGCATGCTGGCATCAGAGTGCCTGGGTTCAAAGCCCTGCTCTACCAGTCCTCCATAGGATGAGTCTCTGGGTAATTTACTTCAGTCTCAGTGACACAGTTTTTTCATCTCTAAAATGGGATAATAAGTTAACATATATTAAGTATTTAATGCTATTCCTGGCACTTCGCAAGTTCTCAATTAATATAAGCTATCATTATCATTAAATGTAACAAGTTACCAATCATACTCCATTTTGTTATAAAAGAAGCATAGCAAATCACTGGCTTGTCTTTGTCATTTAATTGTAAATTAAGAAGTGTTAGGTTTAGAAAATATTGATTGGCTGATAGAACCTCCTTATGTAAAAGATATTAATATTCCCCAAAATTTCTCTAGGGAAGATATTTTTAATACAACTGTGATTTGTAAAAAAAACATATTTTTTCAACTTTTGTTGTCTCAATTCTGTTTTTGTTTGTTTTCTTTTGTTTGTTTTTCTATTGCTTTCCTTTAGTATTTCAGTCTGTTTTGTGCCCCCCACATTCCTCTTATTTAAAGTATCCTAGGCTTTCATCTTGTTTTATGACAGCTCGGGCAGGGCCCTGACTCCCGGCTTATTAAGCATGGTCTCCTCTAGGCCTTGCAGTGAAGAGAGATCTCAACAGGGCAATGTGCATTTTTGTTGAGTGTGTGCAGAAAGGGAACACAGAATTATTTGACCATTATAGTGGTGTCTTTCCTGGTGAGGAGTAGGAAAGGGAAGAGGAGTGAAGTCAATTGACATTAGAAAGAATATATGTAAACACCTCAACACTGTCTCCTTCTCCAGCCCCTCTACCTCGGAGAGTTTTTCCATTATTTACCTGGTGTTCACCTGGGACCTGAGCTGAGCGCGTACATTTTCTGTGTTCTGTGTTTAAGGCACATATTTAGTTTATTGATTTAACCATTTCTCTTTGTTAAAGTGTGGGTAAGTGCATTTTAACTAACTCCAGAATAAAATTACGATAAACATGTGCACCCTTCCCTTCCACTTCCCAGTAATTCTTTGTAACCACTGAAAATGGGACTATAGCTTTTCTCTACTTTTCTGCCCAGGCCACTGCCCCAGCCTTTCTTTTCTGAGTTCTCCACTTGTTCTGCTACATATTGTTCTCTCCTCTCTTTCTCTCTCTCTTGTTTAAAATACTTATTTTTTTAGAGCCGTTTTAGATTCACAGCAATATTAAGGGGAAAGCAGAGATTTCCCATACACACCCACCCAAAACATGCAAAGCTCCTCCTATTATCACATCCCCTACCAGAGTGGTACCTTTACTACAAATCTACATTAGCATGTTATTATCACAGTTTACATCAATCTTCATGCTTGGTGTAATTCTACAGGTTTCAAAAAATGTAAATGACAGAAATTCGCTACTAAAGTACGCCTTGGTTGCTTCCAAGTCTGACAATTATGAATAAAGCTGCTATAAACATCCATGGTGCAGGTTTTCTGTAGATCTAAGTTTTCAGCACATTTGGATAAATACCAAAGAGTATGAATGTTGGACTGTATGTTGAGTATGTTTGGTTTTCTAAGAAACTGACAAACTGTCTTCCTAAGTGGCTGTGCCATTTTGCATTCCCACCAGCAATGAATGAGAGTTCCTGTTGCTTCAAATCCTTGTCAGCACTTGGTGTTGTCAGTGTTCTGGGTTTTGATCATTCTAATAGATATATATTGATATCTCATTGTTGTTTTAATTTGCATTTCCTTAAGGACATGATGTGGAGCATCTTTGCATATGCTTATTTTCTATCTGAATATCTTTGTTGGTGAGCTTTCAAGATCTTTTGCGACTATTTATTTAGGGTTTTTTTTTTTGTAATTGTTCTTATTGTATTGAGTTTTAAGAGTTTTTTGTATATTTGGATGGCAATTATTTATCAGATATGACTTTCACAAATATTTTCTCCCGGTCTGTGTCTGACCTTTACATTTTCTTAACAATGTCTTTTGCAGAGAATAAATTTTTTAGTTTAATGAAGTCCAGCTTATCAATTCTTTTCTTCATTAATTATGCCTTTGGTGTTGTATCTAAAAAATTGTCACCAAACTCAAGAATATCTAGATTTTTTCCTATGTTATGCTCTAGGAGTTTTATAATTTTGCATTTTACACTTAGGTCTCTGGTCTGTTTTGAGCTCATTTTTGTGAGGGGTATAAGATCTGGGTATACATTTATTTTTATGCATGTGGATTTCCATTTGTTCCAGATTCATTTGTTGAAAAGACTGTCTTTGCTCCATTATATTGTCTTAGCTCCTTTATCAAAGATCAGTTGACTATATTCATGTGGGCCTATCTCTGGGCTCTCTATTATGTTCCATTTACATATTTGTCCGTTCTTTCACAAATACCACACTATCTTGATTACTGTAATGTCAGGTAGTGTCAGTCTTCCAACTTTGTTCTTCCTTCAAATTTGTGTTGGCTATTTTGGATCTTTTACCCCTCAATAAAAACATTAGAATTAGTCTGTGGATACCACAAAATAACTTGCTAGGATTTTATTTGGGATTACATTGAATCTATAGATCAAGTTTAAAAAATAACTGAAATTTTGATGATACTGAATCTTCCTGTCCAGAACAGGGCATATCTCTCCATTTATTTAGTTCTTTTTTAATTTATTTCACCATAATTCTGTAGTTTTCCTCAGATAAATCTCTCACAAAGTTTGTTGAGGAGAGGTGCTAATGTAAATAGTATTGTGTTTCTAATTTCAAATGCCACTATTGATGGTATATGGGAAATTGATTGACTTTTATACATTAATATTGTTTCCTGCAACCTTGTTCTAACTTATTACTTCTAAGAGTTTTGTTTCCTTTAGGGTTTTGTTTTGTTTTGTTTTTTGCCACTTCTGTTGGATTTTCTTCACAATCATGTTATCTGCAAACAATGAGAGTTTTATTTTTTTCCTTTTCACTCTGTATACATTTTATTTCCTTTGCTTGTTTTATTGCGTTAGCTAGAACTTCCAGTTCAATGCTGAGAAGGAGTAGTGAAAAAGGATATCTTTACCTTGTTTCTGAACTTAGTGGGAAAGCTTCTAGTTTTACACCATTAAGTCTGATATTATCTGTAGGATTTTTGTAGATATTGTTTATCAAGTTCAGGAAGCTCCTCTCTATTCCTAGTTTGCTGAGAGTTTTGATCACAAAAAGGTGTTTGTCAAATGTTTTTTCTGTGTCTATTGATATGATCATGTGATTTTTTTTCTTCTCTAGCTGATTGATATAACAGATTAATTGATTTTAGAATGTTGAACTAAGCTTCCATAGCTGTGAGACGTCCCACTTAATCATGGTGTACAATTGTTGAATTTGATTTGCTTATATTTTTTAAGGATTTTTGCATCTATGTTTTTGACATATATTAGTCTGCAGCTTTCATTCTTGTAATAACTTTGGTTTTAATATGAATTTCCTTGCTTTGAATTCTACTCTGAAATTGGTATAGCTACTCTCACTTTCTTTTTATAATATTAATATTATCATGGCATATCTTTATCTATTCATTTAATTTTAATCTATTAATGTCTTTATATTTAAAGTGGGTTTTTGGAGACAATATATAATACAACATAGAGTCTGATAGAATCTATCTTTTAATTGATGTATTCAGGCCTTTGATATTCAAAATGATAATTTATATAGCTAGATTAATAGCTACCATTTTGTTACTGTTTTCTATTTGTTGCCTTAATTCTTTGTTTCTTTTTAAAAAGTCTTTCTGCTTGTTGTGGTTTTAATTGAGCATTTTATATGAACCCACTTTCTGATATGCTGCTTTCTTAGCATAGCAGATATATATCTTTGTTTTTTTTTGTTTTTGTTTTTTTTTACTTTTTGTGGCTGCCCTAAAATCCATAATATACATTTACAGCTAACCCAAGTTCATTTTCAAATAATACTATACCACTTCACCGGTAGTGCGAGTACCTTATAATAACAAAATATTCCTAATTTCTCCCTCCTGTCCCTTATATCATTGCTGTCATTCATTTCACTTATATATAAGCATACATATATATGGTATAAGCATACATAATTGAATATATTATTATTATTTTGAACAAACTGTTATCTGTTAGATCAATTAAGAAGGAGAAAAATAAAAGTCTTTATTTTACCTTATTTCTTATCTGGTGCTCTTCCTTTCTTTATGTATATTCAAATTTCTGACATATTTTCCTTCTTTCCAATGTATTTTAAACACTTTCAAATGTTTTAAAATATTTGTTTAATATTTATTACAAATAAACGTAAATATTATCTATCATTTATGTATGCATTATTACATATTATATATAAATAAATATAAACATATTTGTTATATTAATCTTACAAATAAATATAAACATATTTGTTATATTTATCTTACAAATAAATATAAACATATTTGTTATATTTGTTATATCTTACAAATAAATATAAACATATTTGTTATATTTGTTATATCTTACAAATAAATATAAATATTGTGTCTTTACTTAATATTCATTAAATACTTTAAATATTTCACTTCACTCTCTTCTTATTTGCAAGGACAAGTTGGCTATATTTCTTGTCTTTTATCCTCTATAGGTAAAGTATTTTTTTTCCTCTTGCTTCTTTCAGGATTTTTTTAACCTTTGAATTTTTTGCAGTTTGAATATGACATGCCTCATTGTTGAGTTTTTTGTTTGTTTGTGGCATTTACCCTGCTTGGTGTTCTCTGAGTTTCCTCAATCTGTGGTTTGGTGTCTGACATTAATTTGGAAAAATCTCAGTCATTATTACTTGAATATTTCTTCCATTCCTTTCTCTCTTTTTCTCTTTCTGGTATTCCCATTATGCATATGTTACCCCTTTTATAGTTGTCCCACAGTTCTTGAATATTCTCTGCTGTTCTTTTTTTTCATTCTTTGTTCTCTTTGCTATTTAGTTGTTCTTTGGATGGAATGGTGACTTCTAAGCTCCTTACATGCCGAGCCAAAACCAGAAGTCTTGTTTCTTTCTTGACTCTTCAACAAAGCTCCTTTATATTGAGTGCACACTGGATTTTTTGGAGTGCTGAGTCACTCCTGGCTTTTTTGTTTTAAAAAATCACAATTGAATTTACTCAGCTTGTGGTGGTTTGTACAGGCTTGATTTGATATTTGACTCTTGAGCAGCTTCATGCCCTTCAATGAAGTGAAAAGGAAAAGATTAACCAGGAAGAGAGTTTCATGTCATGTTGCCAGTCACTGTCAATGACCCCACTCAATAGTGTGGGACTTCTAACATCCTGGGTGGCTCAGGACAAAGTCCAGAACAATCCCTTGCACTAAAGTGCCCTCTGCATTTCTGGTGTGCCTATATTCTTCCAGTGATCAACGGGCCCAGATTATTCCTTCGTTTTAAAACATATCTCCTATAGGCATACTCAACTTAACCTGAAACCAAACATTCATTTGAAAACCAAAAGATTCCACTATTTTTTTTTTCTGTACAAAATAGAGTGACTTGCAACATTTTCTTAGTAAAATTTTTCTCTCAAGTTGTCTGTTGCAAAAACCCAGGTGAGATGTCATTAATAGCTAAAGGTTTCTTCAGAAAATGCTGCCACCCTAATTATCAACTGCCTTAAAAATATGTATGTGCTTTGGACCACCATTTTTATATCTAGTAATTGACCAAAAGGAAATTTTAATCCTAAGGAAACAGATATCTAGCTGAAAATGTTTACCATAGTGCTGTTTATTGAAAACAGTCCAACTGCTAAATGTAGAAAATGGTTAAATATTCTATGGTACCTTTATACACAGAAATTCTATGCCATCATTAAAAATGATGTTGCAAAATAACATTTATTTACCTGAAAATATATCATGAGAAATTGTTAAGTGCAAGGATATAAACACCTGGCCGGGCGCGGTGGCTCATGCCTGTAATCCCAGCACTTTGGGAGGCCGAGGCGGCCGGATCACGAGGTCAGGAGATCGAAACCATCCTGGCTAACACGGTGAAACCCCGTCTCTACTAAAAATACAAAAAAAAAAAATTAACCGGGGGTGGTGGCAGGCACCTATAGTCCCAGCTACTCGGGAGGCTGAGGCAGGAGAATGGCGTGAACCCAGGAGGCGGAGCTTGCAGTGAGCCGAGATCACGTCACTGCACTCCAGCCTGGGAGACAGCGAGACTCCGTCTCCAAAAAAAAAAAAAAAAAAAGATATAAACACCTGTATGGAGTGTGTACAATTGCTCCCGTCTTTGGAAAGTATATACATATATGCCTAGAAAAACATCCAGAAACCTATTAGATAAATGTCAACTGTGGTTAATTATTGGGTGGTGAAATTGAGTTTTAATTTTCTTGTACTTTTTAATTTATGTTTATTTTACAATAAATGAACAGTAATTACAAATCTTTAAAGACTTTTGGAAGACCTTTTGGAAAAAAATTATTGCTGCTCTTGTGAGAACCACAGATAGATATTGTTTCAGTCCTTCTGCTCTGAGAAGTATGCAAGTTATGGTCATAGAAACTCTGTGGGCTATGAAAAAGTGCACATGAAGGTTATTCAAAGGGCTGGAGTTTATAAGGCACCAGCATAACCTTGCCACAAACAGGTTTACGCTTATGAAACAAATCTATCTAGGTGGATTCATCTTTTACTAAATATTTTCCTGTTGACACAGCTTTACTCGCCAATGTTTAATTGCTTTGTATAATTTGTATTAAGCACTATAACATTATGCTACACAGTACTTCAACCCATAACAAGACTTGAACCTGCAATAATGTCATTCCCAAGGAAGATGACACAAGATTTTTGTACAGGTACCTCCACAGAGCATAGTGGTTAAGGAGGTTCTGTCATAGGCTCTGAGCCTGTGTAGAAATTAGGAGGCAAACCCTAGGTCATGATGGAAGTATGCATCCAGCAGAGTGGAGAAGGGTCATTATGGCCTTCAACTGCAGACATTAACAAGTGTCTCCTAACCTGCTTCATTCCTGGCATGTGGGAACAGAACCTTGAAGATCTGGATTCAAGTCAAGCTTCTTGAATGTTAAATATGTAAACATGTAAAAATCTGGAATCCTTTATAGATTATTACATTTTAAAGCTGATCATTTACATATAGAGCATTAAATTAAATAGGCACACTCTTTATATATAAACAAACAAACTCTCTAGTGATTTATTTTCTCACCATGGAATTTCAATTTCTGATGGATTTTGGTGCACATATTGCATCATTTATATAAAAATTTCATTTGAAGGTGCCCATAAAATTTAAGCTGCAGGTGAACTATCAAGAGAATATGTGAAAGTCATTTACAAAATTGGAACGAGCCCAAGACAGGATGGAAAAACCCAAGCTTCTATAGATATTTTCCAGAATTTTTAGGGTTCAGGATGATCATGTTTAATTCCCAAAGCCGCAATTCCTAGCAGTATAGGAGCTCTCAAATATGCAGAAGGAAATGATTCAGAACTGAAAGAGGATAAGTCATCCAATGAATGGTCAGAATTAAGCCTAACGTCAGTAGGTGGCATGCATGCCTTCAATTATTTGACATACGGTTACTGAGCACCTGCTCAGTAAATCATAGAGCCCAAAGATAATTTCCTGGAGGAATGTGTGACTCAAGGCTATTTGGTCTGCCTGTGTCCTTCCTCTGTAGCTCATAAGCACTCTACATATGTGCAAAGTCAAGTTTAAATGAACGTCAAGGGGAACAGTGAGAAAAGAAGCGAGAAAGGTGCAACATCGTGAGAGTGTGTGTGTGTGTTTGTAATGGAGTGAGAGGTGCCAGCAAAATTTAGCTTTCCCTTCTTTCCAGGTCTCTTTGCTTCAGGAGCTGGGGAAGTGTTGCAGTCATCTCCTTTTCCCTTTTTAGCTCTTCTTCAGTCCCCATGCCTTCAAATAACCTCTGGAGCTTGGAATAATTTATCTGATTAACTGTTCTCAGGATAACCATGTGGGCATAAGAGGAAAGCAGGTTGCTGATGCTACTGTGGCCTCCTAGCAACTGACACAATCAATGCTCTTTGGTTTGGGATGTTAGGCTGCAACCGTCCTTAGGGAGCTGTATATTTTCCATATGTGTTGAGAAGTATAGCAAAGTCTAAAAGAATTAAATGAGGCAATTTGGTTACCCTACTTTCTGGCTTGCTAAGGGTTAACTTTCTAAATTCCAAAATCCTTTTTGTGTCTCCTCTCATTAAAATTATAAAATAATTCATTTCATTTTTTGTCTTAGCAAATAGAGCATTTTGACAATAACATAGGATGTTGTGATTAACATGATGCACACTGTAAAGAACTAAAGATATCAAAGGATGTTGACATTAAACGCACCTTATAAGTTGTTATGATTTTTCACTTGTAATTTTTTCCATAACATTAGACTATTGACTATGAAAGACAAAAATCTGATTACTTGAAGATTGTTATTTTTTAGATTATGATTATTCTAGACTTACTGCACTGTTAATGGACCTTTAGTAAATTTGATGCATAAGTGTTTCGTGGAGTACAAAAAATAAACGATTCTTTGATAAAGAAAGACTCAAAATGTTTTTCCTCATTTTTCCAGTCAAATTTTTTTTTAGTTCAGATCATTGAAAAATATCCCACAAGTTATAAAGATTAATAAAACTGGACAAATATAGAAGTCTCATGATTGAAGTGACATTTTCACATAAATTTCATTAAAGGAACCATTAGGCTAAAGTGTTTTTATGTGTATTAAACTGTGCTATGTAAACTACCAGGGACTTTTTTTTTAAGCAGCCTAAATAAAAGAGAAATGGGTCAAGAAGAAGCTAATTAAGTAATTTATTGAAGGCTCAAGTATAAACAAGACAACAATCCAAGATTCTTATTTTGCAGATGGTATTTTTCACTGCTTCCTTCACCTCTTGGATGCTTCATATTTCACATTATTTTAAGAACAATTCACTCCCAGAGGATCATGGATGTACAGTCAGTTTGGTCTTGCTGAGTCAACGTGTGCACGTGTTCTCACAAATCTCCAGGCAACATTCACTGACAAGGCAGGGGTAGCTGTGCTCAGCATTTTCTTCAAATTGCTGTCTGAACAGTGGTGTGAAAATGATGTTCACTGTTGTTTGTTTCACCCATTCTCAGTACTGAGAGTTGTCAAAATTACTATTTCTGAGTACAGCATGTGTTCTAATTAAAGATAAAGTGTCTTTAAGACTCAGGTAGGTGTTTCATTAAATGTGATATATGCAGCAATGTATAAAGTATATCATTTATTCACCTTGAGATGCTATTAGGAATGTGCATTTGTGTGATGTCTAACTGATATCATATGGTGCACTAATACAGGGCTTTTCTATTTAAGAACCATTTCACTACGGGTTTGGGGAAAGTTACATATCTCAGGAAGTATTTAGCTTCCAATAGCTTTTCCTCTCTTTTTTAAGTGCAGTAATATATCTTTAAAACATATATGTATATGTATGCATGTATGTGTGTATATATACAGTAAATATATATACACACTATATGTATACTGAAATGTTATGCAGCACATAACATTTATATATATAGATACACACACACAGTAAATACACACACACAGAGTAATGTGCTGTATAACATTTCAGTCAACAACAAGCCACGTGTGTGACATTCGTTCCATTTTAATGGAGCTGAAAAATGCCTGTTGTCTAGTGACATTGTAGCCATCGTAATGTAGCATAATGCATTATTCACTTATTTGTGGTCATGCTGGTGTAAACAAACCTACTGCACTTCCAGTCATATAAAAGTATAGCACATACAATTATGTACAGTATATGATAATAATGATGATAAACAGCACAACTATACTACTGGTTTATGTGTTTACTATACAGCTCTTCTTCAGTCCCCACCCCTTCAAATAACCTCTGGGGCTTGGAATGATTTATCTGATTAGTTGTTCTCACAATAACCATGTTAAGCTATATGTTAAACTATACTTTTTAACATTATTTTAGAGTTTACTCCCTCTACTCATGAAAAAAAAGTTAACTGTAAAACAGCCTCAAGCAGGTCCTTCAGGAGGTGTTCCCGAAGGCATTGTAGAAGATGATAGCTTCATGTGTATTATTGCCCCAAAGACCTTCCAGTGAGGCAAGATGTGGAGGTAGAAGACAGTGATATTGATGATCCTGACTTTGTATATGCCTAGACTGATGTGTATGTTTGCATCTTAGTTCTTAGCAAAAAAAAAAAAAAGAAAAAAAAGGTTTAAAAAAATTTTAAGAAGAATAAAAAAAGACATTTTAAAAATATAAAGCAGCAGCTGGGTGCTGTGGCTCATGCCTGTAATCCCAGCACTTTGGGAGGCCAAGGCAGGTGGATCACTTGAGTCCAAGAGTTTAAGACCAGCACAGGCAATATGGTGAAGGCTCATCTCTACAAAAAACACAAAAATTGGTGCACATCAGTAGCCCAGCTACTAAGGAGGATGAGGCAGGAGGCTTGCTGAGCCCTGGTGATCGAGACTGCAGTGAGCTGAGATCACACCACAACATTCCAGCCTGGGCAAGAGAGACAAACTCTGTCTCAAAAATAAATAAATAAATAATACAAAATAATAAATAAATACTGGACATGGGAAGGCGAGAGACATCTGGTCGACCTTAGACATGAGAAGGTGAGAGCCAGCTGGTTGACCTTAGACTTGGGATTTATATATATATATATTTTGTATATACGTGCATGTACATATGTGTGTATATATATGTACATACACATATATACAAAGAAGCTTATGGAACAAGGCTATAAAGAAAGAAAATATTTTTGTCAGCTCTACAACGTGTTTGTGCTTTAAGCTAAGTGTTATTACAAAAGATTCATAAAGTTAAAAAATGCAAAGGTTTATAAAGTAAAAATGTTACAGTAAGCTAACGTTAATTTATTATTGAAGCAAGAAAAAATTTTTTTATGAATTCAGTGTAGGCTAAGTGTTCAGTCTTTAGAAAGTCTGCAGTAGTGTACAGTAATGTCCTAGGCCTTCCTGTTCACTCACCACTCACTCACAGTGGAGCTTGCAGGACTGGAAGATGCTCTGGGTGAGTCAGTGATTGAGTGGTGAGTGAACATGAAGGCCTAGGGCATTACTGTACTTTAAATATTTATACCGTTTAAATCTTTATACCATTACTTTAAATCTTTCATACCATACTTTTGCTGTACCTTTTCTATGTTTGAATATGTTTAGATTCATGAATACCCGGCATTGTGTCATAATTGCCTACAGTATTCAGTACAGTAGCACGCTGTACAGGTTTGTAGCCTAGGAGCAGTAGACTTTACCATATAGTTTAGGTGTATAGTAGGTAGGCTATACCATCTAGGTTTGTGCAAGTACACTCTATGATGTTTGCACAATGACAAAATCACCTAGTGATGCATTCCCCAGAACATATTCTTGCTATTAAGCGACGCATAATATTGTGTGTATATATAAATATATTTGCACACACATATATATAAGAAGTAAATAGAATAAAACAAGATAGATATTATAAATACTTGGAGGTCATGCCACAGGAAATTTCTTCCAATAAATGAGAAGTGAAATTGCCTCTGGCAGTTAAATTTTAAATCAACACATTACTAAGATAGGCAATCAGTCCCCTTAAAGAAAAAGTATGGCTCCCAGGCTGTGGTGTATGGGTCATGAAAGACAGGATGCATAACTGACCAAGGACTCTAGCTTCCATGCTCTGAAATTATTCGCCATGTTGTACTGAGGCCAAGCTTCCCATGGGCTGCTCCCAGCCATGATTGAGTGCAACAGAAACACTAAAGCAGATGCATTTCTGCAAGACAGGGCATTTCTACAGCCCACTTTGCCACAAGTGACCCTTCTTGCCCCACATCCTGCCCCCAATGCCTTGATGAACCTTCTCCAACTGTAAATGTCTAAGATGCTTCCTCCTGCCCTTCCCCTTTCTCCTTCCTTCAGGGTCAGGCTTGCACCATAGACCAATGACTATCCCAGCTTTCCTCAGCTCCCTCCTTTAACAAAATCCATGCATGTTTAATCCCATCTTGACATGTACTTCCTGGACTAACACACAGACCAAACTATAATTGTATGATTGATTAATACACTAATGTAGCTTAAAAATAAAACATGTAAAATAAAACAGTAACCTCTCAGAAAGAGATTGGTCAGCTCTGGGAGCTGTGAAAAAAGGTGCCAAGCAAAGCTGAACCTGCTCAGTTCATGCTTCTGTGACAGAGGAGGTGACAGCAATGTACCAGCCCAAGCACTATCCTTGTTTTTGCAATGGATATATCTGGTGCCATAAAATATTTAGTTCATCCAGTAACACACCTTGTTCTGAGTTCATGCTTTCCAGATGATGTTGAGTTGACTTTTTGACTTCCTCCTAGGCCTATCTCCAGGGAGCAATGTATTAGTTACATGGATGTAGCCCAGAGGGAATTTTTGGAAATTTGGAGAACCGCATTCTAGAGACTCAAAACTGTGACTGCTGAGTGGACCATCTATGGGCAAGAGCAGAATCACTGAATACTGGAGGAGGGCTGCAAGGTGGCCTGGTTCTGTGGCAGTGATCTGGTAGGTTCTGCTGAGGAAAACTGGATGGTGTCTGGCACGTCTTCAGTAAGTAATAAATGCTAGCGAGCACTTTTGTTATTGGATTATGGATGGAATTGTCATCTAAAGGGAGAAACGTTAAGTTTTCTTTAAAATATTATTATGTTAGTTTCCTAAGGCTGCCATACCAACCACAAACTAGATAAATTAAAGCAAAAGAAATTTATTCTCACTGATTTGGAGGCTAGAAGTCTGAAAGGAAGATGTCAGCAGGGCGGGTGCCTTTCGGGGGCTCTGGGGGAGAATCTGTTTCATGTCTGTGTCCTGGCTTCTGGTGAACATAGACAATGCTTGGTGTTCCTTGGCTTGTAGATGCATCACTCCAGTCTCTGCCTCCAGCTTCACGTGGCCTTCTGCTTGTGTATCTCTGTGCCTTCACGTGGCTGTCTTCTCATAGAAACACCAGTCATATGGAATTAGGGGTCTACCCCACTCCACTATGACCTCATCTTAACTTATTACATCTGCAAGGACCCTATTCCCACATAAGGTCACATTCTGAGGTATTATAGGTTAGGATTTCAACATATTTTTGGGAGGACACACAATTCAACTCATATTGGACTTTATGACTCTATGAAATTACTCAAGAGAAAAGCTTCATAATGCATGAGAAATAAAAATTGGGGTGATTCAAGACATTACAAACTTTATAGTTAATGTTTGTTCAAATTAACTTAAAGGAGGGGGTGAGACCCAGAGAAGGAAGGGGCTCAAGAGAGCTCATAGCTTATTTCTACAAAATAAAGAATTTTCTTGCTGTCTGTGAGCACTTGGCAACTTTAGGTTGAGGACTGTGCTCTGAATTGTCTTCTCATCTCACACCCCTGCCTAACTGTACACTTACATTTTGTCATACAATCCATCTCCACACATTTTCTTCCTTCACCTTTACCCCCACAACCCCTCCAATCCTGCCTGGAGGCTAAAGCAAATGAAATATATCTACTGTTCTGTACATTTAGCTAATAAAAGAACACTGAGTCTCCACATTCAAATTTCCTTGCAATGTTAGATTGCTTGCTCTAGTTTAGCCTATTAACTATGGGCAAAATACCTTGAATATATTTTATTTCTCTATTTTGTGACATTAACATTTGACTTTCAGCTAATCATTTAAATGTGTGGCACCGGAAAACACATCTTCATAATTGCCTCCTTATTTACATTCCTCAGGGCTGAAGCATAGCAATTTGAATGGATGCAGTTTAAGAATTAATATAGATAGACAAAAATGACAGAGGATTGTAAAGAGGCCCCATGGTTTTGGGAGCTATTCCCTGGCAATCCCTTGTGTTTGATTATAAAAAAAAAAAATCAAGGCAGATGTTGAGTGATGTAGGCTATTCTGCATTTATGGAATTTTCCACTAGGTAATATGCATTTAGGTCACGTACACAGTGAGATTTTCTGCAGTGACAGTACAGATAATAAGGCTGTGCAACTTGGTGATAATTTGCTCCATTTAAGCAAACCATCAACTGGTGCATTTTTACAGCAATTGTCTCAGAAGCATGAGAGATGCTTTTGTGTGCATGTTTTAAATATGGATTCATTAGCACCCAAAGAACAATAGGATGCATTCTGAAATGCATTTTAATGAGAAATAAGCATCGATAGGTCTTCTGAGTTCATGTTTCTATACCACTTTTAAGCCATTAATTAATTAATGGTATTTCTTTGGTCAAATTTAGAAGTAAATAAACCTCTTCCCATTTTTCCTCTTTTTTTTTTTTTTTTTGAGATGGAATTTCACTCTGTCGCCCATGCTGGAGTGCAGTGGCACAATCTTGGCTCACTGCAACCTCCGCCTCCCAGGTTCAAGCAATCTCCTGCCTCAGCCTCCCAAGTAGCTGGGATTACAAGCACGTGCCACCACACCCAGCTAATTTTTTTGTATTTTTAGTAGAGACAGGGTTTCACCATATTGTCCAGGCTGGTGTCGAACTCCTGACCTTGTGATCTGCCCACCTCAGCCTCCCAAAGTGCTGGGATTACAGGCATGAACCACCGCATCCAGCCCCTCTTCCCATTTTCTAGGAGTGGCTTTCCCAGAGCCAGATAACATCGTTTAAATATACATTATTTCTACCAACTATTATTGGGTTAGTACAGAAGGTTTAGCATCTCCAACCCATTAAGGGAGAAGACGAGAAGGAAAGGGAATATTAAAGCAATCCATTTTTATTTTTTAGTTCGGTGTATAATCTAGAGTCAAGATGAATGATTGTGTACTGTCCATTAATATCTGTGCTTACCACTCCTAGTTGCTAAGCATCAATGTCATCTAACCTTTTGTGGCATATCTGTTGGACTTTTAAGTCTTTCTAAAAGATAATCTCCTTGGTATGCAATGTTGTGCTCGTAGAAGTATTCTTTTTCAACCCACTGCATATCAGCAAATCTGCCTTGGGGCGACATGAACATATGGGAACTGGCAAAAAAATGCCTGGACTGGTGCAGCAGGAAGTCAGCCACTGCAGGGAAAGGATGGACATAACACTGAAGCTATCAAGCATATTAAAAGTTTCTTGCAATAAACAAGATAAAAAATGTCCAACACAATTACATCCAAAGAAATTCATGACAAGTCAGACTAGTTCCTGAAAACATGCCTTTGCAAATAAAATTGATATTAAAATTTTAAGTAAATTTTCAAAGCCAGAACAAGTCTCAGAGAAGTGATTGTGTGTGTGTGTGTGTGTGTGTGTGTGTGTGTGTGTGTGTGTGTACACATAGGTTCTCTTTGGAAAGAGAAAGACAGGAGCATGACATTACTGGAAGGAGCTTTAAGGAATATCAGGACACCTGGCTTCTGATCCTTTCTCTAATCTCACTAGTTCGGAGTGTGAACATTCAGATGAGTTCTGTGAGAAGGAACAAGATGCACTGAAGTTACTTCAAGAAAAAGGAGGATCTTCGAGGGGTAAGCATGGATTAGAAATGAGCAAAAACTCAGAAACAGACACAGGCTGATGGATTCATTCTCTCTCTCTCTCTTTTCAGTACCTCCTGGCTTTGGCATCTTAAGTTCTCCTTGCACTTCTGCATCTCCCTCTGCTGTCTACATACCTGCACTGTTCAATACAGGAACCACCAAGCACATGTGGCTATTCAGATGTAAACATACATTAAATAAAATTAAATAAAATTTATTCAGTTCCTCAGTTGCACTTGCTATGTTTCAAGTGCTCAACAGCCAACCTGTGGCCAGTGGATATTGCATTGGAGGACACCAATTATAGAATTTCCGTCATGCGGCCAGGCACAGTGGCTCATGCCTGCAATCCCAGCACTTTGGGAGGCTGAAGTGGGTGGATCACATAAAGCCAGGAGTTCGAGAACAGCCTGGCCAACATGGTGAAAACCTGTCTCTACTAAAAATACAAAAATTAGTTGGGTGTAGTGGTGCTCATCTGTGATCCCAGCTATTCAGGAGGCTGAGGCATGAGAATGCCTTGAACCTGGGAGGGGGAGGTTGCAGTGAGCCGAGGTCGCACCACTGCACTCCAGCCTGTGTGGCAAAGCTAGACTGTCTCAAAAAAAGCAAAACAAACAAAAATTTCCATCATCTCAGAATGGCCTGCACTCCGTTCTGTGGCCATTTCTCAACAATCCTGCTCTTTGTTTACCCCCACTTTACTGATTAGAAAAGTGAGGCTCAGAAATGCAAAGATTCAGGTCCAAAGTTTACATAACTAATAAGCAGCAGAACACTCAATCCTCCAAATTAATTACTCAATTGCCTCCAAATTAATTATTTTTAAACTACTATATCACATTTACTCTAAGTCAGTAACGAGTTTTCTTTCTGTATTAAAAATAAAGAATGAGGCTGGGCGTGGTGGCTAACACCTGTAATCCCAGCACTTTGGGAGGCCGAGGCGGGCAGATCACAAGGTCAGGAGTTCGAGACCAGCCTGACCAACATGGTGAAACCCTTTCTCTACTAAAAATACAAAAATTAGCTGGGCGTGGTGACACATGCCTGTAATCCCAACTACTCAGGAGGCTGAGGTAGGAGAATCACTTGAACCCAAGAAGCGAAGGTTGCAGTGAGCCAAGATTGTACCACTGTACTCCAGCCTGGGTGAAAGAGTGAGACTGCATCTCAAAAAAACAAAATAAAATAAAGAATGAGTAGTTAAAAATAACACAATTTAAAATAAACACTGACCAGGCTCATGCCTGTAATCCCAGCACTTTGGGAGCCCATAGCAAGAAGATTGCATGAGCCCCAGGGTTCGAGGCTTCAGTGAGCTCAGATTGCGCCACTGCACTCAGCCTGGGTGACAGAGTAATAAAACAAAAATAAAATAAACACTCCAAAATTAGATTTAATTATTTGATTTCCTAAGGTAAGCAAAGGAAAAATTGCATCAGTAATCAAATTATCAGTGTGTTGATGGTTTCAATTTAGTGTTAAAAATGGCTACTTTTGGTTTTTTAGTTTTGGACCTTTCCTTTGACCTGGATGGTCAAAAATTGGGACTTTTTTGTCTTCATTTTCTCCCTAGAATACGGAGATGAAAAGAGTAAAAGACTAGGAAGCATGAAACCTGGAATATAGCCCTGGGTATGCAGCTAGCTAACTGGATATGACTTTGGACAAGTCAGTTACATTCTGGGTCAGTTTCCTTAGCAGTCAAAAGACAACTTCGATGAGTTTCTGTATTCAGGATTGGTGTTTACTTGGTATGTTCCAGTGTGGCCACACTGTTTATTAAATAATTGAAGTAGTCCCATACCAGTTGGCAAACATCACCCCTTCTCTAGCCATCTAGCTCTTCCTCTGGGATCCTCCCACCACCCCACGATGTAAAACTTGAAGGGTTGATGGCTGAAAAAATATTGGCCTCTCAAGACTCTGCTGCAGCCCACAGCTGGCATTCACTCCAATTGTCAGTTTTCATGCCTTAATGATTGTTAAATATTTTTGATCCTGTACATCCTGCACACATCCAAATATATGTTTACAATGTTCCCATTTATAGTGTGTACAGCTTGCTTGTTCAGTTCAGTTAAAGTTTGAAGTATAGACTCAAAGCTGATAAACTATTTAAGTTGCCTATGAGGCTTTCAGCCAATAAGTCAGACAGCTTCTTCCCTTTGAAAAGTGGGCAGGTAGGAAAATAAGGATGAGGTTATAGTGTTCACTTTCTGGATTGCTCTCCCATATGTCAATAGCTATAAGTTCTGTGAATAAATATATGCTGTCTGAATCACTCTACATTCACAGCCAGCTTTGTCTCTTAAATGTATTTAGATAATGGGACACCTCCCCTAAAAAACTAAAAAAAAAAACACACACACAGTTTAAATTATCATCTTTGGCGTTTAATAAATGTCAAGATCATTGAATCAGATTCTCTTCCTATGACTCACTTTATACTTCTTGAACCAACATTAATCTACCTCTTAAGGCACATAATATCTACAGGGGTAGAAGGGTAGAACATCCAATAATTTATTCATTAAGTTCCAGTCACTGCTGGTTTTAAAAGACAGATCTGTTAGCTTCTCATTTCAAGGTCTCTCTCTCTATTCTCCTTTTAAAGATAACAATGCAATTTCTATGTTGCTAAGAAGGAACAATGTTTAGATTATATTTCAATCCAAATTCTCAAGTTCCAAACTGTTTTCAGAAATTTCGTTATTAGTCTTTCAAATACTGCCTTTGATAGGTAACTAAGGGTTTCTTTCATTAAGCTTAGCTTATCTGCTAGTTTTCCTCAGGATAGCTGCAGAAGCTCTTGGCATCACATCTTCACACACCAAAGTAAAAAGATAGGAAATATTTCCCAGAAGTCATCTTAGCTTATCCTACATCACATTGTCCAGTATTGAGTCTTTCATAAGTCAATCATTGGAAAGGAAGAAGGGATCACCATGACTGGCTAAGACGAATCAAGATCTACCCAGTGGGTCTAAGGCTGGGACCAACTCAGCTTGAGCATTTAGCTTCATAAAGGATTTTGTTTTGTCAGTAAAAAAGAAGATGCAAATGGTTGTTGGGTAGGTAATTATACTAGCATCTGCTACACATAACAGCCCTGTGGGATAGACATATTTATTTCTCACAGTTTATAGTTGAGTGTACTGTGATTCGACATGGTAAGCAACATGCCCAAAAACTAGCAGTGGTCCACGGTGGAGCTGTGATTTGAACTAAAGTCTGTCTGGCACTTACATGGCTGCACCAAGTTACTATGCTCTACTAATTTCCAGGTCGTGTATTATATTCACTAAAGATATTGGGCTCCAGCTCACAGTCTTTCTTCTCACCAAAATCCCTCTTATTACCCAGGGAGATCTCCATCAAATCCTAGCCACATTTCCTGACCCCACCTGCAATAGCCTTTGCTACCACCTCACTGTGGCCTCTCACTCCCTTGGCCTTACCCTCAGTAACTATTCTAATGTTGAATCTTGAATTCTAGTATCTCATGCTCCGACAGCCTCTCATACTTCCAGCCTGTCCTATTCCCACTACACCTGTTCTTTAAGGTCCCAGAGTTCTCCAACCTCCCCTCCATCTGGAATGTCTACTTCAATATATGAGATTGAAGATGTCTCAAAGCTCCACGCAGACCCCTTTCTCTGAAAGAAGAGAATGAGGCTCAGAATGCTGACACAAGTGGCCTAATGTCCCACGGCTAGTAACTGCAGTGCCAGGACTGGACCACTGGGCCCTTGTGGGTTCCAAGTCAGGCCAATGTTTTGTTTTCTTCCTACACTATCTCTTTAGGTTGAAACTTTTCTCCTGGTAAAGATTTTTAAATATCTTGGGTTGGAACAATATTTTAAGATATTAGCAATTTATACTTAAGTGTAACATGCTTTATATTTTAAAAAGATTTTACAACATATTTTGCTAATGTCTAGAAAAGGCTATAGTGATGAGAAGCTGCTAAGATAGGAAAATGTTTTGCCAATTTCCATGCTGAGAACTGGATAGCTGAATAACTGAGTGGTCAGAGGCAGACAAGTGTTCACTCTTGGGGAATTTATAGGATAGATAGTTTAAAAAATAGCCTGAGTTCTCTAAAGTTCTCTTCAAAATAGATGTTTTCATAGATTAACTTGTTTTAAAATAAATACAAAGGAGCAGGCATAAGATGATGTTGCATTTTCCTTAGTAGCTGATCTCTGAAAGACATTGCTTAGATTTCTATTTGGAAATTAAAACAAACAAACAAATAGCATACATTGCAATATGAAAATACTCAATGATGCTATATATATACTTTAAGTTCTGTGATACATGTGCAGAATGTGCAGGTTAGTTACACAGGTATACATATGCCATGGTGGTTTGCTGCGCCCATCAACCCGTCATCTATATTAGGCATTTCTCCTAATGCTATGCCTTCCCTAGCCCCCCACCCCCTGACAGGTCCCGGTGTGTGATGTTGCCCTCCCTGTGTCCATGTGTTCTCATTGTCCAACTCCTACTTATGAGTGAGAACATGTGGTGTCTGGTTTTCTGTTCCTGTATTAGTTTGCTGAGAATGATGGTTTCCAGCTGTATCCAAGTCCCTGCAAAGGATATGAACTTATCCTTTGTTATGGCTGCATAGTATTCCATGGTGTATATGTGCCACATTTGCTTTATTCTTATGAGACAGAACTTCCTTGGGTATGACTATTTAGTTTGATTGATCTGAAATTATGGATTTCAATAATTTGGAGATGAGACCTTAGTATTTCCAAATGTATGCAAATATTGCTTTCATAATGCACTTGAAGGGTCTGAAATAGGAATAGCACTGGGCAGGCACAGGAGGATAGAAAACCCCCAACAACAGCTAAAACAATAACTAGGCAAATAAACCATGGGCTGATGGAAAACCCAAAAGAAGGGACAACAAATGGCCAAAATCCTGGTCAGGTTGACATATCTATGACTCTTTCTGGCAAACCCGAAAAAGGGAGAAAGCAGATGGTAACAAGGGTCCCCGAAATCCTCTCCTTTTCCAGAATGATTATTCCACCCCCTAATTAAAGAAACACCCATAAAATTAAAAACCTAAACTTAATTGTGTGTGATTTGTTCTCGTCAGCACGCCTGCACTTCTCTCTCAACTGTGTACTTTCATTTTTGGAATCAAAGCTTCTTGCCTTTCGCATCATTCAGACTCATCCCCGAATTCTTTTGAACCAGGACACCAGCTGAGGCTGGGGTCTCACTGGCATCTGAAGGCCCTCCGAGCCCTCTAGCAACAGGCAGCAGGCCTTCTTAGTCACGTTTGCTGGCTTGATTAGAATCATATTGCCTTGCACAGTGATAAGCACCTAAACTGATATTAGCTTCAAGAAAACATGAAAGTGTTGATTAACAAAAAAAAAAAATTAGGTGTTAAGGGTCCCCAAAATACTCTGCTTTGGTTTAATGTATATCGACTACAAAACATCTTTTGAGGCAAGTTTTACCTGTGTAATCAACAGTATTACTGTTTGGTGTGATGTGAAAAGACAAGGATTTTAGAAGATTTTGTGTGTGTGTCTTCATGAAACTGCATTGGAAACAACACATGGGAAGTGAAAAAGAGAAATTTCATAGATACCGTTTGCAATTCTTAGTTAAGCTAGAAACAAAGAGGATCCTGATAATTTAAACATTTGTTTAAATTGTTTCTAATTCCTGTGGTCTGGGAACAAATCCCCAACCTAGCTTCAGTTACCCTCCTCCACACCACTCCATTGACGAAAAGGGGGAAGAAGGAAACGGGGTGGGGAGAAGAATGTGGAAGGAGAAGGAGGTGCAGAAAATTTTGTTTAATTGGGGTTTTAAAAAACAGCAGATGACTCAATATCTCCTTGAGGTTTTTACTGTAGATCACAGAAAGGAATGTGGAAAAACTATTTTCATGACTTCCACCTCCCAGTAGGATTTGCCTCAGTGGTAGGCCTGCCAACAGTGGCCATGGGTCCTGGACAGAGGATACATGTGCTGTCTGGCCCACTGGCCTGTGGTCATTTCCTACCTTTTTTAGGGTCTGATGCTATTTTAAGTGTGCCTCTTGACTGTGTGGGTATCACAGACACATTTCTCTGCTGTCTTGTTGCAGAACTGGTCTACTTTTTGACCATGCATGTTGCAGACAGTCCATGGAGGTGAGACAGGGATGGTCCTCAAAACCTAGAAATAAGGAAAGTGAGATTGCTCTTTGAGAATTAAGCTATGACGTAAGTCCAGCATAATTTGGAGTAAAGAGAGATATTTAAAGTCACATTAAGATTGCAAGCAAACTTGAATTGTGTGTGTCCAAGTCATGCAACAAGAAGTGGATTTACCCAGGCTCCCTGGCCAGCATATTCTTATTATAGTGATGGATACATCAGACTGCCAGAGTTGATGTTTGTTGCACATTCTTTTCACATAACCAACTCTCCTGATTCCCCAAAGTAAATGTCTCACGTAGTTTGCACTGATCAGACTGACCTAAATGTGAGATCTCCTTGACAGTCACATTTCCCTTTAAAATCTAATACACTGGAATTCTGTGTTTCTACCTCATGGTAAGTTTTGTTAGCTAAAGGTCTCATCTTTAAGTCCAAAGAATGTTGGGTTACGATGAGTTTCAGAGCTGCTATCATCCACATCATGCTGGTGTCTCCCAAAATTTATATGTTGGAACCAAACCTCCAATGGGATAGTATTGAGAGATGAGGCTTTAGGGAGGTGATTAGATTATGAGGACAGATCCCTCATGCATGTGAATGGTGCGTTTAAGAAAAGAGGCCCCAGAGAGCTAGCTAGCCCCTTCCACCATGGGAGGATGCAGCAAGAAGGCATCATCATCTGTGAATGAGAAAATGGGCCCTCGCCAGACACTGAATCTGCTGGCACCTTGATCTTAGACTTTCCAGCCTCCAGAACTGTGAGAAATAAATGTTGTTTATAAGCTACTCAGTTAATGATAATTTGTTATAGTAGCCCAAATGAACTAAGACAAGAGCTTACAAGTCTAAGGTCATCCCCCTGGAAAGCAGTGGATAGGCTCACTGAGAAAAACATCTCTTCGTGAGGACCTCTCTGGATGGCCAGCCAGCCCTCTCCAGGCCCCGCCCTATCTGTGTCCCTCAAAACACACCTGCTTCACTGCCTCTCAACCAGCCTCAGGAGAGGATGACATTGCTACCATTTGTTTTTCCTGAAGGAATCCTTCAAACATTTCATTTGGCAGTTATTCCTATTTCAGTAAGACCTTGTGAGGCCCAGCTTCACAGATGGATGATGGCCCCATCCTACAAGTGGAAGAGGATGTGCCTATGTCTTAGTTGGAGAGAGAGAAAAAAGCAATCTGTCAACCTGATGGAAAATCCATCACTGTGGGGATTTACAGGAATAAATGACCGTAACACTTCTTCCTGGCAGCTTTGTGCACATGGATAATAAGTAAACCCTTGTTCCTTTATAGAATGGTTTATTTCAAAGAACTCGTGACCCTCAAGATTTTCTATTTAACCCCTAGGCTTTCTTGGCTTATCCAATTCCATAGCTGTCACACCATGTTCATCTTTAGAGCCAAGAAATTCAACTATGCAGTGCCCTTGCTCTCAAGAAAAAATTGTGACAGGCACCTTTGTGAATTGTCTTTATTTCATTAGAATTTGTCACCCCAATTTAACTTTTTGCATGTGACCAGAAAATGTTTTGAATTGTTAAATGCTCAAGTTAATGTCAAATTTTCAAATGTGAAGTCAACATAAGCTTCATACCGCTTGGTAACTTATGTTAATATTGTCTTAATAAGACAAAGAACTTAAAAGAGCAGTATGTTTATTTGAAGTAAAAGTATATTTTTAAAATAAAGAGGCCTAGGGGTGCATGTCATCTGAATCATAGCACCCATGTGGATCACACTCTATGATTTCAAAATTCGGAGATGCTCCTGATCTATCAATCATTAACTGTTGACCTTTGAGCAGCTAAGAAGACTGTGTTATATAACAGTTGTCCCTGACTACTAAAATGATTAATTTGGGGGTGGAAGATGGGGACATTTTTTAAAATATTAAATCTACTAAATTCAGGTAAAATTACTTTGTTACATTTCCAGGTCTAATATCTCATAGGCCAACTAAATATATGCAAATTCATTTAATAATCAGAGAAAAGAAATAGACTGTTACTAAACCAATGAAACACAAGCAGCTCTTTTGCTCATTTGCTATGTGTCCAGAACTGTGGGAGACATGGGATCTTCAAGCATTTTACAGAAAAAGGGCTCATGGAACAGAGGGACAACCAGGGCTGGGGCAGTGCTGGCAGTAAGGACAGTGGTAACCTGCCCATCATGGCAATTTATATTTGTGTGTGTTTCATTCCTTTACAGGTGGGGAATGTCCTGAAGAGCAGGACTTATGTTCATTTACGTTTGAATCACCCTCACCTCTGCCCCACCTCAACTCTTCATTAGCTCTCAACACCGTGATTGGCATGAATAAATAGAGGAATAAGAGAGAAAAGGGATGACTGAAAGAGAGACTGAAAACTATGGCACTTCTATTTCTTCCTATAGAACAAATACTAGAAATAAGTCCTCAGGGATTAAAGTCTTATCTTACTTTTTTCCTCCAATGAGTGGCTGACTAATCAGTGATTTTTAAGTTCTTGGAAGTCACAGTTCAATGGCTTCTGCACTGCTCAGCTTAGGTTCCTTTTCTCACCCATTCCCCCTCCCTTCTCATCTCCTTGTGCCTATGGAGTAACCAGGTCAATTCCTATGATGGGATGGGCTGATCCATTCAAACAACTGGTTGACATGGCTTATAAAAATAGCCAAGCTGGGCTTGTTGGCAAAGGCTAGACTTCAAGGAAGATGATAGTGGTCTGAGTCAGCAGCTTGTGAAATTCAAGCAGGCAGTTAGAGTGACAAAAAGGAAAAAGAATTGACGGTGACCAAAATGTCCCCAGATAACACATCACCCCACTGAGGAAAGAAGACAGAAGTAAACAAGTAGGTGGAAGCATGTGCCAGTCAATTTTTAAAGAAAACAACTTCACCTGACATTATATTTGAAAAGATTATGTTGACCTGCACATGCTGAAACATAAAAATAACAATTAATGTAATGACTTTTAAATATGAGAAGTAGCATGGAGATAGAGCAGTATATATTGTCTAAAAAAAATTCTTACTATTCCCACAATCTGATTTTTCATTAATAAACTTCACAGGTCTTTGGGAAAGTCTATGGTTAGATCAGTGCATGGATTCAATTCTAAAGCTGGAAAGAAAGATTTTACTTTCTCTTGAGTTTCTGTCTAGCCAGCAGGTTTTAATTCCTGTGTAATAGTGGTTCGTTATCCTTCATCTGTTGAATAACCATTTTCTTGAAAGGCCAGAATATTGTAACTCCAAGAAATAAAAAGAGGTCAATTTTGTTGAATACTGTTTATTTATATTTTTTGCACATTTTGCACATTTTCTTGAGTATGTGTAAGTAATCAAGTAATCCTACATACTGGTGGCTGCCTTGTGGATATCTCTTATTAGCATCATGCCAAAAAGTGTGGAAGGCAAAAGGACAAAACTTAAAGCAAGACTTGAAAAAGTGGCCAGGGTATAAGTGGTGTATTAATTACCAAGCGTGACCAAAATATGTTTGCCTATTTATACCAAAGTCTCTCCAGATTTACCAATTAGCTTCAATAATTAATTGATTAAGGGGTGATGTTAATGCTTTTTAAAAAGCACTTCTTAATATTTGTAGCCATTAAATACTTGTAGTCAATACCTGAAGAGTATGTCTGCAAGGAGACTTATTTCATTTGGGTAGGAAGAAGTAGGAGTGGGGAGAACTTGCCTCAATTTCTTCACTTGCTTCAATTTCTTTACTATCAGGAACGGATGAATAGTTTAGCAAGAACATCACTGCCTCAAGGCACCCCTTCTCCTAAGCAGCACATGTCTCACAGAATATTTCAAGGTTCACAGAGCAGTTTTACCTACCTTAGCAGCAATCTGTGATGTTTCACAGAGGAGGAAAGGAAAGCACCCAGATCTGAAGTGCCTCTCCCAGGAGATCATGGAGCCAGCCAGAGGCTGACACTGCATTGAAGTCCAAGTCTCCTTCAGAACCCAAGCCCTCTCCACCGTACCTCTTGGCTGATCCCAAGCAGATAGCTCTCATTTCTCAACAAACATAAATAAGGCAACGTGCAATCTTAGAATATAAATGAAGTATTTCTCCTAAGGCATCTATTATAGGCAACTTATTGGCTAAACCTCTTAAGATCAAAAAAACATTCTTAAAACTGCTAGTCATTATTCACAAACACACAACAAAGCCTTTCAGATGTATAAATTTACATGGAGAAATAAAAGTCATCCCAGAATAACTTTAAAATTGTTCAAAATAATGTATATACATCTATATTTGAAAACATCCTCAAGGCTGTTTTTTGAAAAAGGACATAAATATATGTCAAATAAAATAAAATTTGAAAAGACAAGAGATTCTGTGAGGAAAAAGTTCTTTAGATCGTTTGAAATTAACTGGAAAAATGATGGCAGTTATATGGGGAATCGGAAGGACAAAATGATATCAAATTTCTCTTTATGGATCACAGGCTTTTACTAGTGTAGTGTTATAAATAATTGAAAATACTTTTGTCTTCTTCAGAGAAGAAAGCAAAGTAGTATCAGGTCCTTACCTAGAGGGGACACACACACATATACACGCGCACACACAGCACACTCCTACTCATAGATCCCACTGGGAATTTGGGAAACAGAACACCCCGTTAGGTAATTCTCTTTAAAAGTTAATTCAGGGGGGGCGCAGTGGCTCACGCCTGTAATCCAAGCACTTTGGGAGGCCGAGGAAGGCAGATCTGAGGTCAGGAGATCGAGACTATCCTGGCTAACATGGTGAAACCCCGTCTCTACTAAAAATACAAACAAAAAAAAAAATTACCTGGGAGTGGTGGCAGGCGCCTGTAGTCCCAGCTACTTGGGAGGCTGAGGCAGGAGAATGACGTGAACCCGGGAGGCGGAGCTTGCAGTGAGCCGAGATTGCACCACTGCCCTCCAGCCTGGGTGACAGAGCAAGACTCCGTCTCAGAAAAAAAAAAAAAAGCCAATTGAATGGGTGTATCTTAAAGCCTTTTCCCTCTAAAGATCCTTGTGATAGTGTTTGAAATCCCTCTAAAGAGCCCTGTGACAGCATTTTAAAAAAACCCTGCTACCTACAAAGTAGATGTTTGTTACATATTTCTTGGATAAATGATTGATACAGGATTGATTCAAGACAGGAGATAAAAGATCCTGGAAGGCCAGGTAGATGACTATCACAACAGTCCAGCAAGAGGCAATGATGACTTATTTGGGGGCAGTGGAAAGAAGAGGGCAGAACCAGGACCACTGCACAGGTAGAAATGACCTCGTTATTGAATATTCAGCAGCTTCTCACAATCTAGAGAACTATTGAAGGCTCTCCATTCACTTCCTTTATCTACTTCTTGGCCCACACTCATTCTCTATGCAAACATTAGTTCCCTCCTAATCATCCAGGAAGTAAAACCTGAAATACCTAAATAACTAAAATCAATTATACTCCAATAACATTGGAGGCAGCTGCTATACTCTTCATAATATATTTTACAGATTAAACATTCATTTCATATAGTCAGGTTTGTATAGATGAGTTAATATTTTAAAAAGACATTTGTCTTCAGGAAACAAAAAGAAAAGAAATATCAGACTATCACCTACATGAATTCTGAAGGTACATGAATTTGCCTATTACATTTTGCTACTTTGAGACATTAGAAGACCTCTCAAGAAGTCCGAACCTTTCTGTTGAGACTTGTTCTTAGATGAGACAAATCTGATCTCTCAAAAAGATGAGTTTCTCCTAAAAAGTGTGTCAGTTCTCTGTGAACTTGGGAAAAATTGTGAAACAGAGACCTTGATTCCCTCTGCAGACCTCCCATATACAGAATTCATGAGTGTCGGCTAGGATCTGTCCCCAGATATTGCATGGGCTTCATCTCTTGATAGTATGGACAACTTTTGGTAGAGGAGGTAGAGGATAAAAGAAAATAAGAGATCACCTGCAATCTTAGTGCAGACTGTAAGGAGTTCAGAAAAAGTGCCAGCCTTCAGGAAATGTCAGGACAAGTGTTAGCTCAATTCAGTAACCAAATTCAGTTCAATTCAATTCAACTCAGCCTGGATGTTTATCAATAAGTCTTAACAATAATTCTTACATTAAATTATTGTCATGAAATTTATGAAACTTCTGCTGTGTGCGTTTGATTTGTTTTATTCAGCATTTCTTCTTTTCATGCAGTCCTAAGTTGTAAGGTGGCTTTCTTCCATTCTCATAAGAATTAGCACAAAGAACTCTCATCCTTGTTCCCTGTTATCTCTTATGCATGCTTACTAGCAGCTGGTGAGAGCTGCTAAGAAAAAATGCCATTCTAGAGATATAATTTGGAATCAAGCAGAAGTATCTGCTGCAGAACTAATCACATGTTTGGAGTAAAGGATTGAAGTGTGAAGAAAGCGAAAGACAGTCAAGGCTACATATGGATATTTTTAAAGTAAGGCTCATGTGCAGCAGCTGAAGAAGTATGTCAGTGTTCCTTGCACTCATGTGATGTGATACTTATATGGCTCACTTCAAAGTCAAAAATGACATTGTCAATACTCTGCTTTTTTTTTTTTTTAGGAAGGGTCTCACCCTGTCACCCATGCTGAAGTGCAGTGGCATGATCATAGCTCACTGTGGCCTTGAACTCCTGGGCTCAAGCAATCCTCCTACCTCAACCTCCCGAGTAGCTAGGATTAGAGGTGCACGCCACTGTGCCTGGCTAATGTTTTTGTTTTGTTTTGTTTTTTTGTAGAGGGATCTCACTTTGTTGCCCAGGCTGGTCTCAAACTCCTTGCTTCAAGCGATCCTCCCACCTCAGCCTCCCACAGTGCTGAGATTGCAGACATGAGCCACTATGCCTAGCCTATTCTGCTTTTATTTTGAGAATTTCAACTTTTTCCTCTCCCATATGTCCATATAAATGATCCATCACCATGGGGAGGGGAGGGAGGTGGAGGTGGAAATGAAGTCTCCACATGTGGAAAGCAAATATCTGAAATATGCCGGAGTGTAGTACCTGCATAGGTCATACTGGGTCAAAGATTACAAACAATTCCACTTAAGGGCACGAAGAGGAATTGGTGCCTTTGAGGTCAGCGTGCATTCCAAGTTCTAGAAATAGAGTTTCAACAAGTTCTGCCAGATGCCTTATCTTGGCAGCTTTCCTATTATTATTTCCCTTGACTGCCAAAGAGCAACTCTCCCACTGCCATGCACAGGTCAGTGGCTGGTGCAATCAATGAATCAATCAAATAGGCAACAACTGGTTTTAAGAACTGGCTCCATACTGAAGGCTTCTGTGGGGATTGCATTCAGCCAAACCTCCCAAGGGCACATTGAGAAGGATTTGTACTAGAACATATTATTGTTCTCAGCTCCCAGTCATTTCTTTATGAAAATTACGTTGATTATTTTTGACAAGGGAGTGTGAATGTAGGGTATTCTGTGGGAACTCTCATCTCTGCACTCCTCAAGGCTGAAATGATTAAGATCCATATGTAACAAAGTTTTTCCACAATGTGAAGCAATGGAGTCAAGGATGGTGATATCCAGCCCCGTGCCACCACTTCCCCACTTGAATCCACGGTGGCTGCTATTTATCTATCACGAAGTTACCGCCAAGCCCAGCACCACGTTTTCTCATTCCAACATTCCAGGAATTCTCTTTGCATTAGGATGTGAAATGAAACTCCCTTGCCCTGATTAGGGAGCTCTGCTTCAGGGCTGCCTAGGCTCTTGTCTTGTCAGAGCTGCCTGTGTCTTACGATAATCCTTCTGATTATCCTAAGAAAGTTGTATTTAGGGCAGAATTCCTCAGCTGACCCCTAGCTTGCCCTGGAGAGCAAACCAAGCCTTGAAGTGGTTCAGAAACTAACCAGCCTTCGGGAAATGTCAGGACAAGCAACGATGACTGTCCTGGTCCTTATCCTAGTTTGTATTAATCATGAACCTGGATTTATTTCCAGAGAAGAAAAATGCCAACCTTACCTCTATTCAGATTTCACTGTCACATTTTAGACTGTTCTATAATAGGTCTGTAATTTTTGTTTTAGGGGAAAAGACAACTTTGTGATGAGTACTATTCTTCAGTAATTAAGTGAAAATTACTTTAGGAAGTTTCCTGTTCTCTAAAAGTAATCAGATTCATGGAAGCCGAAGTGATAAAAGAAGAAATCATGTGTATAAAGTAGTTCAGTGGAGGTAACAGCATTCATTCAACACATACTTCTTAAGTGCCAGGCATTGTTCTAGCTGAAGGTCAACAGAGAAGAATAGCACATGAGTCCTGCTTTTTCTGAGGGTGACACATAACCACTAGCTACACCTGTGTGTAACTTCTGTGCAATATGGAAGATAGCACAATATTACATAAACCGGATGCTATGAGGCCACAATGAAGGAAGTGCCTGACTCCAGGAGTTCAGAGGAACTTCTTAGTGGAGACAAAGCTGTTTAACATACATTATTGTCTTGTGTTACCCATTCTCGAACAACTCAGACACCCAACCTGTGCATAAAAAAACTGAAGACTTTTAAAGTTTGGGTTCTATAAAAGCTAATAGCTGAAAAGTATAGAGGAAAGTTACATGGAGTGTACTTCCTCATGGCACTCATTGTGATTCTGTTGTAATGTCACACTGAACCCTCTTGAAAACCTCCAGATTGAGTTTGTTTTTCAGTTTTGGTTTGTTCTTTTAGCATACGCTGTATTCTCCCTCAAGTATCATGTACTCAGATCATGATATGGCCTGGTCCAAATGTGAGGGTGCCACTGGTTTTTTTAAATGGTTGAAGCATTACTAGGAGCCTCTGGGGAATAAGTCAGAGAGCTGTCTTTGTTGGCCTTTATGCTTGGAATGGCTTGGCTTCTCATGATTGCAAGCTAATGAAACTATTCAGGATAAGCTTTGGCAGCCAAATCTGGAACACTTCAGGATCCATTGAGATGATCTTTGCAGAGCTCACACTGGTGCAGCCAGAGGGAGGATCCTAATTTAGTAGTTTCTACTTCAGGTGAGGACACGAGACCCAGGTCAAGCATCCAGTGTGGCAACGCAGTTAGTTTATGTGTGAAGTGAGTGCTGGCAGGTGCTCAGGCATGAAGCCCAGCTACTGAGGGAGGGATTCCACTGCTATGCAGCCCAGACTGCCCCCATGGCCAAGGGCAGCCAGCAGGTTATAATTTTGAGGCTTTTTACAATGGCAGATTTTTGAATCACTTATTTTTTTCTCTCTTAAAACAATGCATCAAGTTGAGGGGCTTTTTGCTCATTGCCACAGCCTTGAGAAACTCCTGTTGCCGATTAGTTTTATTTTGTGGCTTCTCTTTGCTCAGAGTTATCTAGCCCTGCAGGTGGATTTGATGAGCTTTACTCCAGGGTTGAAAGGAGACTAGTATTTGTGCCTTATCATTTGTTAAAGCCCACCTAATATGGGAGCCACTCAGTAGCCACTCAATATCCTGGGAAAAAAAAGCCTTGTAATTGGAGTCTGAAGACCTAGATCTAAGCCCTAAGCTCTACGAAGTATTAGCTATGTCATTAAGGCAAGTGATTAAACCTCTCTGAAACTCAGTTTCCTCATATGTCGAAATGGTCCTTGGGTATATGAACAGAGAGATTGCCCCAAACTAGCAGCAGTTTTAAGAGAGATATCCATGAGGGGAGGGAGGAGGGATAGCATTAGGAGATATACCTAATGTAAATGATGAGTTAATGGGTGCAGCACACCAACATGGCACATGTATACATATGTAACAAACCTGCACATTGTGCATACATACCCTGGAATGTAAAGTATAATAAAAATGAATAAATTAATAAAAATTTTAAAAAGAGAGATTTTCGCTATCTGGCTAATAATAAATGGGACATGAGCAGCAGCTTTAAGCCCTCATTGTCATTTTTGGAAGAGAAGTTGTCCAAACTTTAATAGCTTTTCCAACAGGTATACAACAGCTCATCTCCCTTAATTATTTAAGAAAATATTTTGCAACTAACTTTCCTGGAGGGGTTGGTAAAAATTACGCTATATGACATGATAAATCTCATAGGAGTGTCCTTGATTTATTTGGTCACCGTGCCAGACATTAAGCTAGATGCTGAGGACACTGGCACTGTCTTCAAAGACTTTACAGCCTTGAAAGGGAGAGAGGCAACTACGTATAAAACTGCAATGAAGTATAATAAAACTGTGATAGACTCTTCCATAGGGTGCCAAGAGAGGAAAACAGATAATACATACCTCCTGTTGAATGTTCACGATCCCACCTCCGAAGTAACTTTGCAAAAAATTGAACTTGAATTTCACAAGCCAGGAGAAGTGGCTCATGCCTATAATCCTAGCTACTCAGGAGGCTGAGGCGAGAGGGTCGCTTGAGGCCAGAAGTTCAAGACCACCCTGGGCAACATAGCAAGACTTCTTCTCCCTGGCCCCTCTCTAAAAGAATTTTAAAAGTCAGCTAGGCATTAATCCACTCCAGCCTGGGCAACAGAGTGAAATACTGCCTGTAAAGAAAAAATAAAGCAAGAACAAGTAACTGGGGCCCCACAAATTTGGATGAAGAGGAAAACAGCTGTGAGATTTAAATGTAAAAATAAGCCACAATCACACAGCTATATAGTTGAAGAAGGAGTATTTTAATAATCTTTGGACAACTGTTGAGTATCCTTCTTTGACATTACAACAAAATTTAAGTGATTTTCTTAAAAATTCGTTGTAATATGGGATATGAAACCATACGAATGAATATTTTATACACTTTGAAATGCGTTGCCTATCTTTACTTTTTAAAATTTGTGTACACTTATGGATACTTTTTAAAATTTGTATACATTTATGAGTACAAGTATAATTTTGTTATATATTGCATAGTGATGAAGTCAAGGCATTTAGTGTACCCATCACTGAAGTAATGTACATGGTACCCATTAAGTAATTTCTTATCATCCACCTCCTTCCCACGCCCCTCACCCTTTAGATCGTCCACTAACATTCCACTCTCTACTTCCAAGTGCACACATTATTCAGCTCCCTCTTATAAGTTAGAATATGCGGTACTTGTCTTTCTGTGTCTGCGTTGCTTCACTTAAGAAAATGGCCTCTGGTTGCATCCACATTGCTGCAAAAGACATGATTTAATTCTCTTTTATGGCTGCATAGCATTTGATTATGTTTATATACCACATTTTCTTTATCCAATAGTCTACTGGTGGACACTTAGGTTGAGTCTATATCTTTGCTATTGTGAATAGTGCTGCAATAAATATGCAAGTGCAGGTGCCTTTTTAATATAATGATTTATTTTCCTTTAGGTAGGTACCCAGTAGTCGGATTGTTAGATAGTATGGTTGTTCTATTTTTAGTTCCTTGAGAAATCTTCATACCATTTTCCATTGAGGTTGTACTAATTTACATTTCATCAACAGTGTATAAATGTTCCCATTTCTCTGCATCCTTGCATTGGGCTATCTTTAAAATAAAAACATGAAAGTACTAAAAAAAACAAATAAATACTTTGACAAATTTAGGGAAGAACATTCCAAACATGACGATTAAAATGGAACCCTTTTAAATATGAGGAAACACTTTAAACAAGAGACAAATAAAATATCAGAAAAAAATTGCAGCATATGTGGCAAAACAGTTGACATTCTCTGTACATAATAAACCATTACAAATTAATGCAGAAGAAAATACACATTTAAATAGAAACACAGATAAAGGATATGACTGGGCAACTGACCAAAGAAAGAATTAAAATGGCAAATAAACATTGAAAATTTTTCAAATTGAATAATATTCTGTGAAATACAAGTTGAAACTATGAGCTACCACTTTTTACTCAGAATAAACAACAGGTGAAAAGGAATGACAATAGTGTGATGGTGTGGATGTGGAAAAGTAAGAACTGTCATATACTCTTTTGGGGACTATATTAGTTTCCTATTGCCACTGTGACAATTTACTGATAACTTCATGACTTAAAGCAACACAAATTTATTCTCTTACAGTTCCGAAGTCAGAAGTCTAAAATGGATGAGCCAGGCTGTTTCTTCTGGAGGCTCCAGAGGAGAATCCATTTCCTTACCTTTTCCAGCATTTAGAGTCGGCTCCGATTCTTGGCTCCTGACCCCTCCTTTATCACTCCAACCTGTTTCCCTCTGACTCTGACCCTCCTGCCTCCCTTTTATAAGAACCCTTGTGACTACACTGGGCCCACCCAGATAGTATGGGATAGTCTCCCCATCTCAAAATCCCTAACGTAATCATATTTTCGAAGTTCCTTTTATAACGTAAGGTAACATATTCACAGGTTCTGGGGATTCAGATGTGGACATCTTTGGAGAAGGGGGTTTATTATTCAGCCTGTCATGGGAGTAAACTGGTATAAACTTTCTGGAGGAAAATTTGACAATATGTATCAACATCCTTATAAGGTACATATCTTTGATCCACTTATTCAACTTCAGGGAATTTATTCTATCAGTCAAACAAGTGCACAAAGAATAGGACTTGTCTGCAGCATTGTTTTAATAGAAAAAACTTGGAAATGTTCTAAATAAAAAGAAAAAATAATTTTTTTGAGCCAAGGTCTTGCTCTGTCACCCATGCTGGAGTGCAGTTACATGATCATGGCTTGCTGCAGCTTTGATCTCCTGAGTTCAAGCAATTCTCCTTGCCTCAGCCTCCAGAGTAGCTGAAACTGCAGGTGAGCACCATCATGTCCAGTTGTTTTAATTTTTTGTAGAGACGGTGTCTCACTATGTTGCTAGTGACTAGGCTGGTCTCGAACTCCTGGGCTCAAGTAATCTGCCCACCTTGGCCTCCCAAAGTGCTGGGATTACAGATGTGAGCCACTGTACCCAGCCCAAAGCAAAATTTTGGTTAAATATATTATACTTCATTAAAATAATAGAATATCATATAGCCATTACTAATGATTTTCCATATTTGTTGATATGGAAACTCTCCATTGTTAAATGAAAGTTCCAGGTAGCAAAAGAGTTTACATAGTATGATTCCATTCTGATAAATATCAAAATTTAAATCTAAATATATATTAATTTAAATCTAATTAATTAATTTAAATCTAAATATCAGAATTTAAATCTAAATGTAGATTTGTGTAGATTTGTGCATCTACATATATATTGCATAATAAATAAGCAAGGCTATGCACAAAACTTCCAGTGCAAAATATTGCTGAGTGAAATATTGCTGAGTGACTTTTCCTTTCTCTTGTGGAAGCTGTAAGTGAGAATTGACTAGGAATATGTGAGAAGATGAAGGTTTAGCCAAGTTCACAGGCCATGAATCTGCAGTGAAGAGCAAGCGAAAGCAAGATCCTGGAAGATACTGGCAAGTGGCCGGATCACAGAATCCAGGTTAGAAAGGGGGAAAAGAAAAGCCAAGAGAGGTCTGACAAATCAGGAGAAAATGAATGGAATAACAAAATGGAAGAATCTTTCTAAAGAACATAATCTCAAATTCCCTGCTGCTCACTTTTTGGAAAAATTAAGAAATATTCACCAAAAAAATAAAAGTCAGGAGAATATGAAGCCACTCATTTTACTTCTAGAAGTTTTTCTTACATAAAATCAATCAAGGAGAGAGAATTGTGTATTAATTTAATTGTTTGGCCTTTAGAATCATGTTCCTTACAGGGCATCGGTGCGACGGCTTCACCATTCTGCACATCCACCTGAGTTTTAAAACACGGTTTCTACTAAACATCTGGTATCTTGTATACAGGGGATGAATGTGGTCATGTTTCTTTCTTTAGCTGCTGGAAACCTTAGAGCAAAAAATAAGGCCACTTTTGTAACTGTGTCTGACTCAGCAGCATAACTTTTCCGTTGTCTTCCATGTGCTATCCTGTTTTTATTTTTCCTTTCCCTTGATTGCTCTCTATACATACATTTTTGAGAAGTTGTTTTTCTTTATTTTTCAAACTAATTCATTCAATACTCTCCTGCAGGTAGAGTTTATAATTGTTTGTAGTTGAGAAAATTGGACTAGAATGAAGCCTTGTGGAATCCAAGAAGAATTCGTTATTCTTTAGCTGCTTTCATCTCCAACTGTGTTAGGCATCCTCCTAAGATGGTCCCCAAGATGGCAGACCCCTGGAATCATCTGTAGAATTTCCTCTCTTTTCACAGGTAAGGGATTTTATAAACATAATAAGATTTCTTTCCTGTAATTAGGTTACATTGAATAACAAAGGTGAAGGGATTACACAGATGTAATGAAGGTCCCTACTCACTTGGCTCTGAGTTAATCAAAAGGGAGATTATCCTAAGTGGGCCTGACCTAATCAGGTGAGCTCTTGATAAGAGGGTGCTGGCCTTCCCTGAGAGATTCAAAGCAGCACAAATGCTCTCCTGTTGGATTTGTAGAAACATAACGCTATGCTGTGAAAAGGGCCACTTAGGGCTGCAGTCCTCCAGCTATAAGAACTGAATTCTGCTGTTGGGGCTCAGAAAACAATATCCCAGAATGAAACCTCAAACACAGCCTGGAAAGAAAAAGTTCTTCTCTGACCTCCTACCCTTCTGTCTCTCAGTCCCATTCTCCCCTGAGGCTATCCATAGAAACCAGAACTCCTTTTCCCCAAAGGCAGCCATAAACCTAAAAATGTTACTCTAACTTTCCCTCTGCCCTGTCTATGTAAAAACTGGCCATAAAGAAATTATCCGACTTACCTTGTTTAACTGTGGATGATAAGACCCCCATTCCAGAGAGGGTTCTGCCCTATACCCAGAAGGAAGGAATACTGCACAGAGAAGCCAAGAAGAATCTAGACAGACAGGCCTTACTGAGTTTCCCATTCAGTTTATTAGCATTTGATTGTACCTTTTTTGTCCAATCCCATTTCGACACAGCTGTCCATAATTTGCTGAACCTAGGCATAAAAATGGAAAATTGCCCCCATTCTGAAGGCTCCCGTGTTTACTTACATGTTAAATAAATTTGTATGCCTTTTCTTCTGTAAATAGGCTTTTATGAGTTGATTTTTCAGCGAACCTTCAAGGGGCTAAGGGGAACATTACCCTTGGCCACTATACTGCCAACAACCTATGAGCCTGGAAGAGGATCCCAAGTCTCAGATGAAACCAGGACCTCAGCCAACACCTTGATTTCAGCCTCATGAGATCCTAAGCAGAGGGAACAGTAAAGCCACATATGGTGCCTAACCAAAAAAACTTTGAGATAATAAATATGTATTTTGGAAGCTGCTAAACTGGTGTTGATTTGTTACATAGCAATTGAAAACTAATATACAAACACTACAGTATTTGTTTTCTTCATTAATTAAACATAACATATCCTCACTTCTGTATCCATCAGTAAGGCAAGGTTCTGTGATAAAGACATGCCTGCATTGTATGTCTGTATGGTTCCTTTCCCTATCCCAAATCTTAGATGCACATTTTGATTGATGATGATTGTCCTTGATCTAAGAGATGCTGTGATATCCTCTACCCCATTCTTCAACCCCCTCAGACACTGGGATCATTGTAGAATGATTCATAACATTCCCTGTGACCCCAACACATGGTGTTCTAACGTTTCTCAGTCTACAATACAGTAGTCCCTAAATCACATGACAGCTTTTCCTATTGTAGAAAAAGTGCATGCAGAGGCAATGTGGTGGTTGATCTGCGGCAGCAGATGAGGTCCTGTATTCTGCTCCTGCCCCACACTGACCAGATGCCCATTTAGACAAGGTTTCCCCTGCTTCCACTCATAGACACAGTTATCTCTCAGACTCAAGGTGGCCTCCAAGTCCTTAGCATCCATTCCTTGTAGAAGAAGTGCCTTCCCCTTTGCAGGCCAGTGACTTTTTTTAGATTCTCAAACACAAAGTGACTGATCATTCACCTTTTCCTTGGCCTGATTGACTATAGGAATACCAGAGTGGTGGTGGAGAGGGGTAAGGAGTTGGTGTAACGTTTCACACCTCAAACATATTCACCAACACTAGGTCACAAGCTCTATCTCTCTCTCTTTCTCACACACACACACACACACATTCTCTGGAAGGTCATCTCATCACAGATTTATAGCCCTGTAATCACCCTTGAATGAACCTCTTCGGGAGGTATTTGGGAAAGCAAGGAGAGAAGACAGCTTGCTCATTCTGTCACATGCATTATTGGATTTGGGCAATTATTTTAATCCCCATAGTAGAAACTTGCTCATATTTCCATATCGGTACAAACTCTTCAGTCTGCTTAAGTGGATATCCAAGGAACTATTTAATTTCCAATTTAATAGTATTATGGGAAAAAAAGACAATAACAAAACAAATTTGAGTCAAATAAATGGTCTCATATAAATGGCATCTGCAATACCTTCAACAACTAGGCAGAAGATGTATGATGCTATCATAGTTTTCTTTTAAAAAATCACCAAAGCAGTTTCATCTTTAACACCCTACCTAAGATTTCTAAATGATAGCCTATCAAATTATATCCCCATTAGGTATATAATAGCTCCTTTCTTACCTTAGATAAATATATTCTTGTTTCACAAGTTTTTTTAAAAGCCTTTGCTTGAAATTAAAATCTGACCAACACACTAGAGCAGAGATAATTCCTCAGTGTCAATAGGGCTTCCTTGGAAACTTACCCACATATAACCAATGCAGTTTCACTTGTGTGTAGAATATACTGACAGAGAAAAAGAAAATACAGATGACATTACAATCATAAACACCCTATTTCCTGTTTTTTAAAAAACATGTCTTCAGAAGTGCTTTTTTTACAAAAATTTACTTTAAGTTCTGGGATACATGTGCAGAATGTGCAGGTTTGTTCCATAGGTATACATGTGCCATGGTGGTTTGCTGCACCCATCAACCTGTCATCTAGGTTTTAAGCCACGCATAGATTAGGTGTTTGTCCTAATGCTCTCCCTCCCCTTTCCCCCCACCCTCAACAGGCCCCAGTGTGTGATGTTCTCCTCCCTGTGTTCATATGTTCTCATTGTTCAACTCCCACTTCTGAGTGAGAACATGTGGTGTTTGGTTTTCTGTTTCTGTGTTAGTTTGCTGAGAATGATGGCTTCCAGCTTCATCCATGTCCCTGCAAAGGACATGAACTCATCCTTTTTTATGGCTGCATAGTATTCCATTGTGCGTATGTGCCACATTTTCGTTATCCAATCTGTCATTGATGGGCATTTGGGTTGGTTCCAGGTCTTTGCTATTGTGAATAGTGCTGCAATAAAAATACATGCACATGTGTCTTTATAGTAGAGTAATTTATATTCCTTTGGGTATATACCAAGTAATGGGATTGCTGGGTCAAATAGTATTTCTGGTTCTAGATCCTTGGGGAATTGCCACACTGTCTTCCACAATGGTTGAACTAATTTACACTCCCACCAACAGTGTAAAAGTGTTCCTATTTCTCCACAGCCTCGCTAGCAGCTGTTGTTTCCTGACTTTTTAATAATCACCATTCTAACTGGCATGAGATGGTATCTCAGTGTGGTTTTGATTTGCATTTCTCTAATGACCAGTGATGATGAGCTTTTTTCATTTGTTTGTTGGCCACATAAATGTCTTCTTTTGAGAAGTGCCTGTTCATATCCTTCACCCAATTTTTGATGGGATTTCTCATTTGTACTTTTTTTCCTGTAAATTTGTTTAAGTTCCTTGTAGATTCTGGATATTAGACCTTTATCAGTTGGGTAGACTGCAAAAATTTTCTCCCATTCTGTAGGTTGCCTGTTCACTTTAATGATAGTTTCTTTTGCTGTGCAGAAGCTCTTTAGTTTATTTAGATCCCATTTGTTAATTTTGGCTTTTGTCACAATTGCTTTTTGTGTTTTAGTCATGAAGTCTTTCCCCATGCCTATGTCCTAAATGGTATTGCCTAGGTTTTCTTCTAGGGTTTTTATGGTTTTGGGTTTTACAATTAATTCTTTAATCCATCTTGAGTTAATTTTTGTATAAGGCGTAAGGAAGGGGTCCAGGTTCAGTTTTCTGCATATGACTAGCCAGTTTTCCCAACACCATTTATTAAATAATGAATACTTTCCCCATTGCTTGTTTTTGTCAGGTTCGCTGAATATTGGATGGTTGTAGATGTGTGGTGTTATTTCTGAGGTCTCTGTTCTGTTCCATTGTTCTATGTATCTGTTTTGGTACCAGTACCTTGCTGTTTTGGCTACTGTAGCCTTGTAGTATAGCATGAGGTCAGGTAGCATGATGCCTCCAGCTTTGTTATTTTTGCTTAGGATTGTCTTGGCCAAACTGACTCTTTTTTGGCTCCATATGAAATTTAAAGTAGCTTTTTTCTAATTCTGCAAAGAAAGTCGATGGTAGCTTGATGGGAATAGCATTGAATCTATAAATTACTTTGAGCAGTATGGCCATTTTCATGATATTGATTCTTCCTATCCATGAATACGGAATTTTTTTCCATTTGTTTGTGTCCTCTCTTATTTCCTTGAGCAGTGATTTGTAGTTCTCCTCGAAAAGGTCACTCATGTCCCTTGTAAGTTGTATTCCTACATATTATATTCTCTTTGTAGCAATTTTGATGTGAGTTCACTCAAAATTTGGCTCTCTGCTTGTCTACTATTGGTGTATAGGAATGCTTGTCATTTTTGCACATTGATTTTGTATCCTGAGACTTTGCTAAAGTTGCTTATCAGCTTAAGGAGTTTTGGGGCTGAGACAATAGGGTTTTCTAAATATACTATCATGTCATCTGCAAACAGAGACAATTTGACTTCCTGTCTTCCTATTTGAATACGCTTTATTTCTTTCTCTTGCCTGATTGCCCTGGCCAGAACTTCCAATATTATGTTGAATAAGAGTGGTGAGAGAGGGCATCCTTGTCTTGTGCTGGTTTTCAAAGGGAATGCTTCCAGCTTTTGCCCATTCAGTATGATATAGGCTGTGGGTTTGTCATAAATAGCTCTTATTATTTTGAGATATGTTCCATCGATACTTAGTTTATTGAGAGATTTTAGCATGAAGGGATGTTGAATTTTATCAAAGGCCTTTTCTGCATCTATTGAGATAATCATGTGGTTTTTGTCATTGGTTCTGTTTATGTGATGCATTACGTTTACTGATTTGCATATGTTGAACCAGTCTTGCATCCCAGGGATGAAGCTGACTTGATCGTGGTGGATAAGCTTTTTGACGTGCTGCTGGATTCAGTTTGCCAGTATTTTACTGAGGATTTTCACATCAATGTTCATCAGGGATATTGCCCTAAAATTTTCTTTTCTTGTTGCGTCTCTGCCAGGTTTTGGTATCAGGATGACGCTGGCCTCATAAAATGAGTTAGGGAGGAATCCCTCTTTTTCTATTGTTTGGAATAGTTTCAGAAGGAATGGTACAAGCTCCTCTTAGTACCTCTGGTAGAATTTGGCTATGAATCCGTCTGGTACTGGGCTTTTTTGTTGGTGGTGGTGGTGGTGGTGGTGGTGGAGGTGGTAGGCTATTAATTACTGCCTCAATTTCAGAACTTGTTACTGATCTATTCAAAGATTCAACTTCTTCCTGATTTAGTCTTTGGAGGTTGTGTGTGTCCAGGAATTTATCTATTTCCTCTAGATTTTCTAGTTTATTTGCAAATAGGTGTTTATAATATTCTCTGATGGTAGTTTGTATTTCTGTGTCATCAGTGGTGATATCCCCTTTATCATTTTTTATTGTGTATATTTGATTCTTCTCTCTTTTCTTCTTTATTAGTCTAGCTAGCAGTCCAACTATTTTGTTAATCTTTTCAAAACCCCAGCTCCTGGATTCATTGATTTTTTAAAAGGGTTTTTGTGTCTCTATCTCCTTCAGTTCTGCTCTGATCTTAGTTATTTCTTGTACTCTGCTAGCTTTTGAATTTGTTTGCTCTTGCTTCTCTAGTTCTTTTAATTGTGATGTTAGGGTGTCAATTTCAGTTCTTTCCAGCTTTCTGATGTGGGCATTTAGTGCTATAAATTTCCCCCTTAACACTGGTTTAGCTGTGTCCCAGAGATTCTGGTACATTGTCTCTTTGTTCTCATTAGTTTCAGAAAACTTCTTTATTTCTGTCTTAATTTTGTTATTTACCCAGTAGTCATTCAGGAGCAAGTTGTTCAATTTCCATGTAGTTGTGCTGTTTTGACTGAGTTTCTTAATCCTGAGTTCAAATTTGATTGCACTGTGGTCTGAGAGACTGTTATGATTTCCATTCTTTTGCATTTGCTGAGGAGTGTTTTACTTCCAATTATGTGGTCAATTTTATAAGTGCTATGTGGCACTAAGAAAAATGTATATTGTGTTGATTTGGGGTGGAGAGTTCTGTAGATGTCTATTAGGTCCACTTGGTCCAGAGCTGAGTTTGAGTCCTGAATATCCTTGCTAATTTTTCTTCATTAATTAATTGATCTGTTCATTGATCTAATATTGACAGTGGGGTGTTAAAGTCCCCCATTACTACTGTGTGGGAGTATGAGTCTCTTTGTAGGCCTCTAAGAACTTGTTTTATGAAACTAGGTGCTCCTGTATTGGGTGCATATATATTTAGGATAGTTAGCTCTTCTTGTTGCATTGATCCATTTACCATTATGTAATGCCCTGAAAGTGCTTTTTTAAAAAAAAAAAAAAAAAAAAAAAAAAAAAAAACCAGGTAAATAAGGACATATACACATGTAAACACTAAAGCATTAGCGCAAGACTTCTTAATGTGTGACCTTTAATTTATGTCTTTCTATCTAGCAGAATGAGCTCCAACCTTGATAGCTGAGGACTAAAGCAAGAACCAGGACAGAGGAAAAAAAAAAAGATTTTGTGTAGCACATAGAAGGTTGTGAGAGTTTCTCCCAACAGAAAAGAGTTCCTGCTGGAATTGGGATCTATCCTTTCAGAGTAATCAGTATTTTCTGAGTCTAGGATAAGAGCTGGAATTTTCCTGGAGGTAGATCTTCCTTTTGTTCTAGAAGGAACCACTCTGTGAGCCAGTTTAGTCATAGATCTGTAAGGCTGTTTGTTGTTTGGGGGAAAGTCTCATGGAAAGCCCCAAACCAATAAAATGATATTAATGCAGATGTTTCAGAGTGACATGTTGAACACATTTTTTAGTGAAGTTCCTTGGCATGCAATTTTTGGCAGGACTAAGCCTTTGGGAAACCAGAGCCACCATGAAGCTGCTTACACATTGGGCCCTCCTCCAGGACACCTGGCTAAGGGCAGAGAAATCAGCTAGTGCTCTGCTTACCAATCCATGAGTTGCTAGCCTTCCCAGAGAAAGGGCATCTTTTTATAATTTTTACATAAGCTAAGGTTTCTGAGAGACATTATACATACCACTAGGCTATACAAGAAGAATCTGGGATCTGATCTGATCTTTACTGCTCACTAGACAAAGACTATGGAAAGAGAATAAACTGGGATTGGTTTAGAAGTACCTGAACTGCTTGATTTTGTTCAATAGAGAGTTAACCCTGAATAACCCAGACTTAAGGAAATATATAGTCAACTGTTGAGAGTGTCTTATCTAAGCAATGGGTGAGAGAGAAGGAGTGGGCAGACCATATGCTATAGTGGAGAGTGGGAGTTCCCCTAAATGAATGGATGTTCCTACTGCAGCGGATCATCCTGGAATAGGAAAGGAAACATATCTAGGACTGCAAAAGGAGGCTCTAGGTTTGTGAAAAACTGAACCCAGATTTCAGGTAAGGAGACACCAGCAAAGATCCATACAAGATGGCAGCAATTTGAAGATCAAGGAGAAAGAAGGTCACCATGGGATGAACCTGGGAATGGCACAAATAGTGGACTTAAAAATAGTCATAGATATTTTTTGCCTACATTACAATCCATTCAGTAATCTCCAAGCCTTCAATGAAGTTTTCTTAAAAACCCCGACTTTCATAGCTATGTTTTGGAGAAAACAAAAGATGTCGGGAAACATATGTGCAGTGCCATTGTAAGGGAGAAGCCACTGCAACCTGAAGAAGCCAGCATCGGAGAGTGGAGAAGCAGTTTGGAGCCAGGTCACTGGCTAAAGTGGCAAATGCAGGGAAACATTCGCGGAATAGAAGAATTAATTGAGGACTCTCAGAAATACTTGGTGAGGGCCCACTCCAGTGGCTCACACCTGTAATCCCAGCACTTTAGGAGGCCAAGGTGGGTGAATTGCTTGAGCTCAGGGCAACACAGCAAAATCCTATCTCTACAAAAAATACAAAAATTAGGCACGATAGCTCACATCTGTAGTCTCAGCTACTTGGGAAGCTGAGGTGGGAGAATCACTCAAGCCTGGGAGGTGGAGGTTGCAGTGAGCCAAGACTGTGCTACTATACTCCAGGTTGGGTGACAGAGCAAGATCCTGTGAGAAAGAAAAGGGAAGGGAAGGGAAGGGAAAGGAAAGGGAAAGGGAAAGGGAAAGGGAAGTGAAAGGGAAGGGAAGGGAAAGGAAAGGGAAAGGGAAAGGGAAGGGAAAGGGAAGGGAAGGGAAGGGAAAGGAAAGGAAGAAAGAAGGGAAGGGAAGGGAAGAGGGAGGGAGGGAGGGAGGAAAGAGGGAGGGAGGGAAGGAAGGAAGGAAGCAGGAAGGAAGAAAGAAGGGAGGGAGGGAGGAAGAAAGGAAGGAAGGAGGGAAGGAAGAAAGGAAGGAAGGAGAGAGAAAGGGAGGGAGGAAGGAAGGAAAGAGAGGGAGGGGAAGGAAGGAGAGGGAGGGGAAGGAAGGAGAGGGAGGGGAAGGAAGGAGAGGGAGGGGAAGGAAGGAGAGGGAGGGAGGAAGGAAAGAGGGAGGGAGGAAGGAAGGAGAGGGAAGGAGGAAGGATGGAGGAAGGGAGGAAGGAAAGTGGAGGGAGGGAGGAAGGAAGGAAGGGAGGGAGAGAGGGAGGGAGGAAGGAAGGAAAGAAGGAAGGAAGGAACAAGGGAGGGAAGGAAGGAAGGAGCAAGGAAGGGAGGGAGGAAGGAAGGAAGGAGGGAAGGAGATAATTGATATGTTTAAATATAAAAAAATACTTCGCAAGAGGAACCAGATAACCTGGACTAAAAACAATTGTTCAAGTAGGAACTTGAAGTAAATTAATTGGTATTAAAGGAAATATTGATCCTGGAAGGAGGGCTAAGTCGTGGGGACATGTGAGATACTCAGGGAAGAATGAATGGCTAGAAGGGAAAGGAATGTGGTATTGCTGACTCTGAAGTACCACAGAAAATTTTCTCTTAGCCCTTAAAAGGAAAAGCTGAAAGTTCCAGTCTTATAAAGGGAAAAACACATTGCTAGATGTAATCTCATTTTCATTTCCTCTCTGTTATGACTGAAATATTGATTAATTATAAATACTGATGCAGAAGAATATTCAGATTCAATAATTAACTATTTAAAAGTTAAAGTATATTCTTCTAAAACACATGCAAAGACCAAAAAAATTCAGGTTTTGTACCCTTACCTTTTCCTTTTTCTTTCTTTTTTCTTTCTTTATTTTTTTATTTTTTATTTTTTATTTTTTGAGGTAGGGTCTTGCTCTGTCACCCAGACTGGAGTGCAGTGGTGAGATCACACCCTACTTCAGTCTTGACCTCCTGAGCTGAAAGTGATCCTCCCACCTCAGCCTCCCAAGTAGTTGGGACCACAGGTGCACACCACCATGCCCAGCTAATTTATTTTTACTGTTGGAGAGATAAAGTCTTGCTATGTTGCTCAGGCTGGTCTCAAACTCCTGGACTCAAGCAATCTTCCAGCCTCGGCTTCCCAAAGTGCTGGGAGTACAGGCATGAGCCACCACACCTGGCCTATACTCTTTTCTTTATTACTCTTTTGGTATTGACTAGGTATCTACCCATTTTCCTGTCTTCCAGTCATCTCAACTCAGATGCCTACAAAAAGCCAAAACTGCCTACAGTTTTAAAAATAAAATTAAAATTCTACTTCAGAAAATGCTGCATTATTTTATTTTAAATAAAATTGCATGTTACTTCATGATGATTAGGTCTAACCCAATCAGCAAAAGTCTTCTTAAAATAATAAAATCTGAAGAAAACAAGATGTAAACGCAAGAACACTTATTAGAATTATTAATACATAATTTTCCTGGAATGCTAATAATCTAAAGTAATCTAAGGAAATGTTTATTTCATCAACTTGTGACTTAATCTAATTACGTTGATTGAAACTGTTAAAACTGTGCCAATAAAAGAAATATTTGTAATGAAATCATGTATTTACTATTTCCATTGTAACTGAACAATGCACAGAAAATTTCCCTCTAAAACACCACTGCCAAGCACTATGGGAACAACTTGTGTCTATTTATCTACAACATCCACGATACAATATCCATCTACAACATCCATTTAACATAAATCATGGATTTCAGAAAAGCTAATGTTTTTAATAAATGAGAATTGATTGTTAAATAAGACAACAGTAAAGCCACCGAAAGGTATACGCAAATTAGTCCATTAAGAGTATTTATTGTTATTTTATGTGAGCACACAGAACTAGAGCTAAAGTTAAAGATGTGAGTAGGGCGTACATCATTTCTTCTTCACAAAGCTGACACTCTATCTTGACATTAAACAAGTAAATGTAACAAGTTACACAAAAGTGTATGAGAAGCCCAGATGTGTGTAGTATGGAAAGAGGCATCAGTGAAGTGTGGGACAACCTCAAGTGCCCCGATATATGTGTGACCGAAGTCCTTGAATGAGAAGGGAAGAAATATTTGAGGATATAATGTCAGATTTTTTCCAAATTTGCTGAAATTATAAAAACGCATATTCAAGACATTCGACAAATCATAAGCACAAGAAACATGAAGAAAACTACACCAAGGTATACTATAATCAAATTTTCAGAGAAACAATGATAAAACAATAAATGGACGAATTGGAACCATTGGTCCAAAGACTTGGAACCAACCCAAATGCCCATCAATGATAGACTGGAAAAAGAAAATGTGGCACATACACACCATGGAATACTATGCAGCCATAAAAAAGGAAGAGTTCATGTCCTTTGCAGGGACATGGATGAAGCTGGAAACCATCATTCTCAGCAAACTAACAAAGAAACAGAAAACCAAACACCACATGTTCTCACTCAAAAGTGGGAGTTGAACAATGAGAACACATGGACAGAGGGAGGGGAACATCACACACCAGGGCCTGTCATGGGGTAGGGGGGACAAGGGAAGGGATAACATTAGGACAAATACCTAATGCATGTGTGGCTTAAAAACTAGATGACGGGTTAATGGGTGCAGCAAACCACCATGGCACATGTATACCTACGGAACAAACCTGTGCATTCTGCACATGTATCCCAGAACTTAAAGTATAATAAAAATAAATAAATAAATAATCCATTTTATAACTTCTAGAAATAAATCATAACTCATATAGCATGTGAGAATACAGTATCAAAATATCACATGTATCCCATAAATATGTACAATTATTATGTATCAGTAAAAAAGAACCCCTTCAAGTTTAGAAGATACCCCTATGTCTTATCATTTAGGGTCACATATACTTTTTTTTTTATAACATTCATTCATCTTAATTTTTTGGTTGTTATATATTTCTTAAAGAATGTTCCATTAGCCCAGAAACTATTGTTTATTCACTATTGTATTTTTCATGCCAAATAAGTCAAAATAAAGATTCAATAAGCATGAAAAAAAAGAAAATTTATGTTTCTAGGATAAATTCCTAGAAACACATAATCTCCCAAGATTGATTTAGAAAGAAATTGAAACCCTGAACAAACCAATATTAAGTCCTAAACTTGAATCAGTTATTTTTTTAAAAAAACCTACCAATCAATAAAAACCTCCAGACCAGATGGATTCACAGCAGAATTTTACCAGACATACAAAGAAGAACTGGTACCAATACTACTATAACTGTTCAAATAAATCAAGGAGAAGGGACTCCTCCCTAACTCACTCAATGAAGCATCACCCTGATACCAAAACCTGGTAAAGAAACAATGAAAAAAGAAAACTACAAGCCAATATTCCTGATAAACATAAACACAAAAATCCTCAACAAAATACTGGCAAACCAAATTCAACAGCACATCAAAAAGTTAATCACAATGATCAAGTAGGCTTCATTCCTGGGAGGCTAGGTTGGTTTGATATGAGCAAATCAATGTGATTCCCCACATAACCAGAATTTTTTGAAAAAGGTATGATCATCCAATAGACATGGGAAAAGCTTTTGATAAAATCCAACATCCCTTCATATTCAAAAACCCTCAAGACTAGGCATTGAAGGAACATGCCCCAAATAATAAGAGCCATCTATGACAAACCCACAGCCTACATACTGAGTGGGCAAAAGCTGGAAGCATTCCCTTGAGAATTGGAACAAGGCAAGGATGTCTACTCTTACCACTCCTGTTTAACATAGTAGTAGAAGGCCTTGCCAGAGCAATCAGGAAAGATAAAAAAAAAAGGGCATCCAAATAGGAAAATAAATCAAAGTATCTCTTTTTGCTGATGATATGATTCTATACCTAGAAAATCCTAAAGACTCCACCAAAAGGCTCCTGGAACTGATAAGGGACTTCAGTAAAGTTTCAGGATACAAAATCATGTATAAAAATCAGTAGCATTTCTATACACCAATAATGTTTCAGCTGAGAGCTAAATGAAGAATGCAATCACATTTACAATAGCATCAAAAAACTAAACTACAAAAGAAAAATAAAATATTTGTGTCATTTTATTACCCAGAAATACATCAAACCATCAAACCAAGAAGGTAAAAATCTCTACAAAGAGAATGACCAAGCACTATCAAAAGAGATCATTGATGACACAAACAAATGGAAAAGCATCCCATGTTCATGGATAGGAAGAATCAATACTGTTAAAACGGTCATATCCCCCAAAGCAATCTACAGATTCAACATTATTTCTATCAAGCTATCAATGTCATTTTTCACAGAACTAGAAAAGATTATTCTAAAATTCATATGAAACCAAAAAAAAAGCCCAAAGCCTAAACTAAAAGAACAAAGCCAGAGGCATCACATTACCCAGCTTCAAACTATACAAGGCCACAGTAACCACAATATTCTGGCACTGGTACAAGAACAGACAAATAGACCACTGGAATAGAATATAGAACTCGGAAATAAAGCTGCACACCTATAGCCATCTGATCTTCAACAAAGTTGACAAAAACAAGCAATGAGGAAAGGACTCCCTAGTTGATAAATGGTGCTGGGATAGCTGTTGAGCCATATGCTGAAGAATGAAACTGAACCCCTATCTTTCACCATATACAGAAATTAACTCAAGATAGATTAAAGATTTAAATGTAAGACTCCAATCTTTAAGAATCCTAGGGGGAAATCTAGGAAACACTATTATGGACATTGGCCTTGGGAAAGAATTTATGACCAAGTCCTCAAAAGCAATTGCAACAAAAACAAAAATTTACAAGTGGGGCCTAATTAAACTAAAAAGCTTCTGCACAGCAAAGGAAACTATCAATAGAGGTAACAGACAGCCTACAGAACGGCAGAAAGTATTCACAAACTATGCATCCCACAAAAGTCTAACATCTAGAATCTATATGGAACTTAAACAATTAAGCAAGCTAGAAACAAATAATTCCACTAAAAATAAGTCAAAAAAAACACACGAATAGATACTTCTGAAATGAAGACATGCAAGTAACCAAAAACATATGAAAACAATGCTCCACATCACTAGTCATCAGAGAAATGCAAATCAAAACCATGAGATACAATCTCACACCAATCAGAATGGCTATTATTTAGAAAGTCAAAAGGCAACAGATGCTGGCAAGGCTGGGGAGAAAAGAGAGTGATTATATATTGTTGGGGGACTGTAAACTAGTTCAGCCACTGTGGAAAGTAGTTTGGAGATTTCTCAAAGAACTTAAAGTAGAATTACCCTGACCCAGCAATCCTATTACTGGATATATACCCAAAAGAAAACAAATTATTCTACCACAAAGACACATGCACTTTTATGCTCATCACAGCACTATTTACAATAGCAAAGACATGAAATCAACCTAGGTGCTCATCGACAGTGGCCTGCATATAGAAAATGTGGTACATATACATCACGGAATACTATGCAGCCACAAAAAATAATGAAATCATGTCCTTTGCAACAACATAGATGCAGCTGGAGGCCATTATCTTAAGCAAATTAATGCAATAACAGAAAACCAAATACCCATGTTCTCAGATACAAGTGAGAGTTGAACATTTGATACTCTTGGACATAAAGATGGCAACAATAGACACTGCAAACTAATAAAAGGGGGAGGGTGGCAGGTTTAAAAAACTATCAGGTAGTATTCTTTGTACTGAGTGATGGGATTAATAATACCCCAAACCTCAGCATCACGGAATACACCCATGTAATAAACCTACACATGTACTCCCAAATATAAAATAAAATTTGAAAAATAAAATAAAAAATTAAAAATGAGAGGTGGAGCCAAGATGGCCGAATAGGAACAGCTCCGGTCTACAGCTCCCAGCGTGAGTGACACAGAAGATGGGTGATTTCTGCATTTCCATCTGAGGTATCTGAGGCATTGCCTCACTCGGGAAGTGCAAGGGGTCAGGGAGTTCCCTTTCCTAGTCAAAGAAAGGGGTGACAAGATGGCACCTGGAAAATTGGGTCACTCCCACCCTAATACTGTGCTTTTCCAATAGGCTTAACAAACAGCACACCAGGAGATTATATCCCGCACATGGCTTGGAGGGTCCTACGCCCACGGAGTCTTGCCGATTGCTAGCACAGCAGTCTGAGATCAAACTGCAAGGCAGCAGTGAGGCTGGGGGAGGGGCGCCTGCCATTGCCCAGGTGTGCTTAGGTAAATAAAGCAGCCGGGAAGCTCGAACTGGGTGGAGCCCACCACAGCTCAAGGAGGCCTGCCTGCCTCTGTAGGCTCCACCTCTGGTGGCAGGGCACAGACAAACAAAAAGACAGCAGTAACCTCTACAGACTTAAATGTCTCTGTCTGACAGCTTTGAAGAGAGTAGTGGTTCTCCCAGCACAAAGCTGGAGATCTGAGAACGGGCAGACTGCCTCCTCAAGTGGGTCTCTGACCCCCGAGCTGCCTAACTGGGAGGCACCCGCCAGTAAGGGCAGACTGACACCTCACACGTCCGGGTACTCCTCTGAGACAAAACTTCCTGATAGCAGCATTTGTAGTTCATGAAAATCTGCTTCGCTGTTTTGCAGCCACTGCTGCTGATACCCAGGCAAACAGGGTCTGGAGTGGACCTCTAGCAAACTCCAACAGACCTGCAGCTGAGGGTCCTGTCTGTTAGAAGGAAAACTAACAAACAGAAAGGTCATCCACACCAAAAACCCATCTGTACGTCACCATCATCAAAGACAAAAAGTAGATAAAACCACAAAGATGGGAAAAAACAGAGCAAAAAAACTGGAAACTCCAAAAATCAGAGCGCCTCTCCTCCTCCAAAGGAATGCAGTTCCTCACCAGCAATGGAACAAAGTTGGATGGAGAGTGACTTTGATGAGTTGAGAGAAGAAGGCTTCAGATGATCAAACTACTCCGAGCTACAGGAGGAAATTCAAACCAATGGCAAAGCAGTTAAAAACTTCGAAAAAAAATTAGATGAATGCATAACTAGAATAACCAATGCAGAGAAGTGCTTAAAGGAGCTGATGGAGCTGAAAGCCATGGCTCGAGAACTACGTGAAGAATGCAGAGGCCTCAGGAGCTGATGCAATCAACTGGAAGAAAGGGTATCAGTGATGGAAGATGAAATGAATGAAATGAAGCCAGAAGGGAAGTTTAGAGAAAAAAGAATAAAAATAAATGAACAAAGTCTCCAATAAATATGGGACTATGTGAAAAGACCAAATCTACGTCTGATTGGTGTACCTGAAAGTGATGGGGAGAATGGAACCAGTTGGAAAACACTCTGCAGGATATTATCCAGGAGAACTTCCCCAATCTAGCAAGGCAGGCCAACATTCAGATTCAGGAAATACAGAGAATGCCACAAAGATACTCCTTGAGAAGAGTAACTCCAAGACACATAATTGTCAGATTCACCAAAGTTGAAATGAAGGAAAAAATGTTAAGGGCAGCCAGAGAGAAAGGTCAGGTTACCAACAAAGGGAAGCCCATCAGACTAACAGCTGATCCCTCGGCAGAAACTCTACAAGCCAGAAGAGAGTGGGGGCCAATATTCAACATTCTGAAAGAAAAGAATTTTCAACCCAGAATTTCATATCCACCCAAACTAAGCTTCATAAGTGAAGGAGAAATAAAATACTTTACAGACAAGCAAATGCTGAGAGATTTTGTCACCACCAGGCCTGCCCTAAAAGAGCTCCTGAAGGAAGCACTAAACATGGAAAGGAACAAGCGGTACCAGCCACTGCAAAAACATGCCAAAATGGAAAGACCATCAAGGCTAGGAAGAAACTGCATCAACTAACGAGCAAAATAGCCAGCTAACATCATAATGACAGGATCAAATTCACACATAACGATATCAACTTTAAATGTAAATGGGCTAAATGCTCCAATTAAAAGACACAGACTGGCAAATTGGATAGAGTCAAGACCCATCAGTGTGCTGTATTCAGGAAACCCATCTCACATGCAGAGACACATATAGGCTCAAAATAAAGGGATGGAGGAAGATCTACCAAGCAAATGGAAAACAAAAAAAGGCAGGGGCTGCAATCCTAGTTTCTGATAAAACAGACTTTAAACCAACAAAGATCAAAAGAGACAAAGAAGGCCATTACATAATGGTAAAGGGATCAATTCAACAAGAAGGGCTAACTATCCTAAATATATATGCACCCAATACAGGAGCACCCAGATTCATAAAGCAAGTCCTGAGTGACCCACAAAGAGACTTAGACTCCCACACAATAATAATGGGAGACTTTAACAACCCACTGTCAACATTAGAAAGATCAACGAGACAGAAAGTTAACAAGGATACCCAGGAATTGAACTCAGCTCTGCACCAAGCAGACCTAATAGACATCTACAGAACTCTCCATCCCAAATCAACAGAATATACATTTTTTTCAGCACCACACCACACCTATTCCAAAATTGACCACATAGTTGGAATTAAAGCACTCCTCAGCAAATGTAAAAGAACAGAAATCATAACAAACTGTCTCTCAGACCACAGTGCAATCAAACTAGAACTCAGGATTAAGAAACTCACTCAAAACCACTCAACTACATGGAAACTGAACAACCTGCTCCGGAATGACTACTGGGTACATAAAGAAATGAAGGCAGAAATAAAGATGTTCTTTGAAACCAATGAGAACAAAGACACAACATACCAGAATCTCTGGGACACGTTCAAAGCAGTGTGTAGAGGGAAATTTATAGCACTAAATGCCCACAAGAGAAAGCAGGAAAGATCCAAAATTGACACCCTAACATCACAATTAAAAGAACTAGAAAAGCAAGAGCAAACACATTCAAAAGCTAACAGAAGGCAAGAAATAACTAAAATCAGAGCAGAACTGAAGGAAATAGAGACACAAAAAACCCTTCAAAAAATTAATGAATCCAGGAGCTGGTTTTTTGAAAAGATCAACAAAATTGATAGACCGCTAGCAAGACTAATAAAGAAGTAAAGAGAGAAGAATCAAATAGACGCAATAAAAAATGATAAAGCGGATATCACCACCGATCCCACAGAAATACAAACTACCGTCAGAGAATACTACAAACACCTCTATGCAAATAAACTAGAAAATCTAGAAGAAATGGATAAATTCCTTGACACATACACCCTTCCAAGACTAAACCAGGAAGAAGTTGAATCTCTGAATAGACCAATAACAGGCTCTGAAATTGTGGCAATAATCAATAGTTTACCAACCAAAAAGAGTCCAGGACCAGATGGATTCACAGCCGAATTCTACCAGAGGTACAAGGAGGAGCTGGTACCATTCCTTCTGAAACTATTCCAGTCAATAGAAAAAGAGGGAATCCTCCCTAACTCATTCTATGAGGCCAGCATCATCTTGATACCAAAGCCTGGCAGAGACACAACCAAAAAAGAGAATTTTTGACCAATATCCTTGATGAACATTGATGCAAAAATCCTCAATAAAATACTGGCAAACAGAATCCAGCAGCACATCAAAAAGCTTATCCACCATGATCAAGTGGGCTTCATCCCTAGGATGCAAGGCTGGTTGAACATACGCTAATCAATAAATGTAATCCAGCATATAAACAGAGCCAAAGACAAAAACCACATGATTATCTCAATAGATGCAGAAAAGGCCTTTGACAAAATTCAACAACCCTTCATGCTAAAAACTCTCAATAAATTAGGTATTGATGGGACATATCTCAAAATAATAAGAGCTATTTATGACAAACCCACAGACAATATCATACTGAATGGGCAAAAACTGGAAGCATTCCCTTTGAAAACTGGCCCAAGACAAGGATGCCCTCTCTCACCACTCCTATTCAACATAGTGTTGGAAGTTCTGGCCAGGGCAATCAGGCAGGAGAAGGAAATAAAGGGTATTCCATTAGGAAAAGAGGGAGTCAAATTGTCCCTGTTTGCAGATGACATGATTGTATATCTAGAAAACCCCATTGTCTCAGCCCAAAGTCTCCTTAAGCTGATAAGCAACTTCAGCAAATTCTCAGGATACAAAATCAATGTGCAAAAATCACAAGCATTCTTATACACCAATAACAGACAAACAGAGAGCCAAATCATGAGTGAACTCCCATTCACAATTGCTTCAAAGAGAATAAAACACCTGGGAATCCAACTTACAAGGGATGTGAAGGACCTCTTCAAGGACAACTGCAAACCACTGCTCAGTGAAATAAAAGAGGATACAAACAAATGGAAAAACATCCCATGCTCATGGGTTGGAAGAATCAATATCGTGAAAATGGCCATACAGCCCAAGGTCATTTATAGATTCAATGCCATCCCCATCAAGCTACCAATGACTTTCTTCACAGAATTGGAAAAAACTACTTTAAAGTTCATATGGAACCAAAAAAGAGCCCACATCACCAAGTCAATCCTAAGCCAGAAGAAAAAAGCCAGAGGCATCATGCTACCTGACTTCAAACTATACTACAAGGCTACAGTAACCAAAACAGCATGGTACTGGTACCAAAACAGAGATATAGATCAATGGAACAGAACAGGGCCCTCAGAAATAATGCTGCATATCTACAACTATCTGATCTTTGACAAACCTGACAAAAACAAGCAACAGGGAAAGGACTCCCTATTTAATAAATGGTGCTGGGAAAACTGGCTAGCCATATGTAGAAAGCTGAAACTGGATCCCTTCCTTACACCTTATACAAAAATTAATTCAAGATGGATTAAAGACTTACATGTTAGACCTAAAACCATAAAAACCCTAGAAGAAAACCTAGGCAATACCATTCAGGACATAGGCATGGGCAAGGACTTCATGTCTAAAACACCAAAAGCAATGGCAACAAAAGCCAAAATTGACAAATGGGATCTAATTAAACTAAAGAGCTTCTGCACAGCAAAAGAAACTACCATCAGAGTGAACAGGCAACCTACAAAATGGGAGAAAATTTTCGCAACCTACTAATCTGACAAAGGGCTAATATCCAGAAGCTACAATGAACTCAAAGAAATTTACAAGAAAAAAACAAACAACCCCATCAAAAAGTGGGCAAAGGATATGAACAGACACTTCTGAAAAGAAGACATTTATGCAGCCAAAAAACACATGAAAAAATGCTCGTCATCACTGGCCATCAGAGAAATGCAAATCAAAACCACAGTGAGATACCATCTCACACCAGTTAGAATGGCGATCATTAAAAAGTCAGGAAACAGCAGGTGCTGGAGAGGATGTGGAGAAATAGGAACACTTTTACACTGTTGGTGGGACTGTAATATAGTTCAACCATTGCGGAAGTCAGTGTGGTGATTCCTCAGGGAGCTAGAACTAGAAATACCATTTGACCCAGCCATCCCATTACTGGGTATATACTCAAAGGACTATAAATCATGCTGCTATAAAGACACATGCACTCTTATGTTTATTGAGGCACTATTCACAATAGCAAAGACTTGGAACCAACCCAAGTGTCCAACAATGATAGAATGGATTAAGAAAATGTGGCACATATACACCATGGAATACTCTGCAGCCATAAAAAATGATGAGTTCATGTCCTTTGTAGGGACATGGATGAAATTGAAAATCATCATTCTCAGCAAACTATCGCAAGGACAAAAAACCAAACACCACATATTCTCACTCATAGGTGGGAATTGAACAACGAGAACACATGGACACAGGAAGGGGAACAACACACTCCAGGGACAGTTGTGGGGTGGGGGGAGCGGGGAGGGATGGCATTAGGAGATATACCTAATGCTAAATGACGAGTTAACAGGTGTAGCACACCAATATGGCACATGTATACATATGTAACAAACCTGCACATTGTGCACATGTACCCTAAAACTTAAAGTATAATAATAATAATAATAATAATAATAATAATAATAATAATTAAAAATGAAAGGCAGAGATTGTCAGATTGGATTAAAACAGAAAAATGCAAGTATATGCTGCCTAAAAGAAACACACTTTAAATATAGAGACACAAATAGCTTAACAGTAAAAAGATGGGAAAAGATACACCATGTTAACATAGTCAAAAGATAGCTGGAGAGGCTATATTAATATCAAAGTAGATTTCAGAGCACAGATTATTACCTGAGATAAAGAGGGTCATTTCATATTAGTTAAATGGTTAGTTTAAGAGAATACAATCCTAAACAATTACACACTAATAATAGAGTTCCAAAATACTTGAAAAAAAATCAAGGATAGAGAAATCACAATTACAGCTAAAGATTCGAACAACACTACCAATTTTATCTAATTGACATTTGTATAATACTGCACCTATCATCAACAGAATAGCCGTTTTTTTCAAGTGCATACAGAACATTTACCAAGATATATTCTGGGCCATGTAACAAGTCTCAATAGATTTTAAATTACTCAAATTGTATGATGTATGTTCTCTGTTTACAACAGAATTAAATTTCTAAAATAAGCAACGGAAACATGTCTGGAAAATCTTCAAATATCTGAAAGTTAAATAACATAGTTCTAAATACCCCATGTTATAAACAAGAAATCAAAAAGAAAATTAGAAGGTATTTTGAACTGAATGAGAATGAAAGGACAGCATACAAAATTCGTTGGAGGCAGCTGAGGTAGTATTTAGCTTATGTAGCTTGAGGTATTATTTAGCTCAGTTTATGAAGAAATAATTTAAATTATTTTTACAGACATGACTGTCCTTGGAGAAAATTTTATAGAATAAACAAAAATGCCATGACGGTTGTTTTTCTTTTCTTTTTTTTTTTTAAATCTTCAGGGGGGTAACTTTTAAGACCTCCAGTGGATGTCTGAAACCTCAGATGGTACCGAACTATATATACTACAGGTGCACTACCTTTTTCCAGTGTAAACATACCTAAGATAAAATTTAATTTATAAATTAGGCACAGTAAGAGATTAACAACAGCTAATGTTAAAATAGAACAATTAAGTAAAATAAGGGTTACTTGAACTGTGATACTACTGAAATACCACAACAGTTGATCTGGTAAATGAGATGGTTACTAAGTGACTAATAAGTAAGGAGCAAATACATTTGGACAAAGGAATGATTCACCTTCTGAGCAGAATAGAGTGGGATGGCAAGAGATTTTATCACACTACTCAGAACAGCGCCACTTCAAAACTCATAAACTGTTTATTTCTGTAATTTTCCATTTTTGAACCACAGTTGACCTTAGGTAACTGAAACCATAGAAAGTGAAGAATAAGGGGGGACTACGGTATAGCTACTATGTGAGTTTAGCAAGGTTGCAAGATACAAGACCAATGTACCAAAGTCAATTGTATTTCTATACACTAGTGATGAACACTATTAAAGTGAAATTCTTAAAAATAATGCCGTTCCCCTTAGCATGAAGAGAATATTTAGAGATAACTTTGACAAGTGAAAGATCTGTACTCTGAAAACTATAAAATAGTACTGATCAAAAAATAAAGATGTAAATAAATGGAGAGATATTCCCTGTTCATGAATAGGAAGATTGAATATTGTTAAGGTTTCAGTTCTTCCCAAATTGAACTATAAAATTAATGCAATGCCAAGCAAAATCTTAGCGAGCTTGTTTTGTAGAAATCAACAAGCTAATTCTAAAATTCATAGGAAAATACAAAGGGCTTTGAATAGCCAAAACAACTTTGAAAAAGAATAGCAAAGTCAAAAACTTTAACTACTTGATTTCCAGATTTATTATAAGTCTATAGTAATCAAGGCAATGTGGTAGTAGCATCAAGATAGGTTTAAAAAATCAATGAAACAGAATAAAAAGTCCAGAAATAGACCAACACATGTAATCAATTGATTTTTGACAAAGTTGCGAAGGCAATCCAGTGGAGAAATGATAATCTATTCAGCAAGGAGTGCTGGCACAACTGACTAACCACATGCAAAAAAAGTCTTCAAATGAACTTTTAATTATTCCTTGCACCATATACAGAAATTACTTCAAAGTGGATGATAAAGTGTAAAACCTAAAAGTATATAACTTTTTAAAAACTGGAGAAAATCTTTGTGATTTGGGCTATACAAATATTTCTAGGGTATAACAGCAAAAACACAGTGCATAAAATAAGAAATTGATTAGTTAGTTGATGGTCACTAACTATCCCTGCCAGTATTCATAGATTAAATTGCTAGAAGTAGATGAATATTAACAAATTATCCTCCAGAAATGTGTCATCACTAACAGAGTATGAGTGTCTATTTCACTGTCATATTTTCTATATTGGATAATATCATTCAACAGATCTTTGCCAATATAAAAGGCCCTTTGTCAGGTACCTTATTGTTTCTTTAGTTTGTCTTTATTGTTATAAAAGTAATAAAGTGATTTTGTAAAAATAATAAAAAGTGATTCTATGTGTATGTTTATTACCCATTGGTGTTTCTTCTTTGGCAAATGTCATTTCATGCCAAAGATTAAAATGACAATGGAGAGCTCCAACACAACGGTTGACCTTCCAGAGGTAGGAGAGGAAATAGCAGAGAGTTTCATGAACTAGAACTCCAGGCTTTCCCTGTCTATATTTATTCCATGCAGTAAGCTAAGGACACTTCATTAATTTCTGCAATAAAAACCTTTTAGGCTATTTTGGGCAAATACTCTGATTTTCTGCCCTGTCTCTGCTGACACTCCAAGGTGTCATCCAGGTATACAGCAGGTAGAAGGCCTTATTGATCTCAGGCAGAGGGAATGGTGGAAATTGGGTATTTACTCAGCCCCTTGAACTGCCCTCTGCCCACTTTGGTATGCACAATGATGTCCCTCCCTTGCCTGCTTGCTTCTCCCAGTGCCTGTAGCTGATGCACCATTGGCTTTCGGCTTGATTTGGGATGGTGGTCCTCTCTGTGACTTTGTCCCCATTATAGCTACAGGCCCCTGCATTGTGGTTATGATTCCTATTTGGTTGCTGGCTGAGGCAGTCCACCCTGCAGTCTGGACTTGGTGTCACTTCATTGTACTGCCATAGCCCACCCTGGTCTACTTCTGAGTTATGCTTTCAACCACCCTCCATGTCCCAATTCCATATTCCACGTCTCACAGGAACCAAGACAGATCAGAGTTAGGAATCTTTTCTCTCACTAACTGTGCTTATAGACACCATTATTCTGATGCAGCTTGAGAAGCATTCACTGTTAGGGGTCGCAGATGTTACCTGGAACAAAGTCTGCTCTCACCATATCCCTGAAACTACGTAACATATTCTCATGTTGTGGAAAGTCAGTGGCAGGGAGAACTCATAACCCAGCTATTTAGCCACATGTCTTCCCTACCTACATCCCCCTTCCTCTTCCCACAATCTCCGAGACCAGGAAAGAAGCACACTTTCAAACTTCTCAAGATTAAAGCTCTATGATCCATTTTGATACGTCAAAGGAGGAGCTCTATCACATAGAAATTTCTCTTTCTCTCAACAAAGCCCAGTTTTTAAAATCATTGTCTAAAGATGTGAGAAAAGTCATCTGGTTTGAGACTCAATGCTGATTGGTGATTTTCTTATTTATTGATTAATACATTCAAGAAATATTTCTTGTGAAAATTACTTCTCAGGTGTGGAAATGCAATGGCATACAAGGAATAAAAAGGTCTTGACCTCACAGAGTTTAAATTCTAGTACAGAAGACGTACAATGTAATAATCAAATCCAGTTTGTAAGTTTTATGAAAATAAAGCAGGATAAAGTGACAGAGAAAAATAGAATAAGAGAGGAGATAGGTGTTATTTTCAAAAAGTAATCCAACAAATTTCTCTGTGAAATAAAATCTAACCTGCCACCTGTATGAGGTGAAGGAAGGATCCAAGAACAAGACTAGAGAGTTTCCAGGCACAGGGACCAAAGGCTTTGGGGTGGGAACCTGCTTGAAGAGTCCAAGGACTGGCAGGAGGTTAGAACAGAGCTAGAACAGAGAGTGAGAAAGTAGAGATGGTTACAGATAAAGTCCAAGAGACAGGTAGGGGCCAGATCATGTTGGACTTTGTAGGTTAGCTGTTTCAACGTGTGGTCTGGGGAGCCAGAGGGGTCCCTGATACCCTCAGGGGTTCCATAAGGTCCTCCTTTTTCCAAATACTTTTTTCTACCAGATTGAATTTTCTTCATATAGTTCAATCAAAAAAATATATTGCAACAGATTGAATGCAGAAGAAAATATGAAAATCCAGCTGTCTTTTATTAAACCAAATATTCAAGAGATTTGCAAAAATGTAAAACAATGTCATTCTCCTCACTGTATTATTTTTGTTTTGGAAAATATATATTTTTTCACGCCAGGTGCAGTGGCTCACACCTGTAATCACGGCACTTTGGGAGGCCAAGACAGGCAGATCACTTGAGCCCAGGAGTTTGAGAGCAGCCTGGTCAACATGGCAAAACCCATCTCCACAAAAAAAATTGTTTAATTAACTGGGTGTGGTGGTGCACACCTGTAGTCCCAGCTACTCAGGAGGCTAAGGTGGGATGACCACCTGAGCCCAGGAGGCAGAGGTTGCAGTGAGCCATGATCATGCCACTGCACTCTAGATTGGGCAACAGAGCACCCATATATATATGGGTACCCAAATATATATATATTTGAGACAGGGTCTCACTCTATTGCCCAATATATATAAAATATGTCATTTACATTAACATAAAATAGGTTTTTATTGTTGTTTTAAAAATATTTAACAAATAAATATGTTTACATATTCTCAGTTATAATTTTAAATAAATTACATATTTACAGATATAGCCCACGTAAACAAAAGCTCTTTGGAGCCCTTCCTCAATAATTTTTCAGAGTGAAAGGGGTTCTGAGATTAAAATGTTTGAGAATCATTTTTATAAAACGTAGGATTTTATTCAAAGGATAATATGATCCATCTGGAAGTCTTGAACAGAGTACTGATAGACTCTATTGCTTTTAGAATATCCATCTGACTGCTGAGTGGGAAATTCACTACAGAGAAGGAAGAGATGATGCAAGAAAATGGTAGAGGTTGTTGCATTAGTCCAGGCAAGAGGTGACTGTGGCTTGGCCTCAGATGATATAAGTGGAGATGGTTAGAAGTCACATAGAATAAATATTTTAAAGGTAGAGCCAATAGAATGTGTTGATTAAATGAATGTGGGGTATGAGGAGAAAAGGGGCCAAGGTTGACTCCAGGGATTCTGGTCTAAGCCCCTGGTTAGATAGTGGCACAATCTACTGAGAAGGAGGAAAGAGGTTTCTTTTTTTTTAAAAAAAAAACACAGAATCTCGCTCTGTCACCCAGGCTGGAGTGCAGTGGCGCGATCTCAGCTCACTGCATGCTCCACCTTCCCAGGTTCACGCCATTCTCCCTCCTCAGCCTCCCGAGTAGCTGGGACTACAGGCACCCGCCACCACGCCCGGTTAATATTTTTGTATTTTTAGTAGAGACGAGGTTTCACCGTGTTAGCCAGGATGGTCTCGATCTCCTGACCTCGGGATCCTCCAGCCTCGGCCTCCCAAAGTTCTGGGATTACAGGTGTGAGCCACCTCACCCGGCCGGAAAGTGGTTTCTAAGGTACTACCAGCTCTCTCTCTCCCTGGAGCAAGAAGCCTCATGAATCTATCTTGCACTTTAAAAGAAAGCAAGGAAAAAAGAGATAAATTAAAAGGTATTAATTTAATATTTCCAAAATGTTACCCCTGTTACATTACATATAGTTTCATCTTAACTATCTAAAAAAAGTGCATAGAAAAGTACTGGAAGGAAATATCAAAATGTTAACAGTGGTCTTCACTAATTAAAGGTTTGCCAGAGGATTTTATTTTCTCTTGCATAGGTTGCTTCTATATCTCACAAACTCTTACAGTGAGTGTTTATTACTGTAATTTTTCTCAGAAGTAAAATTATTTTAAGAAAAACCATTCAAAGCTCAGATGCACTACGTGGTGTCTATGAACTTGAAGATACCTCCATTTGAAGAGATGTTCTCCCTTGAGAAGATGAGTCGGTGGAAAGTGCCCTATATTATACATCAAGCATAATTTCCATCTTGGTTCATCTGGGATATTTGTACCTTTACAAATAATTAATTTTTAATTAATTTTTGTAGCTTTAAAAATAATTACAGATAATTATTTTCTGCCACAATAGTTTCTTCAATTTTTTAATTAAAAGTCAATCCACCTTAGACTCGACTCTTTGGGGTGATAAAAAAGAGTTCTTGAATAAGGATTCTGAAAGTCCCTAATACAGCCCTCAAAGAAGTAAACTAAGTTTAAAGTTATTTTCTTGTTTCTTATGTCTCCATGCTTGCAGAGTAAATTTAATGCCAGGTTTTGGAGAAATCTATCTTAGAATAAAAACACAGTTATCAGTGAAGCTACACATGTGACACTTAAATAAACAGGGAACAGATAGAAGGAAGTTCTCACTGATGCTGGTGAACTGGATGTCCTAGTGAGCGTGCCACGTCACCAGAGTTGATAAGCAACTGACTGAAAACCTTGGTCTGGGAAGCTGCTGTGGTCAGAGATCAAAGTGAGAAGGGAAAGGGAAATGCCTTTTCCACACCTAATAAGACTCATTTTTCTTGTTTTCCTTCACCAACTCCACAAGACTGTCAAGGTAATTTTTTGGTTTGCTACTAAGCTAAAAAAGGACTCAGCCATTTTAAAGTTAGTAAGACATGGGAAATAATTACCTCTCAAGACTCCATAAGAGTCTTCAGAGTCAGGGAACATTGACCACCTGCTTGATTATAAAAATAGTCTTTGTTCACCAAGGTAGCCCTATAGCTTCCTAGTGTCTAGAGCATTTACACATCTACTTTCTCCTTCACAGCCTCTACCTCTGGAATAGAGATTCTTCTGGAATATTCTAGAGGTTGTAAGGGGTGTGACTGTTGCCCCATGGGGAAAATAGGGGCTGCTTGGTAAGTTTCTAGGCAGTTTTTTTTTTTCATAAGTGGACCCATTCTGAGGTCTGTCCTTTCCCCTCCCTGAAAGGACCAGAACCTGTTGTTCTGGGTTTAATTAAGAAAAGAAGAGATGCACTCATGGCGTTCTTGATCTAAGGCATCCACTCACCCACAGGAAGAGTCTTTGGCAAGATGGTCTCCCGAGGTGTCTTCTAGAGCTATAGTTCCACATTCAATAAGGGAGAAATTACTTAAACTCATCTCACAACTTGATTACATTCTCACAATAATCTAGGTAATAAATACATGGGAGTAGTAAATGAAAGTTCACTTTCTACTAAAATTTCAGAAAGAAAATAAGTAAGTCTGTTCTCTAGAAAGGAAAGAGTTTTCTCATTTATGTAAAATGAATGAGATTAGTCATCATGGAGGTAAATCTAGAGATTGTAAATCTTTACCTGGAGAACTTTGACAACAGTCAAAACTCCAATCAAAAGAATGGTGTGATTTCTAGGAGGCAGGATTACAACGTAAGGGAAAATCTAGCCAATTTTACTTACCCTGTCTGAACCAAATTGGGTGGCCAATGTGAAGCATAGAAAAGAGAAACCCAAGATTCATAAAATGGCAATATTTGTCAAACTACAGCCTATGAGGAATTTGGATGAATGAAGATAGATTATTAAGATGTGTGTGTTCAGTTAGGATAGGAGTAACTCACAGAGCCTCACCTCCTAATAAATATCCTTCCAATTTTTCCATAGTCTTTTTCATTCATCATAGTAGTCACAAAGTGACTCTGTAATTACTAATTCAGTTTCTCAGCTACTTCGGTATTAATAGAAGGTATTTCAGATACAAACACAATCTGGTCATTAAAAATAAAAATCTCTTACACCTCTAAACCTAGCATTTTGGGAAGCCAAGGCAGGAGGATTGCTTGAAGCCAGGAGTTTGAGACAAACCTGGGCACTGTAGTGAGATCCTGTCTTTGCAAAAACAAATATAAAACTTAGCTGAGCATGGTATCATGCACCTGTAGTCCTAGGTACTCCAAAGGTTTCAGTAGGAAGATCACTTGAGTCCAGGAGTTTGACGGTGCAGTAAGTTATGATTTCACCAATGTACTCCAGTCTGAGTGACACAACCAGACTTATCTCTAAAAATAAATAAATAAATAAATAAATATCTTACTTTCAATAAATATAAATCCTCTACTGGTATTATGTGGATAACAACACATACTTTCAATAGGTTGTGATGAAGATCAAAATAGAGAACATATTTAATACATCTGACATATGCCTGACCCATAATAAGTATTTGGTAATTCTCCTACCCTTTTGCCTCTCTTTGCTTTTATTCAAATTACAACAAATAAAAGATACAGAGTAATATTATCCAGCTGATATGGAGAACCTGCTCTCTAACACTGACTACCTGTGTCCTTGGGCAAGTCATTGGTCTCTGGCCATCGGATTCCTAAGATAAAGCAAGGATTTGGACTAGATGATATCTGATTTCTTTTCTATCTCTAATATTAAAAGAGACTGAGTATTTAAGATTGGTCCTTGGGGTGTCATTTTGATTCCATTCAGCCTGAGATTCAATTATTCTGCTCAATTGATCTTTCTTAATAATAAACAAAATCAAAAAACTTAGACAACATTCAGGTTAACAAGGCAGCAAATTAGCAATACATAACAGACCTTCTCTTAACTTCCCATTAAAACACCCACGAGGATATACAAAAAGATAAAAACTGGCACCAGTATTGTAAACTGAAAATAAGAGAAGAAGATATGTCAAAGTTCAGAGGGACTTTCCACTAATCGCATCATTAATGGATAGGGATTGAGAAATATAATCTTGGATGGCACAAACACTACCCTTTGAACCGGAACAGCAACAACCCCAAAGCAAGAGGAAGACTTTGGCTCTCCCCCACTGGCCGAGGTCAACTTCAGGACAAGGGGTTGCCCTGACCGGAAAAATAGGTGCCATCCCCCACTGAAATAGAGTTATCATCTGAGCAAGCCAACATCATAACCTCTCTTTTTTCCCCATCAGCAGTTCTATTTCTGTATCCATTTAGAGTCTACAATTCCCAGTGAGGTACTAATCTTGAAGTAGAATAACAGTTGGTTAACAGCATAGTGAGTACTAAGTAGGGGTTGGGACAACGTGAATACTGAAAACTGAGTGTGGTGAACATTAGGAAGCAGGGAGGAAGAGTGTTATCTTTCATGTACTGATATTTCATATGAATTGCATCTTAATCATTGTCAAAAATCGCAACTCTTTCAGCAGATGTATGCTGTGCCCATACTGTATCATATACAGGACCTTTAACCCTCCTTGGCTAGAGCTAGGAAGGAAAAATTGTCAGTCCCTGAGTGGGCAATGAGAGAGTCAAAGACCACATCACTCACCCTGTCTATTGGTAACCCAATACTGGACCTTTGAAATTATTCTGCAACATTTAGAGAATGAGATATTTATACTGAAGGCTCAAGGGAGAGCTTATTTTTTAAAATTATCACTATGAAGACAAATAGAGCAATGCTTTATTTATGAAACAATTTCTTCAAAGTTTTTACTAGCTAAATATTCTCAGGCTCTTTTACTGTTTGGTGGCCATTTCCCGGTTGATTCCACTCACATGGGATGTTTTGATCATAGCTTTTCACAAAAATTTGCCAAGATACCGTATTAACTAGTGTAACTATATCACCCTTAATGATTCTGTCAACTGGCATATAGCAGATATAATTCATCAACTCTGCAGTAGAATGCATTCTTAATTTGAAAGTAAAAACCAAGTGGAAATCCTTGTTGTGTTCAATAATGCATTAGACACAGTATAGACTGTTACCAGAAGGATTTGGTTCTGCTTTCTCTTCAATAAGTCATGTTAAAAGAATGACTGCAATATTCCAAACTGTTATATTATTGCAATCAAACTGATGCTGGAGAGGTTTCGAATCTGGATATTTCCTTATAAAATAACAACCTGAATAAATGAAAAGCAATTCAGAACTTTCCCATTTTTCACTTTACCATTAGGATAGCAGATAGCCATATTTTAGGTCCTTTATTTTTCCTCCTAAACTTATGTATATAATTTAACATAAATAATATTTTAGAAATATGTTAATAATTAAGAAATTTCTCCCTTTTCATATTTTTAGTGGTTTCCCTACAGGAATTTAGAGGCAGCAGAGGGGGAAGGAGTGGTGGTGGTCATAGCTAACACTTGTTGTGACACTTACCATGTGTCACATATTATGCTCAGCATTTTACTTACCTTCTCTTGCACAATCTTGATGATCATTCTAGGAAATAGATATGTAATTACCTTTATTCTACAAATAGGGGGTGAAATATCAGGCATCTGGAAAGCGTTGTTTCAGAAAGAAAATCTGCAAGAGTGGAAAGGTATTGGCTCATAGAATGTTGTAAGAAATTAAATTTTATGTATAACCAAGAGAGTTTCTACCTTAATTAAATTTAACAAGTATTTATTGTATGCCCACAAGGCAATTTTCTAGGCAATTAGGGACAAAACAATGAACAAAACATATAACACCATCATGTGACTTACTTTCTTCAGTCTATAAATGAACAAATCAACAGGTGATGGTTTCCATGAAAAAAAAAACATGATAAAAGATTTGACAGTGATAGTAAATGATCAAGGATACAGAGGGTGTGAAAACAATGCCTAAGGATGATCTCTCTGAGGAGAGATCTGCTTTTAGGTAGAGAACTCAGTGAAGAACAGAAGTGAGATGTGAAAAATTGGGGAAAAGAGTTCCAGACAGAATAAACAGCAGTTGCAAAGATCCTTGGATGAAAACAAAGTTGGTAAGTTCAAGAAAGAGAAAGAGGGTAATGAGGCTGGATTAAAATCAGCAAGGGGAAGAATGAAGAAAGTGTAGAGATGTAGTCATCTTTGTAAGCCATCGCTTTGTAAGGGCTTTGAGTTGTGGTAAATGCTTTGGGTTTCATTAAAAAATAAAGAAGGTGGGAAGCTTGAGAGGTGTTCCAAATCTTTGTTCAGCTCTCTTCCTGGACACCCAGCCAGGCCACACTTCACAGCATACATTGCAGCTCAGTGTGGTCATATGACTGAGAACCAGCCCGTGGAGTGTGAGTGGAAGTGAGGTGCACTACTTCCAGGATTGAACAATAAAAATTATCCACCCACGCATCTCTGTGTCATTCCTCCTTTCTTGCCTTCAGGGATAGAACGGTGGATGACAGCCTTCAAATCCATATGTTGAAGATGGCAGAGCCACCATCACCTGCAAACCTAATGACCACATTGAGAAAAGCCTGGCCAACAACCAGTTCACTCACCAAAAACTCTTACGTGAGAGAGAATAAACTTCCATTTTGTTGAGGCATAACACACGTGGGTCTATGTATTATCACAACCTAGTCTACCATAACTTCCCCAGTATCCATTCTGCCCTTTTGCTATTGCAATAGAACCCTTAATTTTCAGCTTAGCACTTGACTACATGGAATAAAGATTGTATTTCTAAGCGTCCCTTGCAGTTAAGTGTGGTAGCACAACTAATTTTGGGCTAAAATGGTATGAGTGGAAGTGATATATATATATATATATATATTCCCAAAGGGGCATAGCCTCCTCTTTTCCACTTCCCACTGGCCTGAAAGCAGATGTGGTGATGTCGAGTCACCTTGAACCATATGGACAAGTTTTACACTCTATGCATAACAGAAAAATAAGATGAAGTAGCTTGGGTCCCTGACCTGTGGAGGCATCATTAACCTCACGATCTTAGTAAGCCTGCAGCTATTTGGAGTACAAAAATTAATTCAAGATGGATTAAAGACTTACATGTTAGACCTAAAACCACAAAAACTCTAGAAGAAAACCTAGGCAGTACCATTCAGGACATAGGTATGGGCAAGGACTTCGTGACTAAAACACCAAAAGCAATGGCAACAAAAGCCAAAATAGACAAATAGGATCTAATTAAACTAAAGAGCGTCTGCACAGCAAAAGAAACTACCATCACAGTGAACAGGCAACCTACAGAATGGGAGAAAATTTTTACAATCTACCCATCTGACAAAGGGCTAATATCCAGAATCTACAAAGAACTTAAACAAATTTACAAGAAAAAATCAAACAACCCCATCAAAAAGTGGGCAAAGGATATGAACAGACACTTCTCAAAAGAAGACATTTATGCAGCCAAAACGCCATGAAAAAATGCTCATCATCACTGGGCATCAGAGAAATGCAAATCAAAACCACAATGAGATACCATCTCATACCAGTTAGAATGGCGATTATTAAAAAGTCAGGAAACAACAGGTGCTGGAGAGTATGTGGAGAAATAGGAATGCTTTTACGCTGTTGGTGGGACTGTAAACTAGTTCAACCACTGTGGAAGACAATGTGGTGATTCCTCAAGGATCTAGAACTAGAAATACCATTTGACCCAGCCATCCCATTACTGGGCATATACCCAAAGGATTATAAATCATGCTGCTATAAAAACAGATGCACACGTATGTTTATAGCGGCACTATTCACAATAGCAAAGACTTGGAACCAACCCAAATGTCCATCAAAGGTAGATTGGATTAAGAAAATGTGGCACATATACACCATGGAATAGTATGCAGCCATAAAAAAGGATGAGTTCATGTCCTTTGTAGGGATATGAACGAAGCTAGAAACCATCATTCTGAGCAAACTATCACAAGGACAGAAAACCAAACACCATGTGTTCTCACTCAGGTGGGAATTGAACGATGAGAACACTTGGACACAGAGTGGGGAACATCACATACCGGGCCCTGTCGTGGGGTGGGGGGGAAGGGGGAGAGACTGTATTAGGAGATATACCTAATGTAAATGATGAGTTAACGGGTGCAGCACACCAACATGGCACGTGTATACATATGTAACAAACCTGCACGTGTTTGTTACATACCCTAGAACTTAAAGTATAATAATAATAATAATTTTTTAAAAAACAGAAAAAATATAGAAAAGAAAAATAAAATGGAGTAGCTTGGGTCTCTGACCTGTGGAGGCATCATTAACCTCGCTATCTTGTTAAACCTACAGCTATTTGGAGTTTCAATTTCAATAGTTACCTATATGCTGAATAATCTAGAAGTCATCAGAAGGCTTTAAGTAGGTGAAACATAATTCAACACAGACTGGTTTATATGTTAAAACTCTGGCTGCTGGGTGGAAAATAAGCTGTGGAGGATGGCAGAGTAAAATCAGGGAAAGCAGTTAAAATGCTATTGCAGTAATGTAGGTGACAGATGACGGAGCAAGCTAAGGAGGAAAGAAGTGGTAGGATTCAGAGTTTTTGGAAGGTGGTGCTTCCAAATGGTATCTAATATAGGTACCATAGATACCATAGGTATCCAATGGTATCTAATATAGGCTTGAGGTAAGGTGATTGTCAGAAAGAGAAGAGAAAATGACTCTGGTTTCTGACTTAAGCAATTGGGCAAAGAAGCCACTAACTGAGATGGAGAACATTGGGAAAGAAGCAAGTTTGAGGAAGAAAATCAAACTCTTTTTTTTAATTTTTAGCTAGTTATTCAAGTGGAGATAGCAAGTGACATTCTATGGAATCTAGAAACTTCCAGCTTGGAGTTTAGGAAAGATGTTAGGCTAGAAACAAAACTTTGGGAAAATCATTAATAAATTTATAATACAATGTACTAGCATAATATCAAAGGGCTCCATTTATGGCAAGAATCCAGATACAATAGAGGCAATATCATGTTGGATTGGCCCAACATAACATTGCATATTTTTCTAATTGGCAACAAAATATGACTTAATACTTACATGATATACTTGTTTATTTATAATTGGCATGTAGAACAATAATTGGTATCCAGTTCTGGGTCCTTCAGGATGACATGTATTAAGAGACAGGACAGATATTATTGGCATAATACACAAGAAGACTTTGGTGAATTATCTTCTACTTGTGTTTTTCATTACGTTAACTATAGAAGCATTCCTGTCTATGTTGTACTATTTGTCTTTCAAGGGACTGGGAAAGGCTTCATCACTGGGTACTATGCTTGCTGAAGAATAGAAGGAAATGGCATTTGCACTTCCAAAGGTACAGGATAAAAGAGATACCTCCCACTGTCATCTTCTACCCTCTTTGTGGGTACTTATTCTCTGGGTAATTATTGTCTAATTTTCCTGTTTGATATTAGCCTCACCCTTAGCATCTAGGAAGGAATTGAATGAATACTTTCCTGAGGCTCTAAGAGTCACATAAAGCCCACATGCATAATGGGATTAACTATCTAGACTGAATGACTTTTCCCAGTTAATGTAAGTACAATTTACAAGGGTCAGCTTAATATTTTTGAAATGGGAAGCCTTCCTTGCCTCTTGCACCTGCTGGTGGCTCCAGGCGTTCTTTGACTGTGGCTGCATAACTCCAATCTCTGCCTCTGCCTTTACCCCTCTCTTCTTTTCTGTGTCTCTTTTAAGGATACTTGTCATTGAATATAAGACCCACCTAGACAATCCAGGATGGTCTCATCTTGAGATCCTTAATTAATTACATCTACAAAGACTATTTTTCCAAATAAGGGCATGTTCAGTTTCCAGAGATTAGAATGTGGACATATATTTTGGGGAGCCACCATTAAACCCACTGCAGTCTCAAGTCTTGTCAATCATTAGAACCACCTAGATAACCTGATAAAGTACAGATTCTCAGGTCCCATCCTTAGCCATTCAAATTCCATAGACCGGGTTTGTATGCATGTTTGTGTTTTATTGTAGATAAGAACTAAATCTAGGTTTAAAAAAGAAAATCACTAGGTGATTCTGATGGTTATTGTCCCCTATTCTTTCAAGATCTTAATTTTGGAAAATGTCATTGTTATCTGTTACATCATCAATGCAGTGAAAGACAATAGCATATCAAGAATGGCAAGATGGTATGGGGGAAATTGTGGGCTTGGAAATCAACCAAGGCTGAACCTGAAATTTGGCAATATCTTGTGTTATTACTTAAATTCTGTGAGCATCAGTTTTCTCACCTGTAGAATGGAAGTCTTTACATTATAGTGTTATTGTGAAGATTAATGAGATAACGTATGTAAAACCCCAGCACATGCTCAGTGATCAATTAAATGGAAACTATTATTAGCAAAAGGTGGATCTGGCAGCCTATGTTAATCCATGTAGCTATAATACAATCATCCAAACTGACTCATTAATCATATGTCATGATTTGCTTAATTTCGATATATAAAAAGAATAGTATTTATAAATTTTGGAATTATGAACAGGTTCTATAAAACAATGAGAGAGTGTAATGGAAAATATTACCTCTTTAATTATTATAGTGATGATTTTTCAACTTCCATATAGTTTCCAAAACCCTAGGTAAATGAAAAATCTCTAATGTTCAATTGATTATGTGGCTTCACCCAAACTTCTCCTATGGACTGTATTCTGTCTCCCCAAAATTCATTTATTGAACGTCACAAGGGTGGGATGCCAATCTAATAAGACAGCGGCTTTATAAGAAAACAAAGAGAGAAAGAGATCTTAAGAAATCTTTCTCTGCCATGTGAGGACACAGTGAGAAGGCGGCCATCTGCAAACCAAAAAGAGACCCCTCAATGTTGAACTTCCAGCTTCCAGAACTATGAGAAATATACATCATTTAAGCCACTCCGTTTGTGGTATTTTGTTATGGCAGCCCTAGCAGATGAATAAACCCCCCCCCCCATCTAGCCTATATCCCTTTTTAGCATGATTCTTAGAAAATATGTCCTCATTGTTGTGATGAACATTTCCCAGGCCTGCTACTTCTCCTTAATTCTAATAGATGGGGTAAAGGAAAGTTATGTGTTACATGGGAGACAACAGAGTGTTTCCTATTAATTTATAAGAAGCCAAGCTCATCAAGCACAAACTATCACCAGTATAGACTTCTTTAATGGGATTATCAGACCCATAGTTTCTCTTAATTCAGGATGGATATTTTTCCTTGAGTAATTTTTTTTCCTCTTTCTGTGAGTAAATTCCCTGGCCATCTAGGTAAATTTATTGCTCATACTTCTGTTCAAAAACTTTGATATTCACCATTGCTTTCAGAATGGCCGGAGGACCCATCAATTCATAACTGCAAAGACCTCCAATTCCTTAACTCCTACTCCTCTTTGTGTAAACTTTTGATCCAAACTGTACGCTGATGTCCTACTGACCAGCATTGTTCTTTCACTTTCTCACATTTTTCCATCTTATTCCTTCTACCTCACATGCCCTGCTAGCACAGTCAACTATATCCAATCTAAACAACAGGTCCTACTTCACCTCCTACCTGCTCCAAGAAGGCTTTGCTGACCACTCCAGGAAATGACTCAGTCCGCGGTAGCTTTATCCTTGTTGTGTCACATTACTCTCAGGACTTTGCACAGGATAAATGTTCATAAATATTAATACTTCGTGGTCTAAATATATTTCTCTATGTAAAGAGCCCTTGAACTTCTAAGGCACTTCTTGTCTGTATCAGCAATTTGAAACGAATCACGAACCTTCTGAGGACAGCCCATATGTATGTTTGTGTTATTTACATTTTCTATTGTGATTTCACTTTCTGCTTCTAGTGTGAACTACATTGGGAGCTTCTTGAGGACTACATCTCATGAATGAGATTTGGAACTAGGAAAGACTACAGGTTCCAACCTAGACTTCCCTGCTGCTAAAATTACACTGTTTAGTAAGTCACCTCACAACCAATTTTATCAGTAAATGGAAATGATAATCCCTGTCCTTCAGGGCATGGTGGCTCACACCTGTAGTGCCAACTACTTGAGACCTGGGCAGGAAGATCTCTTGAGCTCAGGAGTTTGAGTCCGGCCTGGACAACATAGTGAGATGCCATCTCTAAAACAAAACAAAACCATAATAAGTACCTCATAGGATTTATATGAGGATAGAATGATGTATTGTAAAGTATCTAGCACAGCATCTGCCTCATGGTAAATTGTCAATATATGGGAGCTTTATTCTTATGTCCCAGTACTCCCAACACTTTTGTAGGTTAAATATTTTTAATTGTTAATTTCAATATATATTTCTATATAAAGATAAAATGGGGGAAGGGATGCCATATTTAAATGTTTTTATAAGGCCTCTTCTAACTCAAGATGTCCTGACGCTATAAACTTTAAAGTGTATCAGAACACATAGCACAGAAGGCAGCACAGTGTTGAACAATAATGCTCTTTAAAGTAGCTGCCGCATTTCCCACATTTCTTTCATTGTTCAGAAAATGGCTCAATAAGCCCACTAGATGATTTGGAATTCATTCAGGTCTTGTGAGCCCATTGTTTGCAATTCTCTAATTGTCATTTTACAGTCACATTGGACCCAAAGGATACAGTCTGAAAATTTATTGAATGATGGAATTTTCCAGTTACAGAGCAGAATCCTAATAATTCAGAGACATCTCACTCCTGTAGAGATCCCAGAAAAAGGTTAATGTGAACACAATTGCCTGTCAAAATCTTCCAGTTATAAACTAGTTACTAGTTACCTTTTCCTGAAGATAGCTAAAGGCAGTTGTATACACAAATTAATATTTAATTTGGATGATCTTCACCCAAAAATGAAGGTTATAGGAATCTGTGCTGTTGATTTAAATTAGAATATTATACTCCTTTTGTTTTTCCTTTCCCTATATTGATTCCATGCCTGAGCAGTTAAAACCTTTGTGGAACAGAGACATGACATGATGTCACTGTTGGCAGCACAGAAAGACACAAAGGTAGAGAGATTTCAGGAACAGCAAAATCCCTGTTTCTTCCAAATATAGCCTTTCCTGGTTTTTACTTAGCCTGAAGTTTCTACTTCTGGAATTATATTTGTGGAAATAATAGTTTTTATGCACTAGTTTTTTAGAATAGCATGTACACACATACAAAGGCACACAGCCAAAAAATGTAAAAAACATATGGAGGTATAGAAGGTCTACAAAGCAGTCCTGAAAAGGTGAAGGAAGTAAAAGTTTTAAATTCTGTTTGACTCTGTTGCTGAGAATATAAATTAGTACAACCACTACAGAGAACAGTTTGGTTTGGAAACAGTTTTAGTTTCCTAAAAAAACTAAAAATAGAGCTACCATACAGTCCAGCAATTCCACTGCTGGGTATATACCCAAAAGAAAGGAAACCAGTATATCAAAGAGGTATCTTCATTATCATGTTTGTTATAGCACTGTTCAGAATAGCCAAGATTTGGAAGTAACAAGTGTCCACTGACAGACAAATGGATAAAGAAAATGTGGTACATATACACAATGGAGTACTGTTTAGCCATAAAAAAGGAGATTCAGGTATCTGCAACATCATGGATGGAACTGGAGGTCATCATGTTAAGTGAAATAAGCCAGGCACAGCAAGACAAACATTGTATAGTGTCACTTATTTATGGGATCTAGAAATTGAAACAATTTAACTCATGGACATAGTACACTGGGAAGTGTAGTGAGAGGTTGAGGAGACATGGGGATGGTTAATGGGTACAGAAAATTAGAATGAATGAATAAGGACTAGTATTTTATAGCACAAGGTGACTACAGTCAATAATAATTTAATTGTACATTTAAAAATAACTAAGAGTATAGTTGGATTTGTTTGTAACACAAAGGATAAATGCTTGAGGGGATGGATACCTGATTTCCATGATGCGATTATCATGCACAGCATGCGTATATTAAAATATCTCATGTACCTCACAAGTATATACATCTACTACTACATATCCACAAAAATGAAAATTAGAAATTATTATTTTTAATTCTGCTTGAAAATTTTGTCCTGTGAGAAAACATTTTAAATAGTTCATTTTCAAGGCATGATCAATCTAAGTACTAGCAGCCAGCCTGTGGATGTAACAAACCACAAGGCTCATGCACCTAGAAGGTCACAATAAACTGACAAAATGTATAGGAGGAGTCAGCCCATAAAAGGGAAGAAAGTTTCATTATTGGGAAATCAAAATTTAAGCAGGAAAGGGGACCTGGGAATGAGCTTGTAAGGGGATAATGAAACTAAGGTTATGTCCGGGAAGATTGTAACCCCATAGTACTCAACTGATGAGGAACTGGAAGAGGGATTTGCATGCTAGGAGATAAATTACCTGCTATAACTGCCCTGGGTGTGCCTGCCTACCTGACACCCTATCTTGAAAGACTGCCATTAAAAGTCTCACTTCCGCTATTCTTTGTGTCTCTGAGTCCATTCTTTGGGTTTGGATGGATGAATGTGTGTTTCTCACAGTCTGGTGCAGCCCTGAGTAAAAACCAAGATCTTTTATGCCTTAAATGTTTTTAAAAAAGTGAAAAAGCATAAATCTATGTTTTGGTGTGTTCATAGTATGCAGTCATTCTTAGGAGCAACTGTGAATTTACAAAACCTCTCCACTCTCTCCCCTTTCACTCCTACACCTACTATCTGTTCAGCCCTGCGTCTCTTGTCAGAATTTTTTAAACTATATTCTCTCTGATATCCTAGCTTCTACTTTCTTTCATTTTCCTTCAGGGCTAAACTGTGATAAAAGATGGATCCTCTGCTCTGCTTAGCAACCCCGAAAGCTCTTTGATCTGCAGGAGACAGTCTCAGCTCCTTTGAGTGGCCTTCTGGCCCCTTGTACAAAGTCCTCACAGACTCATCACCTTCTCTTCTCCCCAAGCACACTGCATTCCAACCACACCCTTTGTCTTCCCATTCCCTAAACAGGTCTCAAACATTGAATCATTCTACAAACATCTTCAAGCCTTTTCACATGCCCTCTGGATGTCCTCCTCCTTTTCTGCCTGGTCAAAGCATCCAAATCCTTCCTGGCCTCACCCAGTACCACACAGATTCTACAGGCAGAATCAGGTTATATCCTAGACCCTCATGATTTCAGAGCCTTAAGCTCTTCCTCCCACAAAGTTATCCCATCATGGGATTATGCAACACAAATTATGACTGAAGCAAGAGGCAAACAGAAGCCCAAGTCCCACCTGGCTCAGGTTTCCCTGCACCCCACCCAGTCCAGCTGAGCATGACCGCCTCTGCTCACAAGGTGCTCCTACACACCACCATCATCGGTGTTGGTCCTCTAAGTTTCTCAAAAGAACCCAAGGCTAGAAGGCCAGACTCAAATTTAGAATTCTCAGACTTCTTGAAGATCCACCCAGGAATTTTAAGAACCTACCATCACCTGACTTTTCCTCCATACCGGCTCTGCCCAGTACCGTGAGCATAGGTACAAGGATATCTCAGCCTGCATGTCCAAACTCAAGCCACACCACCACCACCATTACCTCCTCCAAGCACCATCTCTTGGAAAATGAGACTATCTGGGCAAAAAATTCCCTGGCCATAGATACCTAGAATATGGTAGAAAGGAGGCCACAGGATGCAGGTGGCCACATCTGTGTGGTCCCAAGACTCCTTGCATTATGGAAAGAAGTGTAGCCACCTGCACCCGGGTCTTCTGACAAAAGGAGGGGGCAGAAATGGGAGTCGGGGAAGTTAGGATAGCATCTACGGACAGGGGCTTCTCTTGTCCTGATTTAAGACGATCAGGTAGTGGTGTGTCTTCAAATAAAAACAAAGACAAGTCTCACTCTGTGAACTGTTTGTCTCTCTAGAACACTGGATCTCAACCAGGGGTGATTTTGTTCTCTATGGGATACTTGGCAATGCCTGGAGATATTTTGAGTTGTCGTGATTTGAGAAGATTGGGAGTTGCTACTGTCATCCAGCTGGTAGAGACCAAGGATGCTGCTAAAACTCCTACAGCACATAAGACAGTTCCATCACAACAATAATATAATATTACTTTGGTACATTACTTCTAATGGCGAAAACCACAATTATCTTTGCACCAACCTAATAATAATAATGGAAAACATTTTCTAAAAGTTAATTTGTAAATTGGTTATATATAATATTGTTGTCAAACAGATCTTAAAGCAATGGTTCATGTCACTTAACTGCACAAAAGATTTAATCACACACACACGCACACATGTGCATGCATGCATGCACACACCCAGCTTATGAACTAAAGTTCAAATTTCTAAGCTTGACATTCAATATTACTCTTGATCTGGAGCCTACTCTGTTTATCAATTTAATCTTTCTCTATGATCTCCTTATGTAACCCAAAGCCTGTGTCTATGTTACTGTCAGACTTAAATATTTTAGAATGCCATATGGCTATCTCCCACATTTTCCCTATCAATTTTTGGCATACTCAACCCCATTCCTGATAGTGAATTAAGTCTTCAGCTGGACCTTCTAATGTAAAATGTTCAAATTCAGAAACTAACTACACTTAAACAGAATTACCCACTAGAATACATCAAGGCTGTACCACTAAGATAATAATAACTAGCTCTTGGGATTGGAAGGATAAGAAAACGATACCACGTATAAATCACTGTGAAGATGTTACCATTATGATGTCCCTACCTCATAATAGCACTCAATGAAATGTCTGTGTCTCTCCTATAATTAAAAAGGCATTCCAAGTAGGAAAATAGCTTTTGCAAATAAATTAAAGTAAGGCTATTTACAGTAAAATAATAATAATGATAATAATAATAATAATGTAGCACAATAGAAGCTTATTTCTCACTCACATAAAATCCAAAACAGATGTTCCTGCTTGGTGGCAGGAGTGGAAGGTCGGCTGTGTGGATGAAGGAAGACTGCTTCATAGCTTCACGCAGAGCCGTAGGCTGGAAGTCTCCATCACCTTCCACATGTGGCTTCCATGATCATCCTGTGTGTCAACATCCAGTGGGCAGATGGGAAAAGAGAAAGCACAGGGTATGTGCCACCACTTCTTAACCACTTGGCCAAGACATGGTACGCATCATCTCAGGTCATATTCCACCGGCAAGAACTAGTCCCACCTGGATGCAAGGGAGGGTAGGACTGGAAAATGAGGGCCCTGGCTGGGCAGAGCTTCTCAGTAACAACCCTACGCTATGGAAAGGACATTAGCTATCTTTACCACAGCAAAGCACAAGGGTGTGGGAGATGAAGCAGAGACAGAGAGCAGTGGGCAGGCTTGCCTGGCTAGAATATGAATTGGAGCTTCGTGGCTGATGAGAACGGTTAGGTAAGGAAAGACAGCCAGATAACAGGAGACTCATGACTCTATCAATATGAATGTTTTCTATTTGAGAGACAGCTGTGAATCCGACCTTGAAGAAGAGTTATATGATAAATAATGATGTTTAAAACAGGCACTGTAGCCACAAAGCAATTTTTGTTTCATTACGAAATGAATCTGGTTTTTATTCAGGCATATCTTCCTTATGTGGAAATTCATAACTTTAAAAACGAATCATTGCATCACTAAGAACTCTTTTCACAGCATTCTCTTACCCCTTCCAAGTACCCTTTTCAATCAATGTCTTTTCTCCTTCCTTCAATTGCTTCTATGGGCTTGCAGAATCTGCTGCTGTGTTTGTTCCTTTGCTGTTCTCCTTTAATTGCTGTCTCTGCTGTGTCTGGTTCTCCTCCTTTCTTTTGGCCCAGACTATTTATTTCTAAAACCCATCAGCATTCTGTGAGGGTTAGGATTCATTTCAGAGAAACTCAAGGGAATTACCTCTGGGTGATTTTTCAGCCCAGGTATTTGGTGCAGTTAAAATGTCATTTATTTCTCTAGACTTGCATGATGTTGTGCAAAACATGAAATTAACCTTAACTACACAACATTCAACTCTTGACATTTCAAGACCTTTATTAAAATGTTGAAATAGAATTTTCCTTTAAATATGTTAATAGAAGAGACTTGTTGCTTTCCCTATGTGATAACTTTCTTCAACTCCCACGTCATCTTTCATTACCCAAAGAAACACACCTTTGATTTTATAACGGAAGTCAATGGAAAAAAAACTTGCTATATAGAAATACACATTTACAGTAAAGTTTTTTATGCTGATATTCACTCAGTAATAGAATGTATACCCATATAATCTATTGTTCTAGCTTTCCATAGATGTCAAAAATGTTGTCAGCCTGATGCTAGACTATCACTGCTATTAGTGTGCCATCTAGTGGCTGATGTTGTGATATTTTCCATTCTTTGTTGAGGTAGAAGCGGCTTTAAGTGACGTATGGAAAGTCCAATGAGATTCCTTCTTTGGTACAATGCGGGGATGAGACAGTTGTATAAAGCCAATGGCCAAATGTTGAGTCATCTGATGATGTGTAGAGGATCGTTTGTAAGTTCTTACTTAGCCAATATAATTAAGAAATGAAGCTATTACAAGGACAATTAAATATATTTGTTAGCTTGCTGTATCATGATGCACAAACCATATGTGCATTAACCATATACCAAGAACCAGAATACAATAAAATGCATTTGACCCCAAATTTAAATTAGATTTAAAGTTACTTAGATGGTACTTTAGGATCTTATAGGTCTAGGCTTTGAATACAAATTCTCATTGTGTAGTATACAAAAATGTATGTTTGAGCTTTCTGGTTGCTTGGATTTAAAACTAAAAGTGGTTTTGTATTTATAAAGGATCAAACCTATCATGCATAGTGTGAGTGGCAGCATATCCACCATTTTAGTTGATTCTTTGTAGTATTATAACCATAATCGCATGATCTTATATATTGCTTTATTCCAATATTAAAGATTGAGAGATAATGATAACGATTTTATCTTTTAGTTATAGAATTGCCTTCAAATGCCTTGTTTTATAATCATCTTAAAGTCAAACAAGAGATTCCTTTAATCGTTACATCATTTTTCATAGGCAAGTAATGAGGGACTGAATGGTTTTGCTGTTGAAGACAGAAGGACAAAAAAGTAAAATCATATTCTCCAAACATATACAGATAGTATTGAAAAGAAGTATAAGAATTAGTTATTGTATGTTTGCCCTTGGAAATGACAGTTATTATTCTGTTATTATTTTTAAACATCTATTTTATTTATTATTATTAAAGGGGCAGTTATCACTAATGTAATCATTTCAGAAAAACTTTCTTTAAAGCAAACACAGGAAAACAGAAACAAAAACCACCTCCATTTAATTGAGTTCTTAGTATGTGCCATGTGATTTACATACTTTACATACTTTTCTTACTGAGTCCTCACACAACCTGATAAAGTTTCATTTTATAAAGGAAGAAACCAGGCTGAGTCATTAAATAACTTATTTTAAGCCACATTGACAGTAAAGGGCAGCTTCTGGATAAAACCTAAGTGTGTCCGATTTTGAAGCCGTGCTTGTAAATGTGACAAAAAATACTTTATAACCATGTCAGGAAAACATGCATTGTGCCTACTACTCTACAAAATCTAGCCAAGAGCAGAACTGACATGCATTGTCTCATCTGCCATAGGCAAATCAACAGGAAAGTGAAGTATAAACAGTTAACTCAGACTAGTATATTACCCAGGGTTTTATACTGGTTGATCTGCCATTATTCCAGAGGCAAGACTACAAATCACTTGGATAACATGATCCTGCAATGTCAAGGTAGGTAAATAACTTGTGAGAGTTTTTAAATGATGCCATCACCACCGCAGAAGAGTATATTTACTCCTTCTGCTTTCCTTAAAATGGCTAGCATTAGGCTCTTTATTCAGAAATTTTTATATTATAACATACCTTATCTTATATCATTATCTTCTCCCAACAATCTATTAGGCCAACGTGCTAGATCAGTGATATTACTTTAAGCCCCTCTCAATCTTTTTTAAAAGTTGTAAACAGACCACTGTGCCACGTAACGATTAAAGTGTAAAGACTGAGACTTCAAGAATAAATTTTAATGCTGTGATCATATAATATATAAATTTTGCCAAACTACTTTTTGAGCTGCATGCTAATTAAATACAATGCTTAACAACCACTGATACACACACACACACACACACACACACACACACAGAACTACTTTTACATAGCTAAACCAAGAAATGGGAAAGCTTGTTAGTTTGTTTCTGGATTCCTGGATTCATAATTCAAGGGCATTGTGATAGATGTCCTTTGTTGTTCTTCCTATATCCACCCCTCCCTCCCCAAGCCAATGGAACCTTAAGTTCGTTCAGGTGGCTGCTGAGATCTTTCCCTCTGTCGAGTATTTATGGGTGGGTTTAAACCAATCGTGATTCATCCCAGGGCCAGGGATAAATTATGATTTGTCTAAACCAGCCTTAGTAATCTTAGTAATCTTGTAACTTTGTCTGGGAATGAAGTGACAAATTTTGGTCAATGAGATGAAAGCAGAAGTTTTTGAATGAGCCTCCAGGGCTTGTCTTTCTGATTAACACAGATAACATAGAAAAGAACTTTTGTCTTTCTGATTAACACAGATAACATAGAAAAGAACTTTTGTCTTTCTGATTAACATTGATAAACTTACAGAAGACAGCCTTTGCCTTTCTCTTCTCTTCTGCCTGCAATGAAGACATAGTCCCTGGAGGCACAGCAGACATTTGTGACCGTAAGATGACAAGCCTGAGGACAAAAGTCAACCTTTATTTTTTTGAGACGGAGTCTCATCCTGCGGCCCAGGCTGAAATACAGTGGCATGATCTCGGCTCACTGCAACCACATCCCCGGTTCAAGGGATTCTCATGTCTCAGCCTCCCTAGTAGCTGGGACTACAGGCACGCACCACCATGCCCAGCTAATTTTTGTAATTTTAGTAGAGACGGGGTATCACCATGTTGGCCAGGCTGATCTCGAACTCCTGACCTCAGGCGATCTGCCCACCTGCACTTCCCGAAGTGCCAGGATTACAGGCATGAGCCATCTCATCTGGACAAAAGTCAATTTTCTAAGGATGATGCAACAGGATGATAGGTCTCTGACAGCATCACTGAGTTCATTGAATAGCTGAATCACGACGTTTCTTACCTTTGGATTCCTTGCAATGTGACAAAAAGTTTTATTTATATAAGCTATTGTTTGTAGGGGTTTCTGTTACTTGCAGCCTCATGTATTAGGTTGAACCATATGATATTTTGTAAACAAAAATAGTTGAAGCTTAGCAGATTTCTATGATCCAACCAATTTTATGAATTGATGCTGAATTCAAGACCCTTTCACTTCTCCAGCAATCAAAACCTCTCCTTTTCCTCTCTCCTGCCACCTGATACCACACAAAATATATATATATATATATATATATATATATATATATATATATATATATATATTTCTGACATTTAATCAATGATGTGCTGCTAAACTAGTTTGTTGGGAGGAAAAGCCCTGATTTGTACAGTATTTATGGTATAACTACTCCCACTATGTCTCATTTTAAGCTTCCAGCTTGAGGTCACTGAAAAAGGAGTTGGAAAGAAATGCTCGCAATCAGCTCTCCTGAGCTGTTACTACAGCCAGCTCCAGCATGCCACTGCCCACGCATTGGCCAAAGCTCTGTTACAGTGTATGATGGGCAGAGCTAATGTTAGAAAGTAATTTATTATCCTTACTATTATTCTCTTTGTAGCATTGAGACAAAGATACAAGAAAAATATAATATATCCAATAATTATATGATATATACACTAAGTACATATTATGTACACATAAAATAATTATAAAATACATTAATTATATCATATAATTAGGATATGGGGAAATTGACAAGATAAATGTAGATCTTTGCCCTCTGATTCCTTTAGATATAGTAAAAAAAACTAAAGAAAATGTGTCAGAGTAGCCACCAAGGAGACATAAAATAGTATGAATTTTTTACCAACAAAATAACTTATAATTTTGATATAATTATAATTCTACATTATGGCTTTATTATAATTTATAAGAATATATATTTTTACCAACAAATTAATTAATATGAATTTTTACCAACTAGCTCTTCTATTGCCTAACTTTTATCAGTTATCCCTAATGGGTAAGAAAGAAAACCAAGATATCCTTCACTGGTTATTCATTTTTTGAAAAAGCTGTATTCTGTTGCAGTTAAAGAATATGAGCATTTGACTTCCATTTGGGACAGTGACCTTTATAAAATACCGCCCTCCCTCCCCCAAACCCTCAGCCCCCAAACTCATTTTCTCTAGCTGTTGAATGCCAAAAATCCATTTAGTTTTCAAACATTGCCTTTTTTCTATTAGTTTTAGGTAGCTGGTCCAAGAAATGATTGAGATTCTTCCCAGTTTAAACTTAAGAAGCTTGAATGTACTGCCAGTACCAAATGCAAGGTCTCTGCATTCCTCGTCACCCTGTGCCCAGTCTCCGTCTTTTATCATCTTCTTTTAACAATCTTAGTAACCCCAAATAAAGTGAAATGGAACATATTAATAGTTACTCTTGGGGAATTTTTTTTTGGACTGGAGTTGATATATAACTGTGGCTGGATTATCAACATGGACTATCCTGTCTGGAGAGACAACTCAATATTAATAGTGCAGATTCGAGCACTCAATGATCCTATATTTTGTCAAGCCAGAAAACTGTGAACCAACCTAGATCTCTCCTCTCACTCAACCTCCAAGTCTAATCAGTCAATAGAAATAATAACAAATATATACTGAGCACTTACTATATGGCAAGCAGAGAGTTAAATGCTCTTCACCTATTATTTTATATAATCTCCACAATCATCCACTGTGTTGTGTTACTACACCCATTTTATAGATGACAGAACTGAGATACAAATAAGCTAAGCAACTCATCCAAAGTCATGGCACTGTGGTAGAGCCTGCAAAATTTGAACCCCGGCAGCCTATCTCCAGGGCATACCATCTTTACACTCTACTATGTTAGCAGAATTATAATAGATTCTCCTGCTTAATTACTTCTCCAATAAGTTTGTCCCTTCCTCAATATACCTACTGACTTAACAGTAGTTAGAATCATCGTGAGACCTTGCCTGGATTTACTGTGATAGTCTCCTAACTGAACTCCTTGTCTCTGGTCTTTTCCCCACTCTAATGCATCCTTTACCTAGATGACAGAGTGCTTTTGCCAAACTATAGACCTGATTAAGCTCCTCACTGTAGCCTTCAGGATAAAGCTGAAACTTCATCTCTTAATAACCCTGACTCTGTGTGTAGTGGACCCTGACTTCCTTTGTCCCCATTTCCCTGCACATCTCGACAGGGCAGCCCTACTAAACAGATTGAATTTTCCCAAACATACCATCTTCTCACAGCAACAGCTTCCTTCGGACATACCTTGCTTTCTGCCTAAAATGTGCTGACTCTGTTTTTTTCTTCTGTGTGGCTAATTTCTAGCAGTCCTGCAAATCCCTAGTGAAGGAGCATCTCTCAGCCCTCTACTATTTTGATCACAGTATGCTGGCCATGGTCCTCATCATAGCTGTCCTCAAAGAGCTCTCAGTTCAGGAGGCAGACAAGTAAACCAATAATCCAAACAAGTGGGAAACAGCTGTTATCAAGCCACAGATCTTAATATTCTATAAAGCGTAATCTTATAGTATTCACAAAGAAAAACATCATTATTTAAATTGTTATGTTTTAAACATGAAAAACACTTTGACTAGTCAAAAAGTTTTAGGCAGGCCAGGAGCAGTGGCTCATGCCTGTAAACCCAGCACTTTGGGAGGCAGAGGCAGGTGGATCACCTGAGGTCAGGAGTTTGAGACCAGCCTAGCCAACATGGTGAAACCCCGCCTCTACTAAAACTACAGAAATTAGCCGGGCATGGTGTCACACACCTGTAGTTCCAGCTATTTGGGAGGCTGAGGCAGGAGAATCACTTGAACCCAGGAGGCAGAGGCAAAGATTACAGTGAGCTGACACCATGCCGCTGCACTCCAGCCTGGGCAACAGAGTGAAACTCTGTCAAACAACAACAACAACAAGAAAGTCTTAGGCCTTGGCTGCTCTATCTATGGAGTAGCCATCCTTTTGTTTCTTTACTTCTCTAATAAACTTGCTCTTACTTTACCTATGGACTCGCCCCAAATTCTTTCTTGCATGAGCTCCAAGAAGCCTCTCTTGGGGTCTGGATCAGGACCGCTTTCCAGTAACATCTTCCTGGCAAACCACAAAGAGACTATACGGAAGAGACCCAAACCCAAAGGAAAATTATCTGCTCAGCACCACTTGCCTGACTTTGGGTAAGTGGTAGAGTACATTTTATCCTGGGTAAAGGACAGAACAAGGCTAGAGACCCAACTTAGGACATTTAGAGTTCTTCCTAAGATTTAGGGGGTTAGGGACCTCCCTTGGTAAAGTCCCTGTTGGTTAAAAATGGATTTGGCACTACAGGATGTTAACTGCTATTCTCTTTGGAAAAAGTTTTAGCTATGATGTGTGTTTCTAGATGTACCTGTGCTATTCTCTTCATTTGGAGTATGGTAAAATATTCTTACAGCAGACATAATTTTAAGGAAAATGTATTTCCCTCAGCACTTGTAAGTTTTTGTTTATTTATTTATTGGATGTTCTCGCTTTAATGTCTTTAAAAAACAAAAGGTACAAAAATAGCCATAAAAGCGATATCAAAGGGCACTTTATTTTTTGAAATGAACTAAGTGCTACATGTTACTCTACTTCATGAGTTATTGAGATTTGATCCTGGACGTGAAGTAGGGTGTGGAGAGTGATTGACTGTAGTAGAAGAAGCAATACACTTCATGGGTTGGCAGTGCTGGAATAAGATTATCTACAATTAAATGAGAAGTAAGATAGTCCAAACTGGGAACAGTGTGTGAGGTTAATCTGCATTCCTAGGTTAGACTCTGACAGATTATGAGGCTCCCCCACTTAATGCCCCTCACACTTCTCTCTCTCAATACTCATTTTGATATTTAATCTTTTGTGCAGCCAATCAATTGATTAGTAATTTGCTTGTGTACATTAAAGGCCAGGAGAAAGAAGTTGCACTATACCAAAACCATGTCCCAGTTTAAAAGGTACCTAGATATAGATTGTCCAAAATATTTTTACTTAAAGTATGCTCAGGAAGTGTTGAGTAAGAGACAATATAATTGACCAACGTATGGGCATTCTTTGGAAGCCAAGGAGAGAAGAAAGCAGACGGTAACAAACAGATAAGAACCATAAGCTTTCCCCTACTATAGAAAGTCAGAAATACAGGGAGGCTGAGGCAGGAGAATTGCTTGAACCCTAGAAGCGGAGTTTGCAGTGAGCTGAGATCTTGCCACTGGACTCCCTCCTGGGTGACAGAGTGAGACTCCATCTCAAAAAAAAAAAAAGAAAGAAAGAAAGTCAGAAATGCAAATATTTATGAAGTAATGTAGAAGTTGCAGTTTTCAGAAAATGTTTAGTCTTAAAACCTTTTGCAAGACTGCAACCTTGTACATGTTTTGGCTGGATATTAGCTACTGGTACTTGAAATCTAGTCTCATCTTCCTTTGTATGCCCTCTGTATTTTAAAGACTAGACATCTAAAAACCACATTTTTAAAAGTCACTTGGAGCAAAGATTTTAAACGTGATTTGGGTTCTGCTAATGATATGCAGTTGGCCCTTCATATCCATGGGTTCTGAATCTGTGGATTCAGCCGATTGCAGACCTAAAATAGGAAAAATAAAATTTCTCCAAGTTCAAAAGGCAAAACTTGAAATTGCCACATGCCATGTACTAGACTAAATCCATGTCAAGAAAGTAATGTGTAGATATTGCATTAGGTATTATAAGTAATCTAGATATGACTTGAAGTATATGAGAGGATGTGTGTTGGTTATATGTAAATATTATGACATTTTATATGAAGGGCTTGAGCATTCATGGATACTGGCATCCATGAGGAGTCCTGGAACCAATTGCTGTGAATAGCAAGGGACAATTGTGTGTTCATATATATATCTAGAAAGTAGAATTGTGAGGAAGTCCAGCTTTGTAGCTATGAATGCTGACAAGCAAGTTTGCCAAAACATAAGTGCCTGTGGTAGCTGGACTCCAGGTTCTCAATGTCTAGTTCTCAGCTTCATGAGTGTGAGCAGCTGTGATGGCAATAGCAAGAGCAGCAATGGTGGTTAAACCTGAAACCCATAGTTCGATGGTAGTCCCACAACCTTTCAATGATTTTGTAAGTGTTTAATTGTCTACATTAAAATCCCTCCTAATTGAAAAATCTAAATAGATTTATATTTCATGCCCTGAACGCTAATATGACATCCAAACAGCAACCTGAAGAAGCCCAATTTATTGAAAAAAAAAAACAACCTATAATTCAACATCTGTGACTAATCAAGATATGACTAACTCTGCCATACCTCCAGTATTCAAGGTCAGGAGACAGAGTCCAAAACTGGCATTAAGGGTTACTGCAGGTCTATTTATGCTTGTGATACTTCCATATACATCCTGTGGTTTGAAGTGTGTGAGGCAGAAACTGCATTGAATAGGGTATGGGAGAAATCTATGTTTATGGAAAGAATGACCTCTGAATTAATGAAGGACCATTACAGGAAACTGTGTTTTTTATGGTCATTGGTACTCTCCTCTTCTCCCTTCATCATCTTATCTGCTAGATCTTCCTTTTCCAGACCTCTAAATGTTGAAGTATTCCAGGGTCCATACCTTGGATATCTCTCTGCACCCATACTCACTCCTTCAGTAATTGAATCTGGTTATATGGCTGTAAATAACATCCTTATGATGATGACTATAAGTCCTCAAAGTCCGACACATTCTACTTCACCACATGGTTAGTTTCTTCATGGATGAAGTTGGGAAGAGGATTGTAAGAAAAATCATATTAACTTCAGAAATGGGGCTGATAGCTGGGCATGGTGGTTCACACCTGTAATTCCAATACTTTGGGAGTCTGAGGCAGGTGGATTGCTTGAGCTCAGGAGTTCAAGACCAGTCTGGGCAACATGGTGAAACCCTGTCTCTACAAAACATATGAGAGTTAGCTGGGTGTGGTGGCACATGCCTGTAGTCCCAGCTGCTCAGGAAGCTGAAGTAGGAGGATCACCTGAGCCTGGGAGGTCAAGGCTGCAGTAAGCATGATTGTACCACTGCTGCACTCCAGCCTGGGTGACAGAGTGAGACCCTGTCTCTAACAACAAAAAAGAAAATAAAGAAAAAAAAATGAAGCTGATAGAATAGAATGTAGACATCAGATTAGAGGTCAGATGAGAGAAAGTCCTGCTAGTTTTACCATTATGTACTTGCATAATACATATTCAGTTAGGTTAAAACACTGAACTGCATCAATGAGAGGACGAAGTAATAGTTTGGATCTGTGTCTCTGCCCAAATCTCATGTCAAATTTTAATCCGCAATTGGAGGTGGGACCTTGTAGGAGGTAACTGGATCATGGGGACAGTTTCTCATGAATGGTTTAGCACCCTCCCTGTTGGTGCCATTCTCGTGATAGAGTTCTCATGAGATCTGGTTGTTTAAAAGTGTGCGGCACCTCCACACTCTCTCTATTCCTCCTGTTCCAGCCATGTAAGACGTGTCTGCTTCCCCTTCACCTTCTGCCATGATTGTAAGTTTCCCAAGGCCTCACCAGAAGCAGAAGCCTGTATAGCCTGCAGAACCATGAGCCAATTAAACCTCTTTTCTTTATAAGTTACTCAGTCTCAAGTATTTCTTTATAGCAGTGAGAGAACGGACTAATACACAAAAGTTATGTGTGTGCAAAACTGAAGTCAGTATTTTGCTTTCTGCTTACTGTCTCTTTCATAACATTCTTTAGTATGTACAAAATACTGGGTTCAGGAGTCCATTGTATTCTGGCAGGCGGCCCCATAACGTTGAATTATGGCATCTTACCTATCTGCCAATTTTCTATGCTTTATTTTCTCTACCTTTGACCATCATTATACTTATCAAAATTGTGTCTATTCCTTCAGAGAACTGTTTTTGTTTAAATATCCTGAAGGAAAGCAATCCTAAAACATAGTCACTCTAAAGAATGAAACATTCTTAATAGTTTGATGTGTCGTTTCTCTCAGAATTTATATTTTTTACAGGGAACACTGCTTTGTGCTTTGATTTTGCGTAGGCATCATAATTGTGGAAGGCCTCTAAGAACCAAAACTGTCTACCTGATAGTCTGAACAGTGAGAACTGAAAACACATCTACATCTATATTAGCAAGACTTCGCAATTCCTCTGACTTCATCAACATAACTTTACTTTTTCAGGAGTCTTCTGCCCAGGCATATGGCTTGAATGTTCACTACAGGAACTTCCCAAAAGACTCATCCTCTCTTCAGTGGAAAACGTCAACCAACAGCTTGCACGTAAGATTCTTTGAATCCCTCGCCTTAGCCATCAGTCTTGGACTATTGTATCCTGATCCTTACCCAATCCTGAATCCCATTTTTAAAGACCCACCTGAAATCACACTTTCATTTTCCAATAAGTTAGGTTTTTTTCCCCTCACTCGGAAACAATCCCAAAGTTTGTGAGGTGGTGCCCACCCTTACCAAGGTAAGTAATAAACTATGGTTTGTCTTGTCAGTGGGTTATGTTGGGGTCAGTGGTTAAGCTCTTTGGGGAACCAGCTTTTGACAGCTCCGAAATCTTGCATTGAGAAGTCTGTAACTATTGAAAGGAGAAGTCTGTACTTGTGAACCAAAAACATGTGAGACAGGTCTCAATCAATTTAGAAAGTTTATTTTGCCAAGGCTAAGGACACACTTGTGACACAACCTTGGGAGGTCCAGGTGACAATTGCCCAAGGTGGTTGGGGTACAGCTTGGTTTTATAGATTTTAGGGAGACATGAGACATCAATCAATATGTGTAAGATGTACATTGGCTCAGTCTGGAAAGGCGGGATAACTTGTATAGGGGGCTTCCAGGTCATACGTAGATAGGAGACAAATGGTTGCATTCTTTTGAGTCTTTGATCAGCCTTTCACTGAATACACAATCTGCATGTGAGACTCGGGTAGAGGAATAGTTACTTAAGCCTTAGTCTGGCTCAATGAATCTGTATTTTATAGGTGAAGGAGGTATATAGCTTTTAAAAATCTTTGTGGTTATCTTACTTAGAAATAAAATGGGAGGCAGGTTTGCCTGATGAAGTTTCCAGCTTGACTTTTCTTTTTGGCTTAGTGATTGGGGTCCTGAGATTTATTTTCCTTTCACAACCTTAAAATCATCAGACACTGCATAAATGTGAAGGCCTAGGCTGATTTTTTTTGAACTGGATATTATGAAAGGTACAAAGGTTGAGGCTATAAACTTCAAAGCTGCCAGGATAGACTAAAACTTCATAACCAATCCACAAGATGCCAGCATTCCATCAGTGCTCAAAAATCCAAGAACGCACGTGGGTCATTACAGTGTTCATGTTATTTGAAAGGAAATGCAAACATGGTAACATTTCATTTGGAAAAAGAAAAAGAATGTATATGAACTACCACAAGTTTTCCAATATCTGTCTTTAAACTCCTAAGAGCTAATATGTAACAAATTTAAAGAGAGAATATTTGGTGAGAGAAGGTGGGGGTTTTCCTATTCAGCTTAATGGTAATTTTTAGAATTTCCTATTCAAGAAGCCACTAGATGGCCCTAAAGCCCACCTTTATCAAAACACACACACACACAGAGAGCTGGCAAGACGAAGAAGAAAATTTAGCCATTTGCTCATAAGTTAAAACTGAAAAAAGATAATTCATACAAAGACATAAGGTCTATCCTGTGTTTACTTAAGGTTTTTAGAAAATCAAGTTTTGCTACAAAACTTGGAGCATTTTTCTTTCTGGGAACATATAAGTACATATCATAATAACCAACTTCTCTACAACATGCATGATTTTTGATGGTGCTAATATACTAGTGGTTAGATTTTCCAAGATTGATCGAATTATTAGAGCTTCTAAGCAGAAATTACATAGTAAAGAAATCCGCTACATAAGAAATAGTGAACTTGAGTGAGATTACAACTCAGCTGAGTTGTTTGATCAGCATAAGAAACAGTACTACACAGCCTCTTTCATAACCATGCACTGACATAGTGCACAGAGTGCTCCTGGCTCCCATGGCCTCCCGTATCCTACCCTGGCACTTCCAGTCCTCACCGGTTCCTGCATTCCTGTCTGCCGCTCTGCAGGGACAAGGACTGTGGCTCTCTTGTGCAAGGTTACCTCTCCATCACCTATTGTAACTGGTCATTGGAGCGTTCCTGGCATGCCAGTGCCAGCTATAGTGTGCTTAAAACATATCCACCAAAGTTTTACACCGTACTTAGAAGTGTTCCATGTTATTTGTATTTAGAGCTATAAATCAGTTGATTTATTCAAATCAGAAATACAAATGAGATAAAGGGACAAAGTTCCACAATTCTGCCGATGCAAAGTAAAGATAAGGTATTAGTCCAGGTAGAGTGGAAAGCACAAATTCATCAGCAGTAACAAGTGGAAGCCAGGCGTGTCCATGAGAACAGTGGAAGTCTCCTGGGAATTAGGGGACATCTTGGAGAAGACAGTAGGTTTTTCCACAGGGCATAAAATGGGTATTCAAGCCAATCTGATTAAAATCTTCAGAGGCAAAAGACCCTAGCAGACCCAAAGTTACTATATAAGCATTTTAAAATAGAAACTGCATAGAGAAGTGGCAGCTGAAATACAAATGACAAAAAGGCTTTGGGTAAATTGGCTCAGGAGCTTTGTGATGCTAAAGAAAATGGAATCAGCCACAGGCAACAGAGAAGGCAGATGGGGAAAGACACAGTCCTGAGGAATAACCTTTGCAAGCACATCTGCGACGTGACACAGCCACTGAACATTCCCTGAATACAGCCGATAAGATCAAGAGCGAGCATTTCTTAATCAGTCATTGCTCTAGAGTCTTCAACACAAATGCCTAGATTTTTCTGGTAAAAGAAAAGCTCATTTCATGAGTGAGCAGCAAGTTAATAAGGAGAGAAAAATTATCCTGCCCTTTTCTCTGTTTTGTTTTTCCTATCACTCCTTCTCCTGTTAAGGTTAATTTTATGTTTGAGAAGAGCATATGTTTTCGTTATCAGGAAAAAATGTCTGTTTTTAAAATGTATTAGCATATTTTATTTGTTTTTGTCATAATGCACCCAGAAGTAAAAGAAACCACAAAAGTCCATGTGATGACTCATGAGTTTTTATTTCTCTTGGGTATACCTGGTTTCTTCACAGGAGCGTCACCCTTCTCCTGACTGAACCAGACACCTGAGGAAATCTTTCCATAGCACTGGTTTCTGATTTGCAAGTTCACTCATCACAATTTATCAAATGAAGTGGGTTCGCTCATCTAACTTCTACTGAATGCCTAGTATATGCTGTAGATATAGAAATAAATAAGCCCAAAGTCCTACCTACAAAAAAGTCATGACTACTAAAAAAGAAATAAAACTATGATTATAAGATACTGTGGTAAATGTTGCAATTAAGGTTCACATCGTGTAAAGCTTTGGGCTGCATGCTATATTTATTTCTCAGGAATCCATTCCAAGGCAAGAAAACTCAACCTATACTCAGCTAAACAAAAAGACATTTATTTGTCTCAGACAACACAAAAGCCAGGGAGGTAGGCAGTCCAGGGCTGGGAAAATAGCTCCCTAATGTATCAGGGACCCAGGCTCGTCTGTCTTTACCACTCCTTCACCACCATCCTTGGCTTGGAGGCATTTGTCTTCATATTTGCTGCCTTGTGGTTGTAAGGTGGCTGCTACATTTTGAAACATCACATCTGTTCATGTTCCAGGCAGGGAGAAGGGGGAAGAACAAAGGGCAAAATGAGGCATGTTAGCCCATTTTTTGCTTTTTTATCAGGAAAACAAAAAATTTCCCAGAGACCCCAGCACACAGACATTGTTTTATCTTATCCGTCAGAGCTGTGTCACAAAGCCACCCTGGCCAGAAGGTGGCTAGCGAAAAGCGGGCATGGGATAGGAATTAGGCTGGCGGACCCACAGCGTGAGACACTAATGTACCCCACATGCTCCTGTTGCTATCTTCTACCCATTTGAGCAACTACTGTCCTCTCTATTCTGCATGCTGGCTAGGAGAGCCTAGGCAACAAACAGTCCACAGGTATGCCTATGGTTACTGCTATTTCAACAGAGTTCACTGGAGTAAGATGATGAGGGAGGAAGTTCATCTCTTTGAGGATTTACCCCCTGTTTACATTCAGTCTTTCCATGTTGAACTAGAAATTCAAAGAGGAGGCATCATGTCTCCTTAAATATATATATCTTTCCCCTCTTTGGAGATCAGGATCTGTTTTAGACTGTGGGGAATTCAGTAGCCCCAACTCTGTTTTCAGGTGTGGTAACTGAAACCTCCCTGCTTCAGCAGTGGGATTCCCACTACCTGTTTACAAGAGAACTGAATATCCCCTCCCCTAGGGATCCTCTGCTGGAACTCCAATTACCCCCTAAGTTGCTGTTAAATCAGTGAATGGCATTCATTAGGCACATATCATGTGACAAGCACTGTATCATATTCCTCTAATTCTTCAACAACAACTTTATGAGAGAGGTACTAACGTCATCTATTTAACCATGAGGAAGTCAAAGCACACAGAAGTTAAGTCATTTGTCCAAGGTCACATGGCTAATATGCAGTGAGGCAGGGATTCAAACCCAGGCAGTTGGCTTCTTATGGAGAACTGGGCAAGGGATCTTAGTACCAAATCAGCTAACCTCATCTAGTGGAAATGACATTCTCAAGAGTTCTTCAGGCTGCAGACACCAGGCTTCTGTAACTAGCTCTAGATCAGTTTGGAAAGGTGCATGGTAAACACCAATAATTTAGGAATATAAGGCAGCTTAAGATTTTAATTCATTCATTCTTCAATAAATATTTATTGAACCCCTGAAACGTGCTAGGTTTCACTCCATGGCCTGGGGATTCAACTATGGGCAAGAGAGCATGGTCCCTTACCTGAAAGTTTACTGTTTCTAGGGAAGACAAGGAATTAAGCGAAATTTGATGAGTAATATACTGAGAAAAATTCAAGGTACTATACAAGTGTACTATAGAAGATGTTCGTATTTTGGGGGTGGAGGTGGAGAGTTTGTCGGGGAGTGCTTTTTTTTTTTTTTTTTTTTTAGGCAGAGTCTCACTCTGTCACCCAGGCTGGAGTGCAGTGGTGCAATCTTGGCTCACTGCAGCCTCCATCTACTGGGTTCAAGCGATTCTCTTGCCTCAGCCTCTCAAGTAGCTGGGATTACAAATGTGCACCACCACGCCTAGTTAATTTTTGTATTTTTAGTAGAGATGGGGTTTCACCATGTTGGCCAGGCTGGTCTCGAACTCCTGACCCCAAGTCATCTGCCCGCTTCAGCCTCCCAAAGTGCTGGGATTACAGGCATAAGCCACCGCGCCAGGCCATCAGAGAGTACTTCTAAGAGGAAGTAACATTTGAGTTCTCTGATATGTTGCAGTTAGCCAGACAAAGATCCTGACTGGAAAGATTCTGACTGGAAAGAAGAGGTATGGGTGTTTGTGTAGTTCTAGAGCCGGGAAAACCTAGTTTGTTGAAGAACTGGAAAGAATTGCAAAACCCCCTGAAGTAAAAGATACCTGAAGAGGTGGGCAGAAGTGGAGTCATGAAGAGCTCTATGACCTTCTAAGCCAACTTAAGGTCAAGTATTTTGTTTATGGATTTAATTTTTTTTACAGTTATAATCACAATGTCCCCAGTAAAGAAACCATAATATAGCTCATGTTGTTTTTGTTCTTAATTAGCTTGTTAACTTCATGGTACATTGACCACCTAAAAATGAGATTTATTCTTCTCATTAACTTTAAAATGTTTGGAAATGAATTGCTTAATATCAGAAAACATTTCTTATTTTTTTTGAGAGAGGAAAATAGGTGAGCGTCTATTTATTATCTTGTGATGTCTATGTGCTGGAGTCTTGGTTCTCCCTATTTCATGATTCCTGATAAAAGACTTATGCCTCAGTTCTTGTAGCCCATTCAGAGATCAGGTTTAGGAGTGAGTGCCACAAAACAAATTAGAGTTTTTGCCAGAGTATGGAATTCCAAGTCTTATTTTCAGGCCCCTAGGCATCTGTGCCAATTGTGTGAGTGCACTAACGACTAGTAAGTGAGTGGTCATTGCTCTGCTAAATCTTGGATATACAAATTTAGGGGGTCTCAACACATGAACAGGATGGGGAACAGGCAGAGAGGCAAAGCTGTGTTTGTGAGGAACCAAGAGAGGAAAAGGCTTGATTCCTGAGTTGTTTGGATATATGCTGTCCAGAAAGTGGGGTGAATATAGTACCCCATCCTGAGGAGATTGGAGCTCTGTGCAGCCAAGAGAAATGGCCCCATAACAGGTAGCCAGAAGATCAGGGCTCTCTATTCACAGCCAGAATAGAGGCTGTCACAATCCTGGGGAAATGTGTTGATTTCTTTATTCATTCATCCAATAAATATGCCATAGAGACAGGGCAGTAAAACACACAACGACAACAACAAAACAGACAAAAAACTCTGCCTTCATGAAACTTATACTCTAGTGATACAGATAGAATCCAGTAACATTTAGTGAAAAAAAAATTCATAACCACACTGGGTTTACTCCAAGAATGCAATTTTGTATTTTGGTCTTATGTGAAAAAATCAGTCAAAGAATGAAAGAGAATAATTACATGTCACTTCAATTGTTGCACAAAAAAAATTAGTAAAATTCAATACCCAAGCATGATTTGAAAAAACAAACACTCTTAGCAAACTCGAACTATAAGGGAATTTTCTTAACCTAATTAAGGATATTTACAAAAGAACCTTTGATGAATATCATGCTTAATAGTAAAATGTTGAAAGCTTTCTTTTTAGGATTTATAACAAGACAAGCATTGTCTTTTATTACGACTTTTATTCAATGTGCAAAATTGAAGGACACTGAAGGCCCTGGCCAGTGCAGTATGAAAGAAAAATAAATAAATGACAAAGTTATTGGAAATAAAGAAATAAAACATCATTATTCACAATATGATTATATCTGTGGAAAACTGTGTGAAAATAAATACAATTTAAAAGCTCTGGGAACCCTGAAAATATTTTAGGCTTTGAGAGATATGTGACTGTGATCTGAATCACATGTAGTTACAACGTCTATTCTCAGATTATAGATTAACCTGCTTTCTTGTTTTTCTTGTTCTGTGCAATGACTAGAGAGAATTAAACAATGCCAGAGACAAAACCTCCTGCCTTCTTCATTAATGACCCTTGTTATAGATTAACTTCCCCATTTTTGTCTTGATTTGCTAGATAAGATGACAGAAAACTCATGACTATTACTCTCTCTGGAAAAAAAAAAAAAGTTAAATGTACCCTTCCCAGAATAAACACAGCCTATAACCAATCGAATTGCTGTAACTATGAACCAACCTTATATGGAAAAATGTTGTAATCCTGCTAAAAACTCCCCTGTCTCTGCCTACATAAATGAAACCTTAAGTTCCTTACTTCAGAATACTTACTCTAGTCCTCTGGAGTTGGTGTTTCCAGGTGGGCTATCTTCAAATGTTGCTCTTGAATCAACTATCTTTAAATTAGATTCTTAACATTTTATTATTTTAGGCTGACAGTTGAAAAGAACCTACAGTCAAATCAAAAGAATTCATAAGTGAGTTTAGCAAAGTTACTAGAAACAATATTTAAAATTTATTTGAATTTTTCTATACTAGCAATAAAAAAACAAAAAGATGTTATTTATAACAGCTTCAGAAATATCAAATACCTAAAAATAAGTCTAGCAAAAGATATGCAAGGCCACCATGCCAAAAACTGTAAGACACTATTAAGACAAATAAAATAAGACCTAAATACTCTAACTGACAGAAAAGACTAATTCATGGATTGCATAAATCAAATTGTAAAGGATAATTCCTCCCAGATGGATCTAGATATTCAATGCAAACACCTTTGATTGTTTTTTTTTTTAAATGAAACTAGACAAGTGAGTCTACATTTAACTAGAAATTCCAAGGGTCAATAGCTAAGAAATGTTTTACATGAGTAACAATGGATTTCTGATTATCAAGACTATAACGCTTCGGTAGTAATACATTGGCACAAGTTAAGAGATTGGATGAGGATTATAAGGATAGACAAGTTAACCGATGAAATAGAAAGAGAGCCAAAAACAGACTTAACCACACATGGGTGCTTGATTTATGAGAAAGGTGGTATCATAGAGCAGTGGGGAGAAAGGGATCTTGTTATTAAATATCCATATTAAGAAAAAATTTGACCTCTGCCTGACACAATAAATAGATATTAATTTTAAATTTTTAGGCATAAATATGAAAGAAAAAAGCAAAAAAAAACAAGATGATACAGTAGGAGAATAGTTTCATGATTTTAGAGTAAGAAAAGAATTAAAATAGGACATAAGAAATGCTAACTGTAAAGGAACCAAGCCACATACGTACATTGAAATTATTAACTTCTGTTTGCCAAAAGACACCTTTAAAAATGAAAAGGGAAGAGCAGAGTGGAAGAAAATATTTACAACACAAACAAAAGTTAAAAGTCTCTTACCTCAAATATATAAATAACTTCTACAAATTAATAAGAAAAGATTAACAATTCAGTAGAACAATGAGTCAGAGCAAATCACAAAAGAGGCTATTCAAATGGCCAATAAATTCTATGATGTTAAAATTCCTCAAAAACAATCAAAAAGTGAAAAACAAACTGGACCCAGAAGAGCAGAAGCCTGTGGTTGAAAGGAAAACAGAACATGGAGAAGGAAGATCAGGACAGTATTGAGAGGGTATACCAGCACTGGGTTAAAACAATCTGGGTGACGTTCAGTAAAGCTCCACTACTTTTAACTGGGATTTTTGGGGCCAGTCACTGAAGTGGGATGGTTTATCCCTTTCCTGTGGGTCTTTGGATTTTCATTAAATCTTTCCCTATCCCCTTAAACAAATTTTGCCCTTCTGTCATCTAGTCCACTTCCTCTCTGTTGGTGGCTAAATGGGATCATCCTGGAGGAAACTTAAGGCTATTTCATTTCCCATTTTAAGTGCCTTTTGGGGCTGAACAGAGATCTGCAGTTGATTTGTTAGCTGGCAGAAGTGTGGACAGTGAAAATTGCAAATTGATTTTTTCTTGAACGGTCAGCTATTGGCTCACATTATCAGGTAATCAGTTATGATGCTATCAAATAAAGCCACTTGCAATAGTGGCCATCTAATAATAGCAAATGTAGATTACCCCACACATTGTTTAACTCTCTAAAACACTAGCTTGTGGCTGCAGGTACAAAACTCCAGTGAGAAAATCTTGCAAAAACATTTGGTGCAAAATCAATGATAAAATCTTTCACAGCATTTTAAGAGTAACTGTAAGAAGAAAGCAATTGTAGTTATTCATTTAATCGCTTTTCTAAATAGAGTCTGCACATGAGCTGAACTCTTCATTTGGAATGAAATAATCCTTTTGAAAATTTTACTCTGCATTAGATTTTATCCCAAGTGGCCCAAGAAGCACTATCTAATATGACTAGCAACCACACATCTATAACTAGTACAACTCCAACTATAACTTTGTAGGACCTATTAAAGTGGTTGTCTTATGCTTATTAAAATATTAAATAAGAATGAAACCAGTCATTCTTTGGAAGATTCCAAATAATGTTGTAGAAACTTCTATTCATTTATATATTTCAAGATATCTTCCATAAAGTGGATAAGATTTTTAAAAAGATGTAAAAGGACCAATTTTGACTGTGGCTCAACTGGACTCAATTCTGGAAATCAATTCTTACACATTATCAATTATTCATATTAATATATCATAATATATATATAACTTTTGACACTGATTTATTTATTTTATTTGACACTATAAAATAAAGCAACCTAAAATAAAGTCAGTATTGCCTTGGAGAAATATTCTGTTAATCTTTCCATTCTGAAAATGAATGCCACAGGAGAATGACGAACAACAGAAAATTTATTAGTGTAATGAAAGAAAATTTAAAGTACTCCCCTAAGTGCTTAGAAGTAGACTATGCCCTGAAACTGTTTTTGAGTAGAAACTTTCTGAATATTGAGTTACAATGGTGCATTTGATCTAACAAAAAAGATGAAAATATAAAGAATTAATTGTCTCAATTCCAGAGAATATTGTATATAGTTGTGTATATAGTTGTGAAAAAACTGGACAGCACTTTTTTCATATTAGTTCACATTCACAAAGTTCATAACAATACAATATGACTCATAGTGGTTCATTACTAAGACCTTGAACTACAAAGAAACCCGCAGAATATTCCTTGGCAGCTCTGGCTTCATGGATATATGACTTTGCATTCATACATGAATCTTAAGCTTGGAAAGTCAGCTGAGCACAGCGGCTCACACCTGTAATTCTAGTACTTTGAGAGGCAGAGGTGGGTAAATCACCTGAGGTCAGGAGTTCAAGACCAGCCTGGCCAACATGGTGAAACCCCATCTCTACAAAAAATACAAAAATTAGCCAGGCATGATGGTGTGAGCCTATAATCACAGCTATTCAGGAGGCTGAGGTGGGAGAATCACTTGAACCTGGGAGGTGGAAGTTGCAGTGAGCCAAGATTGTGCCACTGCACTCCAGCCTGAGCGACAGAGCAAGACCCTGTCAAGAAAGAGAGAGAGAGAGAGAGAGAGAGAGAGAGAAAGAGAAAGAAAGAAAGAAAGAAAGAAAGAAAGAAAGAAAGAAAGAAGGAAAGAAAAAAAGAAAGAAAAGAGACCCTGCAGTATGAAAACTGAACTGTGATTTATCCATATGTTATGCCCCTCTATTTCATAAATATTAAGAAAAATCATTTTGACTGTGATTAAATGCATATATACTGAGCCAAATATTTTTCTTTCAACTATTTTCCCTTCCTTCCCCCTTCTTTCTTGGATTTTTTTTCTCCTTAACATTGACTATGGTCTATATATATATGTGTGTGTAGGTCTAGTACTGAGCTCTCTATGATGTTCCATTTACCTTTGCTTGTGCCATATACAATGTCTTAATTACTATAGCTTTATAATAAAGTTTGATATTTGATCATACAAGTTCCCATCTTGTTCTTTAGAACTGTCTTGGTTATTTTTGGTCCTTTGCTACTCTATATAAATTTTAAAATCAACTTGTGATGTTGGGATTCTAGGAGTGTTAATCAATTCATGAGAATTAATGTCAATACAATATTAAATCTGACTATCCATGAATATGGTATATCTCTTCATTTGTTTAGGTTTTATTTAATGTCGTTTAATAAAGCTTTATAATTTTTACCAGATATGGGCTTACACATCTCCCACTAGATTTTTTTCTCTTGGATAAAATATTTATTTTTATTGTAATTTAAAATAGTATAAATATTTTTAAAGTTTTTCACTTTTTAAATATTTGTTTACAGTTCATTTTTGAGGTAAATATACATACAGTAAAATAGACAAATACAAGTGCACAATTTTTTGAATTTTGACAAATGCAAACAAATGTAGAGGTAAGAATGTTTTACATAGTATAATCTTTTTAATAACATTTTTAGCTGATCATTGCTGGTGTATAAAAATGCAATTTCCTTTTTATTTTGTAGACAATTATACTACCCATAAATAATGACCAGTTTGTTTTGTTTCATTCTAACTCCTAATTCCTTTTATTTTACTTTTTTTTCACATTACTATACCATCTAGGCCATTTAGTACAGTGTTAAACAAATGTAGTAATAATAAACATCTTTACCTATTTTATATTAAACTTAAAATTTTTCACCATTAAGTATAATATTGCTGTAAAGTTTTTTGATAATATTTACATGTTTAAGAAATTTTTCTTCCATTATTAGTTTGCTTAAGATTTTCTAAACCATAAACGGATATTAAATTTTATCTAATACAATGTGTCTACTTAGCTCATTATATAGCTTTCATTCTTTAATATGTTAATCATGCAGCGGGGTGCGGTGGCTCACGCCTGTAACCCCAGCACTTTGGGAGGCTGAGGTGGGTGGATCACAAGGTCAGGAATTCGAGACCAGCCTGGCCAACATGGTGAAACTCAATCTCTACTAAAAATACAAAAATTAGCCGGGCGCAGTGGCAGGTGCCTGTAATCCCAGCTACTTGGGAGGCTGAGACAGGTGAATCACTTGAACCCGGGAGGCGGAGTTTGCTGTGAGCCCAGATCGTGCCACTGCACTCTAGCCTGGGAGACAGAGTGGGACTCCATCTAAAAAAAAAAAAAAAAAAAAAGAAATATGTTAATGGGGCATGAGTTGGTTAGCCAACTGCATAGTTTGAGGTGGCATAGTCCACGCAAGACTGTCCTCACTTTTGACAGCAATTGCAAGTTTAGGGGCTTCCTAAAACCACCTTCAGGTTAGCTAATCCACAAGGACTCCTGGAACTCACTAAAAGTTGTTGTAATCCAGGTTAGAGTGTATTACAGGAAGGATACAGATTACAGTCAGTCAAGGAGGGGCACCTAGAGCAAAGTCCAGGAAAAGTATCAAACATGTAGCTTCTGTTTTTCTTTCTCCATGGAGTCATGGACACATTACTTCTCAAATATCAATGTATAACAATGTGCACAAAATATTGCTAATGAGGAAAGCTCAGCAGAGCCAGGTGTTCAGACTTTTTATTGAGGCTCCATGATGTAGACATGGGCGATTGCCAATGTGGCTGATTTCAGTCTTCAGCCTCCACCCCCTCCAGACATGACCCATATCCCCCACGCTAAATCACATTTCTGGTCTTTCTGGTGTAGCCATTCTCTGTCTTATATCATATTTTTAGACAATCTGGTGACCCAAGGCTCACAGCCAAACAAAGACACTCCTATCAACCATGATATTCCATCAATTTACCCATCACCTCTCAGAAGCCAAGGACAAAGACCAGACTTCTTTTTGGACAAAGTTGAATTCTTTACTATGTGTGGGGTGAATAACATAATTTAACTTTCTAATATTAAATCAACTTTGTATTCCTGAAAAGAATTCAACTTGATAATAAAATATTTACTTTTTTATACATTATATAATTTGGCTTTATAAGATTTTGTTTAGGATTTTTATATCTATGTTCATGAATAAGACTGGTCTGTAAGTTTTCTACTTTATGCTGTCCTTGCCTAGTTTTGCTATCAAGATTATGCTAACCTTATAAAATAAGTTTGGGGATGTTTCCTCCTCTTCTATAACCTAAAAGAGTTTTTGTAAAATTGAAATTATTATTTATTAAATATTTGGTTGAACTTGTCCTTTAGTAATTGGTAGTACATATTAAGGAAATACGCACATCAATGGACATGTTCAGGAAAAATGAGTGTTGAATTTTATCTCTTTTTTTTTACATATTTTAAGATTACCTTATAATTTTTTTCTTTACAATGTTAATGTCATATATTCATAGGTTTTAAATGTTGAACCATTTACTATCTTTTTGTTTTGTATGTTGCTGGACTTGATTTGCAAATATTTTTATGAAATAATATTTATAAGTGTAATTGACCTACTATTTTTATCTTGTATTACTCTTATTTTATTATCAAAATTATACTAAATGTATAAATAAACTAAATAATTTTTTTCTTTTTTTCTATAGTAGTTTGTATAAGATAAAGATTGTTTCTTAAAGATTTAGTACTGCCATAACCAATTACTACAAACTAGGTGGCTTAAAATGCTAGTAATTTATTCTCTCACACATTTGGAGGACAGACTTCCAAAATCAAGGTGTCAGCAGGGTTAGGTTAGTTCCTTCTGGAAGCTTTAAGGGAAAAACATTCCATGCTTCTCTACTAGTTTCTGGTGTTGCTGGCATGTCTTGGAGTTTTTTGGCTTGTGGTAGCATAGTTCCAATATCTGCCTCCAGTTTCCCATCACCTTCTTTCCTGTGTGTCTCTCTATGTCATCTCTTCTTACAAGGACAACAGTCATTGGATTTAAAATTCAACCTAAATCCAGGATGATTTCATCTTAAGATCCTTAACAAATTATATCTACAAAGACCTTACTGCCAAAAACATGACATTTTAAAGTTTGGGTGCATGTTACTTTGTATGGGATACTATTCAATCCCTTCCAATTGCCTGAAATACAAAAATATGCCAGGTATAATTCCAAAATATAAAAGAAAAACAGTCTTTCTAAGCGAGACTTTTGAATTACTTGATACTTTGTCTTGGATCTGAGGAAATGAAGTATATTTGAGGTATAATTGCTTTAAAAAGTACTCCATTGGATAAAAGTAGGTGAATAGAGAAGAAAGAGTGTTAACAGCCATTAGTGGTGGCTTCTGGAAAGGACAATTACTGATCAGACCATCTGTTAATTCTACCAGACAGTTTAATGTGCAAATGTAAATAAAACTAATAACATCTCCATGGAATATTAAAAAACGCTTAATCAACATTGATTTGATATTGAGAGTCTTTGTCTGTTTTGTGTTGCTGTAACAGAATACGCAAGACTAGGTAATTTGTACAGGACAGAAATTTATTTCTCACAGTTCTGGAGGCTGGAAAATCTAAGATTAAGGTACCGATAGGTTTGGTGTCTGAGGAGGGTCTAGTCTCCACTGCCAAGATGATGCCTTGAATGCTGCATCCTCCAGAGGGGAGAAACTCTCTTCTTTACATGACAGAAGAGCAGAAGAGAGAGGACCCACTCTTGAAAGTTATTTTGGTAGTTGCATCAATCATTCATAAAGATAGAGTCCTCACAGCCTAAACACCTCTCATTAAGCCCCACCTCTCAACACGATTGCATTGGGGATTAAGATTCCAGTACATTAATTTGGAGGGGCCAAAACATTCAAACTAAAATATTGAATTTCTGCTAGAACTAATAACTGTGTTAGATGAATAATAGAAAGTAGATCAGTACCAATAAGCATTTCACTCAAGTCAGTCCCAACCCCTTTCAGCTGCAAATAATTTAGAGTGATTTATTGGCATGATTTAATCAGAAATTGAGAAGTGAGTAGCTATATTGTAATATTTAATAATATGTTTAAAGATATAATTATACCAACCTCCTAGATTATTGTCTCTTGTTACTATGTTTCTCCGGAAGCATTTTTCTTGGATTTCGTAAAAGGTTCTCTAGAAGAGGAAGTAGTCTAGAGAACAAACTGAAAACAATTTGCAATTGTTTAAAAGCAACATTTCACAAATTCTAGTTATGAGAACTTCCAACCAAAATCACTGTCAGAAAAAAATATATGGGCATCCTCTGGGGCCTCTATGGGATGGAGATTGTTGGAATCCCTTTCATCTCTAAGATTCTGTGAAGTCTCTGAGTTATGAAAGAGTGAGCTGAGAATCTCAGCATTCCCAGGTGAAGGGAACTAAGGCAGGTGATTTAGCAATGTGGAGGGTCATGCTTCGAGATCTTGTTGGAAATCCATATCCCAAGGAAAAAGGTGGCCCAGGTAACAATAACACAGAACAAAATAATAGAAAGATACCAGTTTTGCAGACAGGTAAATCAGTCTTTGAATCCTAGCTCCTCCATCTCTGTGTCTCTGTTCTGTCATATACCTTAATTAAAATTCAAATGAGATAACATATGCAAAGTGCCTGAACATTAGGTGCACAAAAAATGGTAGGTGGTATTAATTGTGGCTAGGAAAGAGAAACAAAATTGCTGCATAAATGGCAAAAATTTTAGTCATCAATTAAAACTACTTACAGAGAATGTATATACTTTTAAGATTTATGATAATTTTTCTCATCATAAAGAGGACTGTATCAGCCTAAAATTATCATAATATGGAAGTTATTTGCACATGTCAACATGGCAACACCCCTAGTTGTGTGCTGTTCATGAAAATACATGCTGTTCATGCTGCTTCTGAGAAATAGAGTTATTATAGGTCTTTCCCTCTCCATTTCACTTCTCAAACAAAAGAATATTTCACATACATTTGTATATGTGTTTTTTTGTTTCTGTTTGTTTGTTTGTTTGTTTTGAGACAGGGTCTCCTTCTGTCGCCCCAGCTGGAGTGCAGTGGTGTAATCACAGCTCACTGCAGCTTCGACCTCCCAGGCTCAAGCGATCCTCCCACTTCAGCCTCCCAATTAGCTGGGATCATAGGCACATGCCAACATGTTCAGTTTTTTACTTTTTGTAGGAACGAGGTCTCACTATGTTGCCCAAGCTGGTCTCAAACTTTTGGGCTCAAGTGATCCTCCTGCCTTGGCTTCCCAAAATGCTGGGATTAAAATCATGAGCCACTGCACCTGGCCACATTTTTATGTTAAAGAAAATATTCTTTCTTTCTTTGAAAGAAATGCCTAGGAAAAGTGTAGTGCCATTACTTTTAAAAATTATAATGTTTTCATTCATATTGAGTTATTTTTGCTTGAGTCAGCTTTCTTACTGCAAGACTTTATTGAAACAATATGATATTGGTGCCTGATTTTTCAAATAGTTCTGTTGCTTTACATATTCTAAAAATATAAAAATAGCATAACATTTGGTGAGTTGAACTTTAAGGGTAGTTTTCATAAATTCATACTATTGGGAGACAATTTTCCATGGGTCTCTCAACATTTCAGCACACCTGGCAGAAGCACTGATTGCCTTTTGTTAACAGCGTATCCTTTCAAGGATGTTTGTATAGAGAACAAGCTTGACAGATAGATAGTGTTTCCCTCTGGAGCAAAAGACAACCATGTATGCTCTCTAGTATAATAAGTATTTTTCTCATTGGAGCAAAAAACAGGTATGCTTACTGCCCATTATAAAATAGGTCAGAGTTCTTCTCCTTTAACATAACCCACTGCTTGTGCAGATATCATCTAGCCTTTTTTCTGATGCCCTCCAGAAGTTGAGACTTGAGGAACTGATACAAAATGCTAATAATCTGGCTACCACTGTTGCTGTGAATAATAAACTATCCTTTGTCTCTGACCCAGGAATCTTCTGCTTTCTACCAGCATCCATGAGACTGTGGCAGAATAACTAGCTTGCAGATAGGGTACAAATATCAGATGCTTTGAAGTTCTTGGCAAATATCTGAAACATTTATTTGATGACTGTATTAGTCTGTACTCATGCTGCTGATAAAAGCATAACCAAGACCGGGTAATTTATAAAGGAAAGAGGTTTAATGGTCTCACATTTCTACATGGCAGGGGAGGTCACACAATCATGGCAGAAGGCAAAGGAGGAGCAAGGCACATCTTACGTGGTGGCAGCCAAGAGAGTGTGTGCAGGGGAACTCCCATTTCTAAAACTATCAGATCTCATGAGACTTATTCACTACCATGAGAACAGTATGGGGGAAACCACCTCCATGATTCACTTATCTCCACCTTGCCCCTGCCCTTGACATATGGGGATTATTACAATTCAAGGTGAGATTTGGGTGGGGACACGGCCAAACCATATCAATCACTAACAAAAGGAACTAATCACTAACTAATCACTAACAAAGGAACTAATCACTAACAAAAGGAACCCCATGACTAATTCACATTCTAGCATATCTAGAGCAAAGCAGCAAAGGGCAAGTGTGACCATTTGTAAAGTTGTGAGTATGTGTCTGTGTGTATGTACAGCCAGTTGTCTACTTTTAGAAGCCAGGAGACTATTTAACACTTCCTAGAATCTGGGATTTTTCTGAAACAAAGAATCAGATTGATATTTTATATCAACTTTTAAAAATTCAAAGAAATCAAAACCATAGTACACAGTATATACACTAATGATAAGATTATGCCTAAAAACACGTAAGAGACAAAAATAATTAGAAGCAATAAAAAATTTTGAGTCACTCTAATATGGAAGATTGGCTATAAAATCAGCTCATAAAGTAAAATTGCATATAGTAAAATACGTATGTTGAAAATGCCTTTAATCACCCATAGAGTATACTGACCATACAGATTTTTTAAAACAAATAATGCATTTAATTTATTTGTCAATGGCTATGAAAACTTTAAAACCATTCACATGTTCTTTCCATAGGTTTTGGAACTTCTGCAGTTGGTTTTCTGACTTAATTGTAGCTCCTGTGCAAGTCATAGCATTGGTGGTGCAGAGAAGTGTCTACTCAAGCTGTATTGTTAATTTAACAAACTTTAAGTGTATGCATGACATGACTTCATTTTACCCTTAAATATTTTCATTATTAAACAGGAGAAGATAAAACATAAGCCAACATATTGAATTTTAAAAACAACCATTAAACAAACTTAACAAGGAACAAAAAAACAAACAAAGTTAAAGACAGATATTAATGAATCAGAAAAAAAATTGGTTGAATTAACCAATTCAAAAGCAGGTTTCAGAAGATGATAAAATAAAATGGAAAGGTTTTGAAAGCTCACCAAACAACTACAATATAAGCCCTGTGAAGGCACAGTACCTGGCCTGTAAATACACAATAAATATTATTTAAATGAATGAATACATATAAAAATCAGGAATAGGAAGAGAAAGAATAAGAGTGAGATGTTTAGTGGCCAAGACTAAAGGTGGTGCAAATAATTTCTGCCCATATCTCAGGGGCCACAGCTCAGTCACTTGGCTGCCCTGGACAAAGCCTGTTTCTGGGAAGAAAATGAAATTATTTGGTTCTCTGCAATGCCTGGATATTATTTCCTCTCTTGTATTAGTTTGTTCTCACTCTGCTATAAAGAAGTGTGAGACTGGGTAATTTATAAAGAAATTTATACCCAGTGAAACTGGGTAATTTATCAATAAAAGAAATTTAACTGGCTCATAGTTCCACAGGCTATACAGGAAGCATGACACCTTCTGGGAAGGCCTCAGAAAACTTTCAATCATGGCAGAAGGTGAAGGGGAAGCAGGCATGTCTTCCATGGCTGGAGCAGGAGGAAGAGAGAAGTGGGGAGATGTCACACACTTTTATACAACCCAATCTCACAAGCACTCACTCACTAGCATGAAAGCAGCACTGAGGGGGAAGCCTGTGTCCATGATCCAATCACCTCCCACCAGGCCTCACCTCCAACATTGAGGAGTACAATTGAAAATGAGATTTGGGTGGGGACACAGATCCAAACCATATCATTCCACCTCTGGACCCCAAATCTCATGTCCTTCTCATGTTGCAAAATACAATCATCCCTTCCCAACAGTCCCCCAAAATCTTAACTCATTCCAACATTAACTCAGAAGTCCAAAGTCTCATCTGAGACAAGCCTTGTCTCTTCCACCTATGAGCCTGTAAAATCAAAAACCAATTAATTACTACCAAGATACAATGGGTGGGTGGGTGGGGGTGGGGGATAGGCATTGGGTAAATAGTCCCATTCCAGAAGGGAGAAATTGGACAAAAGAAAGAGGCTACAGTCCCTATGCAAGTCCAGAACCCAGCAGGGCAGTCATTAATTCTTAAAGCTCAAAAATGATCTCCTTTGACTCCATTTTTCACATCCAGGGCACACTGGTGCAAGGGGTGGGCTCCCAGAGCCTTGGGAAGCTCTTACTCTGTGGGTCTGCAGCTGTACTTGTGGCTTTTCCAGGTTCACAATGCAAGCTGTTGGTGGCTCTACCATTCTGGGCTCTGAAGGACAGTGGCCCTCTTCTTACAGGCTTACTAGGTGGTACCCCAGTGGTGACCCTGTGTGGTGGCTAAAACCCACATTTTCCCTCAACACTGCCCTAGTAGAGGTTCTTCATGAGGGCTCCATCCCTGCAGCAGGCCTCTGCTTGGACAGCAAGGTTTTTTCATACATCCTCTGAAACCTAGGTGGAGGCTCCCAAGTCTCAACTCTTGCACTCTGTGCACCTGCAGGCTTAACACCATATGGAATCCACCAAGGCTTACAGCTTGCACCTTCTGAAGCAGTGGCCTGAGTACCTAGGTCCCTTTGAGCCATAGCTGGAGCTGGAGAAGCTAGGACACAGGGAGCAGTGTCTTGAGGTTGCACAGGGCAGTGGGGCCCTGGGCCTGGCCCACAAAACCATTCTTCACTCCTAGGCCTCTGGGCCTGTGATGAGAGAGGATGCCATGAAGGTCTCTGAAATCCCTTGGAAGCTTTTTCCCATTGTCTTGGCTATCAGCATTTGGCTCCTTTTTACTTATGCAAATTTCTGCAGCCTGCTTGAATTCCTCCCCTAAAAATGGTCTCTTCTTTTCTATCACATGACCAGGCTGCAAATTTTCTAAACGTTTATGCTCTGCTTCCCTTTTAAATATAAGTTCCAGTTTTGGGTCATTTATTTGTGCATGCATATGAACATATGCTGTTAGAAGCAGCCAGGTCACACTTGAATGCTTTGCTGCTTAGAAATTTCTTCCACAAGGTTGCGGTGAGCCAAGATTATGCCATTGCACTCCAGCCTGGGCAACAAGAGTGAAACTCCATCTCAAAAAAAGATAAAAATTTCTGCTACCAGATACCCCAAATCATCACTCTCAAGTTCAAAGTTCCACAGATTTCTAGAGCAGGGGCACAATGCTGCCAGGTTCTTTGCTAATGCATAACAAAAGTGACCTTTGTTCCAGTTCCCAATAAGCTCCTCATCTCCATCTGAGACCTCATTAGCTTGGACTTTATTGTCCATATCACTATCAGCATTTCAGTCACAAGTCAAGCAGTCCCTAAGGAGTTCCAAACTTTCCCTCATTTTCTGTCTTCTTCCGAGCCCTCTACACTGTTCCAACCTCGCCCATTACCCAGTTCCAAAGTCGTTTTCAGATTTTCAGGTATTTATAGTAATGCCCCACTCCTCAGTACCAATTTTCTGTGCTAGTCCATTCTCACACTGCTATAAAGAAATACCTGAGACTGGGTAACTTATAAAGAAAAGAAGTTTAATTGGCTCACAGTTCCACAGGCTGTATAGGAAACATTGTAGCTTCTTGGGATCTAAACACTCTAAACCTGTATCAGTTTCCCCTCAGGAAACTTTCAATCATGGTAGAAGGTGAAGGAGAAGCAGACACATCTTACATGGTCAGAGAAGGAGGAAGAGAGAGAAAGCAGAGATGCCACACACTTTTAAACAGCCTGATCTCAGGAGCATTCACTCACTATCACGAAATCAGCACCAAGTGGGAAATCCACCCCCATGATCCAGTCACCTCCCATCAATCCCCACTGGGGACTACAATTGACATGAAGATTGGTGTGAGGACACAAATTCAAACCATATCATTTCCCTTTCACCTCTAATCGTGTTCCTTGTCTGTAGCTCTGTTAGGTCTTTACCACTTGAGATTGTGTGCATCTTTTCACAGTTTATCTTTCCCAACCAGATGGTAAGGTCCATGAGAAGAGAAATCATGTCATAACCTAAATTTCTTGTTGTAAACAACACCCAGCATGGGGCTCTGTGTGCTCAAAAACTCCTCACTCGTACAGAGTGCATTTCAATTTACAGAGTGTCTTCACAGATTTGTCTCATTGTTGATTTCTGAAGTGGAAGACCAATATTTCTGACTTTATGATATACGAATGCTTGGATGAGCTGCAAAAGGTTGAGCAAAGCAAATGTTTCCATTCCATCTAGTTCAGCCACATAGACATAACCTTTTTCTTTCTCTCTAAAATAAACTCAACTGAGTCATACTGCATTTTTCTTTTATTACTGGTGGCATTTTATTTAAATGTTTGCATCCATATTCCTAAGTGAGATGACATTTCCTTTTTTTGTGCTATATTTTCTATGTTTTGTATCCGAGTTATCTTAGTTAGAAAGTAATAACTCCAAGATGGCGGAGTCATTCACAGGAGCCCCAATCTCTGAGTCTTTTCTTGAAGGACAACTGCCAGGAGAGCTGCCTGACTCAAATTGGATTGTGACATGAGTGAGAAATAGAGTTTTATTATGATAAGTCATATTATGGTAAGTTTGTCTTGTTATAGTAGCTAGCATTGCTTTTCCTGACTCATAGATTCTTGTCATCTCAGGTCCTGCCATCATCCTAGGTGACTTCTGTGTCCACATCAATGACCTTTCCAAAACCTTAGCCATTCCTCTTAACCTCATTAACATTTGTACCTTCATTTCCTCTGCTGCCATTTAGTCACAGCCCTAGAGCTTGTCGTCCCCTAGAGCTTCCCAATCACATCTATTCTTCACCCTCATGTGGTTTTCCTATCTACTTTTCCGTTAGACCTTTCCTGCCCTCAATTCCTTCCCACCCATCTTATTCTCAATGGCCATGAGCTCACTTATTCTTGGGCTAATCTATCACTTCCCCTTAACTCTCATTAAATGACCTTCTCTATTTCACAAAGAAGATGTGATCTTCAGGCAAAGAGTTCCCTTACTCCCTACACAGTCCTCCAAATCTTGTTTGTGTCCACACCAATCCTGTTCTCCATTCCTCTTCTCTGAAAAAAAAGAGTTGTTCCTCCTCCCTTCCCATGTACTCACTGCCTTCCTTCCTGCTGTGTCATGCCTTTGCTCCACTCTTTGTGCCCTGTCTCAGCTAGATCTTCATTCTGTCCTCTACTGGCTTCTCCACCCTGGCCTTTAGATATGCCCAAACTTGAACTTCACAGCTCTGTCTTTATTCTGCACCCTTCTGCATAGTCAAGGCTCTATTTTTTGTTTACCATCTTCCCATCCAAACTTCTTGAAAGGGAAGCCTGCAGTTTCTTATTTTTCATGCATTCCTCAGCTCCCCACTGCCATTTGTCTCCCTCCTCCACTTAACGATTTGTGCCAAGGTAATCTGTTCCTAAATCTAGTGGACATTTCTAGGCTTTCTCTCTCTTGATCTCTGAAGTATCTGGCCCTACTGGACACTGTCTCTCCTCCTCATTTGGCTTTAGTGATACTATCTTCTCCTCTGGATTTGCTCTCATCTCTTTGGTCCCTCCTTTTCTGGCTCCTGCTCTTCCAACTGCTTAAACATTGCTGTCTCCACTGTTCCATCCTCTTCTGTTCTCTTGCCACATATTCTCTGATTTATTTCATACACTCCCATGTCTTGAATTCCTAACTAAATGCTTATGACCAGAATCTAAATCTCTGGCTCAGCTGTATCTTCTGAGCTCCAGGCATCTTCATCCATCTTTGTACTAATCTTTCTTCTCTGATGCCCTACAGGCTGCTTAAACTCAACATGACCAAAACAAAACAAAACAAACTTTCTTCTCCTTCAAACATCTTAGAGAATTGCATCCTTTTCTGCACCACCTAAGCCATAAGTTATAAAGTCAGCCTCCATGCTCTCTTCTACCCTCCTCCATCTAATCTACTCACCGATCTGATCAATCCTAGGGTCTAAATAACTCTCAAATATATCCCCCTCTCCATCTCCGTCACTACTTCTCAATTAGGCCTGCATAATTTCTTCCCAATTAGTCTTATAATGCCCTAACTCATCTGCCTCTTCCTCTTTACTGCAGTCAGAAAGCTCTTATTAAATTACAAATCTACTCATATCACTCCAGCTGCTAAAATCTGTTCAAAGAAAAATTAGACAAATTTAATTTAATGGAGTCTAATTGAGCAAAGAATGATTCACAAATCACATAGCCTCCTGAAACAGAATAGGCTGAAAGAGTCTCTAGCACTGCCTTGTGATAGAAAAAGAAAAAGGAAAGTGCTGTACAGAAACAGAAGTGAGGTACGGAAATGGCTGGATTGGTTACAGCTTGGCATTTCCCTTATTTAAATATAATTTGAAGAGTTGGCCAAATTTGATTAGCCAAAACTTGGAGATTGGCACAATTGTAGGTTACAGCCTGTTTATACATTCGGTTAGGTTACAGCTCACTAGGTAGGAGAAACCTTTAGGCTGAACTTAAAATACACAAGGAGGGAGCTTTAGATGAAGCTTAATTTAACAAACCCTTCACAGGCCAACCCCATAGCTTTCAGAACAAGGTGGAAATGATGGGCATGGCACATTTCATACTGAAATCTGCCTGCTTTCCAGGCTTCCCCTCTGCAGAGCCCCTGCCTCTACCCATCTTCAACTGTGGTCTGGCAAAAGCAAACTATTTTCAATTTCCTGAATGCACTTCATTCTCTCCAGTTCCTTAGCCTTTAACCATACTATTCTCTCAGACTGGACTGATATCCCCATCTTCCCATGCCACTTCACTTTACAAACTGTTTCTTCAGGACTTACCCTGGGATACTATATCCTTAGGAAGTCTTCCCTAGACATTCAGCACCACCACCCTTCTTTGTTCTCCTATAGCACCTTGTGCATACTTTATTAGTGCACTTATGTGATTCTGAAATGATTTGTCTCATTTCAATCAATTATGAAGTCCTAAAAGCTGTGCCTCTTCAATATCTCCAAAATCCTGCCTTTCTCTTGAACCTGGTTTTCCTGCTTTGATTTCTGTCCCCCACCCATTTCAAAATTAGCAACAGAGGGGTCTGCTTCAAATGCACATCGAATGTCCCTTCCTTGCTTCAAACGGATCCTTTAAGGAGGGTTGAAATCACAACCAGTAGATATTTGGAAAATGTTACTTTAACATGTGAATACGTGAATGAGGTCAAAAATGGCTTCATGGAAGTCAAATTTCTGTTAGGTCTTTTAGGATTAATAAACTATCAGTCAATGGAAAATGCTAGGGAGTACATTCTTTAAGGATTTGGAACAGGAATTAAAAGAAATTAAAGAGTGTGTAAGCAGAAACTCAGTTGTATGTAAGAAAACCCAGTTCCCCCTGAGAAAGAGAAAAAGATGAAGTCCTTTAAAAACTAACTGCCTATTTTTCTGTGGCTAGTGAGCCTTATCTCTCCTCCCTTCCCAGGCATTGTGAAGACCCTGTTTCTCTAGCTGTGCAGCTGCAAGGTCACTAGACAGATAAACTCAAGTTGCAAAACATGTTTTTCCTTGAAAAGTAAGAAATGATGTAATGACTGTCTCAATTGAATAACTGCCTTTGTTTCTCACTTCTGTAGTATGCTTCCCCCTGCACAGATCTCCACCCCCCGACACACACCCCCGCCCCACGAAATGCTTAAAAAGTAACCTAACTCTTTGTTCAGGGCTTAGTCCTTCGGATGTTAATCCAACTGGGCCGGCACACCTAAATAATTAATAAATATCCTCCTGAACCCCATCAATCTCTCTGATTCCTTAACAATCCTGCTACATTTTCTTTAAGGAATCTGAGTAGGCTAGATTAGAATGGGTTGCTTAGATGGAAGAATTATGGGACATAACACAGGAAATGTTGCCCGAAGCTGCAAGGAGAATTTTGAATGCAATACTGAAGAGTTGCACCATTACAAGTGCTTTATGCAAGACAAAATTTAGTTCTGCATCTAATTTCCCTACTTAAAACTAACACAGCTTAAGAACGTTAAATAGGAAATGAATGTTTATTAGGTGGCAGGTCATATTCAGGGTCTCAAAAGACACTCTATGTCAGAGCAATGTCAGAAGAATACAGGAGAGCTGTTGGGAGAGACCTGAGGGGACAGAGAGATATAAATTTAAGAGCTACAATTTGAATGTCTTGATGTGAAAATAACTAAGAGGGGGAGGAGCCAAGATGGCCGAATAGGAACAGCTCCGGTCTACAGCTCGCAGCATGAGCGACGCAGAAGACCGGTGATTTCTGCATTTCCAACTGAGGTACTGGGTTCATCTCACTGGGAAGTGCCAGATAGTAGGTGCAGGAGAGTGGGTGCAGCACACTGTGCATGAGCCAAAGCAGGGCGAGGCATCACCTCACCCAGGAAGCACAAGGGGTCAGGGAATTCCCTTTCCTAGTCAAAGAAAGGGCTGACAGACGGCACCTGGAAAATTGGGTCACTCCCACCCTAATACTACGCTTTTCCGACGGGCTTAAAAAACGGCACACCAGGAGATTATATCTTGCACCTGGCTCAGAGGGTCCCACGCCCACGGAGTCTCGCTCATTGCTAGCACAGCAGTCCAAGATCAAACTGCAAGGTGGCAGCAAGGCTGGAGGAGGGGTGCCCGCCATTGCCGAGTTAGTTGTTTGATTAGGTAAACAAAGCGGCCGGGAAGCTCGAACTGGGTGGAGCCCACCACAGCTCAAGGAGGCCTGCCTGCCTCTGTAGGCTTCACCTCTGGGGGGCAGGGCACAGACAAATGAAAAGACAGCAGTAACCTCTGCAGACTTACATGTCCCTCTCTGACAGCTTTGAAGAGAGTATTGGTTCTCCCAGCACGCAGCTTCAGATCTGAGAACAGGCAGAATGCCTCCTCAAGTGGGTCCCTGACCCCCGAGTAGCCTAACTGGGAGGCACCCCCCAGTAGGGGCAGACTGACACCTCACACAGCCAGGTACTCCTGTGAGACAAAACTTCCAGAGGAACGATCAGGCAGCAGCATTTGCAGTTCACCAATATCCGCTGTTCTGCAGCCACTGCTGCTGATACCCAGGCAAACAGGGTCTGGAGAGGACCTCTAGCAAACTCCAACAGACCTGCAGCTGAGGGTCCTGTCTGTTAGAAGGAAAACTAACAAACAGAAAGGTCATCCACACCAAAAACCCATCTGTACGTCACCATCATCAAAGACCAAAGGTAGATAAAACCACAAAGATGGGAAAAAAACAGAGCAGAAAAACTGGAAACTCTAAAAATCAGAGCGCCTCTCCTCCTCCAAAGCAACGCAGCTCCTCGCCAGCAACAGAACAAAGCTGGACGGAGAATGACTTTGACGAATTGAGAGAAGAAGGCTTCAGACGACCAAACTACTCCGAACTACAGGAGGAAATTGGAACCAATGGCAAAGAAGTTAAAAGCTTTGAAAAAATATTAGACGAATGGATAACTAGAATAACCAATGCAGAGAAGTCCTTAAAGGACCTGATAGATCTGAAAACCAAGGCACGAGAGCTACGTGACAAATGCAGGAGCCTCAGTAGCCAATGCAATCAACTGGAAGAAAGGGTATCAGTGATGGAAGATGAAATGAATGAAATGAAATGAGAAGTTTAGAGAAGAAAGAATAAAAAGAAATGAACAAAGCCTCCAAGAAATATGGGACTATGTGAAAAGACCAAATCTATGTCTGATTGGTGTACCTGAAAATGACGGGGAGAATGGAACCAAGTTGGAAAACACTCTGCAGGATATTATCCAGGAGAACTTCCCCAATCTAGCAAGGCAGGCCAACATTCAAATTCAGGAAATACAGAGAACGCCACAAAGATACTCCTCGAGAAGAGCAACTCCAAGACACATAATTGTCAGATTCACCAAAGTTGAAATGAAGGAAAAAATGTTAAGGGCAGCCAGAGAGAAAGGTCGGGTTACCCACAAAGGGAAGCCCATCAGACTAACAGCTGATCTCTCCGCAGAAACTCTACAAGCCAGAAGAGTGTGGGGGCCAATATTCAACATTCTTAAAAAAAAGAATTTTCAACCCAGAATTTCATATCCACCCAAACTAAGCTTCATAAGTGAAGGAGAAATAAAATACTTTATAGACAAGCAAACGCTGAGAGATTTTGTCACCACCAGGCCTGCCCTAAAAGAGCTCCTGAAGGAAGCACTAAACGTGGAAAGGAACAAGTGGTACCAGCCACTGCAAAAACATGCCAAATTGTAAAGACGATCGAGGCTAGGAAGAAACTGCATCAACTAATGAGCAAAATCACCAGCTAACATCATAATGACAGGATCAAATTCACACATAACAATATTAACTTTAAATGTAAATGGGCTAAATGCTCCAATTAAAAGACACAGACTGGGAAATTGGATAAAGAGTCAAGACCCATCAGTGTGCTGTATTCAGGAAACCCATCTCACATGCAGAAACACACATGGGCTCAAAATAAAGGGATGGAGGAAGATCTACCAAGCAAGTGGAAAACAAAAAAAGGCAGGGGTTGCAATCCTAGTCTCTGATTAAACAGACTTTAAACCAACAAAGATCAAAAGAGACAAAGAAGGCCATTACATAATGGTAAAGGGATCAATTCAACAGGAAGAGCTAACTATCCTAAATATATATGCACCCAATACAGGAGCACCCAGATTCATAAAGCAGGTCCTTAGTGACCCACAAAGAGACTTAGACTCCCACACAATAATAATGGGAGACTTTAACACCCCACTGTCAACATTAGACAGATCAATGAGACAGAAAGTTAAAAAGGATACCCAGGAATTGAACTCAGCTCTGCACCAAGCGGACCTAATAGACATCTACAGAACTCTCCACCCCAAATCAACAGAATATACATTCTTTTCAGCACCACACCACACCTACTCCAAAACTGACCACATAGTTGGAAGTAAAGCACTCATCAGCAAATGTAAAAGAACAGAAATCATAACAAACTGTCTCTCAGACCACAGTGCAATCAAACTAGAACTCAGGATTAAGAAACTCACTCAAAACCACTCAACTACATGGAAACTGAACAACCTGCTCCTGAATGACTACTGGGTACATAAAGAAATGAAGGCAGAAATAAAGATGTACTTTGAAACCAACGAGAACAAAGACACAACATACCAGAATCTCTGGGACACGTTCAAAGCAGTGTGTAGAGGGAAATTTATAGCACTAAATGCCCACAAGTAAAAGCAGGAAAGATCCAAAATTGACACCCTAACATCACAATTAAAAGAACTAGAAAAGCAAGAGCAAACACATTCAAAAGCTAACAGAAGGCAAGAAATAACTAAAATCAGAGCAGAACTGAAGGAAATAGAGACACAAAAAAACCCTTCAAAAAATTAATGAATCCAGGAGCTGGTTTTTTGAAAAGATCAACAAAATTGATAGACTGCTAGCAAGACTAATAAAGAAGAAAAGAGAGGAGAATCAAATAGATGCAATAAAAAATGATAAAGGAGATATCACCACTGATCCCACAGAAATACAAACTACCATCAGAGAATACTGTAAACACCTCTACGGAAATAAACTAGAAAATCTAGAAGAAATGGATAAATTCCTTGACACATACACCCTCCCAAGACTAAACCAGGAAGAAGTTGAATCTCTGAATAGACCAATAACAGGCTTTGAAATTGAGGCAATAATCAATAGCTTACCAACCAAAAAAAGTCCAGTACCAGATGGATTCACAGCCGAATTCTACCAGAGGTACAGAGAGGAGCTGGTACCATTCCTTCTGAAACTATTCCAATCAATAGAAAAAGAGGGAATCCTCCCTAACTCATTCTATGAGGCCAGCGTCATCCTCATACAGAAGCCTGGCAGAGACACAATCAAAAAAGAGAATTTTAGACCAATATCCTTGATGAACATCGATGCAAAAACCCTCAATAAAATACTGGCAAACAGAATCCAGCAGCACATCAAAAAGCTTATCCACCATGATCAAGTGGGCTTCATCCCTGGGATGCAAGGCTGGTTCAATATACGCAAATCAATCAATGTAATCCAGCATATAAACAGAACCAAAGACAAAAACCACATGACTATCTCAATAGATGCAGATAAGGCCTTTGACAAAATTCAACAACGCTTCATGCTAAAAACTCTCAATAAATTAGGTATCGATGGGATGTATCTCAAAATAATAAGAGCTATCTATGACAAACCCACAGACAATATCATACTGAATGGGCAAAAACTGGAAGCATTCCCTTTGAAAACTGGCACAAGACAGGGATGCCCTCTCTCAGCACTCCTATTCAACATAGTGTTGGAAGTTCTGGCCAGGGCAATCAGGCAGGAGAAGGAAATAAAGGGTATTCAATTAGGAAAAGAGGGAGTCAAATTGTCCCTGTTTGCAGATGACATGATTGTATATCTAGAAAACCCCATTGTCTCAGCCCAAAGTCTCCTTAAGCTGATAAGCAACTTCAGCAAATTCTCAGGATACAAAATCAATGTGCAAAAATCACAAGCATTCTTATACACCAATAACAGACAAACAGAGAGCCAAATCATGAGTGAACTCCCATTCACAATTGCTTCAAAGAGAATAAAATACTTAGGAATCCAACTTACAAGGGATGTGAAGGACCTCTTCAAGGAGAACTACAAACCACTGCTCAATGAAATAAAAGAGGATACAAACAAATGGAAAAACATCCCATGCTCATGGGTTGGAAGAATCAATATCGTGAAAATGGCCATACTGCCCAAGGTCATTTATAGATTCAATGCCATCCCCATCAAGCTACCAATGACTTTCTTCACAGAATTGGAAAAAACTACTTTAAAGTTCATATGGAACTAAAAAAGAGCCCTCATTGCCAAGTCAATCCTAAGCCAAAAGAACAAAGCTGGAGGCATCATGCTACCTGACTTCAAACTATACTACAAGGCTACAGTAACCAAAACAGCATGGTACTGGTACCAAAACAGAGATGCAGACCAATGGAACAGAACAGAGCCCTCAGAAATAATGCCCCATATCTACAACCATCTGATCTTTGACAAACCTGACAAAAACAAGCAACGGGGAAAGGATTCCCTATTTAATAAATGGTGCTGGGAAAACTGGCTAGCCATATGTAGAAAGCTGAAACTGGATCCCTTCCTTACACCTTATACAAAAATTAATTCAAGATGGATTAAAGACTTACATGTTAGACCTAAAACCATAAAAACCCTAGAAGAAAACCTAGGCAATACCATTCAGGACATAGGCATGGGCAAGGACTTCATGTCTAAAACACCAAAAGCAATGGCAACAAAAGCCAAAATTGACAAATGGGATCTAATTAAACTAAAGAGCTTCTGCACAGCAAAAGAAACTACCATCAGAGTGAACAGGCAACTTACAGAATGGGAGAAAATTTTTGCAACCTACTCATCTGATAAAGGGCTAATATCCAGAATCTACAATGAACTCAAACAAATTTACAAGAAAAAATGAACAACCCCATCAAAAAGTGGGCAAAGGATATGAACAGACACTTCTCAGAAGAAGACATTTATGCAGCCAAAAAACACATGAAAAAATGCTCATCATCACTGGCCATCAGAGAAATGCAAATCAAAACCACAATGAGATACCATCTCACACCAGTTAGAATGGCGATCATTAAAAAGTCAGGAAACAACAGGTGCTGGAGAGGATGTGGAGAAATAGGAACACTTTTACACTGTTGGTGGGACTGTAAACTAGTTCAACCATTGTGGAAGTCAGTGTGGCGATTCCTCAGGGATCTAGAACTAGAAATACCATTTGACCCAGCCATCCCATTACTGGGTATATACCCAAAGGATTATAAATCATGCTGCTATAAAGACACATGCACACATATGTTTATTGTGGCACTATTCACAATAGCAAAGACTTGGAACCAACCCAAATGTCCATCAATGATAGACTGGATTAAGAAAATGTGGCACATATACACCACGGAATACTATGCAGCCATAAAAAATGATGAGTTAATGTCCTTTGTAGGGACATGGATGAAACTGGAAACCATCATTCTCAGCAAACTATCTCAAGGACAAAAAAACCAAACACTGCATGTTCTCACTCACAGATGGGAATTGAACAATGAGAACACATGGACACAGGAAGGGGAACATCACACACTGGGGACTGTTGTGGGGTGGGGGGAGGGGGGAGGGATAGCATTAGGAGATATACCTGATGCTAAATGACAAGTTAATGGGTGTAGCACACCAGCATGGCACACGTATACATATGTAACAAACCTGCATGTTGTGCACATGCACCCTAAAACTTAAAGTGTAATAGTAATAAAATTTAAAAAAAAAAAGAAAATAACTAAGACATATACTGACCTAGAAAAAAAAATTTAAAGAAAATCATTACTTACTGTAGTATTTGACCAAAGCCAGTATTTGTTTAAATACTAATACTTAAATATATATTAATGCTATTTTATTTTTTAAAAAACTTTAGTTAAAACAAATTTAATAGAGTTCACGTGAGCAAAGGACAATTCCCAAATCAAAGCAGCCCTCAAGAATCAGAAGGGTTCATAGAACTCCACTTGGCAACCTGGCAGTATTTCAGACAGAAAAAGGCTGAAGAAAACAAAGAAGCAACAAAAAGCAGATAGGTTGTTTCAAAGTTACTTTCCTTGTAAAGGTTAAACCAGATGAGACTTCCTTATTATGCTGCTAAAACTGGCATGTTTGGGAATTGGGCTATTATTGCTCTCTCGGAAGGTCAGATAAACAATTTAGTTTTTGCTTGGTTGTATGGAACTTTAGCATTAGTGACTCCATTTTGGTTTGGTCTGTTGGGGCCTGGTCCAGAAACTCAGTCCAAAGCAATGGCTTCCCATTATTTTATTTAACACATTGTAGGGGATGAAAAATATCTTTTCCTCGTCCATCCTTAAGTTCACAGCAGAAGGCCCTATAACAAAACACAGATTAACAAGAGAAGAGTAAATACATTATTTAATATGTTTTTTGTGACACAGGGGTCTTCAGAAATTAAGACAAAAAGAAATAGGTAAACTTGTGTATTTTTACACTTAGGTTAATGAAGAGGTAGATAGTTGTAGAGAGGTATGATTAGACAAAGAGGGTGTGATCTAACGGTAATAAACAGGGGAATTTGGCAAGGTCTGTTTGTTCACATTCTTCCCTGTGTCCCTCTCTTCAGAGAGGCGGGCAGATCACGAGGTCAGGAGATCGAGACCATCCTGGCTAACAAGGTGAAACCCCGTCTCTACTAAAAATACAAAAAAAAAAAAATAGCTAGGCGTGGTGGCCGGCACCTGTAGTCCCAGCTACTGGGGAGGCTGAGGCAGGAGAATGGCATGAACCCGGGAGGCGGAGCTTGCAGTGAGCCAAGATCGTGCCACTGCACTCCAGCCTGGGCAACAGAGCTAGACTATGTCTCAAAAAAAAAAAATAAAAAAAAAAAGAATGTTCCTTCCCTCCAGGTATAGGAAGGATGCCTCTTGAATGAGGATATTTTCTCAAAGGAGAAGGGTTGGGGAAGGTTGAGCATGGCATCTACTTCCTCTGTTTTCTCAAATTCCAAGCCTCCATATTTTGAGATGGCATGTTCTGAAGCCCATGGCTATTCCAAAATAATCCATTCTCATGACAACAATCTAATTGGTGGGAATAGGCAACAACTACAATAAAATTAGAAAAAAGGGTGCCATAATTTTAAAAGAAAAAATGCTACAAAAATTATTTGTCCCCATCGAGAAAGCGATAGGTTGTTTAAGACTATGCTCTGGTGTGTAGAAGCTTGGTTATCAAATTCAAGTGCTCAGAGGAAGATGTTTTATTCTCTGTTTATAAAAAATAAATAGTTCTGCATTAGGAAAAGTTTCTGCTTAATGATATGAATCATCTTTAACTAGCTAAGAGTGAAACCATTGATTTTTGACTTGTTAATCTGCTTGAAGACTGGGAAAGGGTGAATTACTGTAGTTTCAGTTATTATTATAACTATTATTTTTGTTTTCAGATGAAGTTTCGCTCTTGTCCCCCAGGCTGGAATGCAATGGCGCAATCTCAGCTCACTGCAACCTCTGCCTCCCAGATTCAAGCAATTTTCCTGCCTCACCCTCCCGAGTAGCTGGGATTACCAGCATGCGCCACCACGCCCAGCTAATTTTTGTATTTTTAGTAGAGACAGGGTTTCACCATGTTGGCTAGGCTGGACTCGAACTCCTGACTTCAAGCGATCCACTCACCTTGGCCTCCCAAAGTGCTAGGATTACAGGTGTGAGCCACCGCACCTAGCCTTCTGTTACTATTTTTAAGGCTTTTTTAAAAAAAAATAGATTGATAATAGAAACACCTGGATTAAATTCCTTGACCTGCAATGATTTTAGAGCTTTATGTTGCCCCATTTTATCAGTCAACAAATTTGTCTTAACATTAAAAAAAAAATGTTGACATTAATGAGATACATATTTTGCAAACTTAAAGTTACGTAAGTATTTCTCAGAAACATATTAGTTATTATCATGATTCAGAATGTCAGTTTTGAGAATATTATGGGATATTTTATGACATCTTAAAGTAACATTTAAGAGTAGGTGAAACGGACTCATGGTGGGTTGAATATGGTTATCTCCCTCCCTCCATTAACCTGGCATTTACTGAAATGGCAACACCTTTAGGAGTAACACAGAAGGGTAATCTCTCCTGGTTACATGCCATTTAAGAAATACTGGTGATAGCAATGATTTAAACTTAATGTTAGAAATTGAGCTGAATGAAAAAACATAATGTGTTTTTAGACTGCAAATGGCATATATTAGTAGACTCCAAATTGTGAGATTCTAAAAAGTATACTAGTCTGGGAGAGGACTAGACTTTTCTAGACTAGAACTAAATTATTTTGAAACTAGTATTTTAATAAAAAAAAGAAAGAAAAGGGAGAGAGGAAAAAGAGAGAGAGAAATAGAGAGAGGGAGAGAAAGAGACAAAGGAAGGGAGGAAGGAAGGAAGGAAGGAAGAAAGAGGGAGGGAGGGAAGAAGGAAGGAAGGAGAGATATGGAAGGAGAAGAGAGAAAATTAAATAGAACAAACAATACTTGGTGCCAAATTCAGTGGACATTTTTCCATGAGAATAAAAACAATCATAAAACTATAAACATGAATAATACATAGGAATATAAATTTTGTGGCTGCTGTCAAAATGATAATGCTGCTCCTATTTTTAGAAATATTTTTACTGTATATATTCAGTTAATTTTATCCAGCTGTCAGTATGCATTCTGGAAGTTGCCAGAAAGTGAATGAATGTGAACATTTAAAAGAATGAATAAAATAATCTTAACATGTCTGTGAGTGTAAAGAAGAGCTCGTGCACCAAATGGCTTCACTGTCTACTTTTTGGCACAGGTGTCAAGGTGGTACATGTAGGATATGCTCTTGGAATTGTTTTTCCAACAGAAATGTTAGATTTGCAATGAATATTTTCCATCTTAAAGGGTCTTTCTCATGGCCAATAGTAGCATCCTTTTCTGAGATGGCTGGTGGGGACCACAGAACCAGTCTGCTGTCTGATAAACTAATTCAGACAAGCTCAGATAAGGATTTGGCTCTTGCGCTCACACTCAAAAGTTCCCCAATACAATGACAAGCATTCTTAATTCCTCCATTACAATTTTTTTTAATGGTGTGGTTAGGTTGTCTGGGTACCCATCAGCATGTGGCCTTTGCACTGACCACCGGTAAACAGAGGACTGTGTGGCCATGCAATGATCACAGACTTTGGGATCGAGGGATGTGGGGTCAGGTCCCATCCTGGCTACCCACTAGCTATGTTACATAACTTCTGGCAATTTTCCCATCTGAAAATGGGTCTAATAATGTCTGCTTCACAGGGATAGCTTACCTCTTCACAATTATGTAAGCAAAGAATTTAGCACTGTGCCAAACACAGAATACAGTCACCAGGGCCGACAGCAGTCACTTTTGGCAGCTCTAACATGTTGCTGCTCAGATTTTCATGTACTGGTTTTTTTTTTTTAAATGAAGCCAAAAATTATAGGAACTTTACCTAACACCCAATGATATCTGAATGCCTTCTTCCCACAAAAGTTATGGTTATTCCAAAATTAGAATGTTAATAATAAATCAAAAACAGTGGGTCTTAACCAAGAAAGACAGCCAAGTGTTTTGAAGCCAGACAAATCGGTTTCTAATCTTAACTTCCTACGTACTAGGCACATGGCCTTGGGTGAGTAATTCATTTCTTTCAATTTTCTCATATGTAAAATGGGCAACAGTACTTACTTCATGGTGTTGTCATCTAGATGAAATGAAGCAACGTGTATGAATTCTAGCTGTGCCATTTACCAGCTGTGTGATCTTGGGCAAGTTTCTAAATCTCTGGGTGCTGCAGTTTGCTCATAGGTCAGGTGGATTTCACAGTCATCCTAACGCAGAGGTTGTTAGGAGGATTACATGGGTTAGCTCAGAGAATGCACCTAAAACAATGACTGGCACGTGGTAAGTACTCAATAAATGTTATAACGCTACTCATTTTTCATTGTCACTTCTTCTTCATTGGTTTTATTGTTAATAGCCAGAAATTAGGTTGATGAGATAACAATGGCATAGAGTTGAAAAAATTGCTTTAACACTTTAGAGCATAACATGCCAAGAGGATTAACCTACTGGAAGTGGTATGCTGCCCGCTGCTCTCTTGGATTTAATATTACATGGACTGTCAATGGAAAGCAAAGAGGAGTTGAGGTGGGGCAGAGGAGAAGTAGTTGCTCTGGAAACACTGATGGAAGTGAGAGGGCCACTCAGCTGTGGTGAGCCACCTCTGAGCCACTGAAACTGGCCCAGTGTCATCTTTCATAGTTGTCTTCACCTTGCATTTCACAGTTCACAAAACACTTCATATCCCCCATCACACACTTACTCTCCCCATGCTACCCCTTGCAGTAGGTGGATATGCGGAGTGGCCAATCCCCATACTGCATACCCCACTCCACTCAGGTTTCTTTTTTGCTTGGTTTTCTCTCTAGTGATGGAGGTCTCCCCTCATATCAGGAATTAATTTAAAAAAAAAGTTGCCATGGAAGTTGCTGAAGGTTTCCAAGTATCGACAGGAGAATAGTTAATTGGCCTGTCAGACTACACAACCTCCTCAGAGGTCATCTCTGGCTGAGTAAACACTGCATCTCTGCCATTTACTCACTAAAGCAGTCAAAATTCCTCTTGACAGAACTGGATTCCAAAACAACAACAACAAAAAAAACCTGCTCCAAAGGTAAGAGACAGCTTATTGAATTTGTGTCAAGCCTACTGCCTGATACCTTTTAAGCCCAGTCTGATTTCTTTCAGGCCCTTGACACGTGCTAATTGGCATTACTCTGTTAGCAGATGCTGAGAGGAGACAGGCATCAGGCTTCCTGCTTCTCTGTACTCAGCATGACATCTTCTCATAAATACCAAATGGGATGCCTTAAACAACTGGGAAATACATGCTAAATGGGTACTTAGATGTATTTAGACAGCTTATTTATCACTGAATATGGCAAAACTCTTTGTGTGCTCTTTTGGGGAGGTAAAGAATGTCACAAGCGATGGAGCAAAGTAGAAAATGTGCCACATGGAAATCAACCATATTGTAAACAGTACATGCCTATTATGGCCTTTCCACACCTTACAGTTTATTACTATGGGAGCTCTTACAGCTCCTTCCTGGGCTTTCATTCTTCTGACAAATATTTATCACTGCTGGGCTAGGTTCTGTTCTGGGCACTGGGAATACACCACCAAACAAAACAGATAAAAAATGCCTGTCCTCGTGGAACTTATATAGTAATAAAAGATGTAGGATGTCACATGGAGATGGGATTGGGGTGGGGTGGGGTGGGGTGGGGTGGGGTGGGGTGGGGTGGGGTGGGCTTGGACAGAGTTGGGGAATCGACTTTAATTAACCTGGTCAGAGGCCAGGCTCAGCAAAGACCTGAAGGAGGCCGAGCCAGCCAGTCAGGCCGGAATAGGAGTGTTTTAGAGGAGGGGCAGAAGCCTGAGGGGCAGCCAGCTTGGTGCACAAAGAGACTGGCAGATGAGAGCACAGGGAGTGTGGGACAGCATGGTGGGAAATGCGGCTAGAGAACTGGCTGGAGGTGGATACAGGCAGACCTTTGTAAGGGCTCAACCACCACTGCACTTTAGAATCCCCTGTGGAGCTTTTAAACCAAGTGAATCAGAATCTCCTGCGGTGAAGCCCAGGCCTGGGGATGTTTTTGAAATCTCCACATGTGCCTCCAGTGAGTAGTCAGAGGAAGGACATGAGCTGCCTTCTGCTCAGAGGGATCCTGAGCTTTAAGAACAGACCCCAGGAGGGGACGGTGGATGCAGGGAGGCCAGTCAGGTGCTGCAATCATCCAGGGAGGGAGCTGGTGACTGGGATGTGGGATCAAGTGGTGGTGGTGAGAAGAGCTCAGACTCCAGGTATATTTTGAGGGCAGAGCCAAGAGAATGTTCCTGCAGATCAGGCATAGGGAGCAAAAGCAGAAGGTAGTCAAAGATGACACCAAGGTTTTGGGGCTGAGCAATTGGAAGAATGGAATTGCCATTTGACTGAAATGAGAAAAGTCATGGGAAGAACCTAGAAGGCATTTTTACATCATATACGAACACTTTGCAAGGAAATGCCCATAGATAGTAAAATGCTCAGTACCTGGCACGTAAAGGTCTCACTAATGCTTTTAAAAGACAGTATGCATGGTGAGGCTGAAGGGCAAGTATCTACAGCTGAGTATCTTTAAGGTGGTTTGGTAGCAAATAATAAACAAGTGTTCCAAGCATTTTTCCAGAGATAAGTAGAGGAGATGAAGATGTAGCCAGGAAAACTCCCTATAAATGTCTCTGCCTCCATCTAAATCTTTAGATAATGTGGGAAGAGGCTTCATTGCCTGGCAGAAATTCTGGCAACTGCCCCTACATTCAAGGAAAAGTATGAGATATACTTAATACTGGTAGATGACACTCCCATCTCCCCCAGTGTGTGGTACTTAAAGCTGAATACCCTGAGTGACAAATAGCAGGGGAGTTAGCCAGTCACCTTGCCACTATATGTAGAAAATACCTACAGAGCAGTGCCTTCTCTAGTTCTTTAGGAAAACCTCAGCCCTTGTACGGGGCTGTATATAATTTCATTTTCAACAACCCTGCCAAATTCCTAAGATGCTTAATATTGACCAATTAAACAAGAAAAAATGTAATAATACATTTGTCATTCAAATCACTATGTACTATAGCTAATTAAGGTCCTTATTACAAATTATATACAATAGTCAATTATATGCTTTTTCAATTGAATCCTTACATGGTAAGATTTATTAACACAAATAGCTCCTGACAAACTTGGCCCAGGAACAAGCACTGTATTTCCTCTGGGTTTTGGGAAAAAGTCAAAGTTATTATAAATGGTTGCTTAGGGGAGATATTTGCTATTTTCTCCACTGATTTGAAGTAGGTCAGATTGAGAGCTGAATGCTTCCCTAAGGTTATAATTAAGTATGAATATTAAAAAGCTGAGAACAAATAAAAAAAATGCAACTGCTTTAAGCTTTCACATCACAGACCTTGCATTGTGTTTTCACCTCAGGCAAGATACTTTCTTTGGGAAAAGGAATACGGTTGAAAAAATAGGCTTTAAAAAAAACTGCAATAGCTCTACAAGCCTAGACTTTGAGAAAGATTTGTGCAAACAAAAATGCTTTGAAGAAGTATTTAACCAGGTAGAGTTGGGGCAAAAATGCACACAAATGCTGAAAAAGCAGCCTGAACTATTGTGATTTAATTCTGCAGGACAGTCTGATGTTTATCCCCCGCCTTGAAAATCACATCTTTCTGCCTCTTCCCATCCAAATCATTCACTCTTATAAAACTAGCTTAGTCAGATCAATATCTGAGCTAGCAATGTAAATTTAATTATGGCGAGGCCTGGGTAAACATTAGCTCTAAGACATTTCTTGGTCTATAGAGTGATAACTGAATTAAGTAGGATTATTTCATCATTACAGTATTAAGCCCACAATGTTACACAAGAGAAGCTAATATTTCTAACTCTTTTCAGCTTAGCAAAATATGCTATAAGCATTTACATGAGCCAATTTAGTATGTTTCCTCCTTGAAGAGCTATGAAATAGGAATACACGGCAGCTAAATTTTCAGTGTAGAGAGAGGAATGTCTAGTAATCAAACTATCGAAGGGCCTCATTATAAGACCGTTTCTGGGATGCTGGCACTCTGGTCTCCTGACAGCCACTTTAGTTGAATTCCCATGGACCTGGGAATTCACAGTCTTGCCTTCCATCTCCTGCATTTTCAGCTGTGCAGATTCTCTAAACATAGTCTTCCTTGAAGCCCCCACTTGGGCATTATTTCTTCCAGGAATCTTTCCCTGACTTCCCTGTCTTTGGGCATTTCTATATCACGGCACTGGCCTCATGATAAAACTATATTTCTGCCTCTCTTTGAAACCTGGGAGCAGCTTGATCATCATTGATGTCTGGGTCAAGCACAAGAACTGGCATATATTAGGTATTCAATACTATTTATGGAATGCATGAATGAACGAACGAATGAATAGAATTAAAAAGCTAAGACATGGAAACATATCCCATGTGCTAGGTACTGGATAAAGAGATAGAAGGCATATCCTCTAGAAGTTGAGGATCTGGGTCAGGAAGGGGGGAATATAAAGAGAGGCAGAAGAATATAAGCCGGCATTTCTTAAGGACCAAAGCAGTGAGCTGCTAGGACTAAGGCAGCCGCAGCATGGAAAGACAGAGTAGAATCCTGGAAACAGCCAGCGCACTGAAGGAAAGGTAGCCTCAAGCCAGACAAAAGGAGGCAGGAGGGCAAAGGGGACATGATGAGCAAGGCCCTCTTATGGAGCTGAGAAGAATTACAGTTTAATTTATTAGATGATAGACATTGAAAGACTGGGTTCTGAATCCAGACAACTGGGTTTAAATCCTTACTCCTTTACTACATGCTCTCTGGGCAAATCACATAATATTCCTAAGCCTCAGTATCTCCATCTGTAAAATGGACATAAAAATAATATCCTCCTCACAGATATGAGATAAAATATATAAAGCCATTAGCAAGGAGCTTACATATAAGAAATGTTATTATTGTTTTTATTGACATTCTGTATGGCATGGCTAGGACACACACATTTAAAAGGCTTCAGCCTAACTGTATGGAGGTGAGGGCTGTGCATGTAGATAGAGGACCAGTGCAAAATTTTAAGGTCCCTGACTCCTCTAGATTTGATTAAGAATGATAATGTATAACCCTAAAACATCAGCTAGCTGCAGGTCAAGATCCTAGCTAAGGTAATATTTGCGGCATTTGTGGGATGGTTATGTAGTATTTAAACCTGTACCACATTAGACTAGTTGGTTAAAACAAGATCTCTGAGTATATTCCCTTCTCACCTCCTACTGGCCATTATAGTTACAAATAGATTACCTCATTTCTTTTGAATGGGTTTATGTGTTTGCTCTCTCAGTTGTACCGTAATCTCCTTTAAGAGGAGAAAGTGGTTATTATACATCATTTATGGCAGTGTCTAGCAATGCCCAATAATCTTCTTTGGGTTACTACTAGCCATTCATCACCAAAGTGACCACCCTCAATCCTAGATTCTTGACTCCATGACTCTAAGATCCTGTGGACACTACAAAAATTTTCTACAAATACATTTGACACTGCTAACCTCATAGGGAAGTTTAATCAAGTAAGCTAGTGAGACTACCCTGTTAAATAATTTTAAAATTATCTTGAGAAATCTATTTTTAAAATTAGTTGGAAAAATCTCCCATGGGGTCTGACTTGTCTCTGCCACTTTCCTAGAAATTTAAAACAAATTCTCTGATATTCCCTCAAATAGAATGTTTACCCATACATTTGGGTCATTTTTTAATTTAAAAATATTGAAATTAATCACTTATTCATTTCAATATTTTGATACATAGTTTATAATGATAAAGCAGATATTTATTTTGCATATTAGGCAATTTCATGTGTGAAGTGCAACTGGACTAAAAAGAGCCAATAGACTGGAGCCAATAGTATATAAAGCTCTTATCTTCTTAGGTAGATTTCAAATTTTGCTACTTAGTAACACATTGTATTTTATAGGGAAAAAAACATGTTCACCTTTATTATGATTTATAATCCCCTGACCTTCCATTTCTGTTCTCCCCAGACTTGCTGCGAGCATTAGTTCATTCAACTCTTACATTTATAGAGAGGTTGCTTCTCACCCATGCTTTACAAAGTCATTCTATTGGTTAAACGTCTATGCGAGTACTGTGGAGAGATATTTTTTAAAATAATTATCATGATAAAAACAGCTTATTAACTCGATCACCTGGGAAAATGATTTATCCTTTCTGAGTTGCTTTTTACCATCTGTAACAGAGTAATATTTCCTGTTATTTAAGGCTGCTATAACAAGGAATGATAATAAATAAAAACTATCTCACACAGTGTCCCTGGTATTTAGTAGGTGCTTAATAAGTTAAAACCAGTATAAATGCCATATGCACATTTTACAATTGACAAAGTATCTATTTTTATATACTCTGGTCCTTATTGTAAAAGAGCTTCCTTCCCTGGCATCTATCCACAAGCAACAATGGCCGCTTAAGCAGGCCTCTAAATTATTCAAGAGATAGTTATAAGACTTTTTAGTTCTACTTTTTATATATTACCATCCAATATTACTTGCAAGGGCAAATTAATCATCATCTTTCCACACTAACTTTCATATTATAATAAATCATGAATCAGGGGGCTGGCTCTTGGGCAGGGATGAATGAGAGAACCATGAAAAAAATCTTGTGCTTTCTTTAAAAACTATTCTTCTAATATATTGGAGAAGCAAAGAGTTTGCTTCTCTGTAGACGAAATCTGCACTCAAACATCCTTGGAATATGTCCTCACTTTATTATAATCTAATCAAATTTGAAAGCTCCAAAGCTCATTGTTAGGAACCCAATCTGTTGTAGCTGCTTCAAACTAGAAATAGTTTTAACAAATGAAAGAATCAGGGATATAGTCATCTCAAAGTAATTATTCCATGTTCCCCAGTTTAGAAAAATATAAGTCATAAGTTACAGCCAGTTTACTCTACGTTTCATTTAGTGTCCGTGAATCAAACTCTTCTGTTTTTCTAATATACGAGAATATTTTTAGAGGGCTAAAATTCTTCTTTTTATTAATAAACGTATTAGCAAGTAAAAGGAATGTATTTTGACATAGCCTCAAATACACAATTTGCTATGGTCCCATTTCAGGATGTGTTTCATCAAAATAGGTAGAATCAGAATAGGTAGAATCAGAATGGCACAGTAAATTAAAAAAAAAAAAAAAACAGTTGGGCAGGCCTTACCCCAAACATCTTGAATAGGAATCTCTGGTTGAGAAGTGTGCAGGGGGTAGCTGCTGGAAACCCTTGCTTGTTTAGCTTTCCCCTACGAGTCTATTGAGAAACCTAGTTTTGAACCTACTGCTAGATCATTTGGTAAACTAGATGACACTGGAAGGTGACACCAAGCTAGCAGCAGTTATGGCAAAGGAAAAGCAATGACGCTGTAGGATGCTTAGGCTGTATCCTCTTTTAATAGTGCTTCGCCGGAGGATCCCAAATCAAATATCTTTTCAGAATTTGAACTGGTAATGTCTCTTCCTGTTCCTCTGATGTTTCCACCCCCATAAGTTTAATCTACGTCCCTTGTGATTGTTAGGAAAATGTTTATTTTAAAATATAAAAAACATTTTTCCGTGCAAATAATTCAAGCAATTAAAGCTAAAAAATGAATATATTTTAGTGTCTCTAGACTGAACAGTGAGGACTAATGCAGAAGTTAATTATAAATAAGAAAATCTTTTAGGTCCTTCTTTCAGATTCTAGATCTTGAAAGTGTCTTTAAATTTTAACTCACAACTATAGAATATATTATCATATGTATATAGGGAATACTGGACCCACTATCTTTATTATAATAAAAAATACTCTAAGCCTTGGAAAATTTCACTTTTATGAACTTTGATTGATTTCTCCAGTGAGTTTCCACCTCTCGCAACTATATAATAAAAAATACTAAGTGGCTTAAAAAAAATCAGTTACATAGATTATTACTTGGAAAGAAAATTATATAAAAGGTCTCAGTGAGATAAATTTTAAAAGGGTAAGTTACTTTTGTTCTTATATTTAAAATATATGTGATCAGGCTCCTATAAAAAAATTGATACATCCAAGAACTTAAAATTCTACATCATAACATTCGGTTTCATACTTTTTTGATCAACAGTCCTTCCTACTTTTGCTCAAAACACAGCTTTGCTTTTCAGTATTTGGGATTTTCTTTCTGCTTTTGTTTGTTTGTTTGTTTTGGTTATAAGTATCTTAGTTTCTATCTCAGCTCATCCTATCCTTTTGCCAGAAAGCCATTCCTTACTCCTAGCACTGTCCATATTTCCCTGGCAAATGCAACACTTACTTTCATAGGATCAAGGATTTGAGGAATGGAAGAACCTTAGCGATCCCTTCCGAAAAAGATTTAATTTAGGAATCCTCTCTCCAACTTCCTTGTCAGAGGATAGTCCTAGCTCTATTAAACATTCCCGGAATATCACATTGCTGGAGAGCTTTCATGGATCAAGAGGTTTTCCTTGTGTCCAGACTAGCTGTATGATCCTAAACAAATCACAGCATCTCTTGAGTCTGCGTTTCTATAAAGCAAGAAGAGGTGATGATTTCCAAGGTCATACAAGTCACAGAATTCTTCCTAATTATTTTAATGGCAGTAAGCAGAATAAAATGCTTGCTTGTAACATCTTTGGCTCTGAAGGATATTGTCCAAAGGGTGAGGCTGGTGTTTAAGGGGCAGGGACAGTAATTTTTAACACCATCCAATAGGGACTTTTCAATGCTACCGAGCAGCAGGTCTACATACTGTTCCCTAAAAGGACACCTCCTGGCTACTTGTTCCTTAACTTCCCACTGCCCAGTCTGCCACTGAAAGCCCCACATGGCACTTAGGGAGCTCTCACCATGCATCCCTTATTATCGTTATTACTATTATTATTCTGATTTGTTCACAGAAAACCATTACTACCAAAGTCAGTGGTTGATCTTCTATCCTTGTCTACTTATCTGCAATATTTTTCACTGTTGCCCACTCCCATTCTTTAAAAATTATCTTCTTTCTTAGCCCCAGGACAATCCATCTTTGATTCTCCTTTGCAATGTTTTGATCACTTTTTTATGCCCATCCCTTAAAAAGGAGTCATTGCTTTGGACCTCCGATCTTCACCAAGGAGAATGCTAAACTCCAGCTCTCCTTCTTTCCCTGCCACTGTTTAACCTTACACAGGTCGTATTCTCTCTGGGCCTCATTTGTCCCTGAGAAAAGAGAAGGAGCTGGAGTGATGATGTGGAACATCTCTTCAAGCTGTACACTGCTATGCTAGTCATCTTAATCCCATTCCTGCATTCCTTCAGTATGTGGTAGAGTTTCAGAAAGCAAGTATAGGTCTGTGATGATGCTAATACCACCAAGAAATCATTCATTCCAGTATGGGGAGAAACCTTAAACACCATCTGGTCTGAAACCTTTGTTTTACAGATGAGGGAACCTAGGTTCAGAGAGGGTACTTGATTGCCTCAAAGCAGAGACAGGATAATAAGGAGGTCTCCTGGGCTCTCACTTGTTGCAAAATAAGAGTTTGAGTGTTTTCTGGATCTGGTTAAAGTGCACAATGATATCAGAGTAAAACGTCATACGGAAGGTATAAATTGATCTAGAACACATTAAAGCCTTCCCCTCCCCCTTTAAAAAAATCAACTTTACTATAAGAATTTTGGAGAGAGATTTGCTATCGGTGGTGCTTTATACAAAATAGCATAATCTGATAACATAAAACATTTTAGATTTATGTTTTTAAATAGCCAAATAAAACAAAACATCAAGTCACAGATTACATATATTTACATTAATTCAAACGTCCAAAGCACAGTACAGTAGGGTCTATTTAATAGTTCACATAATTTAAGATTTACATATACACAAGCACATGAACCAATATTACGTTTGCTAGAACAGAGATTTAAGAAGTTACTCAGACATTTTGGTATTGACACTTACATATTTATGGCAACAAATTATGATGACTTTAAATTTTCAATGAGATCTTTTGTACAAGAATACAGAATGGGAAGAATGTACAAAATGAAAAGACAGGTGAACAAATGTACTTTCCTTGCACTATTTCTATAACACCATATAGGATGTGGCATTATCCAGTACATTTTATCAGTGTAGTCTATTCATTCTGGTCTAAAACGGTAATTTTGGCTGAATAACCCCCAAATCTAATTTTGCTTTAGGCTTTATAATTAATTGATGCTTGATTCTTCTTTCTACATCTTTTAAAAATGAAATTGGACACTAGTGTTTCTCTTTAAAATAACTCTAGCACTAGTAAGTTAGCAAAGTCTATTTTTAAAGGACACTAATACATAAAGTTTATTTTTTCTTTCAATATCCTAAATAAAGGGACAATGGGAGTAACATCACCTTTGGGCCTACTCTGAAATTACCAATAGTGCTAAAAGCTAAGATATTGTTATCTAGAACTTAAACTTTGGAAAACAACCCCATCTTTCTCTGGCACATTGAGGAACTAAAGTACTTTACCTCATTTCCTACAAATCATTTTAAGAGACAATTTGGTTGTATTTCAAAGAACAAAACAACACAATTTCTGTCCTGCTGTTTATTTTGCAGACCACACACAAAGTTAAATATGAAGAGATTAAATTATGACATCATACAAATATAGGCACAAATTAAGTGGACGCCACAAAAGGTGTGTCAGAAAACACTGAATTGACTGAATCTGAGTCAGATTTCCCCCTCGTGGACTTTAGGATGCCCTCAGCTATCACTGCCTCGCTGGGAAAGAGCCTGACTTTCCCGTTCTGCCCTGCTGCAGTATCCTTCAGGGGTTCCAAAAACACCACCCTTTTACCTGCACCTGCCTTCCGTTCATCAGCGGAGGCATCACTAGCGGGGCCAGGACTGAGAATCGATGAATGGGCATTGCTTTGGTGTAGCATATTTTTCTGTCTCTTGGTTTTACACTTGCAGGGGCATGGAGTCAGATAGAGGTACAAAAGTACCAAAACGATACTGGCCACGCAAGCAGCAAGAGTGGTAAAAGCTGTGTTAAATGCCTCATGAGCATGGGATCTGCTTACAGTGAAATTGCTCACATTTATTGTGACGTCCACAGTTTCATTTAACAGGCGTTGCTTATTCATTGCGATACAAGAATACACTCCAGCATCCTCAAAACGAGGGCTTTCTATAACCAGACTTCCATTGTGAAACACGTAAAAGTTTTCCATCTCTTTATCCGGCTCTAGCAGTCTGTTATCTGGACCCACCCAGATGAAATCGGTATTTGCATTACCTGTCTTGCTGTCACAGTGGACCATCAGTCTTTCCCCGACCTGAGCCTCATGAATAAAGCCAAGCGCACGAAAGGAACCATTGATGATGCTGTCAGAGCAATTCATAAAGCTATCCTGGAGCAGAAGTACCTGACGCGAGTGCCTGGAGTCAGACCACAGGCGACAGGTGTAATCGTTCTTAAAATCCATCACTGAGCTAAAGTGCCTACGATACCAAAAGACCAGCAAGGAGTACAGGGAACAGTCACAGACAAATGGGTTTCCATGAAGGTAGATGCCTCTCAGCTGTTTTCCTGGCACTAAATTTATATGGTGCATTGGCATGGAAGGAATTCGGTTATAAGAAACATCTAAAAACATCAGTTCTGCCAGCTTGAACCTTCCAACATACAAATCCATCGGAAACTGTGTGAGAAAATTTCCACTTAAGTAGAGTTTCTGCAACTGGGAGAGCCCTCCAAACGCTGAAGGATCGAGATAGGATATGTGATTGTTGTAAAGCAGAAGCACTTCCAGAACCTTCAATTCTTGGAATACAGCATTTTTCACCGTCTTCAGCTTATTGGACGATAAGTCAAGACACTTCAAATTTGGAGTTGTGGAAAAACTGCCCGTGGAAATGCTGGTGATGTTGTTATGACGAAGAATTAGGGTGTTCAGCTTTGCAAACGATACTGGAATCCACTCAGAATCCAGAAGCCCAATTCTGTTATAACTCAGGTCCAGTCTCTTAATCAGTCTGAAAAGGTTCCCAGGCACCTTGGACAGGTTTTTGTTGGTGCAGCTGACGATGTCAGTGGCACAGATGCAAGCGGTGGGGCACACCCCAGAGGCACCAGGGCCCACAGTCACTGTGATCATCAGCAAACACAGCAGCTCCCTGCAGCCCGGTCTGACGACGGCTCCAAGCAGGGTGGGCAGAGTGTGTACACGTAACGACATTATGGTCGCCTCTGAGTCTCTTCCCGGTGTCTTTCCCACTGGCTCAGCCTCCCACCAGTGAACCTGGCAAACAATTAATAATTCAGAGGGAGTAAAAAGCAGAAACTGACTACCACTAGTTAACCCATAAGAGTCATACCTTACTTTCTTTCCAATAACTTTTGAAATGGGTTTTATTTCACAATAGGGAGCTCTGTGTTGCCTCTTCACTGTTAAATGTATTTTTTCCTCTTTCCTGGGTTAGTCCTGCTTATAAAAATTTACAGTCACATTCTCTCCATACAACCCACCGTCTCACCCACCATCAGAAACTCAATTTTTTCCTCAGGTGCATCCTGCGTTGTTGCTGTTGTTGTTGTTGTTTTAAACTCCCTCCAACAGACACAACTATACGCAAACGTAGGCTACAAACAATTAAACGGAAATACTTAGCAACCACCCATCCAGAAAAAAACTCACGGTGCTGGGGAGCCTCGTGGGCTCCGGGGAGGCTGCCTACGCAGTGCCTTCCGAAGGTCTGCGCGTCCGTCTGTCCGTGTCTGTCACTCTTGCACCTTCCGACTTCCTTTCCCTCCGGCTCCCGGCGGGCGGCAGCCTCTAGCCGGCTCTCAACTTTGAGGAGTTTCAAGCAGCCGCGGCGGCAGCAGCAGCCCTGGACGCAGCAGCCAACCTCTTCGCTGGCTCCCGGGGGCTCTCCCGGGTTCCTCTCATTGCAGGCTGAAGGTACCGCCTCGGCGCTCTGGCCACCGTGTGTCCGCGCGCGGGGCGCCCCGCTCGGAGAGCCGGGGCCGCGGGAGGGGGCGCAGGCAGCCGGGCGGCAGCGGGCGGCCCCGCCTCTCCGCACTCGGGAGGCTGCAGGACCCGGGGTTCCCGCGCGCCCGGGGCCAGGAGAGGGGCTGGGGGGCCGGTCCCACCCCTGCGCGTCCTGCCTCCTGCGGGCAGCAGCTCGGAGCCTGCGGGAGGGAGCAGGCTGGGCGCGTGGTGGGGGGCGCGCGATGCGGAGGGGGCGGCGGCGCAGCCAATCCGAGAGGCGGCCGGCGCCCCCTCATACCGCCCCGCGGCCTCGCCGCCTCCTCCCGCTTCCCTCTTCCAGTTCCCACCCGGACCTCTAGAACGGCCGCGCAGAGCGGGGAGGGAGCAGGGGTCCACACCAGAGGCCCAGACTCTGGTCCTTGAGTCAAGATGCCCAACCCACTCGCCTACCAATTACGTCCCTTCGTCCAGCTCCAAGCCGGGCGGTAATGGGGTCGAGGAAGGCTAAAGGGGACACGCCCAGCCACCGAGGGAGGGGTCTCACCCTTGGAGACCCACTTCGCGGCGGCCGCACAGGTCACGTCTCTCTCCCCACCCAGGCCGAGGAATCCCCGGACCTCTTAGAGCTTTGCTTTGGGGCAAGGGCCAAGGAGGCTTTGCCTGCGCCAAGTGCAGTTGACTGTCTGGGTTTATTTTGTAAACCAGCCTGACGTCTCCGCTCGCTTCTGGGGAGGAGGTCGCGGGGAGGGAAGTCGGGAACGTTTCCTCTCCACAGGGATCTCTGCTGGGAGGAAGTAACCGGGAAATCGCCGCGGGGACACCCCTCACCTCCCTGGGAAAGTTCTATCCCTTTCCTGACTCAGGAGGCGGCAACAGGGATGGTGTCCAATTCAAGAAGGAGGAGGGCAGGAAAGAAGGCTTGGAGCCGACCTTCCGGCTGGAATGCAAAGATAAGAGTATTAACCCAAATAATAATAATAATCCCAGAGCAGACCTTTTTTTCTTTTTTCTCTCTTCTCCTTCCCCTCTTCTCTCTCCCTCTCTCTCTCTCCTTTCTCTTTCGTTCTCTCTCTCTCATTTCCTCTGTTCTGTCCCCGCCACCTCCCGGTCTTTTGCAAGCGTGCTCGTGGCGCGTGCGGGACAGGGAAGTAAGGGGCGTGTGCGCGGAGGCTCTTCATCCCTTCCGGAGATGCCGCGGCCGACCAGCGCGCTTTGGTTCAGCAAGCACAGAAGGTGCAAGCCGAACAAGGCCATTCAGAAATGAGGTGGAGGCTGTGAGGCTGATGAGCTCTACGATTAAAAATCCATTTTTGTTTAATTCCAAGATAAGTTTTAACGATGGGATTTGAGTGAGTCAGATCGCCCATTTGGCCATTATATCCGGATTAAAAGAAATAAATTACTGCCTTGACAAAGGATGGCAACCACAGTGGAATGAAAAGAAACCAAATTGAGGAAACAGTTGGGGCAGGGTAGATAACTTGTAATATTACTTAAAAATAAAAATGATGAGGACAACCAACTCTTCCTCCCCTCCCCCGCGCACCTTTTCACTTGAGCAATCTTGAATTTAGTGAAAGTTGTTTCCTACATGGTCCGTGAGTCATTGCTGTGGTCAGACAGATTTGTTAGACCAAGGCCTAATTTAAATAGAATTGTTTGTGGAATAAAGCCGGGCTAGCACTAATAAATCTAGACATTTTCAGATGAGGACAACTTGATTCAGATTAATTTATTTCATGAAAAGTTGAATTTTATCATAAGAACACAGCCTAAAATGCTTCATGCAAGCATTTCTTACTGTGTACTTAAAGGGGAGAGGCAGAAGTTGAGATTTTCTAGTATTAGGCCACACTTCCTGGGATTCTCAAAAGCTTGGTCTCTAGGACTTCAATTTTATAGAGTTAGAATAGTTAATACAGAGGAATAGAATTAAAATCGCTCAGAGGAATATTTTTTAAATGACTAATAAATGACCAGGTTTTTGCAGGATTTTACTAATTAACATCGTATTTTAAGGAAACCATGAAGGCAGAAGAAAGACCTGTATTTAATGCAAAAATAGTCTAAGAAGAATAAGTGATTCAAAAAAATGGAAACAGGAAGGTTATATTATTATAACTACAGGCATATTGTAGAAACATTATGCAGAGATTACACAGCAAAAGTAAACTAAATGCACTCAAAATCCATAGACAAGGCTATTTATCCATTTGAAGACCTGATTTGGGGGATTTCACATGTTTGTGAAAGGGAAGAACGTTGTAAAAGGATTGAGTTTACTAGCTGGGAGGAAAGAAAGATAAGAGTTGATCTTAAGGTATAAGACGTGACCTTATTTTGTGGAGGATAACATTTTTATCTTTCTAGCATCCCTTCTCCTTCTAACAGATTCCCTCTTTCCACTAGAAGGTAAATTCCAAGAGGATGGCAGTTTTATCTGTTTTGGGTATTGCTGTATTCTCAGCTCTTAGAACCCTGCTTAACACATTCAATAAATTTTTGATAAATGAACTGATGAATAGGGAACCTATTCAAAGTGGTTAAGATAACGGTTTACCCCAACTGAATCTGCTGGTTGCTGTCCTGCCTTTTATGCTTTGAAAGCTTGTTTTAAAAAAAAAAGGAGAAGAAAGAGAAAGAGGAGTCCTGTAAATGTTATTTGAGTCCTGGATCTGGTAGTACCTGAAGGCCACTGCATACTTTTACTTCCTTTTTAATTATATTTTCCACCCCACCCCCTTTTTTAGCTTAAATTATTTTGAGTTGTATGTCACTTGTGACGGACAGAGTACTAACACATGTAATGATGGTGATGATAAATATGTACTGAGCCATTATTATATGCCAGACACTGAGCTATGCGTTTTACATGCATTATTTCATTTATTGCTCACCACAGCTCTGTGACATTATATAATCCTATAACCCAGATGGTAAACAACTGTGTTCCAAATTATTTGAAAATGAAATGGGATGCAATTATCTCAAGGTTCTATTTGAAGGATTTAGATTAAACAGAAGAGAGACGTTTCTGCCAGGGTGGTTCCAACCTGGAATGGGTTGCCAAGACAGATGGTTGAGTTGCCTTCTCAGGAGTTTAAAATAGGATGCGATAGATATTCCTCTGGCCTCTTCCACATGACATAATACATTGGAATTTTTGACCATTCAGTAATGACTCCAAGGGATAGTAGAATGTGGCTTGACACTTGACATAATTCTGAATCTAGTATGCTGAGAAGGGGTTGTGGTCATGTGAGTGTCTAGCTGGGTTTGGAAATACTTTCTGCCTGAGGCAGTAATTTGAGGTGATGAAATCACAGGAGTTCTAGCCCCGTAATTTCCACAATTTCTCAGGTTGTAATCAAAGATTTAAGTAATTAGAGATATGAGACAAGAAATTAATAGCACATGTTTGATGATTCTAAGTCATTTTTACTAATAATTAACACTTCAATAGCACTTTATGTCCTAAGAAGGGCTTTCACATTCTTTATCTCCTTTGACTCTACCATGTGTCCTGTAGTCAGGTGGAATTTATACACTGGCAGATATCTTGTTGCCTCTTTTTTGGCGTGAGGCACACTGGGTGTTCTTTGGAGATGGAGCTCACTGGGGTCACTGATTGCTGCATGCAGGAGCTTCCTGTGGAGTTTCATCACTCTGGCGGGCAGCACTCTTAATAGGATTTTTACAGTGTGACTTAGCTTGAACCCACAAGAAAAACATACCTTTGCCCAGCAACTATGGAAGTGCACTCAGCTCCTACAGCATCCTGTTCTTCTCTTGGCCTGCTCCAGTTGGTTTTTGTAAATTGCCTAAGATTTCTTATAGAACCAGATCTCTCACCCCATCCTGTGTCTTTCATTATATGGAGATACATTTTCAGGGAAAACTCAGACTCCAGCTCCTGTGCTTTCTGAACTCCAGGAGGCATGGGTCAGCTTGTGGCATGTTTCTCTGGACGCTCCCTTTACTTGGCTGGAAATGGGGGGATAGAATGGGAGTATTCAGTATTCTGCAGGAGGTACTGCATGTCCTCCCCAGGAAGAGCTCACAATGGGGCTACTCTTTAAGCAATCTCCACTCACTCATCTGGTTGTTCTGTCTCTTATCTTCATTGACATAGGCTGGACGGTTTTTTGTTTTTTAATTCACTTGAGATAAAATCCACATGACATAAAATTCACCATTGTAACCATTTTAAAGTGCGCAGTTCAGTGATTGTTTAATATATTCACAATACTGTGCAACCATCACCACTATCTTAATTATGGAATACAGACGCTCCTCAATTTACAATGGGATTACATTCCAAAAAAAACTCAATAAATAAAAGTGCATTTATTACACCAAATCTACTGAACATCATAGTTTAGCCTAGCCTACCTTAAATGTGCGCAGAACACTTACACTAGCCTACAGTTGAGCAAAGTCGTCCAACACAAAGTCTATATTATATTAAAAAAAGTGTTGAATTGCTCATGGAATTCATTGAATACTATACTGAAAGTGAAAAACAGAATGATTGTTTGGGTACTTGAAGTATGGTTTCTACTGAATGTGTATCACTTTTGCACCATTGTAAAGTTGAAACATCCTAAGGCAAACTGAACCATCATAAGTCAGAGACTGTCTGTATTTTCATCACCCCAAAAAGAAGTCCTATGCCCATTAAGCAGTTACTCCTATTTCCCTTTCTCTCAGCCCCTGGCAACCACTAATGTACTTTCTGTTTCTATGGATTTGCCTATTCTGGACATTTTATATAAATGGAATCATTCAATATGTGTTTTTTTGTGTCTGGCTTCTTTCACTTAGCATGTTTTCTAGGTTTGGACTGGGATTTTTAGCTAAGGGTTGCACAGAATCTGTTAGGATCACGCTATTGAAAGACCTGCATAGGTTAGCTGCACTTTAACTCAGAATGTGGTTGTGGGGACCAAAGTTCCACTTACCCAGAGTCTTGAATTATAAAAGTATTAAAACTCTGTGTGATTGCAGAAACCTACCAAAATTACAAGGTGAGGAGATTTAAGAGGTGATATAAAATTTAGCTTCAGCAGAAAACATTTAGGCTGGGATCGGTGGCTCATGCCTGTAATCCCAGCACTTTGGGAGGCCGAGGCTAGTGAATCACTTGAGGTCAGGAGTTGGGAGACCAGCCTGGCCAACATCTCTTCTGGCAAATCCCCGTCTCTACTAAAGTTACAAAAATTAGCCAGGCATGGCAGCACACACCTATAATCCCAGTTACTCAGGAGGCTGAGGCACGAGAATCGCTTGAACCTGGGAGACAGAGGTTGCAGTGAGCGGAGATCACATTATTGCACTCCAGCCTGGGTGACAGAGCAAGACTCCATCTCAAAACACGAAACAAAAAACCCATTTAACCTCTCCAGGAACCTCAAGAGTTAATTGAGGATGTAACAATTGACTATTTCTAAAGTTCCTTTCAGCTTCAAAAAATTCACTTGATTTTCTGATAACAATGTGTCCTCTGTTGCCCAAGTCCCGGGAACCCTGGGTTTTGTTTCTTCACCCGCCAGTTAGCACTGCCCTGGGCAGACACAGACTCCTCTTCTCTCTCCAGTGAATGACGTCAGTCCCATTGCTACTTCAGGAAAAGTAACTTAAGGCAAGTTCTTTATAGTTGAGAGGTCACTTTAATTTATTAAGTATTCTATTGTGATGTGTATCACATGTTCATTGCAGTATTTTCTTAATGTGCAACAGGGATGTGGGTAAATAAATTCGTGTACATCCATCTGGTATGATATACATTCTTACTGAAATAATGTGGCAGGGGACTATCTGGTGACAAAGCAAAAAAATTACAAAATGGTATGGTTCCAGTTTTTGTAAAAGAAAAAAATATATATATATGTTAATTATATGGTATGCGTAGATAATCAAATGAAAAATTATGTACCTGTGCCATAACAGTGTTTCTTTTAACATATTTCTTCTCTTTCCTTATCTGTACATCCTATTATTCTAGAGTCCTTTGTGAGAAGACAAAGTACAATGAAAACTTAATAGTTTTTAAAGTCATGTGCATCAATGTTTCTGCTTAATTTGGTTCCTACTTCAGAATCAACTACTGTACTTTCAGAGAGAAAAACGCTCTTCTGGCTTCTCAGGCAGGAAGTGACTCAGACCTCCCCTGTTTGAGGCATGATAATTGCTGTCCTGCTTTAGCTCTGCATTGCTTATTTGGCGGATATTTACTGAGCACCCACTGTGTGCTAGGCGCTATTCTTTAGTCTGAGAATTATAGCCATGCATAAATGCTGCAATAGCCATACAAGTCTGACTAAAATTAGGCACATAATAGACATTTAAATATTTCTTATTGCCCAATTGTCCACATTCTCATGTTTAGGGTTCAACAACCTTGGGTGTGATCAACTCGCAATAGCTATGAGTCCTCCCCGATGGCACATTCTTAGTCCAGCCTTGGTGAAGGTGGCATGGTCCCCTGCCCACACTGCTTTTTGTTTTTCAGTGAGAAATAAAAATAAAAATAACAACTAAAAAGATTTTTCCTAATTCTTAAAGTACTGTACTATGTGCTTATGGTAAAAAAAAAAAAAAAAAAAAAGGAAGTTACAGGAAAAAGAATCAAAGTGCCATTTACAATCTCACTGCTAAGTTACAATTTCTGCTCAAAGAATAAATCCATTGAAGAGAGGAACCTGAGAAGTTTGCAAAAGGATGATCTTTTTTCTTTGTCATAATTATATAATGAGAGAAACAAGCAAACCTCTTTTTAAATACTTTAACATTCTCAGCTTTAGGAATAAAATAAGCAGATGAAAATTTGCTTTAAAAAACTCAGTGTGTCAAAGCTATGCATCTAGCATTATAGTTACCTCCTGAGATTTTGGTCATAAATGGCAGGTGCTCTAGTTTTTATTTTGCTGATTGTTAGCCTGAAGAGGTCATCTGATTGAATTCTTAAACGCTATTATATCCCTCAAAACTGGGGTTAATTTTGCCTCTCTGATAAATATGGATAATATTTAACAAACCCAGTTTAGAGAACTATATGAAGCATTCAGAGTCCTATTTTATGCCCTTTAAAAAATTTGATTTCCTGTAGCAGTAACTAATTTATCATAGCTTTATAAAGGGAATCAAATTATTCAAAGTAATATCTAATTTGAAGCAGCCATTATTCACCAACCAACGTTAACACTAAACAAAATAAAATTGAGAGAGAAAAGAATCAGCTCTCTCCATTATACAGTCAGCACTATTGCAAATACTTATTCAATTATTTTCAGCAAAGACAAGGCCCTCTGTGGTGGCTGCTCCATGGGTAATTTGCTCTGGAACTCTGACCTTTCAGTTTGTGACAGTGAAAAGAAACATCACATTAATATAGGAGAAGACAGAAGGACCTCTCGAAAGACCCAAGAAAGTAGTGGTCTTGATAATAAGACCTACCACTTATTATATTCTCACCATATACCAGGCTTCTCATTTAATTCTTATAAAGGGCTTCAGAGATGGGCATTAGCATCCCCATTTTCTAATGAGGGCCATGGGGCTTTGTTGGTTTATATAACCTGCCCAATATTAGTGGTAGAAGCAGATTTCTCACAGAAATCTGCCTTGCTCTGGATTGATGCTTAACAATTAGTTCTAATGCTTCCCATTTAGGGAGTAGCAAGGTCAGCCATAATTTAAATTCCATTCAGCAAATATTGTTAGTCCTGGCCACACTCCCAGAGCCGTGATATGGTTGCTCTCCTCTAGGAATTTGTAGTATTATTAGAAATAATTATAGGATATAAGGTGGTATAGAATTCAATTCCAAATTGGATAAAACCATGAGCCAAAGTATTTGCAACAGAAAATATATACTTTGGGCATTCAAAAATTCCATATATTCCAATTCAGAATTTTAGATCTTACTCATTTTGTTGGAAAAGTATCTGATTCAACAAAGCAAATTGTATGCAAATAAAAATATAATCTGGGGAAAACCATTAAACGGTCAGAGATGAAAATTTTCTCTTAGAATTAAGCAGTACTAACATGAATGCCTATCGGTCATCTTATCTGTGGCACTCACGATAAAGAATTATAAGCAAGGAAAGTAGTGTCTCTCCCCTGCACATACCAAGGAACTGAAACACCTTCTAATTAAATGCCAAATAGAGTATTGAATAAAGAATCAAATCCCTGGATTTTGTTCCAGAACGTCCATTTATTAACTATATAACCCTAGGTAAATGACTCAACCTTTTGGATTCTCAGCTTCCCCATTTGTAAGATGGAAACGCAGTACTAATATGTGCACTGTTTAATTTCACAAAGTTGACTGAGATGAAACATGTAAAAAGTGCTTTGGTGAACTATAAAGCTGTAAAAGAGTACTTGCCTTACTGCCCTTGTGCCTTGGATGTGGTCTGACGCAGCACAGATGTTTAACAAATGTTTGTTGAACCTAGTGGCTGGGTTTATGTGCAAAATAAACAGAGCTGGAGAGGTGGCTCAACACAATGATGTTTGTACTAATTATGTGGCTCCCCCAAGCCTGGCTGTACCAGAGTCCAGCAGGTCCTCATTTCGCTCAGCTCTGCCTTACTCTCCATGGTGCTCTCTCTCAGCTGCTGCAGACTGGAATGAGTCCACTGGTCTGCATGCCTAGGCTTCTCAAAACCCCTGGGGACTCGAAGGTGGCATGTTGTGGGGAGCAACCTCAGTGACCTTTAGTAGAGAGTGAGGGTCAGCAATCTCAAAACACACTGGAGGGTACCCAAAGGGGTTCTGAACTACATGGAAAGCAAAATAAATAAAAAATAATAATAATCACTATCTCCAGAGAGCAGTTTTGACATGCTGCTACTTGCCTCTTGCATTGTGATAAAAATACATGGTAGGAAATCAATGTAGGTTTCCTTGGCAGCTGTTGTATAGAAGAGGTCAGGTGCAAATCTGAACAAGTTGCTAAAGGATGAGTCTGCTCACAGACGTTTCCTACTTCATGGAAACAGCCAGATGATAGAAAACATGCTTAACATGACGATTGTTCATATTTATCTCAAAGTAAAATTTTCCATTCACTCAATATTTATTAGAACTACTGGACGCCTAAATTCCTTTTGTCTCAATTTCCTTTCCTGGGAAGGCTCTGAGAACCTTGGCTCCTTGGCTGTATTTTTAGAAACAGAATATGCATTGCCTCAGTGAACATTAATATGTTTGTTTGTAGGGGTACCTGGGTGCAAGATAGGCAATAGGGTCTTCAGACAGGGCCATCTTTATAACATTGACTTAGCCCAGCCTGACAGGTCCAGAAACTTGATATTTTTGGTGTCCCAGGGCTAATTTTACACATGGAGAGGGACTTAAAATATAAACCAAAAGGCCAGGCGTGGTGGCTCACGCCTGTAATCCCAGCCCTTTGGGAGGCCAAGGCAGGTGGATCATGAGGTCAGGAGATCGAGACCATCCTGGCTAACACGGTGAAACCCATCTCTATTAAAAATATGAAAACAAAAAATTAAGAGGGCGTGGTGGCAGGCGCCTGTAGTCCCAGCTACTTGGGAGGCTGAGGCAGAAGAATGGCATGAACCCGGGTGGCGGGGCTTGCAGTGAGCTGAGATCACACCACTGAACTCCAGCCTGGGTGACAGAGCAAGATTCTATTTCAAAAAAAAAAAAAATATATATATATATATATATCCAAAAAACATACCTACCTATCTGGCATTTATTCTCTGGCTGCAAGAGAGCTTTGGGAAGCCAAGTTTATAATCATAAATATGTTTGGTGAGTGTGAAATAATAAAGAAGAGTAATTCATTTGATGACTTGAATGTTTAGTGGTATCAAGCTATTGTGCATGACAAATCCATTGTCACAAGAGAGATATGTTTGCCAATAAGACCAAATATTTAGATGGGCTGGATAAGACACTGTCATCCCCAGGCAGAAGGCATGAAGCAGTTAATCAGTGAAGTCTCTCTCTTTTTTTGAGACAGAGTCTTGCTGTGTCACCCAGGCTGGAGTGCAGTGGCATGATCTTGGCTCACTGCAACCTCTGCCTCCCGGGTTCAAGTGATTCTCCTGCCTCAACCTCCCGAGTAGCTGGGATTACAGGCACACACACCATGCCCAGCTGATTTTTGTATTTTCAGCAGAGACAAGGTTTCACCATGTTGGCCAGGCTGGTCTCAAACCCCTGACCTCAAGTGATCCACCCACCTCGGCTTCCCAAAGTGCTGGGATTACAGGCGTGAGCCACAGCGGTGGGCCTGAAGTCTTAATATACAGGAAATACCATGGCCTCATGATTCTGCTCAAATCAGAAAATTGCCCTTTCTATTAAAGATGATCTCTCCCTATTCCTTTATCAGCCCAATAACAGAGAATGCAAAGACAATACATCATAAATACGGTAGAATAGTGATCACACACAAGAGAGGCAAATGGACGACGAACAGAAAACTCATATCAGAAAGACATTATCAGACAGCTGAGGAGCCACGTGGAGAAAAAAGCCAGTGCCCAGAAGAATGTCATGAGATGCAGGCATTTTGCAGAGCCTCAATAAAATCAATATAAATATGTGTATCGAATGTGAACTAAACAATTACGTAAGCAGAAGTTAAGTTCTGTCCAATCCTTCTGATGGAATGCAAAATTCCAGCAAAGACAATCATGAGGCAAGAATCATGTACCATGCATAGAACCGGAGTACCAGAGTAAAGGCAACCACACCCTTGTAACCATCACCCAAATCAAGAAACAGGACATTACCAGCTTTCCAAAAATTCCCTCTGTTCCCTTCTAGTCACTAATTTCCCAGTGGTAACCACTCTGCTGACATCTAACAACATAGATTAGCTCACCTGTTTTTATACTTTGTATAAATGGAATATATGCTTTTTTGTGTCTGGTTTCTACTGCTCATGTTTATGTTGGAGAGATTCATCCATACTTTTGTATGTAGTTGTAAATCATTCTTACTGCTACTGATATAGCCCAAATTCTGTGGCTATATCACAGTTGGTTTAACTATTTTGTTGTTCATGGGCCGGTTTGTTGGAACAACATTGGAATATTTGGAACATTGTTCCAAAAATTGGAACAACCATTTGTTCCAACCATCCAACAAATGGTTGTTCCAATTTTTGTCTACTAACAAGTACTGTTGCCATGAACATTCTGTTCCCCCAAATTCCCCCCCCATTCTAATTCTTGTGGTGAACATGTGCATACATTTCTAGTAGGTGTATGCCTTGAAATCTGTTTGATGGGTTACAGGTTATGCATATGTTCAACTCTAGTAGTAACTCCCACTTCTCCAAAGTGGTTGTACCAATTTATTATCCCACAAGTGGTATATGATAATTCTTATTCCTTCACGTCCTTGTCAACACTTATTATTTTCCATCTTTTTCATCTTAGTCATTTTTGTGGATAGCAAGTGTTATTTTATTATGGTTTTAATTTGCATTTCCCTGAGAATTAATAAACAATTTTCTGTATGTTTATTTACACATCTTTTTTATGGGACTTTTGCCCATTATGCTGTTGAGTTGTTCAACTTTTTCTTATTGACTTGCAGGTGTTCTTTATACATTCTAGATTTGTGTTTTTTAATCATATATATGTGTGTTTGCATTGGATATAAATTAATATATGTTAATATTTTTCTCTCACCTTGTGGGTTGCCTTTTCACTCAATTTGGGGGAACAGAAGTTTTTAGTTTTAATGTAGCCAAGTTTATCACATTTTTTCCTTTTATGCTTAATGCTTTTTCATTTGCTTATTTTCTATTTAACAAAGGATTGCTGACTCCAAGGTCATGAAGATGTTCTACTCTAGAAGTTTTATTGTTTCATCTTTCAATTATTTCTGCAATCCATCTGGTATTGACTCTTGTGTGTAATGTGAAATAAACATTAGAATACCTTTTTTTCCACTTGAATGTTGAATTGACACAGCACAATTTATCTGAAAGATTATCCTTTTCCCTACTGCATTGCAGGATCACCTTTATCATAAATCATGCCACCATATATGTGCAGATCTACTTCTGGATTCCCTGTTGTGTTTCATTGGACAGTTATCTGTTCTTGCACCAGTACCACACAGTTTTGATTGTCATAACTTTATAATAATAGTTTCTGATATCTCACAGTGTAAGTCCTCTATATTTATTCTTCAAGAATAACTTGGTGATTTCCAACTTTTACATTTGATATGAATTTTAGGAAAACTTGTCAATTTCTGGAAAAAGAAGAACCTGTAGCTTAGATTTTGACCAAAACTGCATGGATGAATGTATTAATTTGGAGAGAACTAGCATCTTTACAATATTGAGTCTTCCAATTATAATGATGTATATACTTCCATTTATTTAGCTCTCCTTTAATTTTTCTCAATAATATTTTAGTTTTCAGTTAGAGATCTTGCACATCTTTAATTAGATTTATTTCTAGGTGTTTGAGTTTTTTGATGCTATTGTAAATATGTTTTATTTTCTATTTGTTTATTGCCAATATATACAAATGCAACTAGTTTTTATATGTTGACTGTATATCCGGTTCCCTTCCTATATTCTCTTATTAATTCTAAGAATTTGTCCTTAGATTCTCTAGAAATTTTAAATGTGCATGATCTTATTGTCTGGAAATGACAATTTTATTTCTTGCTTTCCAATCTCCATGACATTTATTTCTTTCTCTGACCTTTTGCATTGGCTAGACCTCCTTCTACAATGTTAGACTGAAATGATGACGGTGGTCATTCTTGACCCAGTTCCAATCTTAGGGGCAAGTTTTCAACATACTACCATTGAGAATGATGTTTGCTATGGATATTTTGTAGATATTCTTTATGAGATTAAGAAAGTTCTGTTCTTAATTGATTACGTGTTTTCATCACAAATGGATGTTGAATTTATCAAATGCTTTTTCTGCATTTGAGATGATTGTATGATTTTACTCCTTTTTCTGTTAATGTGGTGAATTATGTTTATGATTTTTGAATGGTAAGCCACACTTGCACACTTGGACTAAACTTGCACTCCATTTACTGTATCAATGGATTTGGCTTCCTAATATTTTGTTAAGAATTTTTAAGTAATGTTTATGAGAAAGATGGGCTTGCAATTTTCTTTCTCACAATCCTTGTCAGGGTTTAAAAATCAAGTTTATGCTATTACAATTTTTTTTTAAGTCTGGAAAGCTCACCTTCTCTTTCTGTGTTGTGGAAGAATTATACAAGACAGCTGTTAATTTTTCCTTAAGTGTTTGGAAGAATTCACTGATAAACTATCTGAGCCCAGGCTTTTCTTTTTTAAAATAATGGGCTTAATTTAAAAAAAAATACATCCTAAATTATTGATATTTTCATCTCTTCTCCTGTCAGTCTTGGTAAATTGTATTTTCAAAGAGTTTGTCTATTTCATCCGAATTGTCAAATTTATCAGCATAAATTTGTTTTAAGTTTCCTTTTATTGTCCTTTTGATGCTTGTATGATCTATAGTGATATCTCCTTTTTCATTGCTGTTGTTGCAAATTTGTTTTCTCTATTTTTTTTCTTTTGATCAGTTTTCTTTAGATTTTGATGTTTTTAAACAACTGACTTTGGCTTTATTGTCTTTCTTATATGTTTGATTTTTATTTCCTTGGTTTTTGCTTTTATCTTTATCATTTCTTTTTGTAAGTTTGATTCCTGCTCTCTCTCTACTTTCTTGAAATTAACGCTTAAATCATTGATTTTCAGGCTTTTTCCTTTCTAATATGGAATATAAGACTATATATTTCCTTCTAAGCACCATTTTAGTTTTTTCACATGATTTTTCAAATGTGATTTTTATTATTTAAGTTTAAAAACTAATTTCTGTTTTTTTTCTTTATCCCATAGATTATTTAGAGTATATTGTTTAATTTTGAGCACTTGGGTTTTTCCTATTGTTGTTACTGATCTTTAGCTTAATTTCCATTGTGGTCAGAGAAGACATTCTGAAAGATGTCAATATTTTGAAATTGTTGAGACTTTTTTCTTGTTATGATATATTGATTGTAATAAATGTTCTTATGTTCTTTGTATACTTGAAGTGAATATGAAGTGGTCATTAGGTACCATTTTGCATACATGACATTAGATTACATATGTTAACTGTGCTGTTTATATCTTCTATATTCTTACTGATTTTTTTATTTTTCACTTTTTCTGCTACGTGTTTGAAAGAGATGCACTAATGCCTCCCACTGTGAGTGCTGATTTGTACATTTTTTTCTCATTGTTCTGTCCATTTTTGTTTAGTTTATTTTGAAGCTATATTATTAGGTGCACAGAGATTTAAGATTGTACTCATTTCCTATTGGACTTATTTATTTATAATTATGAACTGTCTCACTTTATCTCTAATAATGTTTCTTGCCTTACAGTTCACATTGTCTGATATTAGTATAGCTAGACAGCTTTAGGAGCAGGGGCAGGTTTGTGTTTGCATGGTATATTTGGCTTTCCTTTCACATTAAACATTTCTTTTTATTAGATTTGAAGATTTGGGTTTGTTTTTTATCTAATCGGACAGTATTTTACTTCAAATTTAGCTTATTTACATTCAATGTAATCACTGACATCATTGGGCTTATAGCTACCATCTTATTTTTCATTTTCTATTGAGCTCTTTTCTTTTATATTCCTTTTGTTGTCATTTTATGTTCTTTTTTTCGCCCTCTTTTTCCTCTATTTTTTTAATTATTCAATGATTTCATTCTAAAAACTTGCAAGTTTTACTTCTTTAATTCTAATAGTAACTATCCTAGAGATTGCAATATATATCCTTGATTTATTACAGAATTATACAAATTATTTTTGCCACTCCTCTGATACTATTAGACCCTTAGACCTTTTAAATGATTTATCCCTCCTGATTTTGTTCTTTTTGCCACACATCTTAGTTCTACATATATTTTATACTACAAAGGACGTTATAATTACTGTCTTTTATAATCAATAGTGACTTACAAATATCCATGTTTACCCTCACCAATGTTTTTTATTCCTTCCTTCATTTCCATGTTTCTCTGTCTGGGATTCTCTTTTCTTTCTCTCTCTCTCTCTTTTTTTTTTTTTTTTTTTTTTTTTTTTTGAGGCAGGTGTCTCACGCTTTGTCACACAAGCTGGAATGGAGTGGTGTGATCATGGCTCACTGCGGCCTCAGCCTCCTGGGCTCAAGCAATCCTCCCACCTCAGCTTCCTGAGTAGCTGGGACTACTGGTGTGTGCCACTGTGCCCACTATTTTTTTTTTTTTTTTTTTTTTGTAGAGACAAGGTCTTGCTTTGTTGCCTAGGCTGAGATTATTTTCCTTCTGCCTGAAGAACATCCTTTAGTTTTCCTGAAAACATCTTTATTCTACTTTCATATTTGAAGGATATGATTGCAAGATATAATTCTAGGCTGGCAATTATTTTCTTTAAGCTCTTAAAGTTGACAATATTGTCTTCTCACATCTATAATTTATGTTGATAAATCAACTGTGAATCTTATTGTTGCTTCTTTGAAGCTAATTTCTTTTTTTTCTTCTGGCTGCTTTTATGATTTTTCTCTTTATCTTTGGTTTTCAACAGTTTGACTACGATGTGGTTAGCTACAGTTTTCTTTGTTTATCTTGCTCCTTGTTCTTACATCAATACATAGACATTCTTATCCATTATCTCTTTGATTATTGCTTCTCCTCTATTCTCTCTTTCCTTTTTGGAACTCCAATTATATATATGTGAAAAGTTTCATGTGTATCTTGTTCTTGCCATTGTTTCCATTCTTTTTTCTCTTCCTGTTTCAGGAGTAGATACTTTCTATTTATCTGGGTTCCAGCTCACTGATCCAGCCCATTATTCACTAATTATGCTGTGTGTCATCTTCTGTAAACTTATCCATTTGAATTCCTAATTTCAAATATTTTTTCAGTGTTTAGAGTTCTAAAATATACATGTGATTTTTTCACAGATTCCAACCTTCTAGTGAAATTCTCCTTTTATTCATCATTTCACTATTTATTTTTCATGTTAATCATAAGTATTATAAATTCCTTTTCTGGTGACTCCCATTTGTGGCTCATTTGTGGGTCAGACAGATCTGAGAAGCTTGGGTTTTTTTACTCTGTCTCAGGTACTTTATATTTAGTGTTTACATTCCTAGCCAGAGAAGCATTTATGTAAACACTCTCTATATTTAATGACTCAGTTTAAGAAAATGCTTACAATAATTGAGGTCTCCTTGTTTCTGAACCAAGTTTTATATCAGAAGACCACATCCTCATCTCGGGGAGAAGAGCGAGGAGAGTCATTGTCTAAGCATTCCTGAGCACTACGTCTGTGCTTCAGTGTTCCAGCCCCATGGAAAACCCATTTCTGTACAGTATCATATCCCATAGTTAATCATACTTTTAGATTTTTTAGGAATATTTTAGTGTCATTGCTATTTAGAGATTATCTGTATCTTATATTACACATTAGCTAAACATGCTCTGATAATATAAATGTTATTTGAGCTAATTAGATAAACTTTGATTTCAATAATTGTTCATCTTTAAAACTGATGCGGCTTTATCTTAGGACTAAAGGATTATTTATCTTCTTTATATATAATACACATTATATATTATATATAGATAGATATAATAGTAATGTAATGTGTACAGCTGTTCACATAAATTAATTCCCTATATTTAGCTTCCCCTGTATCCTGTCCTCTTAAGCACATTGAGGGCAGAGGCAGTTTTCTTGTATCTTGTCACTCTACAGCACCTAACACAATACCGTTCACAAACATAATCTGGGCTTAGCAAGTCTGTGGATTTTATTCACTTGCAAAATCTATCCATTGCTTTAAGAGAAACCAATATTTAAAAGTAGACTTTTCGTTAAAAGGATATTACAGATATTACTTGCTTTGTTTAATAATTATCTGCTTTGGAGATGTGTTTGCATTTTTAATGAGTGCTTTAATGAGCTTCTATTACATATATTAGAAAACAAACTTGGAATAGTGCCACTATGTAAGTTAACTCTGCTGGTTTAAAATATATTTGAGGTGGAATTTGATTAAATAATTACCAAAAGTAGATATGTAAGACTGTATAAGATTGCTTTAGTAGCAAGATCAGGCAGCAATATTGATTTTTTAAATTAAGTACTAAATATACCGAGTCGAATTCAAACACTTACTAAATGATATTTTGCAATTTTCAATAAGCCCTAACATTTAGCCCCTCAGTTGATTCCCTTAATAACTTGATAAATTAGGCAAAAAAGCAAAGAAGAAGAGGATCATGGAGAGCAAGGGATTTACCCACATTTACATTTATATTGGCAGAGTCAGGACTTGAACTGAAGTCTCCTGAGGCCTAATTTGATCCTCTATCTGTATCAACCAGAAATACCTAAAATAACTCCTATGTCTATAAAGATAAATGTACCTGTAGAAAATACATCCCTCAAAACACACATTTAATTACAACTTCTTAAATGAGCACCCTCTTCCTTTTTCTTACAGCTCTTTATCCCTAGATTTTAAAGAATCAAAACACACATAAACATCTGCCTAGAGCAAACATAGGGAGTTTCCTCATGACTGGAAGCCCACATTAAAGCCACGCCTAAGGGAAGAAGGGAAGGCAGGGCTGATAATATTTTGTTTATTTTAGTTCTTCTGCTTAGTTTTTGTTTGCAGGCACTGGACTGAACTTAGTTTTCAGAGCCAGAAATTATCATTGTTTGTGTATCTAAATTTGTTAATACTCTGCTTTTAGAAATTTTTATGTACAATGGATTCCAAGAGTATTTTGGGAACTTCTCAGTGGTGAAATCTAAACTGTGGTTCAGTGAAGAGCCAACAAACACAAACTGCAAAGAGCAGTTGGCACAGTACACTTTTGGAGGCTATACGACTCTTCTGCTCTTCTAGCACAAGGCACAGAGTAGGTGCTTGCTACAGTTAATCGGATGAATGAATGAAAAGTACCTTAGTCCCCAGCACTGTCTCCTCAGTTCACCCAAAGATTCCCTGTGATGGCCGTGCCACCATTACAGCAGCAGTTTATTTTCTGTGCAATTTGTAGAAGAAGAACCAGAAACCAAATTGTTACCCATGCTCCAAATTGTTATCCATGCTCCAAAGACTATTCTTGGTTTTATGCCATAGCAAATAAGGTCTTACCATTTCCAAGTAAGGCTTGCCACATGCCAGTCTGTGAAAAGGAGGCATTTGCTTTTGGGTAGTAGTTGACATGCTTTGGGGCATTTATGCTGCCTCCCCAGCTCCCATCTCAGAGAATTCCTGCTATTCACAGTCGCTGCTGGAAAGGACAGGCCTAAGTGGCCCTATGGCCACTCCATGTCTGCCTTGTCCCACTCCAATGAGACCAGGGGTAGACTCGTGGACCACAACAATCAGACTCTCTCTTACGATTCTGAGCCGGGTTACAGAAACTACGGTCAGTGACTGTGGACTGCAGCTGAGAGCTCCCAACCAGCGAGGGCTGAGGTTGGTGCCAGTGCAAGCCAAAGTCAAGGACAACTAAAGCTACTTAAGAGCAAGATTATAAATAGACGAAGCCAAAGTCTATGAACAAAGGAAATCAGACATGCTTTTAAAAAGCAAAGAGTATGCAACACTCACAGGGAATTAATAACAATATTATTTATTTATTTATTTTATTTATTTATGTTTTGAGATGGAGTCTGTCCCCCGGGCTGGAGTGCAGTGGCACAATCTGGGCTCACTGCAAGCTCCGCCTTCCGGGTTCACCCCATTCTCCTGCCTCAGCCTCCCGAGTAGCTGGGACTACAGGCGCCTGCCACCACGCCCGGCTAATTTTTTTCTATTTTTAGTAGAGATGGGGTTTCATCGTGTAAGCCAGGATGGTCTTGATCTCCTGACCTCGTGATCCGCCCGCCTCCGCCTCCCAAAGTGCTGGGATTACAGGCGTGAGCCACCGCGCCTGGCCATAATATTTTTTTAAAAGCAAAGAGACTCAAAAGAGAGAGTCAAAAAACAAAAGAGAGAAAGAAAGAGTCGGAGACTAGAGACCAATCAACTTGAGTTTCAGTCTCTCTCTTTCCCAGCTTTGGTGGCTATGAAGTCTAGCTGGACTTTGTTTCCTGCTGGTGGATGTGTGCAAAATTGTTGGCTTAATCTTTACAGTTAACTCCTGTTTTTAATTTGAGTTAATTTGAGTGAGATTCGATTCCCAGCTACCTATCATCTCTGACCAATGGACTTCCCCGTCCCCTTCTCCCCTGGGAACCAGGTGCTTCAGTTTGGCCCTTCTCGCTCCTATCAAGAAAGAATGGGATCTGAAAAACTTTCACACTGTCAAATACTGAGTTTGCTGACTTTTCCAGTAACATTTTAGAAGAGCACAACAGTGAGAAGGCCACATGAGACAGTAAGGGATAACAATTCACGATACCATTTTGGGCATCAGTTGTAATCTATTTCAGGAGGAGCACCGGAACACCGGCTATTACCTCAGTAGCAGATCACTTACTATCCCCTTTTTGAGGGCTACTTACCATCACACATAAAGCTTTTCCTTCCTGCCACACTCCGCACACCACATACTACATAAGCTCTTGTGTCCATTGTAAATGCCTTGAAAGCGGGGATCGTCTCCACTGTGGTTTTATACTCACTGCTCTCACACTAGCAGTGACAGCATCCATTTGAATGAATACATGTTCTACATATAATTTTAATGGATATTCCTTCTCCCTCTCTCAGAATGAATAGTTTGAGAACTTCTGGGCCTAATATTCAGATAAGACCCCCTCAAAAACCTTCGTTTTCCCTTTTGCCACTCCCTCTGCACTTCCATGTGCCATTGCACTTCTGTGAGATCTCCTAAAACTGAAGAGCATGAGGAAGACAGGAAATTACTATTAGCTTTTCCTTAGTCCAGGAAAAAAAGACTGAGAGGTGGCCCAGTTAGATTCATAAAGTGTTGATTAAAGAAGCCACTATCAGCAATTGAAAAGGACTTTCTAGTTCAGCCCTGCATCCCATTCCATCTGGGCACCTCCAGCATCAGCCCACAGTTTCTCAGGCTCCAATCCATTCCAAGCCAGTCATAAAGCTGACTTTCCAATGAAGACACAAGGCAGAGAGCACATTTGCATCAATGCAGGTACAGGTGTATAAACTCAGTGGCTCCAAGCGGCTACACTGAGCAATGTTTACATACTTGGAAAAAGGACCATTCTCACAGATTCTATTTAAGACCAATGTGGAAATATTAATAGAAATTCTTGAATCTAGAACTATTCATAAATACTGTTTTAGAAGAATTTATTTTCATTCAGAAAGGAACACAGTTTCTGACAGACTGTGATTACCGTTTTATTTCCTTTTTCTATATCATTAAAGGCAAGGGTAGTATTCAGAACACTCAAAAGTCATATACGGAAAGAAAAGAAAATGATGATTTTGGCATGCTTGGATCTCTATCATATTATGTTCTTGTCTTTTCTGGTACAATTGTAGGATTTATTTTCTAAACATTCCAATTTTACAGCATGAGTCATTGCTAATGTAGAAACCAACTGAATCATCCATCCATCCATCAATGAATATTCTTGTCTTCTTTTTCCTTATATGTGCTTATCTTTATACTAAAAAAGATATTAGGAATTCTTGCATTTAAAGCACTTCTTCTCCCTTTCACTTATTTTGTTTGGTTTACAGGTAATACAGTAAAGCTATCATTAACTTTGTTTTGGTTCAGATTTCCATTCAAAATATTGAGTCAGAAACTCAAATCAAGTGTACTCTTAAGTATCTGAAATCTGATGTCTTCCATACAGGAGGTAAGTATAAAGTCTAGAAAAAGGAGAATAGAAAAGAAATCTTTTCACACTTTCTGGCCTTAAGAAAGACCAATCAGACTGGATTGTGGTAATAAGTCTATGTCTTCTTCACTTAGCCTTTAAGAGTTGACTAAAAGTTATTTGACTGGCCAGGCATGGTGGCTTATGGTTGTCATCCCAGCACTTTAGGAGGCCGAGGTGGGCAGATCATCTGAGATCAGGAGTTCGAGACCAGCCTGGCCAGTATGGTGAAACCCTGTGCCTATTAAAAATAAAAAAAATTAGCTGGGCATGGTGATGCATGCCTTATAGTCCCAACTACTCAGGAGGTCGAGGCAGGAGAATCACTTGAACCCGGGAGGTGGAGGTTGCAGTGAGCCGAGATCGTGCCACTGCACTCCAGCCTGGGCGACAGAGTGAGGTCCATCTCAAAAAAAGAAAAAGAAAAGTTATTTGATCATCTTGTTTCAAATATGAAGAATCTAGTTTATTCCATTCCATCTTAAATATATCACCTAGGATACTTGATATTGTAATATAATTACTTGTTAGGCACATCTTTTATTATTATTATCTATACCAGATGGTTTCAAGGAGAAGACATATTTACTTGGAACCAACCTATGGTTTGAGGTGGGGCTGGGGAGCCGGCAAGAGCACTGGTCCAGGAGCCAAGAGAACTAAATGTTAGACACTGTGATACCACCAGTGAGTGAAGCTGTCACGTACTGGGCTTTCTTGTTCGTTCGTTTCTTTTTCAGTAAAATGAATTTCCTTCAGTGCCTGAAATCTCTTTCTAAGACTCAATGACTGAGCCTTTTCCTATTGTTTATCTCTTGCCCCAAAACTTGTAACACAAAGTCTCCCCAATTTTTATGCACTTAACAATCCGCTGTTCAGTAGCCATTCTATATTACATGCAATTATCATCATGAGCCCCCTTTCCCATTCTGACTATATGGAGATTATATGGGGAAAACTATAATATGGATCACAGGGAAAAAACTGAATTAAAAGGAAGATTTGGTCCGGGCACGGTGGCTCACACCTGTAATCCCAGCACTTTGGGAGGCTGAGACGGCCGGATCAGTTGAGGTTGGGAGCTCGAGGCCAGCCTGATTAACAGGGAGAAACCCCGTCTCTACTAAAAATACAAAATTAGCTGGGTGTGGTGGTGCATGCCTGTAATCCCAGCTACTCGGGAAGCTGAGGCAGGAGTGTCATTTGAACCCAGGAGGCGGAGGTTGCAGTGAGCCGAGATGGCACCATTGCACTCCAGCCTGGGCAACAAGAGCAAAACTCCATCTCAAAAAAAAAAAGGAGGGGGAAGATTTGAATTTATTATGCATTATTTCTAAGAGAGAACTCAGAGAAATCATTTGTCCTAAACAATAGCTTCTATCTATTGACTCCCAAGTAGTTCCCAAGAAACTAAATTGCTTTTACCAAATTATCCTTTTAATACATCCATGTTATAGACTCATCAACTACCTGTTCATTAAGCCTGTTCTGTAATCGATAAACCCCGATCAACCTCACCACCTCTTGCTCAGCCTATATACCGCCATCACATGGCCTACCAAAATTATATCTTAACATCATTAGCTTTTAAATACTAGAAGTCATTTCAACCCTTAGAAAAGTCTGGTGAGCATGATTACATGTGGAAACTTTCAGATAGAATGTATCCAAAAAAGTAAGTGTATTAAAAATGTAAATATATTTCAGATATCCAAAAATGTAGACATATGGTCAGGCTTTGCTACTTTTTTGCAGTTTCACATCATGTCTTTACTTGTAATAATATCAATAATTGCTGCAAAGATAATAAACTACATTCCCATTCGCCTATCCCTCTACCCCAGTACTGTGTTATACAGTTTTCCCTGCAACATGGTGTCAGTCTGCAAAGGGTCTTTGTGACATCAGGAAGAGAGTCTAGATTTCCTTCCAGGGCAACACATTTTGCTATTAGGTTGAACCATAAAACTGCCATTTTTGGTCAGGAATGATTTACCACTGGTGGTTTCATATGGCACAAGCTAAAGAGCCTTCCTTGGGTTTGAGTTACAGTCCTGAGAGTCACTTGTGTGTCCAATGGGCCAATTACTTAATTGCTGAGTCTTGGTGTGTGAAATGGTAATAACACCTACTTTATAGGATTGATTATTAACTTAACATTGAGGCTTAGCAATGACGTATAGGAGCACCATGCCTAGAAACAGTTTTGTTCAAGAAATAGGTAATAATACAATATAATTATCAGTATAAGTAACTTAGAAGAGTTTCCTCACTTTTCCTTTAGCCATTTTTGCATATATGGTGAAGGTAATGGTTGCTATGGTAAAGAGAAGTGGAAAATATTTGTGAAGCAAGCACAATTTTTAAAACCCCAATAACGTTAAAGGCCTTCCATTCCTGTCTTGTATGCTCTCTTATGTCCAAGTAAGGGCACAGATAAAGTTTGACACATACTCGATGGAGTATCTAAATAGAAAATGTACTGAAGCAAACCAAGAACAGAGTTTTAAAAAAAAAATCAAAGCACTAAGCAAACATTCTGAACTTTTGGCAGAGGAATTGGACTGTCTGAATCTCCATGACTCTTTGGAGTTATTAATAGTGATGCATTTTGCCATATTTTGAGCAGATGCATATTTATAGGCCACGCAATATCTGTGTGGGGAGACTTTCAAGGCTTTATGGCCTTTTAAAAATGTCTTATCTTGGAAGAGAACAGGGCAAGGAGGATGCCATTTTGTCATCTGTGCAGCACCAATCACCCTGTGCTCATTAAATGTTACGGGAAAGATGGGCACTGCAGCAGGGCCTGGAATGTGGCTCCCATCTGCACTGCCAGAAGCCATGATGAAGTCACGAGTTGCACAACAGTAGTAATTCGCAGCTATTTATGACCATTTTAATAGCAAAGGTCTAGATTAGAAGGCTGTGTTTACATGCCATGTAGCAGAATAGTTCACGAATCATTCCCACAGTAACGTTTGGTCAAACCAATCAACCAAGTAATGAAAAATGAACCGGTTTTTCTTGAGGTTGTGACTAATAGATCTCTAAGTTAGCCTCTACTTTCCTCATGCTCTTCCATACCTGAGACAGAATTGACTCCTGCCCCATGCCCACAGACTCTCCTCCTCTGTCTTCCCGGCAAGCCACAGCCCTGTTACCCTTTCTCCACCCAAGCTCAAAGCCGTAAGACATCAGGTAAGTTAAAGGAGCTTTGGAAACTCCTGTAGAGCACCTGTGCACATAATTAAGGAAACATAATTTTTAGCACATGTTTATTTTCTCATTGTCATTGCTCCATTATGTGACTTTAATTAGTGACCCCGATGGCCCCTGTGCATCCAGATGAGTAAAATCCTTTCATTTGTCTGCTTAAACTGACTTGAGGTTTTAGTGATTATCACGTCCATGCAGCCTGAAGGTCAGACTATTTCCTTTTGTTTCACTAGACAGTTAATCCCCTCATTAGGGGTGATGGAAAATGAATAATTAAACATGCCATTTTCACATTTCAGGTAATGAGAGGCCCTAAGATCCCAGAGGATGCCGTAAGAGGAAAAGTCAGGGGAGTGTTGAAGACTCTGCCTCCTACAAATATGTGAGTTTCTCTCCCCTGGCTTCATGGTAGAAAAGGTTTGGCGAAGGCTCTTCCTCTAAATTGAAACAAAACAAAATGAAAACCTTAGTTATTGGGCTGTACTCTGACACTTAGTAGCTGTGTGACTTGGGGCAAAGCAGCTAACCTTTTGACACTAAAAGTTTTCTCAATTATATAACTGGAATGATAGTGGTAACCATTGTATTGAAATGTTATGAGCATTAAAAACATGAATGAGTGACAATACTTACAACGGTGTCTACCACATGGTAAGAGCTCTGTAATGTGTTAATTATATTATCATTTTCATTATCACCCAGGCAAGTCACCTGAATGCTGTGGGTATCAGGTCACAGCCAAACAACCACTTGCAGGTTATCACAAAGTTCCCTTTGGCCTATTGGAATAAGGATTAAGAGTAAATTATGTTGTACCCTGGACGGAAAAAACCCAAGTAACCATACCTCTAGGGCCTTAGGGAATTCAACTTTCACCAAACCTCTTCTAATTACTCTAAAAAGATTTTTTGGAGGGTGGAGGTGGTAGAAGGTAGAAAGCCACAATAGTCGGGACCCAGATGACCACACTTGGTGAGTGAAGGTGAAGCCACCCACAGCAGCCTCCACTGGTGCAATCTGAATTCCTGCCTCCAATCCCAGGCCCCACAGCTTCTGCCCCTTCCTCACGTTCTCCAACTCCCAGGAAGCCCGCTCGCCCCGGGCTTCCCCAGCCCTGTACCGTGGAGACTGGGCAGGGACCTCCTTTTGTACTCTGACTTCTGTCTCATCTGACCATGTTTTAGGCAGACCTTACGCTCATGCCGACTAAAAATGGACTCACCCTGCTAAGGAAATCCAAGCCCCATTGGGAAATATCTCTGAGTCTAATTTGGTCATTTCTTTTGCCGCTTCAGGCTGTGGACCTTACAAAGCAGAGATAGCACCCTTCAAGATGCAGAGTTCAGGGAAATCTCCTATACAGAGGGGAGTGGGAGTCTCCGCTGAGTTTGGAAAGATGACTGGGGTTTGATTGACAGAGTGAACGCGGTGGGGGGCGGCGGGGGAGATGTTTCAAGTGAAGAGGGTCTGGAATGTGCCTAGAACAGGGAATCTTCTGACAGGCTGAAACGGGCTGTGTAAGGGAGTGCAGGTGGCTAAAGCTGCTCAGAGAGACACAGACCAGTGCGGAAAGAAAGTTCTGAGGGTTCATCAAGATATTGGACTTTATTCTGCATAAATACAGATGGTGAAGGGTGGAAGCAGTGTTTCAGAAAAGAAAAAGTGTGTAGTGCTGTGCATGCAGCATTGGTAGAAATGGGCTTGATGGGAGGAAAATTACTTAGCGGACTAGGGCCTGAGGTCATGGGGACCTATGAAAAGGAAAATAAAATGCATGAGGGTGGCTATATGATTATGTGCAGAGGGGGTGGAAACTGTTGCTCAAAACTGAATCTTAAAATTTGTTTTGTCATTGCTTTACCCAAAATAGCCGATCCTAGTTGGATTTTTTTGGAGAAAATATTTTGTCCCTTTTAAAAAGGTTCTAGTAAGAAGCAGCTTTAATGCTGTTTGTGGAAGGAAAAAGTTACGAGGAGAAAGAGTGAATACAGTGCATGATTAAAGGAGTGATGGAAAGTGACAATGGCTTTCAAAAGAGCACAGGTGAATTGACACGTATTATGACAAACACGATCTTACAGTGACTTCATTTTCTTGTGAGTGTTGGGAAATACTTTCTAGATATTCTAATAATGATGCCGTTAGCATTGTACAATTTTTAATTAAAAAGCTTATAACACAAATAGAAACTTAAATCTGGAGGAGAACTTCAATATCCTTTCATCATTTTACAGAGGAGTTAACAAGACTAGAGAGTAAACAACTCACCCACAGTCACCCAGCAGGTGTGTGACAGGTCCATTGCCAGAAGGTAAATGCTTTGCTCCTGGCCCGGTGCCCTTTCTGCTTGGCCACAAGAGTCCACAAAGACCATTTTATTTATTTCTTTTTCAAAATACACATTTTTATCAAAAAAGGACCATTTTTATAGCTGAAGTAAAAGACTTGGTGTTTTCCACTTTCTCTTTTTAAAGTCAAGAGCTGTTTTCTCAGATAAATTATTCACATTTCCCTTTACTGCATTATTTTTCTTGTTTGTAGAATTAAATAATTAACCTTGAGGTAATCTTTGTGTTGAAGACACCTTAGCCTAGGGGTGCGAGTTGCCTAATGGGAAGAAAAGTGGGTGCCTATGAGAAAGTATAGACCTCTAGGAGTTCCCCAGCTCCCTCCGAACAGCCCTCTGACCTGGTTCTCAGGATAAGGTGAAGTCATGGAAAAGCATCAGCAAACGCGCCTCTCAACCTGCCTTGCCCATGACGACTGTCATCCTAGGCCCCAGACTGTAGGCGTCGAGCCTCCTCATAGGGTCCCTGGGCGCCCATCTCCTTTTTGGGGCCCCTCCCCACAAGGGACCCATCAGCCTCACTTCTCTGTTTTCCCTCCTCCCCGCTTCTCTATCTTTTCTGTAAAATGTTTAAAAGAAAAAATAAATCTCTCCTGTTAGAGCATGTTCTTTTTCTTTTTCCTCCAGCCTTTTTTTTTTTTCTTTCTCAGTCTCTGCCTCTCATCCAGGTGAAATTGCTTTCCTCCACCTCTGGCAAACATACATTAGGGCCTTGCTTCCTCTGCTTCCGGGGCCCGCAGCCTTCCCTTTGTGGCACCTTCTCCCCAAGACCTGTTCCTTTCTGCCTCCTAGGAACCCACTCTGGACAGGGGATGCCCCAATAATGGCAGAGGGCTCCTGCAGATCGTCCCCTACCCCCATCTCAGTTACCTGGCCAGGGCTCAAGCATAGGAAGTCCTGAAGTTCTGATTTTCTTGGTTAATCTCCTTGAAGCAATTCTTCATGATACCAAATGCCCTGATTCTTTGTTCAAAGTTAGGGGTGGGCGAGTGTCAACCTTGATATTCTTCATTGTTGATTCATGTTCATGAAAGATTCTCCTAAAGTTTGATGGGTGAATGCCGGGGCCAAACACTGTAAGCCTAGGTGCACTGTGCCACATCCATATCAAGAGGCTGGGAATCTTGGTGGGGTCAAAGTCTCTCCTGTATCCATGAACCATTGTATTGCCTCTCCCGGCATGTCTGTGAGAGAAGGGACAGCATAAACTCTGCCATGGGAGGAGGAAGGCTTCTCTCTTGTTCTCCATGGGACACAGGGAGGGAGCTGATAGATGGCAGGCCTAAGGGCCCAAATTTAAGAGAGTAAAGTGGGGTGAACATGTTGAGATTGTGACCATTTTCCCAGAAGAAGCAGAAAGTATAATGCATCAAAGTTAGAGCACTAGAAGGGCCTTGGTATGGCCCCCGACACCAACTTGGGCAGAGAGGCCAGACTCCAGCAGGCAGCAGCAGTGGCAGTGGAGGTGGCACAGGCACCAACAGGCAGATGGGGCTGGCAGTGACCCTGGCAGGGAAGGATGCAGTGCCTCAGCGATGAGAGGATGCCAGCTGGGGACTCAGGCTCAGGTGCAGGTGTCACTAGACCTGGGCTAGCCTCCCACCCACTGGCCAGTTCCACAACAGATACAATGTCCCCCTAAGGAGGAAAGTGGTAGAAAAGTAAATACGTCTTAATTCCCAAAACTTCTCTTTTACATCAGGTAAGACTCCTAAACCAGAAAAATGAGGATCTTTATTGCTAATTACATGCTGGGTGTCCTTAGGAGAGACATTTAAATTTTCTGGACCTCAGTTTTCTCATATATAAAATAAGGATGTAAATAATTATTATTTTGTAGGATTGTTGGAGGACAAAATGACAATATGAGCAAGTGAAGTGGTATGCCTAGTACCAGTGAGCCCTCAGTAAACAGTAGGCAGCAACCAAGCTGGTGGGAAGTCTTCTATCCAGGAGGGTGCAAATTGTTGACTTGCAAGATGATGAGGATTTCCAGATAGACACAGGTGAGTAAGCATTGCTTTTTCCAGTTGGATAACCCTGAGATCTGCTGCTAGAGTGGACTTAGGATGTGAGCAGGAGGCAAAACACAGGGAAAGTAGCCCGAGTGCTGATGAGCTTCTCAGGTGCTGATTTAGAAGCTGCACATGCTCACCACACAAGGACCTAAACATACTGGCTCAGCTATCTAAATGGCAATGACAGTTGATGACAGCTGTTTCCCAATGACTTCCTCTCCCAGAATCTTCTGCACCCTACATGTTCCTGTTGTTCAGATTCTGTCTGGAAGCAAAACAGTTCCCAAATGTACATCAGATTGTGTTTTTCTCCACATCTTCGCCAGGCTTGTATGATCATCTTTTTACTTTTCCTAATCTTTTCGATTAAATTGCAATTTAATTTTTATTTTTCTGACCACTGGTGAGACCTACCATCTTTTCACATATTTATTGGCCCTTTGCATTTTCTCTTAGGCTTTCATTACTTGAGTTTTACAACAGAATGGCGTCATCTTTAGAATCAGTCCAAGGCCAGCATTCATTACAACCACTCTTATTATTTCATTTTGTTTTCTTCTCTTCTTTAAACTTCATGCCTCTGATTAATCTGTTTAATTTTAATGGCTAGGCATGGCAGCTCACACCTGTACTTCTAGCACTTTGGGAAGCCAAGGCAAGATTACTTGAGAGCAGTCTGGGCAATATAGTGAGACCCTGTCTCTACAAAAAATAATAGTAATAATTTTACAAGTATGTAATACTTTGGGGCGCACACTGACTTTTGTTTGTCTTCCTTTGGCAGAGTCCTCACCACAGATAGAATTCTTTCATCTTTTGGATTAATCATGATTCAGGTCTTGAAATGAATGGCCTTTAATCTCAATTTGGAATTATTCTAGGTTGAATGAAAATCACCTACTTGATAGTACTCTACTTATGTTTTTGCACTTTCCAAAGAACAGAATTGGAGGCAGAATACTGTAGAAGAAATTTTCAAGAAGATTCAAGTACTAGATTTAGAATGTAGAAGTCCCTGCTTGCATACTGCTGCCAGTCTTCTTGCAACTTTCAGCAAACCACTTTCCTTCCTCTCTCTGTAAATGGAGGCAGGTGGCAAGTTGAGCTATATCAGTGATTCTCAACCCTGGCTACACATTACAAGTACTTGAAAAACGTTTTTTTTTTTTTTTTTTAGTTTTAATTGGTTTATTATTGTCTTTAAAAGTCTTCACAGGCAAAGCCATCCCTCTTTGTCTGTATCTTACACCTGCCTGGTGGTTTTAGTTGAGGATTCTGGGAAAAAGAGACTTAGAGTGATGATGAGGAGATTTGACATTTTAGGAAGAAAATGGGAAGTTTCTGGAATTTCAGAAATTTTCAAACTTCAAAAACTGTAATGGTTGTTTCTGGCTCTTTATTTTATTCCATCTCTATAAAATTCCATATGTGGAAATAATGTGTTCCCTCATATTTATCTCTATTCAGTCATGCATTTATAACATATTCATTGAAAACTAGTTATGTGCCAGGCCTGTGCAAGGAGAGAAGGGGGTGCAATAGAATTACCTGAAAAACTTTTTTAAAAGGCTACTTAAGAAACTAAAAAAAAAAAACTTTTAAATACTGCATCCTAAGGTCAGTTAAATAAGAATCTCTGGGAGTAGGATCTATGCATCAGCACTTTTAAAAAGTGCCTCGGGTGATTTTCATATGGAACCAAGAATGGGAATCACCGAACATGATGATCTCTGGTATCCCTTGTAGTAAACACCTCTATGATTCTAAACCATGTTGAAATTTGGGCAGTATATCAAACTCTTTAGTGATTTTTAAGTTAGTAAAATGGAGATTCTACTTCATGTTCCCACACACAGCAATGGAGTTTAGAATTGGCCTGAATGGTTGGCTTGGAAGATGTTTGTTAGTGGCCAGAATCATTCATGAATCTTCTTGCTTTTTCCTCTCCTCCTATGGGGATTATGTCTCTAAATGAAACAATATGTGCTTTTGTTGAGCTGAAAACTGGATGAAGTGAGGGGTAAAATGAATGGACAATTAGTCCTGTAAATCACTAATCCAGAGGACAGCCAGCAACCACTTCTTCTGTCCCCACTTTGAGGTTAAAAACAAAAATGCTGTGTTTGGAGGCCGTAATGTGAGCTTTTGTCAACAAAGAGGAAAGCGCAATAGGGTTCCACTTCAATAAATAATTTTTACACAATCCATAGTAATTCAGCCAATCAATTAATTATGAATTGCAAACATATTTCACCCAGGAAGTGTTTGGTAACAGTTTGTGGTTAACAAAGACAGTGTGTTCAACATAGGATCTAGCCCAAATTTACTAATAAAATATGATATTTTTACTGCAAAAGTGACTTAGGAGACATTACTGGGGAGACAAAACCCTTAATACACAAAGGTACTCCATAAAACTTTAATTGCATGGCAGAATCTATAAATGTAAGAGAAGCAGCCTCATCTTGAATTTCAAGTAAGAAATGTTTTGGGAGCCATCTGTGTCACTAATCAGAAATACAATCAATGAAAGGTATGAGGTTCCCTGAGAAGCTGCTTTGATCATGCAAACATGAGCTTCATTTTTAGATGTAACTAGTGTCTTCTTTCAGGTGATTATTGATCAGGTTCTTCTCTGCTGAGTCAATGACAAACACACACAAAGCTTGATCCAACGTGAAGTTTGATGTCCCGCATCACAGTTGCAGGGAAACATGAGGTCATAGCACCAGAGGTTTGAGCTCTTCAGTTCAAAAACCATATGCAGCATGAAAGAATGCTCTGGTGTTCTTTGAAGTTTGATGTATGTAACTTCAAATCTCAAAGAGAAATACATTTCTCCTCCCACTGAATTCAATTGCTTTGTAAGTGGTCTGATTTCTGAAAAATTGATTTTTGGTACAACTGAAGAGTCTATTTAATATTTGGGTTGCCTTAATAATAGAAGCCCAGGGATGCTATGACTCTCATGTTTCAAGGACCTGTGCCACAAGGACATAAAGATCACAAAGCCACAAGGACATAAAGATCACAAAGCCACAAGGACATAAAGATCACAAAGCCACAAGGACATAAAGATCAGAACAACATCACTCTGTCCTAGATGAGCTCACTTTCTAGGGGAACCAACACCTATATTAGGGTGTTGGAAGACTGCCTTTAAATGCTTCAAAATGCATCTGCTATAATTTTATGATGGGAGAAAGATCACCATGGTTTTCACTGATCATCAGAAGAAATAAGTACTTATTAGATTTTTATGTTTATATTATTTACATATTTTGAAATTGTGGTAGAATACACATAACACAAAATTTGCCATCTTAACCATTCTTAAATTTACAGTTAGGGGCCTTAACTACACTCACTTTATTGTGCCACTGTCACCACCATCCACCCACAAGGCTCTTTCCATCTTGCAAAATCGAAACTCCAAACACATTAAAAAAAAACTCCCAATTCTTCCCTACCTTCAACCCCTGGCAACCACATTTCTACTTTCTGCCTGTGAATTTGTCTCCTGTAGATACCCCTTTTAAGTGGAATCGTTCTGTGTTTGTTCTTTTGGTTGGCTTATTTCACTCAGCATAATGTCTTCAAGGTAAATTTTTTTTAAAGAGTCAATAAATACTTCCAAGTGTCTCATAAGCAACCAACTGTGCTTGTTCTATCTGAGGTACCTCGGTTTATTTACAGATCTTATTAGAAAGTCGCTTCTTCTCATGGTAAAGGCTGCTGATGTCATTTTGTACATCTTTGAAGGAATTCATTATCATTCATGGATTATCCATTCATGGGTTCTCTGATCGCTCAAAGGCACCGGCACTGCCCCTCATAAGCTGTTGGTGGGGGTCGTGTAGCCCCTCCATAAGAGGGCCAGAGAAAAGGCAGCCCACCTGACTCAGAGCTGCCAACCCCCAGCCCACGTGAGCTCTGTGCTTGATTATGGGTGTTTATTACCATCTGGTATGTGGGTTTAGCAGTAAGAATAGGAGAATCAATCAGGCTTTCCATGTCATATGTTGCTATTATTTTATTTAACACTTGTTCTATGGCCAATACTGCACCAAGCACAGCATAAAATCTGGAATTACTTGATACACTCCCTATCTATTATCCAAGGGAAACTTCTGCCAAACTTGCATCAGGGGATTCCTCTCAGTCCACTGAAAAGTGGCTTTATTTCCTAATGACTTCCAAATACAGAGTCTTGATTGTTTAAAGACTAAAAGCTATGCTTTAGAATTTTAAGTAAGATCCATTTTAATAAGATTCTCTTAGCAAATTTCTCTATACTTCATTAAGTTTCTATCCTGGAGGAAAATGTATCTCTCCATATTCCATGATGTTAGTGCAGGAAATGAAGCAACCACTTCCACTCACTATTTCCCTGGCTGTTTCTATTTAACAAAACGGTGATTTTAGCTGAAGCTTTGTTTGTGATTTTAATCACAATCTTTATGTTGGACCTCAGTAATTAGAAATTTGAGTGTTTGTCATAAAAAGCTACTTCCAAGATACATTATTTTACCATGATGCCTTCCAATGTGTGGTCTCTTAAAAACTCTGTAAGGTCACATTATTTGCCAGTGTTTGTAATAGACATAGTACCTGCCTTTCTCTTATGCCCTTTGAAAGACTCTTCAATTCTTCCCTGGGCTCCAGGGAGTACTGGGATTATTCAAGTTCTTCCTTCCTTCAGCTAAGAGACTAAAGTTTCATTTTTACAGTAAAGAGCCTCAGCCTGCAGAGAGCGGTAACAGCTTCTTGGGCATGTCAGCCCTTACACATACGACTGCCCTGCTGTGTGCAAAAGCAAATGGAATTTCCTTTCCTTTCCTCTTAACTGATATTCCTTCACTCTTGTTAGGCTTGCCTTTACAATCTATTACCAAAAACTGGACAACAGAACTAGCATTATTTAAAAACATACACAATCCCCTCCCAATGACTTGGGGATGTCTTATTCATTCTGTAAAGCTGGGCATTGGGTTTGGTCTCTGGGATATACTAAGATGCTCAGACAGAGTCCCTGCTCTAAAGAAGTAGGGGAGAGGATTTATACTCAATTACATAATACTGTACAAGTGAGGACATAATATATGGTATCAGAGACGGCTATGGAAATTCAGAAGATGGGAAAATCTCTGAATTTAGGAATCACAGAAGGGGAATGAAAATACCTCACTTTTCTTGAACATATACTATGTATCAGGCACAGTGTTAGGCAGCTTACATACATGATTTAGTTCAATCTTCACAACCATGACATGACGAGGTATTTTTTACTCCAAATTTGACAACAAAGAGAAAGAAGCTTGTCCAGATCTGACTGTTTGCTCAGCTTTCATGCTTTATACTGCATTGTTCCATACTGATGACGCTCCTGCTTCAAATCCTATTCCCCTGTTCTACCCCCACCTCCCAAAAGGAGGAGAAAGATTGAGAGGCTTCAGACAATCAGATTTTACCAGATTTGTACTGCCTTTTAGTTTGCATCAGAAATCTGTGGGACCTGTATGCAGAGAACCATGTATGTCCAAAGTGTAGCCAAAATGCAATTTTTTTTTTTTAAGAATGTAATTTTAAGAATTGCATGACTGGGCACAGTGGCTCACGCCTGTAATCCCAATACTTTGGGAGGCCAAAGCAGGTGGAACACCTGAGGTCAGGAGTTCAAAAACAGCCTGGCCAACATGATGAAACCCCGTCTCTACTAAAAATACAAAAATTAGCTGGGTGTGGTGGCGGGCAGAGTTTGTAGTGAGCCGAGATTGCGCCCCTGCACTCCAGCCTGAGTGACAGAGCATGACTCCATCTAAAAAAAAAAAAAAAAAACACACACACACACACACATAATTTATTTAGAGGTACACAGTGGGGAAGCCCTTTGTATGTCTGCATAGTTCTTTCTTCCTCTTGTGATTCCAGATGGGAATCTAGGACTTATATAATTGACTACAGATTTACTGGGCTTGGGGAAAGATGCAAAGCCATAACACAGGAGCACACTTGTACAGAGAGAGCAGCTATCAGAATTCAGATTCAGCACACCTTCATGAGTATCCACTATGTGCCACTTAGAGGCTTATCTTTTACACTTTTATCTTCACACCAAACCTGCAAGTTGGATGCTAATCTCTCCCATTTGACACATGAGGAAACTGAGCCCACATAGAAAGTAAGTGATAGAGTTTAGATTCACACTCAGGCCCTCTGCCTCAAGTCCAACTTATGACTTAAAAGCAGAAATATTTGAAGTCTGGAAAGAGGCTTTTCAGTTCATTAAAATCTGGCCTGTCAAAGCTGGACATGCAGCTTTCTCCACACTCTGGTCTGTCGCCTTAGCACCCCTGCACCAGAGACAGAGAACGTTACCCCTGGGAACAGCCCAGTGTCTGGCTCTTAGCACATATGCACATGCCTCAATTCTAGTTCAAAATTACATTGCCGTTGTTTAGAGGAGGCTGCCTCCCCACTACTTCTGCTACTGCTTGATCTGTAGAGCTTTCTTAAGATAAAGCAGATGTTCCTAGCCCAGAAGCCTTAAGGTTGCTGCACCAAGCCCTCCAGCTGGAGCAGGAATGAAGGTCCCCAACACCAGAGACTGCCAACAAGGTACAGGCCTCAGAGTAAGCCTTGAAGAGTTAGCTAATGGCAGCATCTGGCTTTCCATCGTGATCACCTTACTTCATGACACAGCACGTTTTTAGGAAACTACACTTTCATTTTTCCTGCTGTCCATTAAACAAGGTTTAATAACATAGTCTGGAAATACAGGTGGGAAGTAGATTTGGGAAGTTAGACTACATGCAAATTAAAACTATAACTTGTTTGAGTTACTCCAAAGTTGGTATCTTTTTCAAAAATAATAAAGAACAAATACAGCAAATTATTCAGTAGGGTCTGAGTAAAACAGGATGTTACCTGTTTATCTAAGTATATAAAACGGTATATAATAAAGCCTGGACACAGGTTATCAATAAATACTTATATAAATGAATAAATGTATGGTGATTTTAGGATCTTACCAAAACCAAGAGTGTCAGCCTTCTTTGAGTTAGGCCTAATTTTCAATCCTGATATTAATGGTGGGGGAATTACGGTGGTAAACTGTTGAAGGGGTCTGCTGCTCCTTTATTTTCTGCCCAAACGACATTAAACCACGTTTGCATGGTATCTTCACTCGGTTCTCACTCCTGCTAGTGTGGTTTCTTTCCTCCTTGCTCCCCTGCCCCTCCCGCAATGTCTGTGGACTATCCGGACCCTTCATTTTGTACTTTTTTGGTGGACAAACACAGAAGGTTTTGTCTTAAAGCTGTAGCCACACTCATGAGGTACAACCAGAAACTGCTTCAATAAAGGAAGGCAGTATGAACACTTTGATACCTCCTCCCCTCCCTCCATTCTCCTTGCCCTCCTCCCTCTTCTCCTTCCCCTCCTCTTTTTCTTCTTCCCCTGCTTATTCTAGAAATGTTTCAGATTAGAAAATAATTTGTTACTTTGCTGTTTTAAAAAGGTGATATGTAGTCTCCTTGTCTTAGAGATTAAGTTCTGTGTTCACCTAATGTACAACCATTTATTCTCTAAGTGAGGTAATGACATGATGATGGTCTATAGCAGATTGGAGACACCCTGTAAAATTAACATGTCTTACATCTTCCTATAATTATTTTATGTGTAAATTATTTAATATGCACAATGAAAAATAATTGTATACAACAAAGTGAACTGCTATGCCAGGCTCTGATCCAAAGAAATTGTATGGATTGGTTTTTGGCATCTAAGGGCACTTTAGCTTTTACTTCACATTAGTGAAACTATGTTCCTTTAAATTAGCTCACTAGAAATCTATACTAGTTAGAATAATGAAAACTTGAAATAAATAAGGTATATAGAACAAGAAAATATTCCTGATTCAATTGTTTCATGATTTCTACTAGCATATCACATTAATGTTTTGTTTCAAAATATGATGGTTACTTTCTCAACATGTTCCTATTTTAAAATGACCTTTACTATCAACATATCTACATGGTGTCAAGTAATTGGAAGGCAAATACAAAATTCATATAAATATTTGCAGACACACCCTGAGTGTGATGAGTCTTGATTACAAAAAAGATGTTGATAAGCTCTGTCCTCACCAATAATTATTTGTTCCTTTTGGAAAGGTACATAGTCTGTCAAAGCAACTGAATTATTTCTGGTCTGCAAATAAATTTAATGGAGCAAATACTTTCTAGGTGACAGTATGGGAAAGGTGACATTTTTATTATGGAAAGAGTGAAGGTCTGTTTTTTGATCTGCTGAAAAAAATAGATTGGCATAGAGTTTTTTTCTAGTCACAAAATTGAATATTTTATTTTGAGATGTTAATTTTCAAAAAACACCATCAGATAAGAAAATGAGTCTTTGTCATATACATTTTGTCCCAACTTTATAATAATTCATTACTAGTATAGTATAAGGTTTTAATAGGTAGTTAGATCATTTGAGCCAAATTATTTGCCAATCTAAATATTAATTATTCATTTATTGAAAATGTCAAAGTTGTGAGATCCTGGACTGTGTTAATCATGAGTGTTTTTTTAATTTAATTTTTTCTTTATTCAGAACAACATTAAGTAGCAAATAAAAAATACCACTGCAAGTCTAGGAAGATTTCAGAAGAAAGGAAAAAGCTTTATATTTTAGCACTTTTTAAAAACAGCTTTACTGAGACATAATTCATATATCAACAATTTACTCACTTAAAATGCACAATTCAATGGTTTTTAGTATATTCACAAATAGGTACAGCCATTGTCACAGTCAATTTGGGAATATTTTCATCACCTCAGAAAGAAACATTAATAAATTAACCAGATATGGTGGTGCATGCCTGTAGTCCTAGCTACTTGGGAGGCTGAGATGGGAGGACTGTTTGAGCTGATCTTGAGCTCCTGGGCTGAAGTGATCCTCCCACCATGGACTCCCAGAATGCTGGGATTACAGATAGGTGTCACTGTGCCTGGCCAGCATAATGTTTTCAAGGTTTATCCCTGTTGTAACATGTAGCAGTACTTCATTCATTTTTTTTATTATACTTTAAGTTCTAGGGTACATGTGCACAATGTGCAGGTTTGTTACATATGTATACATGTGCCATGTTGGTGTGCTGCACCCATTAACTCGTCATTTACATTAGGTATATCTCCTAATGCTATCCCTCCCCCCTACCTCCACCCCATGACAGGCCCCGGTGTGTGATGTTCCCCATCCTGTGTCCAAGTGTTCTCATTGTTCAATTCCCACCTGTGAGTGAGAACATGCAGTGTTTGGTTTTCTGTCCATGCGACAGTTTGCTCAGAATGTTGGTTTCCAGCTTCATCCACGTCCCTACAAAGGACATGAACTCATCCTTCTTTATGGCTGCATAGTATTCCATGGTGTGTATGTGCCACATTTTCTTAATCCAGTCTATCATTGTTGGACATTTGGGTTGGTTCCAAGTCTTTGCTATTGTGAATAGTGCCACAATAAACATACGTGTGCATGTGTCTTTATAGCAGCATGATTTATAATCCTTTGGGTATATACCCAGTAATGGGATGGCTGGGTCAAATGGTATTTCTAGTTCTAGATCCTTGAGGAATCGCCACACTGTCTTCCACAATGGTTGAACTACCTTATAGTCCCACCAACAGTGTAAAAGTGTTCCTATTTCTCCACAAACTCTCCAGCACCTGTTGTTTCCTGACTTTTTAATGATCGCCATTCTAACTGGTGTGAGATGGTATCTCATTGTGGTTTTGATTTGCATTTCTCTGATGCCCAGTGATGATGAGCATTTTTTTCATGTGTCTGTTGGCTGCATAAATGTCTTCTTTTGAGAAGTGTCTGTTCATATCCTTTGCCCACTTTTTGATGGGGTTGTTTGATTTTTTGTTGTAAATTTGTTTAAGTTCTTTGTACATTCTGGATATTAGCCGTTTGTCAGATGGGTAGATTGCAAAAATTTTCTCCCACTCTGTAAGTTGCCTGTTCACTCTGATGGTAGTTTATTTTGCTGTGCAGAAGCTCTTTAGTTTAATTAGATCCCATTTGTCAATTTTGGCTTTTGTTGCCATTGCTTTTGGTGTTATAGACATGAAGTCCTTGCCCATGCCTATGTCCTGAATGGTATTGCCTAGGTTTTCTTCTAGGGTTTTTATGGTTTTAAGTCTAACATGTAAGTCTTTAATCCATCTTGAATTAATTTTTGTATAAGATGTAAGGAAGGGATCCAGTTTCAGCTTTCTACATATGGCTACCCAGTTTTCCCAGCACCATTTATTAAATAAGGAATCCTTTCTGCATTGCTTGTTTTTGTCAGGTTTGTCAAAGATCAGATGGTTGTAGATGTGTGGTATTATTTCTGAGGGCTCTGTTCTGTTCCATTGGTCTATATCTCTGTTTTGGTACCAGTACCATGTTGTTTTGGTTACTGTAACCTTGTAGTATAGTTTGAAGTCAGGTAGCGTGATGCCCCCAGCTTTGTTCTTTTGGCTTAGGATTGTCTTGGGAATGCGGGCTCTTTTTTGGTTCCATATGAACTTTAAAGTAGTTTTTTCCAATTCTGTGAAGAAAGTCATTGGTAGCTGGATGGGGATGGCATTGAATCTATAAATGACCTTGGGCAGTATGGCCATTTTCACGATATTGATTCTTCCTGTCCATGAGCATGGAATGTTCTTCCATTTGTTTGTGTCCTCTTTTATTTCCTGGAGCAGTGGTTTGTAGTTGTCCTTGAAGAGGTCCTTCACATCCCTTGTAAGTTAGATTCCTAGGTATTTTATTCTCTTTGAAGCAATTGTGAATAGGAGTTCACAATCATGAGTGTTTTTAAAACCTTATTTTTACAAAACAACAGTATTGGTACTGGCATAAGGATAGTCATATAGATCAGTGGAATAGAATTGAGAGTCTAGAAATAAATCCACATGCCTATAGCCAGCTGATTTTCAACAGTGATGCGAAAACATTCAATGAGGGAAGAATAGTCTTTTCAACAAATAGTGCTGGGACAACTGCATAACCACATGCAAAAGAATAAAATAAATAAATATATTTACCTCACACCAAATATAAAAATTAATCCTAAATAGATCAAAGGCCTAAACTTAAGAGCTAAAACTACAAAATTCCTAGAAGAAAACAGAGTCGTAAATACTTGTGACCTTAGATTTGGTAATAATTTGTTAGTATGACAACAAGCAACAAAAGAAAAAATAGATAAATTGGACCTCATCAAAACTAAAAGCTTTTTGACTGGGCATGGTGGCTCACACCTATAATCCCAAAGTGTTGGGATTATAGGGAGATGAGAGGATTGCTTGAACTCAGAAGTTCAAGACCAGCCTGGACAACATAGTGAAACTGCATCTCTTAAAAAAAAAGAAAGAAAGAAAACTATTAAAAACTTTTGTGCTTCAAAAAACACTATCAGGGAAGTGAAAAGACAACTCATGAAATGGGAGACAGTGTTTGCAATCTGGCAAGAGACTTATGTCCAGAATATATATGAATTCCTACACCTCAATAATAAAAAGATTAGGCCGGGCGTGGTGGCTCACACCTATAATCCCAGCACTTTGGGAGGCTGAGGCGTGTGGATCATCTGAGGTCAGCCTGGTCAATATGGGAAAACCCTGTCTCCACTAAAAATACAAAAATTAGCCAGGCATGGTGGCAGGTGCCTGTAATCCCAGCTACTTGGGGGAGGCTGAGGCATGAGAATTGTTTGAACCCAGGAGGCGGAGGTTACATGAGCCAAGATCACACCACTGCACTCCAGCCTGGGGGATAGAGTGAGACTCTGTCTCCAAAATAATAATAATAATAAAATGATTAATTGCCCAATTAAAAAATAGAAAAATGATATTCATAGATATTTCTCCAAGGAAGATACACAAACGGTCAATAAGTACATGAAAAGATGCTCAACGTTATTAGTCATCAGAGAAATGCAAATGAAAGCTACAATGAGATACCACTTCACACCCACTAAGATAGCTAAAAACAAAAATTCAGATAACAAATGTTGACAAGGGTGTGGAGAAATTGGAATCCTCCTGTGCTGCTAGTGGAAATGTAAAATGATGCAGCCACTTTGGAAAATAGTCTGTTTTTCAAGCAGTTAAACAAGGAGTAACCATATGGTCCCGCAATTCTACTTCTAGGTATATACTCAAGAGAAGTGAAAGCATTTGCCCACACAAAATTTTGTATGCAAATGATTATAGCAGTATTATTTATAGTAGAAAAAAAGGTGGAAACAACTCAAATGTCCATCAACTGATGAATGGATTAAGAAAATGAGGTATATCTACATAGTGGAATATGTTATGGCCATAAAAAAGAATGAAGTACAGGCCAGACACAGTGGCTCATGCCTGTAATCCCAGCACTTTGGGAGGCTGAGGTGGGCGGATCACCTGGGGTCAGGAGTTCAAGACCAGCCCGGCCAACACGATGAAACCCGTTTCTACTAAAAATACAAAAATTAGCTAGGCATGGTGGCTAGTGCCTGTAATTCCAGCTACTCGAGAGGCTGAGGCAGGAGAATCACTTGAACCCGGGAGGCAGAGGTTGCAGTGAGCTGAGATCATGTCAATGCCTTCCAGTCTGGGTGACAGAGTGAAATTCCATCTCAAAAAATAATAATAATAATAATGAACTACAATACATGCTACAACGTGGATGAAGCTTGAAAACATTATGCTAAGTGGAAGAAGCCAGTCATAAAAGATCACACATTATATGATTCAATTTATGTGAAATGTTCTTAACAGGAAAATCTATAAAGACAGAAGGTAGATTCGTGGCTGCCTAGGGGTGGAAAAAATGGAAAAAATGGCGGTATAGAAAAGGGACATAGCTAAAGGGTATGTGGCTGCTTTCAGAGGTGATGAAAAATGTTCTAAAATTGTGGTGATGGTTCCACATGTCTGAAAATACTAAAAACCATTGAATTGTACATTTTAAATGGATAAAGTGTATGTTATGTGAATTATTTCTCCATAAAGCATTAAAAATGAGTGAAAAAATCTTATTCTTTAAACACAAGGAAAGAAACAATCCCGGTGATACATTGTTGGGGACGGTTTATAAATGAGACTTTGGCAGAAGGCAGGGGCTTCTCCCTTGTTTTTGCATGATTCCTTTCATGGCTACAAAGTTATGAATCGTTAGTGGGTACTCATTGCCCTGAAGGAGAGAATCTGCTCTGAAAACACTGACTCATTCAAAACCAAACCACTTCAGATCTTAAAAAAATGAAAACTAAAATGAAGCCCAAAGCAAACTGAGTACTTTAATTAATTTAAAATGTTGGAGGCTTTCTTTTTTTAAAGAAATCTCCTTTGCCATTTTTCTCCAATACGTAGAAATAAGATTGCATGTTTTACATGTTCTAATACATTTTTTAGTAGAAGAATAATTTAATCTAATTAAATGTCCAAAGAGAATTTTCTAGATGTTGACTTAAGTTGGCTGCTCTGCCTTAGGAAGTTCCTGCTGATGGGAGTAGTAGAGAAGTAATCAAGAGCACCATGGACTTAAGCTTCTTTCCTGTCTCTGTCAAAATAAGTGATAAAAGATGCTCTGAGCCGGTCGTGGTGGAGCTCACGCCTGTAATCCCAACACTTTGGAAGGCAAGGTGGGCAGATCACTTGAGGTCAGCAGTTCGAGACCAGCCTGGCTAACATGGTGAAACCCCGTCTCTACTAAAAATACAAAAATTAGCCGGGCATGGTGGTGGGCACCTGTAATCCCAGCTACTCGGGAGGCTGAGGCAGGAGAATCGCTTATACCTAGGGAGGTTGCAGTGAGCTAAAATCATGCCACTGCACTCCAGTCTGGGTGACAGAGCGAGACTCCATCTCAAAAAAAAAAAAAAAAAAGATGCTCTGAACTTCCCTTTTTTTTTCTCTAAAATGGGTATAATTATAGTTTGGTCCTCATGAAGTTATAAAAAACATTAATTGAAATAATAAAATGGACATTTAATACACAGTAATCACTCTAAATGCTTGCCATTGTTACTTTAAATTAGGTGTTCATCTCTTGGCCTAATTACACATATTGTTGGAGAATGTGTATACAATCTAGTGATTCACTCTGGCCTTTTTTTAAGCACCACAGCAGATTTACCACTGACATACAGGTTTACACCACAGAAAATTTGCTTCATTTGTAATTGCAGCCAGTGTGTCTCCCTGATGGGCAGAAAGCCAACTGGATCCATATACTCCCTTGATCCAGAACTTTACATTTCACATTGTCTGGATGTGACTTACATCGTAATTGCTCAAACTATATTTTGTTATGTGTGAAAAATAAATGTCTTCCTTATGTCCTCAGTAATAGAAAATCATTAAACATCTTGCAGCTGCTTAATCTTTTAGTCAAGATATTTAGTATGGAAAACTAGAGTAATGGAGGCTTTCTCCTTTCAACTCTTTACTCTTAGCCAGTATCATTCTTTTTTAAAAAATGAACATTTTCCTAAGGCATTGAGCATCTTTTCTGTAGGCTATAGTTGAGTCTTTCAAATCTGGAAAATAAGAATTTGGAGATGGATACAAACCTTGGCACTGATGATAGGTGATTTACAAGTCTGTCTTGCTCTCACGTGCAGAGCTTGGCTGTACAATGCAAATCTTGTCAAAAATCTGTTCAATGATTAGATTTATTAAGCACTCTGCAATGTCCTATCTATTTTTGAGGACTCACTAAAGAATGTCACTGACCTCCTGGAGATTATAATCCTCTAAATCAAAAACAAAAACCATGAGCTCATTTTCTTTTGCTACTTTCTCATTGTAGTGGAGATATCTGAGTTTCATGGGAAGCATACCATAGGGTAAGAAGCAGAATGCAGAAAATAAGCCTTTTAGTTAGAACGAAGAATTATTTGTCATCTGCTTTATGTAGAAATCCTACTTTCTAGCATAATTACATGGTTATGTCACAGTTGAGACAAAATAGGGAGATTGTTAGTTTTCCACAAAACAAGGTAATGTCTTTGATAGCAGTCACATTGAAGAGATCCACATTCAGTTACAGCTAGTGGTCAAAAAACCTTTCTTAACAACTGTTGTTAGGTAAAAAAGTGCTTTCATGTTACCGAACACTAAAAATTGTTTTGTAAGATATAATAGACGTTACTTGAGCTCTAATTGCTCCTTCTAGCCAGGGTGTGAACATAGCCTCATATAAATCCGACTCTACCCAAGCATAGTTGTATTTTATCCATGCACAGTTCAAACAAAGGTGCTTAATTTTTTTATGATTTTTTTAATTTTTTTATTATCTATAGAGAATAGAGATTGCACAAACATTTCCCTTTAAAAATTTGATATATGGTTAAGATATACACAGTTTCATAGAATCAACAAAACAATGTACCAAAATTCTATAGTAAGTCCACCAGTACATCAAAAAAAATTAATAACAGTTTCTTTTCCCTTAATGTATTTTATATTCAGATAAAAACTCAGTGGATATAAGAAGGCAAGAACAAAAGTTGAATATGCATATTTGTTACAGCGAGTGTTCTAAACACAGGTGATAGAGCCAGGGCATCACAAGCCTTAAGTAACTTTTTTCTTCTCTTTTTGTATCTATTATACTTTCATTTTACAAAATCAGTATCATGCTTATCTACAATTTTGAATTCTCTCTTTCATTCAAATTTTCGTTGTAACTTGGCCTTTCTCTCATGTTATTAAGTATCCTCTGAAAACACTTTAGTGGCTACTTGATATTTTATGAATGCATCATTGTTTATTTATCCACTCCCTATTTTTAGAAATTTTGTTGTTTCTATTTTGGGCTACTATAAAAACAGTGCAATGAACATCTTTGTACTTACATTTTTAACAACTTCATTGATGTATAATTGACATACAATCAACTGCACATAAAATATCTAACTTGACAAGTTTTCACACATGTATACCGCCCACAAGGCTAACACTACAATCACAATAATGAACATATCTAACATCCCAAAAAGTTCTCTCATGTCCCTAGCAGTCCCTCCTTGCTTTTCACCCTCATCTCTAGGAAATCATTAACTGCCTTTTGCCACTATAGACTAGTTTTAATTTTTTATAATTTTACATAATGGAATCATATAATATGTACTCTTTTGTCTAGTTTTTTCACTCAGCATAATTACTTTAAGATTCATGCATGTTGTTTTATGTATCAATAGTTACTCCTTTTTATTGCTGAACACTATTCCATTGCATGGATATACCAAAATGTGTTTATTCATTCACCTGTTGACAAGCATTTGTGTTTTTCTGTTTTTTTGCTATTACAAATAAAGTTCCTATAAACATTCATCTGTAAGTCTTTGTATATACATGAGGTTTTTTTTTTTGTATACAATTGAGTTTACACTTTGTTCTTGTATCCTGCTTTTATTTCTCTGGGGAAGATAAGTAGGAGTGGAATGGCTGGGTCATGTGAGAGTTGTATGACTTTTTAAGAAATGAATCAGCAGTATATGAGCATTCCAGTTGCTCAACATGCTTACCAGCACTTGTTATGATCAGTCTTTAAATTTAGGCATTCTAAATAGAGTGTGGTAATATCATATTGTGTTTTTAATTTGCATTTTACTAATGATTATAAGCAAACTTTCATGTCCTTATTTGCCATCTGTATTTATCTTTGGTGATGTGGCTGTCCTAATCTGTTTCCCTTTTTTAAAAAATTGAATGGGTTTGTATGATAGAGTTGTGGGAGTTCTTTATATATTCTCAATACAGGTTCTTAACAGGTAAGTGATGAGTAAATATTCTCTCCCAATCTGTGCTTGAATTTTCAGTCTCTTAACAGTGCTTTCTAAATAGCAGATATTCTTAATTTTGGTGAAGTCCAACATACCAAGTTTTGTTGTGTGGAGGGTATTTTTGGTGTCAAACCTGAGAAATCTTTGCCTAACTCAAGTTCATAAAGGATTTCTCCCATGTTTTCTTTTAGAAATTTTTTAGCCCTTTGTTTTACATTTTGGTCAATGATTCATTTTGTGTTAATTTTCTTACACTGCCAAAGTATGGAGAGTCATTTTTTGTTTGTGTATTGATTGCAAATTGTTCCATTACCATTTGTTGAAAAAACTTCCCTTTCTCTAGTAAATTCCCTTTGTACCCCTGCAAAAATCAATTGACCATATATGTGTGGAGATATAGACTTTCTGGTCTTGCTATTCTGTTCTATTGATTTATTTGTCTATGTGATGGCAATACCATACTATTTTGACTACTGTTGCTTTTTAATACATCTTAATATCAGGTGGTATTAGCCCTCCACTTTTGTTCTTTTGCATTTCTTGACTACTTTAGGTCTTTTGAATTTTTGTATGAAGTTTATGATTAGCTTGTCGATTTTGACAAGAGGTCTGCTGGGTACATAATTGAGATTGTGTTCAATCTATACATCAATTTGAGGATAATAGACATCTTAATATCAGGTAATATTAGCCCTCCCTTTTGTTCTTTTGCTTTTCTTAACTACTTTAGGTCTCTTGAATTTTCATATGAAGTTTATGATTAGCTTGTCGATTTTGACAAAAGGTCTGCTGGGTACATGATTGAGATTGTGTTCAATCTATACATCAATTTGAGGATAATAGACATCTTAATAGTGCTGAGTCTTCTGAACCATAAACATGGTATATCTTTACACTTACTTAGATCTTTACCTTTTCTAAGCAGTGTTTTGTAGTTTTCAGTGTACAAGTCTTGGACAGCTTTTGTCAGATTCATTCCTAAGTATTTTGTATTTTGATGCTATTATAAAGGGAATTATGTTTTTAATTTTAATTTCTGATTGTTCACTGCCAGTGCATAGAAATACAATCGAGTTTACATTTTGTTCTTGTATCCCACAATTTTGCTTAACTCATTTACTAGTTCAAATCGTTTTTTAAAATGTTTCATAGGATTTTCTACATATAAAGATATCTACAAATAAACTCAATTTTATCTCTTCCTTTCCAATCATTTCAAAAACTTCTTTCAAAAATCACATTTTTTTCTTATTGCATTGCTTGATACTCTAGTATAATGTTCAATAGAAGTGGTAAGAGTGAACTGTCTTGCCTTGTCAATCTTACAAAGAAAACATTCAGTCTGCCTTTCATCATTAGGTATGATGATAACTGTAAGGCTTTTCTGTAAAGAAAAAAAATTTTTTTCAGGTTGAGGACTTTCCCGTCTATTCCTAGCTTAATGTGAGTTTTTATAAGGAATGCATGTAGGATTTTGCCAAATGCTTTCTTTGTATCTATTGAGATGATCACATGTTTTTCATTTTAGTCTGTTAATATGAATTACATTGATGGTTTTCTATTGCTAAAACTACCTTGTATTCCTGGAGTAAACCCACTTGTTATGAACTATTATCCTATTTATGTAATGTTACATTCAATTTGCTAAACTTTTGTTAAGCACTTCTGCATTAAGTTTCATGAGGGATATTGGTGTGTACATTTCTTTTCTTACAACATCTTTGGTTTTGGTATCAACATAATGCTGGCCTGCTATGAGTTGGGAAGTATTTATTCCCCAGTAATTCCCCTGCAAACTTTTGTAAAATTAGTATTATTTCTTCCTTAAATATTTGGTCAGATTTACCAAAGAAGCCATCTGAGCCTGGAATTTTCTTTGTGGAAAGGTTTTAATTTCAATTTCAATTTATTTAATTGATATAGAATTATTTAGGTTGTTTATTTCTTCTTAAATTAGCTTTCATAGTCTGTGTCTTTCAAGGAATTCATCTATGTCATCTAAGTTGTCAAATTTATTTGCATAAAATTCTTCATAATATTCCCTAATTATTCTTTTTACACTCTGTTGAGTCCATAGTGCTGTTAGCTTTTCCATTCCTGATGCTGGTCACTTGTTTCTTTTCTCACTCTTCTTTTTTGTTGTTTTGGCTAGAGGTTTATTCAATGTAGTTGATTTTTCTCAAAGAATCTGTTTTTTGTTTCATTTATTTTCTCTGTTGTTTTTCAGTTTTCTATTTCACGCATACTCACTCTGATCTTTATTATTTCATTTCTTCTGCTGATTTGGGGTTATATTTGCTCTTTATTTTCTAATACTTGAGGTGGAAGCTAAAGTCATTGACTTCAGATCCTTCTTCTTTTTGAATGTAGTCATTTTAGCACTATAAACTGTCCTTTATGAACTGCATCAGCTGCATCCCATAAATTTTGATACACTTTTACATTCAGACTGAAATATTTTATAATATTTTATTTACATTTACATACAGATTGAAATCTTTTATAATTTCCGTTTGATTTCTTCTATTACCCAGGGGATGTTTAGAGTGTGTTATTTAGTTTCCAAATACTTGAGAACTTTCTAGCTATCTTTCTGTTTTTTATTTATTTCTTTTTTTTTTTGAGAAGTCTCGCTTTGTAGCCCAGGCTGGAGTGCAGCGGTACGATCTTGGCTCAGTGCAGCCTCCGCCTCCCAGGTTCAAGCGATTCTCCTGCCTCACCCTCCTGAGTAGCTGGGACTACAGGCATGTGCCACCACACCCGGTTAATTTTTTGTATTTTTTAGTAGAAACGGGGTCTCACCGTGTTAGCCAGGATGGTCTCAATCTCCTGACCTCGTGATCTGCCCACCTCGACCTCCCAAAGTGCTAGGATTACAGGTGTGAGCCACCACACCCGGCCTCTGCTTTTTATTTCTAATTTAATTCGATTTTGGTAAAATAGTATACTTTATAAAACTTAAATTCTTTAACATTTATTTAGATATGTTTTATGTCTTAGAATGTTGCCTATCATGGTAAATGTTCCATGTGTATTTGAAAGGAATGGGAATTCTGCTGTTGTTGGGTGGAGTGTTCCATAAGTTCCAGTCAGGTCAAATTGATTGATAGTGTTGTTCAAGTCTTTGATATACTCACTGATTTCCTGTCTATATGTTTCGACTGTTGAGAGTGCACATTCATTTTTGCATTACGATACCGCTTTATGCTTCATTAAAGTTTTGTAGGAGAACAGTGCTGTCATGTCTTCTGATAGATCTTGGAATCATTGATGCATGGTTGCATCCTTCATTAATAAAGCAACATAAAAACAATACTTAGAAAAGTTATTCTGTAAATTTAGATCTTTAAATAAAAGAATGAAATTGTTGGCTGATTATGCCAATTTGAGTCAGGTCAAATTTATGAAATAATATGGTGGTATGAGCACTGTGGTTCAAGGGCTGATTATAGCAATTTGGTGATTTCAACTTAACTTTTTTTTTCAGTTGTAGAAATGATTCCTCAAATAAAATTTTACTAGGAACTTAAATACATACAACAGATAAAAGTCTCTTATCTGTTTAAAAGTGTTTGAGGAACAAAAAATGGAGAAGGCACCTTCTTTATCTAGACTCCAACTCTTCAGCCTCACTCTGGGCCGCCTTACTCTTCTCTTAGAGGCAACCCATGACGTACCTCAGCTGAAGTGTTAAGGCGTCATGGAGAGCGCTGAAAACCAGAGATCTACCCAAATATTCTGCTAAGCAAGAAAAGAAAGATCCCATTGCAAATATTTACTGAAGTAAAATGGTAAACAGATTTCAACTCTTGTATCAACAATATAGATTGGCAAGCTGTCTAGAGAACTGTTTGAAAAAAATGTCTGAAGTTGATTTCTGTCTCAGCAGTAAAATAAAAGAACATGTTTAATTATTGATGTCTGCAAAGGATGCAGGTGTGGTAACTGGAAGAGGAACTGTCATGCATTTGAGATTCCTAGTCTTGAGATATAGACAAATCTGATGTTCAAAGCTGGCTTTACATGATATCTTCTGAGTTGAATTATATGTTTGGAAAATTAGACAAACCATGCGATGGGGTTAGTGAGGCTTTTCTGCATAGAAAACAACAGGGAATGCTTAGCAAGGTAGAGGTTTTTATAAGGACACTTGGGAAAGTGAGGAAGTGCAGAAAGCCATCTCTGAATTTCCTTCAAATAGTCCTGGGTGGTCTGGCAAAGAAACTGGGAAGCTGGCATCCACAGCTCCTTTCTCCATCTCTCAGCTGCTCTCTTCTTTCGTTTCATTGTTCCTGCCTTAACAAACTAATTCTAATTCTCTTTGCCTACAAGCCTTCTGCTTTCTGCCTTCCTTTGGTACTCTATTTCCCTGCCATATTCCTATCTGTACATCTCAAGTTAAAATTCCCTTAAGGGAGGGCACAGTGGCTAACACCTATAATCCCAACACTTTGGGAGGCTGAGGCAGGTGGATCTCTTGAGCTCAGGAGTTTGAGATCAACCTGGGCAACATGGTGAAACCCTGTCTCCATGAAAAATACAAAAATTAGCCAGGTGTGGTGGCTTGCGCCTGTGGTCTTAGCTACCTGTGGTTCCAGCTACTTAAGAGGCTGAGGTAGGAGGATCGCTCGAGCTCAGGAGGCAGAGGTTGCAGTGAGCCATAATCACACCACTGTACTCCAGCCTGGGTGGCAGAGCGAGACCCTGTCTCAAAATAAAATAAAATAATAAAATTTTTAAAATATTCCCCACAGAGAGTAATAGGTCAACACTTCAGAATGGCATGCCCCTCCTATCCTAGTCCTAGCCAATTAAAAAAAAATTTTTTTTAAAGAAAAAAAAGAGTGGCATGCCCCCTTGGGTGGGATTCTCATGCCAGGTTGTATAAATACCACTGGGCAGTCTAAAGAGAGCTCCTGAAATCAGATGCCCATTCCTAGTCCAATCACCTGTGACTATAGTGGCGGAATCACAAGGTACAAAGGATGGAGAGGAGACCATGCCTCTGGCTGGAGCTCCGAGGGACCCCAGTGGGGAGTGGTGTGCCTAGTAGGCACCTGTCCATTTCAACCATCAATAGTGTAGTGTACACACTGATTGGACTTGCATGGCTTCAAATGAAGAAAAATTTTCTTATAATGAGCAAAAGCAGTGGTTTTCAAACTGTGCTTGGCAAAACGTCTTGAGTTCTGCCCAAAGAAGAGACTTAGTAGGTAAGACTCTGACTTCCTTGTTCCCTTTTCATCTAGAGCACTTTCATATTATTCAGTTTTATATATGGGTCTTTTAAAAATAAAATTTCACTTGAAGTTAACATTCTACTGTTCAAAAGTAGTTTGAGAGCCATTGAGTTGTAGGAACACAAAAAACTTTTGTTTGGCTAATTTTTTTAAGTGGTAAGGCTTTATTTTAAAAGGTTAGGAGTTAATACACACAATAAAATAAAAGGTCACTTAATATATTTTACCCAATTTTTTGTAAAACAAAAAAAGGGTAGGGTAGATAGGAAAATTGAAATTGGTTATTTCACAACATTATATTCTTAATCACAATTGTTTTTGTGTCTTGGATGTTATTAATGAAAATTGTTTAATTATGATTTTCACTATATGTTTGAGGCTAAATGTGGTGGCTCACACCAGTAATCCCACCACTTTGAGAGGCCAAAGTAAGAGGATCACTTAAGGTTAGGAGTTTGAGACCAGCCTGGGCAACATAGTGAAATCCCATCTCTACAAAAATAAAATAAAATAATTTTACAATTAGCCAGATGTGTTGGTGCACATCTGTAGTCCCAGCTACTTAGGAGGCTAAGGCAGGAGGATTGCTTGAGCTCAGGAATTCAAGGCTGCAGTGAGCTGTGATTATGCTACCCCACTCCAACCTGGATAACAAAGTAAGATCCTGCCTCTAGAAAATAAAACAGAAAAATTTCATGTCTTTATCAGAAGAATTAACTTTAGCATTAAAGAAAAAAAAGAAAAGAAGTGTGTGGTCAGTAGGATGAACATTTTTATAGCAATGATCAGATTATACATTCTTAAGGGTTAAGATACATGTTATTAGTGCTGTTATGTTTTGTTTTATTTACAGATACAGATTATTATTCTCACATCAGAGTAAAAGTCATATTAATCAGCTATTTACAATTAACGAAGATGATTGAGATGTGTCAAGCAATTACATACATTACTTAAATGTTAAGTCAGTGCATACTTGTATTTTAATATAATAATCATATTCAGTATGTTCAGTCATCTGCCAAAAACAGTTTTTAAAAACTGAAGATATCTCGATCATATTTATGAATTTGAGTTACTTTTATAATTGAGAAAACATATCCTTATTCTATCACTTGAGGCATTCCAATATCTATCACTTACTTAAAAGGTGATTCATCCAATAAAAATGTCAAGCCATTGTCACTTGCTGGCATAGCAAGTAAAACTATCTGAAACTCCTAGGCATTCCACTCCTTAGGCTAAGGAAAGATACTTCACCCGCCCACTCCAATCCTTGACCTCAGAATGCCCCCAAAACGCCCTCCTTAATCAGTACAAGAACCTTTGCCTCCTCTCAGAAACTCAGTGTATCTATGGCTTAAGCAGAAAATTATTCAATTCGTTCTATTTTCATAGAAAACTTGTTAGGGTAAATGTGTAAAAAGTTGCAGCTCCTCATCTGGCAGAGCATCCAGGTGTGTACACCATTGTCCTTCATCAGTAGTGGCTGGAATTGTTCCAGATAATTCTCACTGTTGACACCACAGAGCACAAAATGGAAAGGGGAGAAAGGTTGGAAGGAGCAACATGGGTAGGAAAGGGTTTTCTCCATGGATCATTTCCAGTTTTATCCTGCATCCTGATTGTGCTGACACTATTGTCATGTTTTACTTCTTTTTTTTTTGAGAAGGAGTCTCACTCTGCTGCCAGGCTGTAGTGCAGTGGCGCAATCTCGTCTCACTGCAACCTTCGACTCCCTGGTTCAAGCAATTCCCCTGCCTCAGCCTCCCGAGTAGCTGGGATTACAGGCATGCGCCACCACATCCAGCTACTTTTTGTATTTTTAGTAGAGATGGGGTTTCACCATGTTGGCCAGGGTGGTCTCGATCTCCTGACCTCGTGATCCACCCACCTCCACCTCCCAAAGTGCTGGGATTACAGGCGTGAGCCACCGCGCCCAGCCTGTCATGTTTTACTTCTATTTAGTTATACTTACGTAAAAAATAGGGAAGTTGAAGTGAAAGGCAGATGTCCTGGCCAGTAATGAACTTTGCATGGAAAGTCATTAGCATCGAGTGGAAACATTGTGATTTTCCCAGTGCTTTTTGTTTTTTAAAAAAACACTAACTGGCTGCCAGTAGTCATGTTAATACATAGTAAATTACCTGTCCCTTTTTGTGAACTCTCTCATTTGCATGTGAGCTTCTTCTAAACAAGTCAGTTGAGATGGAGCTTTGATTTACTGAAGTGGCTGTACATAAACACAGTTATGGGGAAAAGTAATAGCACCACAAAACCATTATATTGATTAATTTTTATTTCCATGTGTACTTAAGCTTGGCAATCTGGAGCTTTGATCTAGTATATCCAAATTAAAAGTAAGGTTCTAATAAAATTTTTTCCTCTGCAACAAATACCCCTGTGTAAATGGCCCAATACTATGGGGGAATTAAACGGCTTGCACTTGGGTTTATAATTGAAAGTTTGAATGCAGTCTTTACATTATCAGGAAAGCAATCCATCTCACCCAGGATGGTTTATTTGAAGTCATCAGGCTGAGGAATGGGCTCCATCTGACAGTGAAGTCAGTTTAGCCATTGTACTATGTGTAAGTCAATTTCCAGACAACCCTAACTAAACACAACCCTACCCAAATGCCCCAGAACCTGTGTTGTCAGTCAGAAGGAAGACTGGAGGGACACTATATATGTGACTCAGCCCAAGTGCAGCACTGGTACTGCAGTAAAACCTAAGCCATGAGCTTCTGAGGCAGGAGAGTAATGTCCCCTAAATATCAGCATTGCTATGAAAGGAGAACCAAAATCTAACTGGTACAAATATCTAGCCAATGTCTGTGGAATTTTTGAAAGTTAAGAGTCTTTTTGTTAAAGATTATCATTCAAAATACAGTACATTCAAGGGGGGAAATGGTGATATGGTGATCTCATAACACTGATACATAGTTCAATATACTATTCTACTTTAATATGTTTAACATTTTTCATATGTAAAGCTTCAAAATACAATATATAAGATAATTTTCCCCTGTTTCTTACAAAGGGGACTGTATTTTCTTTACATGTAGTTACATAAAATAATGCAGAGTTAATTTAAATCATGAAAACAAACATTATTTCCTGACTCTTTATTTTCATATATTTGTAAATATGTGCAAAAAAATTTGGAATTCAACCCTTGATAAGCTAAATTAAAAGAGACAACATGATGTCTGCAAACACATTTTCCAAGTATTTCAAGGTCCATGATTTCTGTGGTAGGGATTGTACTCAGAGACTAAAGATAATTCTGTCCCTATCCTAGAAGGATTTGATGTGATGGATCCTCTGATGTGGCATCCCTTGTACAGGGCCCTGAAAAAACAGAAATAAAATCGATACATGTTTGGACCAAAAGTAGGCATGTAATGTTCAGTTCAGCAATAATGATTTAGGTTTAATTATAGGAGTGGAGCAAGGTAGGGATGGTGGGTACATCATGCCCGTGAGACTTGAAAGAATGACTGTGTGAGATGTGGGTTCAAGCCTGATAATCTCATACTCACTGAAACCTGTTCAGAGTTTGCACTAATAAAATCCTGGTGTGCATTAAATAAGCCACAGCTCAAACTGTGTTTAATATCACAGTATGAGCAAAAATTATACCCAGATATATTACTTGTCAGGGCAAGGGAAAGAAGGGAATCCTAGTGATGACTTTTAAGATACTATTTCCAGCAACCAAGGTCCTTGTTATGGACTGAATGTTTCTGTCCCCTAAAAAGTTTATATATTGAAATCCTAATCCCTGATATGATGCTATTATGAAGTGGAACCTTTAGGAGGTGATTTAGGCTCTAGCCTCATGAATGGGATTAGTGCCCTTATAAAGGAGACCCCAGGGAGCTCTCTCCCTCTCTTTCTGCCATGTGAGGATACGAGAAGATGGCAGGTTGCAACCTAGAAGAAAACCCTCACTAGAACCCAACAATGCTGGCATCTGATTTTGGGCTTCCGGAACTGTAATAAATGAATTTCTGTTGTTTATAAGCCACCCAGTCTATGGCACTTTGTTAAAGTGGCCCAAACGAACTAAGACAGTCCCTGACTGTATTATGATGTGAATAATCAATCCAGATGTAACAGCATCTTCAGATGCCCGAGGGTACATTCCGTGACATCATGGGCATTTTGTGTCACACTCAGAGAATGAAAAGGAGATTTGGAAAGTGCAAGGCCTTTATGAAATTAGTACAGGAGATTTCAAAATTTACTTTGTAGATATAATTGTGTGTTTGTTTTCCCTTATCAACATGAAACTTTTTCCTTTCTTCTTTTCTTCCTTTTGTCCTTCCTTCCTTTCTTCCTTCAATTATTTTTCTTCAATTCAGTGAAATATAGAGAAGATATCCCTTATTAATATTTAAAACAAACGAACACAAAATACATGTATCTGGCTAGAAAATATTAACTTTAAACAGGGCAAAAACATACAAAACAGAAATTCAAGCTACCTCTCCCCACCTGCATTGACCCCTTCCCATCTAATCTTTCACCTCAAAGAAAATTGCTGTTTAACAAAGTCTTAGGTCTGGTGCAGTGGCTCATGCCTGTAATCCCAGCATTTTGGGAGGCTGAGGCAGGTGGATCACAAGGTCAACAGATCGAGACCATCCTGGTCAACAAGGTGAAACCCCATCTCTACTAAAAATACAAAAATTAGCCGGGCGTGGTGGCGGGCGCCTGTAGTCCCAGCTACTCGGGAAGCTGAGGCAGGAGAATTGCTTGAACCCCAGAGGCAGAGCTTGCAGTGAGCTGAGATTGTGTCACTGCACTACAGCCTGGTGACAGAGTGAGACTCTATCTCAAAAAGATATATACATACCAAATATTGAGAATCATTTCATATACATACATTACAGTATCTTTTAGGAACCAGTATTTGCACCGACGGATTTAACTTTATTTCACCAATCTCTACTGATAGGAATTGGTCATTTAGTTTGTTGCCATTACAAATAATGCTTTAATTAATGAGTTTGGTGTCCATGTCCATAGATCTAGGTGAACTTCCATCACTATATTCCTGTAGTAAATTTCATACAATGGGTTTGTTCCTTCAAAGGATATATGCAATTAAGATTTTTATTTAAAGTACCAGCTAGTATGTTAAAGAAAGTTAATTTTTTTATTATTTTTATTTTTATTTTTTTGCACCATGAACACATGCACTTTATTGAATGACATTGTAGAAAAGTGTGTGAGGATAAAGGGCTGATACAGGACTCAGCTTTGGGGGCGGGGCAAGGAATGGAAGGCGGAGTGCATGGGAGACAGGTTGTGGGCAGAGCTCCTGGCCTGGATGCTGTCTCCTGTTCTGTCGAGAGACTTGGAAGATCAGCACTGAGATGGTGATGAGCAGAATGGTCAGGAGGATGCCCAGAGCCAGGGCCCAGACGTTCAGGCACTTGGCAGTGGAGACACAGGCCTGGGCCCCAGTCAGGTCGCCAACCATCTTCGTGTCCATAGACTTCTTGTCCTAGACTTCCCAGAGTAGGTGAATGCTATGAAGTCCGGGCAGCAGGAATTCATGAAGAGGGTGTTGAATAGGGACCAGATGACATGGTCGGGCACGGAGGTCTCACTGCAGATGTGGATCATAGTGAACGCTGGAGGCACAGGGTTGTGGAGTGCCCCCAGCACAGCCACCTCATGATTCTCCTTGAGCATCTCATGGTTGGTGGAGTGGCCGGTGTTGGCGAGAGTGAAGAGGGTTTGGACAGTGTGGTTCATGGTATCCAGGGAGAACCAGCTGTGGTTGGGTTGCTGGGATGGTTCTCCAAGAAAAAAAAAAAGATTTTTATAGATAAGAACAGGTTACTCTCCAGGAGAGCATTCAAAGTTACACTTCCACCAAAAGGGTACAGTAGCCTTTTTTCCTCCATACTTTCACCAGTACTCACCACTCAATTTCTTTCTTTCTTTTTTTTTGGCCAATTTGATAGACGTATCATGTTTTGGTATTCATTTCCTTTATTATAATCATCTTTCACATATTTCTTGCCCATTTGTACTTTTGCTCTGTAAGATGCATGATCTTATCTTTTGCCCATTTTTCTATTGATTTGCTCACCTTTCAATTCATTTGAATGAGCGCTTTGTAAATCAAGAAAATTAGCCTGTCCACCTGTCAAAAGTTTCTAATGATTGAAATAAATTATTTTCTTCCCTTTATCTTAACAGATAGACTTCTTAAGCCCTCTTATGCAAAGAATTTCAGCCTGATTTCACTTTAAAATGAGATATAGGTGATAACAAAAGCCAAATTGTCACCTACTTTAAAGGATAAGTGAATAATAAGAAGGCAGCATGATGTACCCAAGGGAAATTTGAGTGATCTTAGCTGGGAAAGAAACCAAATATTCATGCCTTTATGCACTGCACAAAACTTGCACACCAGAACTTTAAAAGATGACTCTTTGAAAGTAGTTCTTCAGTGTCTTTCATACTCCTTAATCTTCCCAATTTTAAGTAACGCTGTTGACAAACTTTAATTTCCATTTTAATAATCTTAGCATCATTATGAGATAGTATTAGGCAAATATTTAAGTATAAACGATATCTACAAACTTTAATTTCCATTTTAATAATCTTAGCATCATTATGAGATAGTATTAGGCAAATATTTAAGTATAAACGATATCTACATATACTAGAAGACAAATCATAGTTCAAGAGAAGCATGATATAAAAAGGCCATTATGATGAGAGTCAGTGGACTTGGATTCTAAATGTGCCACCGTCACTCCTTTGCCACGTAACCTTGGGTAACTCCCTCAGTTTCTGTGGTTCTGTTTTCTCATCTATAAAATGAAAATAATAATAACTTTTATTCCTAGCCAATACCTTATTTTGCTAATTAAAAGAACTCATGAAGTATTTTGCAAACTATGCAACACTCTGGATTACTGTAATTGTTGGGAAGTAACATATCTGTAGACTACTTTCAGCAATGTCTTATTGCCATTCTCCAAGTTGTGAAAGGTTATGGTACTGATTACAAAATCTATTTTGAAAATTTCCCATGATCTGAATATAAACAAAGTCTTAATTTCATTTTTTATTTCCTTCACATTTAAACAATTAATGGCATATTTTGATTAAACCTGCTAGCTTCTTATTTGATCATGTCCAAAATATGTCTTCAAATATAGATGTGATTAGAGTGGAATCATCAACAAATCCAAGGCAATCCTTTGCAAAAATAATTTATCTGTTATTGGAGACAAAATATTTAAGCTATATAATGTAAGACCTAAAAGAATTCTATTAGATTCTTGTATACGTTTTTCTAAGATGTTTCTATCCTAATTTCTAAACATTTAGGGAAAGCTATTCTGTCTTTCAAAAAAGGAATCATTTCAGCCTGGGCAGCATGGCAAAACCCCATCTCTACGACAAACACAAAAATTAGCTGGGCACGGTGGTGCACTCCTGTAGTCCCAGCTACTTGGGAAGCTGAGGTAGGAGGATCACTTGAGCCTGGAGGTTGAGGCTGCATTGAGCTGAAATCATGCCACTGCACTCCAGCCTGGATGACAGGGTGAGTGAGGCCCTGTCTAAAAAAAAAAAAGAAAAAAAAAAACCCAAAAAACAAAAAACAAACAAAAAAGATATAATTTAAATACTTAAAGTTTACAAGGCTTAGGTAGTCCCAAAATCTACATCGCTTCCAGAGATGTTTACATTGAAGCTAAGAGGTGTGAGCCATTTTAGGGATTTGAAACTTTATTCAGAATAACTTCTTGTCATTGAAAAGGACATTATTAGTTAAGTGCAAATGGTCAATATATTTGAAATTGCCTATGAACAGTTCGAATTACCTGAGAAGCAGACCTCATTCTGGAGTTTCACATAGCATACAAACTCACATTACTGTTTCTTAAAAAATTTTTCTTAAAAAGATGATGAGTTGGGATAATTGTACCAGACATGGTAAACAGAACATACTGTTCAATAGGTAGCAATGCCTCCAAAACATGTCTGTTCTTTCCTCTTTCACACACGCATGCATACAAACACACGTACACATACTCAGATATTTCCATCTGGTGCCTGCTTCCTGGGTAGAACCTCAAACATGGGAAGACAAATGGAGTTTCTGAGATGCTGGTAGGTTATTTTCTTAGGAGCCATTGCTTCTTGGCTCAGATCAGATCAGATCTGCCCTTCTTAGCCTTTGTATTGCTTGGCCTCTTCTCATGATGGCAGTAGTAGACTTCGACCTTTCCAGAATAAGCATAGAACTGGACATTACTAAGCAAGTAATCTGATTTTGGTCTTGCCTTATGCATGACCACTTTTGACTTCCTAACTTCCAGTAGCCTGGCTCACATTTTTAGACTATTAATTATTTTCTTAGAAGATTCTATATGTTCCTGGCTCTCAGATTAGCTCTATCCACTATCAGTACCTGAAATTAACAGGAGTATCTAAACTCTATGGTGCCTCATTGTGTACAATGCCTTGAATGGATCCAGTACGTATTTCACCATTATCTTAACTGCAATTATTGTCACTGTGAATGTCATTATAACATATAGGGGTCTACACCATCCTTGCCTCGAGCCAAGACTCAGAAACCATGCCTCCTTTTCAAGTCCAAATGACCCCCTAGCTAAGCCTTCTGCATTTGCAAACCAGGCTGCCACTTGTTTACCATCTTGAATAAACAGATGCTTTAACTTCTGAAAAATTTCCAATAGACTGTATGTCCTTGTGCCTTTGGGATAATGTTTTTCAACTATTCTTTGCTTTTTCTTACTTCTACCTCCTTTTACCTCCTTGCTTTTTTTCTTTAAGCATTAATCACTACCTGACATTATTTTATGTATTTATTTGTTTATTATCTGTCTCCTTGAATAGACTGTAAGTTTCATGAGTTCAAAGTCCTTGCCCTTTTTGTACCCCTCTGATACCTAGTACTGAGAATAGTGACATAATAGGTGCTTAAGAAATATTTGCTGAATGGATGAATGAATGATTCTTGTAACCTTAGACAAGTTACTTCTCTTTTTGAAGCTTCCCTCCTGTTGTGTGCAAAATGAGGATGTTAGACTAAATTAGATGATTTCTAAGAACAACTTACATTTTATGGTTGGAGTTCAGAATACAGGTAGCTAAGGCCAGTCAGGACAGTAATGGGGAGCAGCAGACAGTTGCAGAGAGCAAGTGATCTGGGTGCTATCCTGCACTGGGGGAGGGTCAGGGAAAGGATCTCTAAGGAAAAGGGAGTATACCATGTGCACATCCAGGAAAAGAGAAGTTCAGGCAGAGGCAACTGCAAATGCCAATGGGCTAAGACAGAAGTGTGTTTGGTGTGCTCAAGACAAGGCAAAGAGGAAGGCGTAGCTCAAGTACAGTGAAAAGGGGAGAGAGAGTTGGAAATAAGGTCAGGAAGGCAGCCAGTGGCCAGATCATGTGGGATGTATGTGTGTGTGTGCTGGGTATGAAAGGGAATGTATGTGTGGTATGGTATGTGTAGTGCATGTGTGGCAAAGTCTTGTGTTTGTGTGGTGTATGTGCATATAGTATGTATATGTGTGCTGTATGGTATTTTGTGTACATGGGTTTGATGTGAGAGATATGTGTGCATATGCTATGGTGTGTGTGCTATGATGTGGCATGTGTATAGCGTATTTTTCTGTGCTTGGTGGAAGTAGAGTGTATATATGCAGTACGGTATGTGTGTATGTGTCTGTGTGGTGTGGCAGGTGTATAGTATATAGTGTGTACATGTGTGTTTCGTGTGAGTAGGGTATAAAATATTAGATGATGTGTGTGTGTGGTATATATTGAAGTTACTACTCATGTTACAACAAAAGCTGATTAAAACTCATCCTGCCAGGGTGATTGAAAACTCCAGCTTGAAAATAAAATAAGCATTCTATTTTTTGGTGCTTCCTTCTGAACAAGCTTCTCCAGGATTAAAAGACTACCTTGCATATGTTACTGCACATTAATGAGGAATTTTGCTTATCAAATAATCTAGATTTTTAATAATGTATTGATGCTTTCTGAAAAAGAACATTGTTTTGCTTTTGCTACATCATCCTGATCACTGAAATCTAATCTTTTTCAACTTTGTAAATATATAATGCAGCAAAGCACAGATTCTAAAATAAATCCATAATTTAAATAAGTACAGAGTTTTAAGATTCATTTGTTTATAGTTTTGATGTAAAATGTGGGTTTGAAAACCCAGGGATTCTTGACCTATATTATCTAGATTTTTATGCCCCTGGCATCTTGAGCTGCCAAGAAATACATATATCAAAGTGTCAGGGACAGCAAAATATGTTGCCACTTTTAACTCTGTTTTATTAATTAATGTTTGTACCTAAAACCTCTCTCCTCATTCGATCAATGGAATGAGATGATATACTGTCTCCATTTTGACCCACATAGAAAACACAACCAAGATTGAAATACTAATGATTTGCTTCACTATTGAGATTTCAGTTATCTCAGAAGACAGTGAAAATGCTTCATGTCTTGACAAAAGATATGATAGAATTTTCCTTTAATCATAATTGTAGTGGTTGCATGCAAAAAAAGAAAATATATCCAAAATACAATGAATAAGCAGGGAAAGAGTGCAAAGGAAGTGAATCTCCCTTCTCTATTTAATATAGTTGACTAATTTGTCCCCATGTGTACCAAGATATGTTTACCTGCTGAATACCCTGAGCAAAACAAAACAAAACCTTCTTAGGTAAGATGAGTGTATTCACTGAAGTGGCCTTCAACTAGGGATCACTTCTAAAACATTCTTGGTACTTTCAGCTGACAGACTACATGCCTCTAAGCTGTTTCATACTTAAGAGACTGAATTCACTGGAGGTACTTAAAAGGATGAGACTGTATAATGGTTGATCATTTCAGCTGTGCAAGCAGCAGACCATGATTTGAGTCCTGGCTTTGCTCTTTACTAGGTATAGAGCTTTGAGAAGTCTGCTTAATTTGCTCCTCACTAAGTGTCTGTTTAAGATATAACAAGGAGGAAAAAGTGATGGAATAGGAGGTCCCTTGATCATATTTCCCCATAGCAACAAGAATTTGGTAGCCATCCATGGACAAAAGTGCCTTTGTGGGAGCTGTGGACCCCAGGTTGCAAAATCCAAGCACAGCCTAAGACCAAAGATGGCTCCTTTGAAAGGGCAGACTCACAGCTAGGTGGTAGGCTCACCAACAGTGGTCCTGTGACAGTATCAGAAACATTCTGTTCCTCTGTGGACTCAGCTACAGCCCCATTTGGCTTTGGTCCTGCCACCAGAGCCATCTACCAAGGGACCTGGGAGGACTCACACCCAACTGTGCTTCAGGCAACAGGCCTGCTGACCACAATCCTGGCTGTGGATCCTGAAGCAGCTTGGGACCCAGCTCTAAGCTCTCTTGGCCATGGTCTGAGAGAAGTCCTGCTCACACAGGAACCTGCTGGGAAACATGCCCATCCATGCCTTGAGAGGCCCATCTGCTTACCTACATTCCACAGCATACCTTCAAAGAGCCCTGTAACTTGACTCCAGGCCCTCTAAGCTGCAACCTGGCTGCAGTCCTCCCATCCCAGGGATGTACCAGAAGACATGCCCATTTATGTCACTAGAGGCAGACTCACTGGCCTAAGTTCAGCTGCAGATCTTGAAGCAGCCCTGTGACCCAGCTTCAGCACCACTCAGCTGCAGTCCCAGGGCAGTCCTTCCCACCAAAGGACCCAGGAGGAGACACCTTCATCCGTGACCCAGGAGGCAGTCCTTGAGCTTGTGTGTGGACCCTGAAGCAGTCCTGTGACTCAGTTTTAGTCCCTCTCTTCTGCCCAGTGAACCAGTGGGAACCCTTGCAGAGACCCTCAGGGAACTACACCCATCCATGCATCTGGCAACAGGCCTGCCAGCTGTAGACCAAGCTTCGAACCCTGAAGTGGACCCTTGTCCCAGAACCAGACCTACTGACCAAAAACTTAGAGACAGTTGATTTCACTCAAGGACCAGAGAGGATCCGTGCTCACTTGAGCCTCTGATAACAGGCCCACCAACTGCAGACCTCACACTGGACCCAGCAGCAGTCACATTGCCCAACTCCAACCCCACTCAACTGCAATCCTGGTGGCAATTCCATCAGCCCATGGACCTAACAAGAGGTCTTTACCTGCTGAAATCAAGCTTTAAAGACTGGAAAAGGTGTTTGCTCCTTCAAATGCACAGACACCAATGCAAAGCTACACAAATCATGAAGAATCAGGCAAACATGACACCAAAGGAAACTAATAAAGCTCCAGTAACCAACCCCCAAGAATTGGATATCTATGAATTGCCTGACAAATGATTCAAAATTATTATCTTAAAATAGCTCAATGAGATGCAAGAGAACACAAACAAATGCAATCATGGAAACAATCCATAAACAAAATGAGAAGTGTAATAAAGAAATAAAAAACATAGAAAAGAACCAAACAAAATCTTAGAGCTGAGGAATATAATGACAGAATGAAAAAAAATCAGTAGAGAGCTTCAACAACAGACTTGATTGCGCAGAAAAAAAAAATCAGCAAATCAAAAACAGATTATTTGAAATTAGCCAATTAGAGGAACCAAAACAAAAGAAGAAATTAAAAGAATTAAGAAAGCATAAAGAAGCCATGCGATACTATCAAGCAAATGAATTTACAAATTATGGTAACAGAAGAAGAGAGAGAGAAAGAGGCAAAAAACTAATTTTAAGAAATTCATACACAAATCAATACATGTGATACATGATGTTAACAAAAATAAAAATAAAAACTGTATGATCATTTCAATAGAAGCAGAAATGCATTGACAAAATTCAACATCCTTTATGATGAAAACTCTCAACTTATTAGGTATAGAAACAATTTACCTCAACATAATAGAGGTCATATATGATAAGCCCACAGCTAACATCATACCCAACTGTGAAACACTGAAAGCTTTACCTCTAAGATCAGGAACAAGGCAAGGATGGATACCCATCCTTGCCAATTCTATTCAGTATAGTATTGGAAGTCCTAGCCAGAGCAGTTAGGCAAGAAAAAGAAATAAAATGCATCTAAATTGGAATGGTAAAAGGTAAATTGTTTCTGTTTACAGACGACATGATCTTGTATGTAGCCAGTCCTAAAGACTTGACCAACAAACTATTACAACTAATAAATGAATTTAGTAAAGTTACAAGATACAAAATTGACATACAAAACTCAGCTGTGTTACTATACATGAATGACAAGCTTACATGAATAAAAAACTATTCATAAAAGAAACTTAGAAAACAATTCCATTTATAATAGCATCAAAAATTAAAATATTTAGGAATAAATTTAACCAAGGAGATGAAAGATCTGTACACAGAAAACTATAAGACATTGATGAAAGAAATAAGGAAGACACAAATAAATGGAAAGATATCCCATGGTCATGGAATCAGAAAAATCATATTGCCAAAATTTCCATTTTATTTGAAGCAAGCTACAAGTTCAGTGTAATCCCTATCAAAATTCCCATGGCATTTTTCATGAAAAAGAAAAACCCTAAAATTTACTTGTAAACACAAAAGACCCTGAATAGTTAAAACAATCTTGAACAGGAAGAACAAAGCTAGAGGATCATACTTCCTGACTTCAAATTATGTCACAAAGCTATAGTAATCAAAATAGTATGGTATTGGTGTAAAAATAGACACATAGATAAACGGAACAGAATAGAGAGCCCAGAAATAAACTTTACTAGGCATTGCCCTAGTGGAAACTCTCTGTGGCAGTTCTGACCCTACATTTCCATTTAGCATTGCCCTAGTTGGGGCTCTCTGTAGTTACTCCACCCCTGCAAAAAATTTTTATCAGGGACCCCAGGCTGTTTATGACATCCTTTGAAATCTAGGTGAAAGAAACCATGGCCCCACAGCTCTTGCATTTCTCATGCCTGAAGAACTAGCACCACATGAATGCCACCAAGGTTTATGGCTTATACCTTGTAGAGTGGTGGGTTGAGCCACACCTGGTCCCACTGTGCCTTAGCCACAGCTAAGGCAGCCGAGGAGCAATGCACTGAAATGTGGGAAGGAGAAATCTAGGAGGCTCTGGGTAGTGAGCCCACAGAGGGTTCTCAGGATCATCCTTTGAAACTATCCTGCCCTCCTAGAGCTCTGGTCCTGTAACAGGAGGGACAGCCTCAAGGATCTCTAAATGACTTTGAGGTCATTCTCCTATTGTCTTGATGATTCCTTCTGTCCATACTAATCTCCTTAACAGTGTCTTGGTCACACACTTGGTTTGCTCTCCTGAATAGGCTTTTTTATTCTTTACATGGCCAGGTTGAAAATTTTCAAAATTTTTCCATTCTGCTTCTCCTTTATAGTCATACATTGCATTTCTAAAAAGGGCATTGTCGGGCAATTTTGTCATCATCTGAATATCACAGAGTGTACTTACACAAACCTACATGGTATGGCCTACTACACAGCTAGGCTATGTGATGGACCCAAGGGAACACAATGGTAACTATTTGTGTATCTAAACATATCTAAATATAAAAGAGGTACAGTGAAAATATGGTATTATCATCCTACAGGACCACCAACAGCAAACTTAATCAACAAACGTTGTGTGTGTTCTGTCTGCTCCACTGAGTGGCCATTCCCCTATCTCAAAATCCCTTGGGCCTTCCTATTCCCTGAGACATAACAATATTGAAATTAGGTCAATTAATAATTCTACAATGGTCTCTAAGTGAAAGAAAAAGTCACAATTCTCTTACTTCAAAACAAAAGCTAGGAATGATTAAGCTTACTGAGGAACCCATGTCAACAGCTGAGAAAGGCTGAAAGGCCTCTTGTGCCAAATAGTTAACCAGGTTGTAAATGCAAAAGAAAAATTCTTGAAGCAAATTAAAAGTGCTACTTCAGTGAACATACAAATGATAAGAAAGCAAAACAGCCTTATTGCTGATATGGAAAATATTTTAAAGGTCTGGATAGATGATCAAACCAACCACAGCATTCCCTCAAGCCAAAGCCTAATCCAGAACAAGACCCTAAATTTCTTTAATTCTATGAAGACTGAAAAAGGTGAGGAAGCTGCAGAAGAAAAGGTTGAAGCCAGCAGAGAGATTGGTTCATGAGGTTTAAGGAAAGAAGCCATTTCCATTACATAAAAGTGCAAGGTGAAGCAACAAGTGCTGATGTAGAAGCTGCAGGATGTTATTTAGAAGATCTTGCTAAGATAATGGATGAAGGCAGCTACACTAAACAAGATTTTCAGTGTAGACAAAACAGCCTGCTATTGGAAGAAAATCCCGTCTAGGACTTGCATAGCTAGAGAGAAGTCAGTGCCTAACTTCAAAGCTTCAAAGGACAGGCTGACTGTCTTTTTAGGTACCGATGAAACTGGTGACTTTAAGTTGAAGCTAATGCTCATTTAGCATTCTGAAAATCCTAGGGCTCTTAGGAATAATGCTAAATTAACTCTGCCTGTGCTGTAGAAATGGAACAAACCCTGGATAACAACATATCTATTTACAACAAGGTTTACTGAATATTTTCAAGTCCACTATTGAGACCTATTACTCAGAAATATAAATTCCTTTTACAATATTACTGCTTATTGACAATTCACCTACTCACTCAAAAGCTCTGATGGAGATGTGCAAGGAGATAAATGTTGTTTTCATGCCTGCTAATACAACATTCATTCTGCAGCCCATGGATCAAGGAGTAATTTCAACTTTCAAGTCTTGTCATTTAAGAAATACTTTTCATAAGGCTACAGCTGCTATAGACAGTGATTCCTCTGATTGATCTGGGCAAAGAAAATTGAAAACTTTCTGGAAAAAACTTACCATTCTAGATGGTAGTGAGAACATTCATGATTCATAGGAGGAAGTCAAAATATCAACATTAACAGAGTTTGGAAGAAGTTGATTCCAGTTCTCATGGGTGACTTTAAGGATTCAAGACTTCAGTGGAGGAAGTAACTGCAGATGTAGCGCAAATAGCAATGCAACTAGAAATAGAAGCGGAGACTGAAGATGTGATTGATTGCTGCAATCTCATGATAAAACTTGAACAAATGAGGAGTTGCTTCTTATGGATAACCAAAGAAAGTGGTTTCTTGAGATGGAATCTACTCCTGGTGAAGATGCTGTGAACGTTGTTGAAATGACAACAAAGGATTTAGAATATTTAATAAACTTAGTTGATAAAGCAGTGGCAGGGTTTGAGAGGATTGACTCCAATTTTGAAATAAGTCCTACTGTGGGTAAAATGCTATCAAACAGCATCGCATGCTACAGAAAAAAATCTTTCATGAAAGGAAGAGTTAATTGATGAGGCAAATTTCATTGTTGTCTTATTTTAAGAAATTGCCACAACCACCCTAATCTTCAACAACTACCACCCCAATCAGATTGAGGCAAGACCCTATACCGGCAAAAAGATTGCAGCTTGCCAATGGCTCAGATGATTATTAGCATTTTTAGCAATAAAGTATTTTTAATTAAGGTATGTACTTTTTTTAAGATACAATGATATTGCACACTTAATAAAGTATAGTGTAAACATAACTTTTGTATGTGCTGGGAAACCCAAAAATTCATACGATTTACTTTATTGTGATACTTGCTTTATTGCAGTGGTCAGAAACGAAAGCCACAATACTTCTCAGATATGCCTGTATGTGATTGTTGATTAAAACATGACTGTAATTATAAATTCCATCTGTGAGTCATTTCTTTCCTCTTGCATCTTACAGTATGCAGTTTAAAGTAGCCTTATAGCTTCTACAATATTTTGTTTAGAAATTTCTTTAGATATCCTAGTTCATTGCTTTTTTTTTTTTTTTTTTTTTGAGATGGAGTCTTGCTCTGTTGCCCAGGCAGGAGTGCAGTGGTGCAATCTCGGCTGTCTGCAATTTCCACCTCCTGGCCTCAAGCAATTCTCCTGCCTCAGCCTCCTGAGTAGCTGGGACTACAGGCATGTGTCACCATGCCCAGCTTATTTTTGTTTGTTTGTTTGTTTGTTTTTTCAGTAGAGACAGGGTTTCACCATATTGGCCAGGCTGGTCTCAAACTTCTGACCTCAAGTGATCCGCTTGCCTCGGCCTCCCAAAGTACTGGGATTATAGGTGTGAGCCACTGTGCCTGGCCTCATTGCTCTTAAATGTCACCTTCCATAAAGCCCTCAGCCATAAACACAATTCGGCCCTATTCTTTGCAGTTGTATAACGAGCATGGGCTTTACTTCAGTTTCCAATTCGTTGTTCCTCAATTCCATCTGAGATCTCCTCAGAATGGCTTTTACCATCCGTATTTCCATTGATGTCTGTTTACCATCCATATTCTATTTCTATTGATATCTATTTACCATCCATATTTTATTTCTATTTGTCTATCCATATTCTATTTACCATCCATATTCCATCTGTCTACCATCCATGTTCTATTTCTATTGATATCTATTTACTATTTACTGTCAGTATTTCCACTGATATTTATTTACCCATCCATATTTCTATTGATAATCTGATCACTTAAGTAATCCCCGAGAACATCTAGGCTCTCCCTAGTTCTGGAGTCTTCTAAGCCCTCACCAGAATTGCCCTTAATGCTTTATTCATGCCAAACTAGGCTTTTTCTGGCCTGCCCTTCCAAATTATTACAGCCTGTACTCATTATCCAGTTCCAAAACCACGTCCATGTTATCCATTATTTGTTATAATAACAGCCCCACTTCTGGATACCAATTTTCTTCATTCCTTTTGTGTTGCTATAACAGAATACCACAGGCCCAGTAATTTATAAATAAAGGAAATTTATTTCTCATAGTTCTGGAGGTTGGAGAGTTTGATGTCAAGGTGCTGGCATGTTGTGAAGGCCTTCATGCTATGCCATCGCATGGTGGAAGGCAGAAGAGCAAATGAGGGCAAGAGCAACAAACAGACGGGACCAAACTCACTTTTATAACAACCCATTTTCACAATAATGAACCCACTTCCACAATAATGACATTAACCTATTCATGAGGGAGCCTTCATGGCCTAATAACCTTTTAATGGTCCCATTTCTTAATACCATCCCAATGATAATTAAATTTTATTATGATTTTAGAGGGGACATTAAATCCACAGCAGTTAGTACAATCAAATTATGACACTCAGAAATGAGAATGGGACCAGCTATTCCTAATGCCCATGGTTTCTTGGAAAAGTGTGGATACTAGAAAAAAATTTAGAATTCTGTTAGAAGAGAGTGAGTAGGGGCTAGCTATAGGGCAGGAAACCAAAGGTATCTGCTATAGCAAATTTACAGGCAGAGTAGCACAACATAAGAAGCAATTCACCACAGCCCCTGAAACTCCCAGTCTTAATGGGGGATCCAGGGATTATTTGTGTTGCTTCAGTTTTCTAGAGTTAAATGACTCTTAGGAGAAAAAAACAAAGGCCCAGAGAGCCATGTTTGATGTTCATACAGGCTTTATTTTTCAACACTTTGTCCAGTTGTTCACCACAAAGGAAAGCCTTCTACTCTAGGAAGGAAATGCACCCTTAGTTTTACAAATTTATTCGTCATTAATTCAGATGTGCCTACTCTATCCTCCAGATTTTGGTGCAGCTGACTAGAGTCTCTTAAATTGTTTGAGTATCTCTGTTACCAGAGGGATCACAGCTGTTTTCAACATTTGTCACTCTTAAAAATCTTTTCTGTATTTCATGGGATTTTACAAAATTAGCACCTTCTGTCCCGTTTTTTTCTCCTTCCCTATCCCCATTTCATTTTCCACTGTCCTCATTCCTTTAGGCTTGGTAACATTCTAAGGGAAATGGCACTGCTGAGAATCTTCCCCAGAAAACTCAGTGGAGGATACCATTAGCCTAACAATCCCTTTGGCTATTTCCAGTCTTTTCAATTTACAGAAATAAATCTGTGCTCTCAACGAATGGAAGCAGCTTTATAGCTATTATTTCTCAGTTTAGACATCACTCAATTACTTTCATAAATTTGGTATTTTGTATCTAGCTTCCAAATACTCTAACCCAGAGCTGACAATACACTTCACTCACCTTAAGTGCTTTCCCTCCAGAGTTATCCCCGCTTCATTCTGTTTAAACTGCAGGAAGAAACATTGACATCCTCACCCCAATTACGGCTCCATTCTCTCTCCCTTTGTCAAATTCCCTGAGAAGCAGCGCAATAGTTGCCTCACACTTTCTGCTACCTGTTATTAGATCCTTATTCTGCCTCTCCCTGTTAAGTGATTTGAGATAACTGTCTTTTTCAGACTGGCTTACACATTAGTAAATGGCCTACCTATAGGTGCACTTATGTTTCAGGGTAACTTTTTCAGACAGATCCTTTAAAAGTTGACTCTGGAACCTGTCAACTTGAAGAGTGAAGAGTTAGGAGGAGTATCACAATCATTTTATGGCAAAGATTTATGCTTTAACGTGTGAGCTCTTTGTTTTAATAGCTTTTTCTTTTTCTCTGATCACAAAAATAATACTTATTCATTGTGGAGAATTTAGGAGAAAACATGTTTCATTTATGTAAGGACAGGCAGCTGTTAGAAGAGATGCGGAGGAGTATATTGAAGGCAAACATTCTAATGAATAGACTATATCACATTCTGTACTCACACAGTTACTGTAATATGGATTCAGGGCAGAAATACAGATTGCCAGTCCTTATGCTGGCAATTTATCAATTGACACTTATTATTAACAGCTAAAACATCTTAAGATATTTCTTTTTTTAACCCATCCCCTCAAGCATTTATAAGATATTTCTTAATGAAATACGAATTAGGTTAAGTCAACAAATGTTTGGTATTAATTAGCTTGATTGTAATAATAATTTCACAATATACCTATATATCAAATCATCATATTGTACATCTTAAATGTGTACTATTTTTATTTGTCAATCATATTTTAACAAAATTGGAGGGGAAAAATGTTCAGTAACAAATATATACATATGTATTTAGTTTCTGCTACTAGAACAGTTCCAGGTACTGCTCTAGATCAGGGAGTATGACAGTAAATAAAACAAAGCCCTCGTGGAGCTCATATTCCTGTAACTAAGGCAGCCAAAGAAATAGGCCGGGCGCGGTGGCTCAAGCCTGTAATCCCAGCACTTTGGGAGGTCGAGGCGGGAGGATCATGAGGTCAGGAGTTCGAGACCACCCTGGCCAACATGGTGAAACCCTGTCTCTACTAAAAAAAAAATACAAAAATTAGCTGGGCACAGTGGTGCGTGCCTGTAGTCCCAGCTACTAGGGAGGCTGAGGCAGGAGAACTGCTTGAACCCGGGAAGCAGAGGTTGCAGCAAGCCGAGATCGTGCCACTGCACTGCAGTCTGGGCAACAGAGTGAGACTCCATCTCAAAAAAAAAAAGGAAATAACTATGTAAGATGCCTCTTGAACAGAAGCCTGAAGGAAGTGGGGGACTCACCCATGTTGATACATGGGGGACTCACCCATGTTGATACATGGGGGACTCACCCATGTTGATACATGGGGGACTCACCCATGTTGATACATGGGGGACTCACCCATGTTGATACATGGGGGACTCACCCATGTTGATACATGGGGGACTCACCCATGTTGATACATGGGGGACTCACCCATGTTGATACATGGGGGACTCACCCATGTTGATACATGGGGGACTCACCCATGTTGATACATGGGGGACTCACCCATGTTGATACATGGGGGACTCACCCATGTTGATACATGGGGGAGAGCATTTCAAGCAGAGGGAAGAGCAAGTAAAAAGGCACTGAGGTAGGAGCTCATGGGGTGTGTTGAGCAGCGAGGAGCTTATGGAGCAGCAAGGAGGCCAGTGTGAACTGACTGGGGTCAGCAAGAGTCTGGTAAGGAGATGGGGTTAGAGAGGCATAAGAGGGCCAGATCATGTAGGCTTAGGCCATGTGGAAAGGACTTCTAATTTGACTTTGAGTGAGGTAGAAAGTCCTGGAGAATTTTGGCCAGATAGGATAGGACTTAATTTTTTAAATTAATATAAATGGTAACAAGCGAACAATTACAAATGAACAACATGACATAAAGGGAACACAGAGGAAAAGAACTAACATGAGTAACTTTGGAAAATAGTATTTTGACTGTATACTGTATTTTATTCTGAGTTCCCCAGAAAGGAAAACCAATAGGATATTATTTTATATATATATACTGTATATATAATACACACACACACACACACATGCATACACATATATTTATAAATATACAGTCATAGGCTGCATAACAACATTTTAGTCAACGATGGACTGTATATACAACAGTGATCCCATAAGATTAAATTGTATTTTACTGTACCTTTTCTACATTTAAATATATTTAGATACGAAAGTACTTACCATTGTATTACAGTTGCCTACAGTATTCAGAATAGTAACATGCCGTACAGGTTTGTAGCCTAGGAGCAAAAGGCTATACCATATAGCCTAGGTGTGTGGTAGGCTATAACGTCTAGATTGTGTATGTGCAGTCTACAATGTTCACACTAAGACAAAATCACCTAATGACACATTTCTCAAAGCTTATCCTGTCATCAAGCAATGTGTGACTGTATATATAAAGAGATCTATTATAAGGAGTTAGCTCATGTGGTTATGGAGGCCAGGAAGTTCCAAGATTTACCATTGACAAGCTGGAGTCTCAGGAGAGCCAATGGTATAATTCCTGTCTGAGTTTGAAGGCCTGAGAAGCAGGAAAGCTGATAGTGTAAATTCCAGTCTAAATTCGAATCTGAAGGCCAGAGAGGACCAAGGTCCCAGCTAGAGGACCATCACATAGAGAGAAAGAATTCTTTCCTACTTAGTCTTTTATTCTATTCAGGCCTTCACCCAAATGAGATGAGACCCACCCACACTGAAGAGGGTTATCTGCTTCACTCAGTCTGTCCACTCAAATGTTAATCCCACCCAGCAACACTCTTATAGACACACCGGAAGTAAGGCTTAATTGAATATCTGGGCACCCTGTGGCCCAGTCAAGTTGACACGTAAAATCAACATCATATACTGCAAAACAAAGACAACTGATATACATAGATAACTGAATAAATTATTTATTCAATTCTTCTTTACAGTAGAATTCCAATTTATAAATGCAGATAGATGATAGAAATAGAAAATCATTCTTTGGTAAACACTATACTAATAACTGTTATAGGCTAGCAATGTTGATGGATGTTAAAAATTAGTAAACAAAAATGTGATGAGAAATAGGATATTTGCAGTCTCAGATTATCTCCCCACAAGATACTTTTTAGTTACAACAGGGAAAAAAATCATAAATTCCAGGTGGAGAAACCTGGCCAAGACCACATTAACCGAAGTCAATATTACCATTTGTAATATGAGGTTTATTGACATCACGCACCTCCTGAGATATACACTGAGAAGGGCACAATATTGCTTCTGGAGTCTTCTTGCCAAAAATGGATAACCTCTGTTGAATCATGAGAAAACATCAAACAAACCCAAATTGAAAGACTCTTCATAATATCAAGGTCATAGAGAGTAAAGATAAAGGAATTGATCCAGATAGAGGAGAATAAGGAGACATGAAAATTACACACAATGTGGAATCCTGAATTAAATTTTAGAGCAGAAAAAGGATAATTGGAGAAATTTGATTAAGTTCCACAGATTAGGTAATAGTGTTGTATCAATGTTATCTTCTAAAATAACATTAGGGCTGGGCACGGTGGCTCAGGCCTATAGTCCCAGCACTTTGGGAGGCCAAGGCAGGTGGATCACCTGAGGTCAGGAGTTCAAGACAAGCCTGGCCAACATGGCAAAACCCTGTCTCTACTAAAAATACAAAAAAACGTTAGCCGGGTGTGGTGGCGCACACCTATAGTCCCAGCTACTTGGGAGGCTGAGGCAGAAGAATCGCTTGAACCTGGGAGGTGGAGGTTGCAGTAAGCCTAGATTGTGCCACTCCACTCCAGCCTGGGCAACAGAGTGAGACTCCATATCAAAAAAATAAAATAAAATAACATTAGGCTGACAGTTAGTAAAAGTTATTTAGAAAACGAATATTACATAGAATACTATAAGGAAATGTAATGATTCTAGGAAAAGGAGAAAATGCTTAGAATATAGAAATTCAGGCCGGGCACGGTGGCTTACGCCTGTAATCCCAGCACTTTGGGAGGCTGAGGTGGGCAGATCACGAGGTCAGGAGATCAAGACCATCCTGGCTAACACGGTGAAACCCTGTCTCTACTAAAAATACAAAAAAATTAGCCGGGTGTGGTGACGGGCACCTGTAGTCCCAGCTACTCGGGAGGCTGAGGCAGGAGAATGGCATGAACCCAGGAGGTGGAGCTTACAGTGAGCCGAGATCGCACCACTGCACTCCAACTCCAGCCTGGGTGACAGAGCAAGACTCCTTCTCAAAAAAAAAAAAAAGAGAGAATATAGAAATTTAGAAATTCAAGTTGTACTGAATTACACAGTTTAAAATCATACAAAATGTTCCAATTGATTTGATATACATATTTAAAATAATTCAAGTTCAATACATCCTAAATCTGGCAATTTTATCTCCCAATTCAAGTCCTTTGAATATAAGGACAAAGAACTGTGAACTGTTAGATATCATCAAAGGAAAGGAAAAGTCATCTGTACAGAAAGAGGAAAAAAATTAGCTCTCCATAATTAAACTTTGAACCTATTAGCTCTCCATAGCTAAACTTTGAACCTTTGCATTGCCTTTAGGGAAAGATTTTTCCAATTACTATACTTTTAAATAATCAGTTTTATTCTATTCTTTCCTCTGAATTATGAAATAAATAATATGTATGTCTCTGAACAAAGAATAAAAGAACAATTCTGTTTCCCTTGTCCTATTTCCTTCTCCATGAACTGACCTTTTCATTCAAGTTTGTTTCCACGGGAAGACTAAACCTGCTGTGCTCCAGGCTAGAGCTGGACCATGTGGACTTTCTAGATAGTCTACAATCTCTGCCCCTTTCCACCGATATTCTTTCTCTATGTGTTTCAATATGTGTTTGTTTAGTGAGGTGGGACCTACTATGCTATATTCCACTATGTCACATGCATTTAACGTATTACATCATTGATGGGAGACAGTTCTCCAGGGTCTCTACACATCTTGCAAGCAAGGTGCTGACTGCCATTTGTTCCAAACCATTTGACCCAGGAGACGCGTATCTTCTACCAGCATCCATGAAACAGTAGCAGGCTAATTTGTTAGCTTGTAAGGAGAGTGACATGGTAGGTCCTTGGCAGTTCCTGGTAGTCCTTTTAAGTTACCACAGGTATTTATTTCAGGCACAGAATTTCAGGAGCTCATCCCATAAGTGTACTCTATGACTTCCTTATGAGCACTACGAAAACACTCATTTGAATCATGCTTAGCACCTGAGGGAGCTGGGGTTTTGTTTTGTTCTGTTTTGTTTTTAACCATTTCTTCTAGAGGTCAGTGTCTCCTTTCCAGGTAACAGAACCAACTTTATGTTTCAGCCACCACATAGAGTCCCTTTCAAAAACTTCAAGGGTTTTTGCTTTTAAAAATCTTAGTTGGTATCATAGTCCTAATTTTCGCCAATGACATTTTAACACTTCCATAGATTGATTCCCCAGTCAAGTGCCTCCTAACCTACTTATAATCTGGTTCTGCTACCTAAAAGAGTAAATGTATGTGTGTGGATCTCCTGTTTCCAAGCAGGTGACAACAGCAACTCTGGGGTCCCAACTACTCATAATCCCTTAGAGCCCTAGTTCTGGGGATCATCATGTGAAGTCTCAAGGCAGAAATATGTAGTGTAGGACAGAGGGGTGTGTGTGTGCATGTGTGTGTGTGTGCATGTGTGTGTGTGCATCTTCCTACTGCCTCCCCCAACAATAAGACTGTAATTAGCCTGTTTCTGCAAGCCTGTAAAATTATATTCATTACTTTCTTGCCTGGTTCCATTTAGAAACAACTTTGAAAATCTCAAACTAAGTATTTTTTGTTTTGTTTTGTTTTAGCAGGAATCCATGGGGTGGGGAGAAGAAGGGTGAGGAGATGCAGAACGAGGGCACCAGATGGTATGGATCACATAGGAGACTGAGTGGATGGATGATTCTGACATGTCTTCTCTTAGGAACAGATGTGTTGCCAGGTTGCAATAGTTCAGAAAGATGAGATGAGTACTTGCCATGAATCTTATCTTTTCTGTCAGAGATTTATTGCATAGAAATTGTATTTGGCTCCTTCTTTTATTTGTTGGCTTATAACCAAAGTAAAATGTCCCATATGCTGAAAGGAGCTACCCTATTTCATCTAATCTGAGATTTCCTCCATTGTAAGACACTCTATTATTTTATGATCAACTAAGAAAGAAAAGTCACTGCCAATTAAATATGACACATTGTATGTTGTGAGAGACATCCCAGTTTTAGAGATGTGAAAACGTGAAGGTACCTTGTGTTGTAGAATTGATGAAATATGATATGTAAATCAAGGGTTCCAAACTTTTTGCCGAAGCCATTTCATGGTGTTTTATGATCTGAATTATCATCTGAGTCTGTGACCCTGAATAAATAACAATAGCTATGACCAATTGTTGAACAAATAATATGTTGCTTGCCACATATACATTCATTATTTCCAATCCTTTCAACTACATTGCAAGGAAACGGGTATAAGTACCACTTTACAAGGCAGGCAGTTGAGCTCCTAGAGGTTAGGTAAAGTATGAAGGTGAAGCTGCCAGGAGTGAGAGCTGAGATTGGAACCCAGCTAGGTCTCCCTTCAAAGCTGAGATGCCTCCAGTTACTCTACGGAATTGCTCTTTTTGAAGAAGCTGCCTGATTTGGGAATGTCTTTGAGAATGGTACTGTATCTAAATATTTGTGGATTGTTTTAGAAACAAGTTCCCACCCATCACACAGTTGTCACCCAGCAGTAATAGTGAGACTGGCTCCTCTCTTTCAGCTAGAGTTAAAAGTGAAAGGAGGGGAGAAGGGGTGGCTATTCACCTCCCCAGAAATCATGACAGACACAATGGGGCTAAGGCTTTGTGAAATTGCAAAGTGCTGCGTCATTGTTTATCTTCTGCCAAGTGCTTATTCATAGCAGGGAGACAGCCCCTTCAGAACTCCTGAAATGTTAGGGCTTCAAGTTCTTAAAGCACATGCATAATTTTTAGTACTTTATTCAAAATATACTTTTTCTTTTTCCTTTTTTCTGTAATTTGAAAACATCTTCACCATAGCCAAGAACAAAATTTTAACTGATGGCAAAAATATAAAGCCTTGAGGTAATGTTTTATCACTATTTATTATTGTATCCAAAGAAGAGGCCTTGACAATGTTGGCTGCTGCTGGGTTGCCATGGCAGTAATCAGTCAAACAGGAACAGGATTTTGCAAGCCTGCTCAACCCTTTTTCTTACCAAGCACTACAAAGCTGATAGAAAGATTTTCATTTTGCACGATACTATTGGATGAGGCAAATGTGTCCTTTTCTCACAAGGTTCCAGTCTTGCTCCCTGCTTCTCAAGCCATCACATTCCCTTGCACCCTTGCTCCATCTACACTGAACCACTTGCATTCTTAAGTGTGCCACAGTCTATGCCCTTGGGCTCAGGGCACACAGGGCTGCTTCTGCTTGGAACACCCTTTAGAACCTATTCTAGCCCCAACTCCTACTTCTGTTCTGTTCTGTGACCATACCACCTCCTCCAGGAAGCCTTAAGCATCCTTTCCTCCATTCAGTATGGGTTAGACACACATTCTGAGTGCTCCGATAACACTCTGTATTTACCTCTATCTTAGCACATGTTACCTTGATCATAGTTGTCTGCGGCAATTTTGGTAAAGAACATCTGGAGCTGGTCTGCCTGAGTTTGAAGCTCTCCTTCGTTACTTACTAGCTGTGATCTTGGCCAAGTCATTTGACCTCTCTAAGCCTCAGCTTCCCCCTATGTAAAAGGACAAAAATAATATCTACTTCACAGAATTACTGTGAAGATTAAGTGAGATGATCTAAGTAAAATGCCTAATGCTAATGAGTTCTCAATAAATATTATAGTAAAACTTGTCTCCTTCTAGAGTCTAAGCTCCATGAGGACAGAGACCATGTCTTTTAGTTTTGAATATTCAGGACCTAACAAACATCAGGTACACAGAGAGCATTTCCTCATTGTCTAACACAGTATGGTTAGACTGTGTTAGGAATGGGTTTCTCTATATAATTTTTCCTGTAGGTAGAGCTTACCCCTGAACACATAAAAAATCCCATCTTGTTAATTATATTAATCACAAAATTAATTCACATTCATTGGTGAAAATTTGGAATATACAGAATTGTAAAGACAGAAACCATCTGTGGTTGGGTGGGATGGCTCACACCTGTAATCTCAGTACTTTGGGAGACCAAGGCAGGAAGATGGCTTGACGCTAAGAGGTCAAGACTAGTCTGGTCAACATAATGAGACCCTGTCTCTATAAGAAATTTTAAAAATTGGCCAGGCATGGTTGTGTGTGCCTGCAATCCTACCTACTGGGGAGGTTGAGGCAGGAAGATCACGTGGCTGCAGTGAGCCATGATAAAGCCACTGCGCTTCAGCCTAGGCGACAGAGCAAGGCCCTGTCTCTTCAAAATATTATATTGAAATATTCCAATTTAAATTTTTTTCTAATTTTTTTCATTGTGGAAATATATATAACATGAAATTTATCATCTTAACCATTTTTTAATGTATAGATCAGTGTAAAAGTGTGTTAAATACACCCATAATGTGCTACTATCACCAGGATCCATCTCTGTAACTATTTTAATCTTGTAAAACTGAAACTCTGTACCTGTTACAGAATAACTCTCCATTCCCCACTTCTGCTAGTTCCGACAACCAGTATACCACTTTCTGTCTCTATGATTTTGACTTATAAGTATCTCAAATAAATGGAATCAGTATTTGTCTTTTGGTAACTGGCTTGTTTTACTTAACACAATATCCTCAAGTTCATCCATGTTGTAGCATGTGTCAGGATTTCCTTCCTTTAAAGGTTGAATAATTTTCAATTGTATGTATGTACCACATTTCACTTATCTATTTATTTGTTGATGAATATATTTGTTGATGAATAATAGGGTTACTTCCACATTTTACCTGTTATGAATTATGCTGCTATGAACATGGCTATACAAACATTTCTTTGAATCTCTGCTTTCAATTTTTTTGTGTGTGTTCCCAGAAGTGGAATTGCTAGATCATGGTCATTCTTCAGTTTGTGACTGTTTTCCACAGCAACCATACCATTTTACATTTCCACCAACAATGCACAAGGGTTCCAATTTCTCCATATCCTTGCTTAACATTTGTTATTTTCTGGAATTGTTTTGTTTTGTTTTTACAGTAGCCATCCTAATGGGTGCGAGGTGGTCTCCCTTTCCAGTTTTTGATTTGCATCTCCCTGATGATTAGTGAGGTTGAGCATCTTTTTATGTCCTTACTGGCCATTTGCATATTTTTGAAGAAATGCCTATAAAGTCTTTTGCCCATTTTTGAATTGGGTTGTTTGCTTTTTTGTTGTTCAGTTTTATGAGTTCCACTTATATTTCGGATATCAATCCCTTATCAGATACATCATTTGCAAATATTTTCTTCCATTCTGTGGGTTGTATTTTACTCTGTTGATACTGTCTTTTAATGCACAATTTTTATTGATAGACAATATTGGTACATATTTATGAGGTACAGGTGATATTTTGTTACATGCATAGACTGTAATAATCAAGTCAGGGTATTGGGGTGTCCATCACCTCAAGTATTTATCACTTTATGTGTTGGGAACATTTCAAGTCTTCTAGCTATTTTGAAATATGCAATACATTGTTATTAACTATAGTAACCCTACTCTGCTATTGAACATTAAAACTTATTCCTTCTGTGTTTGTACTCATTAGCCAACCTCTCTTTATCTCCTGCCCCCACCCACACATAGCTTCTGTTATCTTTCTACTCTCTATCTCCATGAACATTTTTAGCTCTCCCGTATGAGTAAGAACATGCAATATTTGTCTTTCTGAACCTGGTTTATCTCACTTAACATGAGTCCCATTCCATTCATATTGTGCAAATGACATGATTTTATTATTTTTTATAGCTGAATAGTATTCCATTATGTATATATGCCACATTTTATTTATCCATTTATCGACTGATGGACACTTAGGTTGATTCCACATTCTTGCTATTGTGAATACTGCAATAAACATGGGAGTGCAGGTATCCCTTTAATATACTGATTTCTTTTCTTCTGGATAAATACCAAGTAGTGGGATTGCTGGATTGTATGGTAGTTGTTCTATTTTTAGTTTTTTTGAGAAATCTCCCTACTGTTTTCCGTAATGGCTGTACTAATTGATATTCCTACCTACAGTGTATAAGAGTTCCCTTTTCTCTTCATCCTTGCCAGCATTAGTTATTTTTTGTCTTTTGATAATAGCTATTCTAACTGGGATGAGATGATATCTCATTGTGGTTTTTATTTGTATTTCTCTGATGATTAGTGATGTAGAGCATTTTTTTGGCCGTTTGTATGTCTTCTTTTGAGAAATGTCTATTCATGGTTTTTGCCCATTTTTTAATAGGATTTTCTTTTTTTTTTTTACTGTTGAGCTCTCAGTTTTCCTTGTATATTCTGGATATTAGTCCTTTATTGAATGAACATTTTGCAAATATTTTCTCCCATTCTGTGGATTGTCTCTTCACTCTGTAGATTGTTTCCTTTGCTGTACAGAAGCTATTTAGTTTAGTATAGTCACATTTGTCTATTTTTCGTTTCAGTTGCCTGTACTTTTGAGGTCTTAATCATAAAATATTTGTCAAAACCAACGTCCTAAAACGTTTCTCCTATGTTTTCTTCTAGTAGTTTTATAGTTTCGGATCTTATATTTAAGTCTATAATCCATCTTGAGTTGATTTTTGTATGTGGTGAGAGATAGGGGTCTAGTTTCACTCTTCTGCATATAGATATCAAATTTTTCTAGCACCATTTATTGAAGACAATGTCCTTTTCTCAGTGTACGTTTTTGGCACCTTTGTCAAAAATCAGTTGGCTGCAAATATGTGGATTTATTTCTGGGTTCTCTACTCTGTTCCATTGGCCTATGTGTCTGTTTGTATACCAATATCATGATATTTTGTTTACTACAGCCTTGAAATATATCTTGAAGTCAGGTAGTGTGGTGCCTCCAGCATTGTTCTTTTTGCTTGCAAAATTTTTAAATGTTCATGAAGTCCAATTTGTTTATTTTGTTGTTGTTGGCTGTTTTTCTTTTCTTTCTTTTTCTTTTCTTTTTTTTTTTTTTTTTTTTTTTTTTGAGATGGGATCACTCTCTGTCACCCAGGTTGGAGTGCAGTGGTGCAATCACAGCCCACTGAAGCCTCAAACACTTGGCCTCAAGCACAATCCTCTTGTCTCAGCCTCCTGAGTAGCTAGGATTATAGGCATGTACCACCATGTCCAGCTAATTTTTTAAACAAATATTTTTGTAGAGATAGTGTCTTACTCATTGCTCAGGCTGGTTTGAACTCCTGGGCTCAAGCAATCTTAAATGTTTCAACCTCCCAAAGTGCTGAGCCACTTTGGGAGTATGTATGAGCCACAATACCCAGCCAGCATCTTTCATGTCTTATCCAAGAAATCAGTGACAAATCCAATGTTTTGATGCTATTTTCATATTTTCTTCTAAGACTTTTACAGTTTTAGATTTTACATTTAGTTATTTGCTATGTTTGAATATGGTTTTTCCCCACTAAAACTCATATTGAAACCTTAATTCCCTTTGTGGCAATGTTGGGAAGTGAAACCTCTAAGAGATGGAGCCTAATGGGAGGTATCTGGGTCATGAGGACTCTGCCCTTGTGTGTGGTTCGGTTCTGTTCTTGCAGTAGTGAGTGCGCTCTCATTCTGACAATACTGAATTGCTTCTAGCAGGAATGGATTAGTTCCTACAAGAGTGAGTTGTTATAAAGCCAGAATGCCCCTCAGGTTTTGCCTCTTGACATGTTTCCACTTCCACTTTGACCTTCCACCAGGTTGCATTGCAACACATGCAACAAAAGCCTTCACCAGAAGCCAAATGAATGCTGGCACTATCTTTCTTGAACTTACCAGCTTGCAGAACCATGAGCTAAGTCAACTTTTCTTTATAAATCATTCAGTCTCAGTTATTCTGTTATAGCAACACAAAGCAGTCAAAGACAATCTTTGATCCATTTTTAGTTAATTTTTATATATGGTGTTAGATAAGGCGACATATGGTGTCAGAAAACTGGGTATTCTTTTGTATGTGAATATCCACTTTTCTAGCACAATTTGTTAAAAAAATGGTGTTTTCTCCATTGAATTATCTTAGTACCATTATTGAAAATCATTTCACCACATATGTGAGGGTATGTTTCTGGGCTCTCTCTTTTATTTCATTGGTGGATATGTGTGACTTTATGCTAGTACCACAGTGTTTTGATTACTATAACTGTATAGTAAGTTTTGAAATCAGGAAGTGTGAATCCTTTTATATTAGTCTGTTTTGCATTTCTATAAAGAAATACCTGAGGTTGAGATACCTTCTCACACCAGTTAGAATGGCAATCACTAAAAAGTCAGGGAACAACAGGTGCTGGAGAGGATGTGGAGAAATAGGAACACTTTTACACCATTGGTGGGACTATAAGCTAGTTCAACCATTGTGGAAGACAGTGTGGCGATTCCTCAAGGATCTAGAACTAGAAATACCATTTGACCCAGCCATCCCATTACTGGGTATATACCCAAAGGATTATAAACCATGCTGCTATAAAGACACATGCACACATATGTTTATTGCGGCACTATTCACAATAGCAAAGACTTGGAACCAACCCATATGTCCAACAATGATAGACTGGATTAAGAAAATGTGGCACATATACACTATGGAATACTATGCAGCCATAAAAAAGGATGAATTCATGTCCTTTGTAGGGACATGGATGAAGCTGGAAACCATCATTCTCAGCAAACTATCGCAAGGACAGAAAACCAAACACCGCATGTTCTCACCCTTAGGTGGGAATTGAACAATGAGAACACATGGACACAGGAAGGGGAACATCACACACTGGGGCCTGTTGTGGGGTGGTGGTGGGGGGGAAAGATAGCATTAGGAGATATACCTAATGTAAATGATGAGTTAGTGGGTGCAGCACACCAACATGGCAGATGTATTCATATGTAACAAACCTGCACATTGTGCACATGTACCCTAAAACTTAAAGTATACTTAAAAAAAAATAAAAGAAATACCTGAGGTTGGGTGACTTATAAGGAAATGAGGTGTATTTTGGCTCACAGTTCTGCAGAGTGTACAAGAAATCTGTTTTGCATTTCTATAAAGAAATACCTGAGATTGGGTGAATTTATAAAGAAACGAAGTGTATTTTGGCTCACAGTTCTGCAGTGTGTACAAGAAGTTTACTTTGCATTTCTGTAAAGAAATACCTGAGGTTGGGTGATTTATAAAGAAGTGAGGTTTATTTTGGCTCACAGTTCTGCAGAGTGTACAAGAAGCATAGTGCCAATATCTGCTTCTGGTGAGGGCCTCAGGAAGCCTAAAATCATGATGGAAGGCAAAGGGGGAGCAGGCATGCTACATGGTGAGAGAGGCAACAAGAAAGAGAGAGAGGAGGGAGAGGCCAGACTCTTTTTAACAAGCAGATCTTATGGTAACTCATAGAACAAGAATGCATTCATTACTGCAAGGATGGCACCAAGCCATTAATAAGGCATCTACGACCATGACCCTAACACCTTCCACTAGGCCCTACCTCCAATATTGGGGATCACATTTCAACATGAGATTTGCAAGGGACAAATATCCAAATTGTATTACACCCAGCTTTGTTTTTTTGCAAGATCGCTTTGGCTATTCAGGGACCACCTAAGATTGCCTATGAATTTTAGGATGGGTTTTTCTATTTCTGAAAATCTATCTTTGGAATTTTAATAGGGATTGCATTGAATCTGTTGATGACTTGGCAAAGCACTGACATCTCAACAATATTAAATCTTTCAATCCATGAACATGGGATGTCTTCTATTTATTGACGTCTTCTTTAATTTCTTTTAGCAATGTTTTGTAGTTTTCAATATTTACATTTTTTTCTCACTTAAGTTAGTATGTAAGTATTTAATTATTTTTGATGCTATGAAATTGTTTTTATAATTTTCTTTTCAGATGGTTCATTTTTAGTGTATAGAAATGCAACCGAACTTTGTGCATTGACTTTGTATCCTGCTACTTTGCTGAATTTATTTATTATTTCTAACAGTTTTTTGATGAATTAGGGTTTTCAACATATAAGATTATATCATCTGTGAACAGAGACAATTCTATTTTTTTCTTTCTGATTTGGATGTCTTTTATGTCTTTTTCTTGCCTAAATACTGTGTTTACAACTTCCAGTTCTATGTTGAATAGAAGTAGCAAAAGTAGGCATCATTGCTTTGTGCCTGATTTTAGAGAAAAAGCTTTCAGTCTTTCACCATTGAGTTTTATGTTCATAGTGAGTTTTTTCACATATGGCTTTTATTATACTGAGGCAGTTTCCTTCTATTTCTAGTGTGTTGATTTTTTTTTAATTATGAAAGGCTGTTGAATTTTGTCAAATGCTTTTTCTATATCAGTTGAGATAATCATGTGTTTTTTTCCCCTTGTCTTAGTCCATTTGGTGTTGCTATACCAGACTACCTATGGCTGGATAGTTTATAAAGAAAAGAGGTTTATTTAGCTCACAATTATGTAGGTTGGGAGGTTCAACAACATAGCACCCAACTTCTGGTGAGGCTACATTCTGGCTAAAAACATGGTGGAGAAGCAGAAAAGTGAGCAGGCATGTGCAAAGAGATCACATGATGAGGGAGGAAACAAGAGAGTCTAGGAAGCAAAACTCTCTGCTGTAACAACATGCTTTCTGGTAAATAATTCCATTCTGTGAGAGCAACAACTCACCCACTCCTATGGAAGGGAATTAATCTACTTATGAGGGATTAATCCTTGTGACCCAAGCACCTCCCACTAGGCCTCACCTCCCTACAATGCCAAACTGGGGATCAAATTTCAACAAGAGTTTTGAGAGTAATAAACCATATCTAAACCATGGCATTTTGTCCCATGCCCCAAAAGTCATGTTCTTCTCACATACAAAATAGAAACACTTGTTCCCAATAGTTTCAAAAGTCTTAATGTGCTCCATCACCAAATGAAAAGTCCAAAGTCTCATCTGAGAGCCTGTGAACATTTTTTTTTAAACTTATTTACTTTCAAGATACAATGGTGGGACAGACATTGGGTAAACCTTCCCACTCCAAAAGGGAAAAATAGGCCAAGAGAAGGGAAGAACAGGCCCCATACAAATCTAAAACCAACAGGGCAGACAATTAAATCTTAACGCTCCAAAATAATCTTTCACTCCATGTGCTGCCTCCTGGACACACTGGTATGGGGACTGGGTCCCCAAGGCCTCAGAAAGCCCCACCTCAATGGCCTTGCTGCATGGCTTAGAGTCTGGTGCCTGTAGCTTTCCCAGGTAAGTGTTTCACACTGCCAGTAGCTGTACAATTCTGTGGTCTTGACAGTGGCCATGTTCCCACAGATCCACTAGGCATTGCCCCTGTGGGAGCTCCTCTGGTGGCTCCACCCTTGTGGCAGGTTTCTGCCTGGGCTCCCAGGCTTTCCATTACATCCTCTGAAATCTAGGTGGAAGCCTCCACACCTCCATCTCTCTGGCATTTTGCATGCCTGCAGAATTAATGCCATGTGGACCTGGATGCTGCCAAGGCTTATGGCTTGTATCCTTTGAAGCAGCAGCCCAAGCTGTTTATGTGGCTAGTTGAGTCACAATGAATTGGCTGAAATAGCCAGGATGTAGTGAGCAGGTCCTGAGGCAATCCTGGGCAATGTGCCTACGGGAAATAGTTGGAACTGTCCCCTGAAACCATTCTGATCTCCTAGGCTGCCTCTGGCTTCCTCTGGTAGCTGATCAAGCTGGGCCTTAGGAGACCAATGTTGGCCTGCCCAGGTACTGCTCGAGAGTTTTACCCTGGAGGGGCTCCTTTGAGCTAGGGTTTGCAAATTCCCAACTGGGATTATTTTGCTCAATTTTCTACTGTCATCTTCTAAGTCCAAACTGTGGTTTGTAATAAGACAACATTTTTTTCCTTTTGGACTTTCAGCATACAGTATAGAACAAACCCACCAGAGGCATATCTGAGTTAGCAAAACATTTACTCCATTTCCCTATAGCAAATTATTCCACATAGTACTGCCTGTGGTTGCAAAGACACCACTATTTTACAGCCAATAATGAATGAATGATGGGCAGTTTTACTAGAATTGCTTTTCACTTTTGTCAGCTTTATAAAAGTTTTTACATTTTCACGTATATGTTCCTAAAGAGTGAATGTGCATGGGGAAAGATTCTGAGAACTAATTTGGCACATATTATTTTAACAACTCCAGAGAGAACATATATTATTTATTGTCAGTTGTTTTAATAATGTTTCTACAATGAAAGAATTCACAAGGCTAAAAAGTTCTATTCTGTATTTAATTTACTTGTTCAAATGTCTATATAGGCTTTTATTACTAACTCCATGATTTTCTATGATCACTTAAAGCTAATGGACAAATGTTGACTATTTGACACAAAACCTTGTTCTTCCATTTTAAAAAGTTTTTCCAAATAGTGGATTTAAGGCTCTCTTTGGAGCCGGTTTTATTATTCTGTTACATAAGAATGTATTCAGGGATGACAGAGGCATAATGTGCACATTAGTCCTCTATTCAATTAAAAGTTCAATACACAGTATTAATTTGACTTTACATTAGTAGGTGAAATTATAAATTTAGTGACCAAGCAGAATCATATGTCAACAGCTATAATATTAAAATCATTACTGTAGTGTGATTTCTTTAGGCTACATCTGACAACTGTTCTTTCCTCTCATCACAAATGATTTTGTCATGCCCACTCCCCCACCAAGAGACTTGATTAAACGCTAGCATAGCTCAAGCCCTGACCCGGGGTCAACCCAGCCCTCCTCAAGTTCCCGTCTGGGAAATCTCAAGGTTGTTGAAAAATTTACCGTTTGTTCTAGCCAACATCTGAAGACTTGGCCCCTGTCTCCCAGGCTCTGTGGGAGGGTAAGAGCTTAACTTTGATAAGCACTAGTTAACAAACCCAGATGGTCTAATCACGTTGGCCAACCCCTTTTACCCAATAATTGTAATTTTTCACTTCCATTACTTTGGTTGAGCCGGGCAGTTTCTCTCTCTTCACTCCCTCATTCTCCCTTTAAAATGCCCAGTAGCCTCTATATGGATTGGAGTTGAGCTCAGTTCCATACTGGTTTGTCTTTATAATCTTTAACTAGCTTTAACTGGCTTTGTTTTTCTTTGACAAATTTAGCCAAAAACTTGAGCTAAACCAATTAAAATACAGAGGCATAGAAACTTTTCACTCACCTGAGAAACATGTCAATAGCAATAGTGTATGAATTAAGTATAGTTGAATGGCAACTGGCCACAGTCTTGACAGTAAGTGATTTACAATCCAGTCTTATGAGAGAATTTGAAATAACGCTCTGCTCATCTCAATCATTCCTGCTGTAAAACAAAAGAATCAAAGAGGGAAGTCTTTCTACAAACAAGTAACTAATCAAGATGAGGTGTGGTAAAAATAATAATAATAATAAAAGCATCTCGTGTGTCAAAGCGTTAATTTTTCTATTGGTTATCAGAGTAGAAAAAAATATTTTTTTTATTTACCCCTCTTAGGTTCATTGGCTTGGAGTCCATGAATCAAACAAATAACAGACAGATTAACAAGAGAAAAAAACAGTTTTAATTATGTACATAGCTACATACGTAACACCAGAGTTTATAAAGAAAAATATTCCTCAAGGAGGCAGCCAGATGATTAAGGCTTTTACGGTATTCCATTTTTAGCAAAATAAAGGAAAAGGGATTTGGGACTTCTAGGTCAGGAGGCAAGTTATAGGAAGGTGACCAAGAAAAGTATGGTAAACAAGGATTGTTTAGTGCTTTCTCCATTGATAAGAGTTATTGAGTCCTCTTCTCCATAAGGGAAAAGCAGACACCTTTAAAGATGGAAATGTTCTAAATTTTCTTTATTAAAGGAAAATTTGTGCCCTATTTTTAGAGCTTTTTCTGTGTCTGTTGGTCTCGATGGCCTTTAGCTAAAATATTCAACATAACAAAAAGGCATATTTTGGGGAGTATAGCATATCTTGGTACCCTTTGTGGTGACAAATTCCATATCTGTTGGGCATTCCTAGGGGTCAGTGCTGGATTTCCCTGCTGACCAACTAGGAAAATGAAGTGGGAACTGAAAAGGGCATTGTGGCTGTCTCTCCAACAGTCTTTCCTCAGATGATCACTCAAAGCCAACTGTGTCCCCTACCTGTGATTGGGCTAAAGAAATGTGAGGTGTGTTTCACCAGAGTTGTCAGGGGAAAGAGCCAGTTGTCTTTGAATCCTGCACATGGACAAGGACACACGTGTACCCAGTTGTGCTGGTAGCCATATTATGACAACGAGGAAAAGCAACCCTACAATGAAGTGAGTGTCATAAATAGCAGCACAGAGAACGAAGCTGGATTCTAGATGATATTGCTGAACCATGGACTCGATCGAATTACTTAAGATAATAAATTCTCTTATTGTTTAGGACATTTTGAGTTGGTATTCTGTTACAGGAAGCCTAAAAACAGCAGAGCCCAAAGAGGGAGTCAGTGTTCTCCATGGAGGGAAGATGGGCCTTCTAGCTCAAAGGAGCACCTCCGGAGTAAAACTCTCGAGCAGTACCTGGGCAGGCCAACATTGCTCTCCTAAGGCCCAGCTTGACCAGCTGCCAGAGGAGGCAGACATTTTGATGACGGAAGGTGGTCGGGAAAGGGGCAAGGAGTAGTGATGTTGAAACCAGCAAGTCTGTGAAGACAGTTAAATGAGCCAAAATATTTGGGTGAGGTAGATGGGGACACTAACATTAAAGACAGGAAAAATGATGAAGAGAAAAAAGGAGAGGCCAGAGACTGCTTTTTCTATATTCTGGAAAAGTACCAGTTCCATATGAATTACCTGGTTTACTTGTGTGTTTTTAAAGATCAGCTAGAACTTATCACAATCTATCTGGTCCTGGTGATTTTTTAGATAGTAGGTCTTTTAAGCCTCCTTCTGTCTCTTCTGTAGCATTTGATCTACTCAAGTTTTATGTTTCTTCTTGGGTCAATTGTGTTAGTTTATATTTTGCAAGAACATCATTTATTCCCTGTAGGTTTTTTGAAATGTTGCCATTGAATCTAATATTCTCTTATAATGTTTTCAGTGTCTTATATTTGATTGTCTCTCTCTTATTTCTTATCTTGTGTATGTTTCTCTTAGTCAGGCTTCTATTGATTTTCCTTTTTAGGTCTATTTATCCTTTCTGCTCTTTTACTTATTATTTTGCTTTCTTGTTCATTATTTTCCTTCCTCACTATTTTAATCTTTCCACTTGGTTTTGTTTTTGTTTTCTTTTTCTAATTTCTTAAAGATGAGTATTGTTCTTTACTTTTCAGCTCTTAATCTTTAATGGCAAAGGCACTTAAAGCTACAAATATTCCTCTCATAGATTTCCATACGTCTTATTGGTTTGACATAAATAGTAGTTCTTGCCATTGCTTTGAAATAATTTTGAATTTTGGTTTTTATTTTCTTTTTGACCCAGAGCTATTAAAGTGTTGTTACTTTATTAAAGTTTTGTTACTTTGTTGGTGTTGTTGTTTTTTCATAAGTATTTAGAATTTTTGTCTTTTTTTCTTATTTCTGAGTCTTATTAGAGAATATAAACTGTAAAATTGACCTTTAAAAAAAAGTTAAGTTTTTTCAACCAAGAGTATGACCAAATGTCATAAATACTCCATGAACATGCAAAAATATGAATATTTTCTACTTAATACTTTCTACTCAAAGGATATATGGTTTAATATTGCAGGGGAGGAAAAATATCCTCTCACTTCTAGGTTGTTTGCTGGGGCTGTAAGATACAGATTAACAAGAGAAAAGAATACAAATTTATTTAAAATCTGTTTTACATAACACAGAAGTGGAAATGAAGACCTAAAGAAACAGTTAACCCTGAGTATTTTTATACTAGGTTTGACAAAGAGTAGAAAGTTGTGGAAAAATATGATAGGGCAGAGAGGGTTTGAGCTAGGATAGCAAACTGGAGGAAACTTATCAAGGCCTATTGGTTTGAATTCCTCGCAACATCCCTCCATCTTCCCATCTTCGGTGATAAAGGTGTCCTTCTCTCTGAGTATCAGGAAGGTACCTCTCATGTGAGGGTCTTATGTCGTATTTCAGGGGAGAAGAAAGAGTCAGAGTGTCCTTTCTGTACCTGCCATTTTTCAGATTCCTTCAGCTTAAAATATTCAATATGGCAAGCTGCCATATTTTGGGGTAGTATGTCCTAAACCCCATCATTTCAATAGTTTTACTGTTTAATTTCTGTTTGTCATTATTACTATTTTTTTGCCCCATTGGATTTGGAGAATTCTGAAAGACATATATCGTATATATTTCTAAATGAAGTTCTCCTTGCATTTCTAACACTTCATATATTTAGCTGCTGTATCTAATACATACAAAGTAATTACTAGTATATCTTTTACCTAAATTGTACTTTTTGGCCCAGCATGGTGACTGATGCCTGTAATCCTAGTGTTTTGGGAGGCCAAGATAGGAAGATCGCTTGAGCCCAGGAGTTCAAGGCTGCAGTGAACTATTATCATGCCGCTGTATTTCAGCTTGGGCAACAAAGTGAGACCCTGTCTCAAAAAAAAAAAAAGTTCTTTTTATCATTGTATATTACTCATCTTTTTTTTTTTTTAGTATTTATTGATCATTCTTGGGTGTTTCTCGGAGAGGGGGATTTGGCAGGGTCATAAGACAATAGTGGAGGGAAGGTCAGCAGATAAACATGTGAACAAGGGTCTCTGGTTTTCCTAGGCAGAGGGCCCTGCCGCCTTCCGCAGCGTTTGTGTCCCTGGGTACTTGAGATTAGGGAGTGGTGATGACTCTTAAGGAGCATGCTGCTTTCAAGCATCTGTTTAGCAAAGCACATCTTGCACCGCCCTTAATCCATTTAACCCTGAGTGGACACAGCACATGTTTCAGAGAGCACGGGGTTGGGGGTAAGGTTATAGATTAACAGCATCCCAAGGCAGAAGAATTTTTCTTAGTACAGAACAAAATGGAGTCTCCTATGTCTACTTCTTTCTACACAGACACAGTAACAATCTGATCTCTCTTTTCCCCACATTTCCCCCTTTTCTATTCGACAAAACCGCCATGGTCATCATGGCCCGTTCTCAATGAGCTGTTGGGTACACTTCCCAGACGGGGTGGCAGCCGGGCAGAGGGGCTCCTCACTTCCCAGACAGGGCGGCCGGGCAGAGGCACCCCCCACCTCCCGGACGGGGCGGTGGCCAGGCGGGGACTGCCCCCCACCTCCCTCCCGGATATTACTCATCTTTAATTTCATTGGTGGTTTTAAGCTTAAATTCTGCCCACCTGGTATTAATATGAACTTCTGCTTTCTCTTTGTGATATCTCTTTGTCCATTTCGTTTTTCAGTCTTTAAAAAACTCACTTTGTTTTAAGCATTAAAAAACCAATAAACAGTGTATTGCTTAATTTTGTTATTTAACCCAACCTGCCAGTCTCTGTTTTTCAATAGAAAATTTAGCCCATTCATGTCAAGTATAACAACTATTTTATTCATTCTAGCTTATTTAATATTTATCTTTGGTCTTACTTTGCATTTCCTCTTTTTTCTTTCTTCATTTTTGCTGATTTGTTCAGGTTGCTCTACATTCTCATTTTCTTATTAATTATCTTCCCTTTATCATCACACACAAGTTTCTGAACTATCATATGAAATCCACATGCTTTTTCCTTTCAGCCAAATCACTCTTTTTTTCACTGTTCCCACCAATAAATGAGACCTTTGAATACCTTTACTTCTCCATTCTTCCTGCCAGGTTACTTTTTTTTTTTTTTTTTTTTTGACGGAGTTTTGCTCTTGTTGCCCAGGCTGGAGTGCAATGGCACCATCTCGACTCACTGCAACCTCTGCCTCCCGGGTTCAAGCGATTCCTCTGCCTCAGCCTCCTGAGTAGCTAGGATTACAGGTATGCACCACCACGCCCAGCTAATTTTGTATTTTTAGTAGAGATGGGGTTTCTCCATGTTAGTCAGGCTGGTCTAGAACTCTGGACCTCAGGTGATCCGCCCACCTTGCCCTCCCAAAGTGCTGGGATTACAGGCATGAGCCACCGGGCCTGGCCCTATTCTACTTTCAAATACTTTTTTTGCTGATATGGCTTAATACTTTGGGTTCTAAGCTATTATTAGATTTTTCTTGCAGTAAATTCTTCTTTTTAAAGATTGCTTATTTAGCTATTATATTAATCTCACTTTGTTAACACCTATTTGCATCTAACTTTACTTACTGCAAGCTATAGTGCTTTCCATTTTTGTTTCCTCTCTTCATCTTCTACTCTGACCTGGTTTCCCTAAGATGGAATAGGAGGATGATATTTTCTATGAATTCTTGCATAGTCACAAATATAGTTTTTCTCCTGATAAAAGAAAGATAATATCTTGCCTCAGATATAAAATTCTTGGATTGTAGTTCTTTTCTCTCTGATATTAGTAATTTTTATTAGCTCCTGAGTTGTAGATGACACAGTCCTGTATCAGTCTAATGTTTCTTCTTCTTCTTGTTTTTTTTCTTCCTCTTCTTCTTCTTCTGCTGCTGCTTCTTTCTTCTTCTTCTTCTCCTTCTTCTTCTTCTTTTCTTCTTTTCTTCCTCTTCTTCCTCTTCTTCTTCTTCCTCTTCTATATGTATATGTATGTGTCTATAGATAGATATTTGCATACTTGATCTTTCTGTCTCTGTATTTACAAGATTTGTCTTAATCCTTGGAGTTCAGAAATCTTACCAGAATATGTCTAAGTGTGTGGACCTTAGTAATACATTTCCATCTGCTGACTTGAATAAATCTAATTTTAACTAACTTTGCCTCTCCTTGATCTGTGCTCTTATGTTTTTCTGATATTTGCTTGTAGGTCTCCTGGATCTTTCTTCCAAGTCTGCTATCTTTTTGCTCATAATTTCTGCCTCTTTGAATTATTGCTCCTTATTTTGAGATACTTCTTCCAATTGTTCTTTCAGGCTACTAATTTGAACCCAACATAAATCATCTTCTTCAGTTCACCCACTTGCTTGTTCAGTTAAAAAGTCGTGGGTTGCTTTTTTTTTTTTTTTTTTGGTTATTGTTCAGTTCTTTTGTTATTGTTGTTTGGAAGCAGAGGCTGCACTGAGCTGAGATTGCACCATGGCACATGGCACTCCAGCCTGGGTGACAGGGTGAGACCCTATCTCAAAAAGAAATTCTGATCAAGGAAATCTATGATTGCTAGACTGATAAATTTTGAGTTTGATTCTGAATGTGGTAGAAAACAAGATGACATAGTGAAATAGCATGAATTTTGTGGCTCAAAGTGAATTAGCATGAGCCAATGCCAACTGGGCATTTCCTAGCTTTATGAACTTGGGCAAACTGCTTAATTCTCTGACCCTGATCCTGTAAAATGGAGATAGCTATGCCTTCCTCCAGATCTCTTATTAGGAGATCATATGTGTAAAAGATAAGGACTGGCACAGGACGGAACCTCTCTTCCTTTCCTAGTGGTATTGTGTTGGGAAGGAACTGTCTCCTGAGATGCTGCTCAGATCAGCTGCCTAGCCTAGAGGAAACAGCAGTGTTGTTGAGGGAAAGAGGTTAAGAATGTGACAAGGAGAAATCATTTTGAAACAGACAAGGCTGAGAAAGTACCAAAATGTTTTTGTGTGTTTGTGAGGGCAGTTTTTTGAGAGACAACTTGTTGAAAAAGGCAATGGGGAAGACAGGACAATAAAGAGGAGAAAATCAACTGAGACAATGAAGAAGAAACTCAAGATTTCCTTCACACTTTTGACTCAGAGCAGCCATGTAGGAGACATAGAAAGTGTCACAGAATGACCTATCAGGCATTAAATCGGATGATTAAACTATGGCGGGTAGTAGAAGGAAAAAATCAACCACCAGAAAAGTTGTAGATTCCTTCAAAACCTGATATGTAACTTAAAGTAACTTTTTCGAAGTTCAGAATCATTTATCTCCTGTATGTTTCTTTTTTTGTTTTGACAGAGTCTCCCTCTATCGCCAGACTGGAGTGCAGTGGCACAATCTTGGCTCACTACAACCTCCACCTCCTGGGTTCAAGCGATTCTCCTGCCTCAGCCTCCCGAGTAGCTGGGACTAGAAGCGCCCGCCACCACGCCCAGCTAATTTTTGTATTTTTAGTAGAGACAGGGTTTCTCCATGTTAGTCAGGATGGTCTCGATCTCTTGACCTCGTGATCTGCCCACCTTAGCCTCCCAAAGTGCTGGGATTACAGGCGTGAGCCACCATGCCCAGCCTGTTAGCTCCTTAATTCCGTACATAAACACATATATATTTTTTTTTCTTAAACATGGTGGGATAAAAAAGCAAAATGTCTATGATATTTATAACGGAAGTTGGGCCATCCTGCCAAAGAAGATTTGTAGTCACTAATTTTAGGATGAATATGATTAATCTTTGAAGTACCAGAAGAAAAATGTAATGCCCAGATAAGAGATATTATCTTCATCAATTGTTTAAGTATTAATCTAAAAGGAGAGATTTCAGATCTTTAAAAAAATGATTATATGAGGCTCACAAATATTTCTCAGGTGTTTCATATGTTTTAAAAGGCTGAGGAAAATGTCTGTGGTAAATGCTGCGATGCTTTGAAGACTATTATTCTTATTCAGATCAATTAAAATAAATATGTATGCAAAAGTGTCTAGCATGGTGGCCAGCAAACAAGTTTAATAAATGTTAGGGAGGGGCCAGGCATGGTGGCTCACACCTGTAATCCCAGCACTTTGGAAAGCCGAGGCAGGCCCATCACTTGAGCCCAGGAGTTTGAGATCAGCCTGGGAAACATAGTGAGACTCTGTCTCTATAAAAGAAATATGGCCGGCTGAGGTGGCTCACGCCTGTAATCCCAGCACTTTGGAAGTCTGAGGAGGGTGGATCACTTGAGGCCAAGAATTCAAGACCAGCCTGGCCAACATGGAGAAAACCTGGCTCTAGGAAAAATACAAAAATTAGCCAGGCATGGTGGCGCACGCTTGTTATTCCAGCTACTCGGGAGGCTGAGGCAGAAGAATCGCTTGAACCTGGGAGGTGGAGGTTGCAGTTAGCGGAGATTGTGCTACCGCACTCCAGCCTAGGCTATAGAGTGAGACTCAATCCCAAAAAACAAACAAACAAAACAAACAAACAAACAAAATAAATAAATAAATAAAATGTTAGGGGAATCAAATTAAGCTCTTTAACCCAAATTTCATCTGAAGTACCATCAAGACTTCTGCTTCTTTTGGCTGTGCATTGGCATACTCTACCCACTGGTCCTGGTATGCCTCAGGTCCTCTTGCTCTTAGCGCTTCATCTATTCCAGCATTTACCTTTTTTAGACCCATGCCTAAAAGTAATGAATATGACAGTTTTGTAAAAGGATACAAAAGTAATTTATATATACTTTTGCACATCTGGAATTTAATTTTTTTTAAGTGGTTCTCTGCCTTTTCTACATCAGAGCATAGAGGTTAAGTGCATAACTCCTGGGGTCAGAGAGATGCAAGTTCAAATCCTGGGTCTCCCACTTAGACTATTAACTTGAGCAAGTTACTTAGCATCACTGAGCATTAGTTTCCTCATCTGTAAAATGGGAATTAAAACTCTCTGTACTTCAAATGAGATAATGTAGGTAAAGACGTGGCAAGGTGTCAGATGGATAGTAAGCCTTGATAAGTAATGCTGAGTATTGTGACTTATAACTTGTATAACATGTAATAACTATATACCATATATATCTAGATAATATACATCTATAATTATTTTTAAACACCCTTATAATATCCCTCTTCAAATTCCTATAATTCTGCATTTTTGATATTTAGAATAGAAAAAGTGAATCACAAATTGTAAAAGAGGTAGAATTGCTAGTTGAGTAGAATATTTACAGTTAAAATATGGTGCCGGCTTTATCTTAGAACTATAATCTAGAGATGTATATTGACTTTGAAAAAGACTACATTATCCTAGATGCAAAGTGGAAAAGTGCTCATAATATCTGGGCAACAAAAACAAATTGAATGTAAAAGTATTTATTCACTTTTGGACTCATGTTAATTTGAGGTGGCAAATTGATATTAACTTGCACAGTATCTTTATATCCATGAATTAAATTAATTCAGGGCTTTTTTCCAAAGGAGTCACACCTCATTAATAATTTTATTTGGTTGTTATCTAGAATGTTGTAACAATTTCTAAATGTCAGGTTATAGAAATTTCTGGTATACAGAAATCCCATTTCAGAATTCAGAAACCTTTTTGTTTACTTCTTTCAGTATGTATGTATGTATGTATGTATGTATGTATGTATGTATTTTGAGACGGAGTTTCACTCTTGTTGCCCAGGCTGGAGTGCAATGGTGCAATCTCGGCTCACCGCAACCTCAGCCTCCCAGGTTTAAGCAATTCTCCTGCCTCAGCCTCCCAAGTAGCTAGGATTACAGGCATCTGCCACCATGCCCAGCTAATTTTATATATTAGTAGAGATAGGGTTTCACCATGTTGGTCAGGCTGATCTTGAACTCCTGACCTCAGGTGATCTGCCTGCGTCAGCCTCCCAAAGTGCTGGGTTTACAGGCGTGAGTCACTGTGCCCGGCCTATTTATTTATTTTTAATTTTCTTTTTTTTTTAGAGACAGGGTGTCGCTACATTGCCCAGACTGGTCTCGTACTCCTGGGCTTAAGCCATCTTCCCACCTCAGCCTCCCAAGTTACTGAGATTACAAGCAGAAGGCATCCCACCCAGCTTTCTCCTTTTAATACTGGTATGCCCTAGCCAGTGATTCTTTAAATAATATTATTGCTCAATATTTTCCTTCTTAAAAAGTGGCTGGATTTCATACTGACTAAAATCAGGAAAACATAAGGAAGAGAAGTACAATATTGTGATTTATAATAAGGAATACATATTTTGGTCTTTATCCTCAATTCCTGGCACAGAGCTCCTAAAACCCTTGTAATTTCCTAAGCAATAGAGGTGCTAGGTGCATCTTTGTTTCTAATATTTGTTTTTTTCCCCCAGTTCCTGATGCAGAGCTCCTAATCCCCTGGAAATCCCTGGGTGACAACAGTGTCTTTTGTTCTCATGAGGCAACCCTCAGTAGGTTCTTGGATGAAGGCTGGACACCAGAAAAACCAAGCCATGATTAGAAGCTTGGAAACTTCAGACCCATTCCCCATCCTCTGGGGTTCAGAGACCTTCGGGTTGCTGAACACATGGAGGTGCTGGGAGGGTGGCATGACCATGCCTCATGGCCCATACCTTGTCCTATGCATCTCTTCCATCTGGCTGTTCATTTGTATCTCTTAAAATATCCTTTCTAATAAGTTGGCAATAACAAGTAAACTGTTTTCCTGGGTTCTATGAGCCATTCTAGTAAATTATTGAACCTGAGAAGGGAGTCATAGGAGCCTCCAATTTGTAGCCAAGTCCAGTAGAAGTTATGGTAACCTGGGGACCTACTACTTGCAATTTGCATCTGAAGTGGTGGATAGCCTCATGGGACTGAGCCCTTAACCTTTGGGATCTGACGCTATTTCCAGTGTCAACTGGTGTTGGAATATTGATCAGTGTGGGGGAAAAAAAAACCCACTAATGTATTGTTCACAGAAGCATTGAATGTTGAGAGTACGGTAGGAAGAAAAACAGATTTTTCACTAAACCAGAAGTCAAAGCTATCTCCAGTGGGGATGGCAGGAAGATACAATTATGACTGAGTAAAGAAAGAAGTAGCAGAGAGAAAACAAAAGGACTGTCTCCTTGGAATAAACTGAGCAGTCCCATATGAAGCACCAGCTGTGAACTCTGAGATCCCTCAGAGCAGGAGTGAGTAGCTTAGGCTGTGTTCATCCTGGCTCTGGAGGACAGGGAAGGGGATGCTATCCAGTCATAGAGTGCCCAATAAACACAAGTACTCATCTGGGGGCATATGAGGGAATGCCTCAAAGGGATGACTAATCCCAGGCACTGGAAGGACTGGCAGTGCCTACCTAAATGATTCACTGAGGGAAAGTATGTTTTGTGTGGAGAATAAGGTTGTCAGGTTTTATTTCATCATTGGCGAAATTGGAGAGAAATATCTCCTCATATAAGAGAGCATTTTGGCTGACTGACTGCTAATGGGGTGACTGACACATTCACCCCATTCCTCACTGTGGTTCCAATCACCCTCACACTAAACCCATATGTAACCTTTGATGTACTTGGAGTCTTCTGCTTCGTGACTGATTAGAGGACATGAGTTTGGTTGACAGAATGTCTCAAAGGAGACAGGAGAGATGATGATTATAGCAGCTATGTTGTACTGATGCCTTAGTCCAGCCTGGTGATGGGGTGGTGGGGGTGGCAACTAGAAACTGGAGGAATGTTCCCAAAAGAATGTTTGAGGTTCTGGGCCAGGCGCAGTAGCTCATGCCTATAATCCCAGCACTTTGGGAGGCCAAGGTGGGCAGACCACCTGAAGTCAGGAGTTTGAGACAAGCCTGGCCAACAAGGTGAAACCCTGTCTCTACTAAAAATACAAAAATTAACCCAGTATGGTGGCACACACCTGTACTACTCAGGAGGCTGAGGCAGGAGAATCGCTTGAACGCGGTAGGTGGAGGTTGCAGTGAGCCGAGATCGTGTCACTGCACTCCAGCCTGGGTGATAGAGCGAGACCCTGTCTCAAAAAAAAAGAAAGTTTGAGGTTCTGGCCATGGAATTAGTGCCAGATGCTGACAGATCTATTTTCTTGGGAGACTTTAAGGTTCTGGGAGAGGGTAAAGGCCAGAAGCTGGAAGAATAGAAAGGACTCTAAATGTAATCAGATCTGCTTAAGGGCCCACATGACCAAGGGTAGCAGAGAATTAGAAAGAGAGACTTTCTCCCTTCCTCTATACAAAACCCCACACCACACTCATACCCTGAGAATACAGCACCTTTGGCGTAGACACCAGCATCCTCACCTCAGACAGTGGTGGTTGGCTGTGGCAGGGATTAGATGGCAGACAGGCATCAGGAAGTGCAGCTGGAGGAGGGCCCGGTGGATGCCATGTGCTGACTGCATTTGACAGACTAGTATGTGGACAAGTGCAAAGCACCCACTTGTAGAAAGTCCCCAGCATAAGTGGGACACATTGTTGGGGGGCAGTGCTAAGTTACTACTTAAGCAGGTGGAGTGCTGCCTCAGGAAATTTCATGGGCTGGTGAGGACAGATAACATCAGGCTTATGCTTTCAAACAATGGGATGGCAACAGCCCAGGTAGCCTATGTAGCTCTTGCCTCCATCTCAAAAAATAAAGGGAAAAAAAGCATAGAAAATTGGGATGAGGCCAGGCACGGTGGCTCATGCCTGTAATCCCAGCACTTTGGGAGGCTGAGGTGGGCAAATCACAAGGTCAGGAGTTCGAGACCAGCCTGACCAACATGGTGAAACCCTGTCTCTACTAAAAATACAAAAATTAGCTGGGCATGGTGGTGAGCACCTGTAATCCCAGCTACTCAGGAGGCTGAGGCAGGAGAACTGCTTGAACTCAGGAGGTGGAGGTTGCAGTGAGCCGTGATCACGCCACTGCACTCCAGCCTGGGTGACAGAGTGAGACTCCATCTCAAAAAAAAAAAAAGAAAAGAAAAGAAAATTGGGATGAGATTCCAAATGTACCAGTGTCATGAACGTAAGATTGATTATCTTCATGCTGAATGTATAAAAATGCATTACTATTGTTTACAACAGGCCCTGAGGCAATTGTCTATCATTTTTAACTTTGAAAAGTAATTACATAAATTTGTGTCTAGATTATACAAATTGCAAATTGGAACATTACCATAATTTGCCTTAATTTGCTTTGTAAAATGCCCAATTATCTACTGTGAGGTTGCAACCACAATTTAGAACTAGCAACTAATCTCCACCTTCCCCTTCTCTGCTTCTGATCTTCTACATCTCTGAAAGGCTCATACAACACCTTCTGTGCCAATGTTATTTAGTTTCAATTAAGAAAACTAATATGGAGCTTAAACTAGGGAGGTCTGTTCTCAAAGATGACACAAGGGAACATCAAAGCTCATCAGAACATCTGGACATACTAGCTGAGGGCGAGATTTTCATAAAGATTTTTTATCAAATGCAAAAATTGCACCAATATAATCATTCATCCTCTCAGAGTCTGCTTCTTTCTTCTTTAAATTTGAAGCCTCAATTAATTGGAAATGTGGACCATTCTGGCGAAATAATATTTCCAGTTAATCAACTTTCTTTTTAAAATGCAGTATTTTGTCAGCATATTTCTAAATACTTTAAAAAACAACTGCTCTGGGTTAAGAGGTACAGTTTCATTGTGACACGACTAATATTATGTTGATGATTACAGACCTCACGATGCCTCTGCTTCATAATTCTGAACATCACTTCTCATTTTTCCAGTACCAAACATAGTATTTTCATTCATTCATTTATTCATCAATCCATTTAACAAATCTTGACTGAATGCCCACTCTTTGTCAGGTACTCTTCTAGAGACTGAGGGTACAGCAGAGGCAAAACAGACCATAATCTCTTCTTCTACTGAGATTAAATTTTAGGTCAATATTATATATATATTGACATGTATATATCAATATGTCAGTGTCATATATATGTGAAATAAGACATTGGGTTGACTTATACTAGCAGTTAATTTTTTTCTTCAACTTTTAAGTTCCAGGGTACATGTGCAGGATGTGCAGGTTTGTTACATATGCAAACATGTACCATGGTGGTTTGCTACACAGATCAACCCATCACCCAGGTATTAAGCCCAGCATTCATTAGCTGTTCTTCCTGATCTTCTCTCTCCTCACACCCCCCAACAGGCCCCAGTGTGTGGTGTTCCTCACTATGTGTCTATGTGTTCTCATCGTTCAGCTCCCACTTATAAGTGAGAACATGCAGTGTTTGGTTTTCTATTCCTGCGTTAGTTTGCTGAGGATAATGGCTTCCAGCTCCATGCACGCCCTTGCAAAGGACATGATCTCATTCCTTTTTATGACTGCATAGTATTCCGTGGTGTATATGCCTGCACACCTACAACCATCTGATCTTTGACAAACCTGACAAAAACAAGCAATGGGGAAAGGATTCCCTATTTACAAAATAGTTCTGGGAGAGCTGGCTAGCCATGTGCAGAAAATTGAAACTAGACTCCTTCCTTACACCTTATACAAAAATTAACTCAAGATGGATTAAAGACTTCAATATAAAACCCAAAACTATAAAAGCCATTTGGGACATAGGCATGGGCAAAGATTTCATGACAAAAATGCCAAAAGCAAGAGCAACAAAAACAAAAATAGACAAATGGAATCTAATTAAACTAAAGAGCTTCTGCACAGCAAAAGAAACCATCATTAGAGTGAACAGACAACCTATAGAATGGGAGAACATTTTTGCAATCTACCCATCTGAGAAATGTCTAATATCCAGAGTCTACAAGGAACTTAATCAAATTTATGAGAAAAAAATATGAAAACGTGGGCAAAGGATGTGAACAGACACTTCTCAGAAGACATTCGTGCAGCCAACAAACATCTGGGGAAAAAAGCAGTTGATTTTTTATTAACCACTGAGGTCAACTAGTTTTTTATTCTATACTTTCATGAGAAAGTATACATATACATACATACATATATGTATGTAGTGGTTCCAGGGAGTTAGGTTCTGGTTAGTGAAGGTATTTTCAACTGTATTCTCTTTTTCTTTCTTTCTTTTTTTTTTTTTTTTTGAGACAAAGTCTCACTCTGTAAGTGCAGTGGCACAATCATGGCTCACTACAACCTCAACCTCCTGGACTCAGGTGATCCCCCACCTCAGCCTCCTGGGTAGCTGGGACTACAGGTGCTTGCTGCCACACCTGGCTAATTATTTGTATTTTTTGTAGAGATGGGGTTTCACCACGTTGCCCAGGCTGGTCTTGAACTCCTGGCCTCAAGCAATCCTCCCACCTCAGTCTCTCAAAATGCTGGCACTATACACATTAGCCACTGCACTTGGCCTTAACAGTATTTTCTTGATATATATTTCAGTGCATTATTTTCTAATATATATTAGAAAGAATATTAGAATGAGATAGATTCTTTCATTAATTTTTTTTTTGAGATGGATTTTCGCTCTTGTTGCCCAGGCTGGAGTGCAATGGTGCAATCTTAGCTCACTGCAACCTCCCAGGTTCAAGTCATTCTCCTGCCTCAGCCTCCTGACTAGCTGGGATTACAAGCATGCACCACCATGCCTGGCTGATTTTCTTTTTATTTTTAGGAGAGACAGAGTTTCACCATGTTGGCCAGGCTGGTCTTGAACTCCCAACCTCAGGTGATCTGCCTGCCTTGGCCTCCCAAAGTGCTGGGATTACAGGCATGAGCGACCCCACCTGGCTGAGATAGATTCTTTCTAATATATATTAGAAAGAATACTGGCTTTCTAAATTATTTTAAATCCAGAACATTTTTCTTCTCAGTCTAATTTATCTCCTCTACTGAAAAAAAAATGTAAACAATTCAAGTTTTTGTCAGTACTAAACAGAGGACAACACATCATTACCAACCATCACAACCTTCTGTGATTCCAATCCTGTCAAAAGAAACGTCCTGTAATTTCCTCCTTCAAAATCAGAACTAAACCCAACAAGATCAGTGCAGAAGTGCATTCTAATAATAGTCCATTCCTACTACTAATGGAAAGGCTGAAGGCTTCACAAACCTTTTCAAAGAAAACTTTGATGTAATTTTGAAGTCACAAACAGTTCTGTTTCTCTAAGCAGGCATTTTTCAGAGGACTGCGTCCAGTTAGAAATCCTAAAACTGAAGAGCACCAGTGAAACTTGAAGATGGTTCAGAAAAGAACAGCTGAAATGACTGAAAGCCTGGGAGATCCTTCTAGTGAGGGGGTGCTAGAGGAACCAAACGTATTTACCTGATTTGGTTAGATAAGAAAGAGAGAGGACCTAGAAGAATTCACTGTGAGTCACTGTAAGCAATAGACCTACAGTATTGAAAGAGCTAGAGTGATAAGAATACTACTGGCCTGGCACGGTTGCTCACGCCTGTAATCCCAGCACGCTGGGAGGCTGAGGCAGGAGGATCACAAGGTCAGGCCTTTGAGACCAGCCAAACAACATGGTGAAACACCATGTCTACTAAAAATACAAAAATTAGCTGGGCGTGGTGGCGCGTGCCTGTAATCCTAGCTACTCAGGAGGCTGAGGCACGAGAATCACTTGAATCTGGGAGGCGGAGATTGCAGTGAGCCGAGATCACGCCACTGCACTCCAACCTGGGTGACAGAGCGAGACTCCGTCTCAAAAAAAAAAAGAAAAAAAAAGAATACTACTATGTTGAGTGCTTTATACCTATTACCTTTTTAACAGCCTTCCAGTAACTCAGGAGGCAGATTATTAGTGCTATTACTCCCATTGCACAGTTGACGAAAACTGAGGCTTAAGTAACTTGCACAAGGCCACATAGCTAGTAACAGTTGAGCTGCAACTTGAACTCAGGCTGATTCCAGAACCCTAGCTCTCACTCGCCACACCATACTGCCTTAAGAGCAGAAACATCCAACTGCCCATAAGGATACGCAAAAATGAGGACATATAAACAAACAAGATTTTGAAACTCATCACCCCAGAGATTATAAATGCAAATGGAGTGTCTTACTGGGATAGACAGAGTTTAGTTCCACCCAACAGCTAAAAGCTAAATTAGAATGGCTTCAGGGGTCTCTCTTTTTTTTTTTTGGCAATGATTCAAAGGATGATTTTTATTCTTTATACCATTTGGAAAACAGGTGACATAAAGAGGATTAACATCCTAATCAAATAACATATCTGATATCTTGGGAGTATTAGCTACCCAATTAGGGAATGAACTTTTGCCAGTTAGGGAAAAATAGAGTGCTACAATTCAGGTACTCACAAATTATAATAGGTAAACATTTATATCATAGTGATTCTATATAGGTAAAGAGGTGGGCAGAATGTACATAGAAAACTTCTGAACTGTCTATCTCTTGCTGTCTAGGGATGGAATTTCTAAATATATTTTGCTCTAGTGCCTGATAGAAAATTACCTCAAGGAAGTAGAGACCTTTTGAGAAATCTAAGATAGCAATGTGCTAGTGTTTCCTAACATGTGCTCTGTGGGACACTTAAATAGGCAATGCATCTCAAAATATGCATGTTCAAAACAGAGTCCCACATATCAACATCATATTAAAGGCTCGGAGAAGTTTAACAATAAAGAAATAGATTTAACTTGGGTTAACCAGCACTTCCCAAATATACTGGCTACAGAACCATTTCTTTTTTTTTAACACCTATATATCACCCATTGAACCGGTATTTTACTGAACACAGTACAGCGGACTGTTTAAAACTCACATCCTGGCCGGGCACGGTGGCTCACGCCTGTAATCCCAGCACTTTGGGAGGCCGAGGCGGGCGGATCACGAGGTCAGGAAATCGAGACCATCCTGGCTAACACGGTGAAACCCCGTCTCTACTAAAAATACAAAAAAAATTAGCCGGGCGTGGTAGTGGGCGCCTGTAGTCCCAGCTGCTCGGGAGGCTGAGGCAGGAGAATGGCGTGAACCCGGGAGGTGGAGCTTGCAGTGAGCCGAGATCGCGCCACTGCACTCCAGCCTGGGCGACAAAGCAAGACTCCGTCTCAAAAAAAAAAAAAAACTCACATCCTGGTAACTTTCACTACTTGAAATTACAAAGTGCTTTTGTTAATTGCATATTTTTGCTCAGCCATCTTAGAATTGTGTGCCACGTGAGGACAGGGACTCATCTGTCTACAGACTTCCTGCACTCGTAAACTTTTTTTTTATGTTTTAGTAGACTTTGATTCCTTCAGTGTTCTGATAACTACGGAATCTCTGATCATGACTCCAAGGAAGGCAAGGGCCCCTGCACCCAGTTGGTGCTATGCTAGGCAGTGGGGATATTGCATGAACAGAACAGATACGGTTCCTGCTGACGCAGAGCTGACATTTTATTGAGGAAAATAGACCATTAGGTACTCAAACCAGCAATAGAGAGAATATTTTTCTTTTTCTTCTTTTCTTTTTCTTTTTTGTAGAGAAAGGGTCTCCCTATGTTGCCTAGGCTGGTCTTGAACTCCTGGGCTAAAGCGATTCTCCCACCTTGGCCCTCCCAAAGTGCTGGGATTGCACCGCACCAGGCCAAGAATATTTTCCATTGTAAATGTATAAATTAGTAAATGAAGTTTACCTCAATCCCATGTGTGTTTTAGTTGGTGTGAGCTGTACCTTGCATGCTTACCCTCTGGCTACTTGCAAGAGGCAGGCCGGAGACAGTGGTGTGCTGGTAAACGACCAGCTGGGGAAGGGGAGGTGGTTTGATTTATAGCATTTGCAGATTTCCATGATGCAAATACTCCCGCCACATTGGATTTCAAACCATCCAGGTGATGCCAAGTAGCTTCCTGGAAATTTAACCATCTGCTCTCGGTAGCTGCTGCCAGCGGCTCCAGCACACACCACTGGTTCTAGCCCTTCAAAGCAAGTTTAGCCAGCATTCTTCTCATCACAGACTTTTGAGTTTCACAAGCTAAGTAAAAGAATTTTTAAAAATTAGAGAAAGACTTTCTGAAATCTTTTTTCTTCCATTCCTTCCTTTTTCCCTTCCCTTTTTCCTTCCTTCTTTTACCAAAGACACTAAAAAAAAAAAATTACAATCTACAAATACTATCATTTCATAAAAGAAAGGATATTTTAATTTTTTAAAAGTGGGAATAACATAATTTCAGAATAAAGATTAGTCCTTTAAATTTAATGAATCCAGATCTATGAAAATTTTATTACCTTACTTATTTTTCTAATTTTATTATGAACTAGGGAAAGTTTTGTGTATGCATTGGAATGTTTTTGGCTACAAGTGAAAGAAACCTGGCAGTGGGTTAAGTAACCTGGAGTTATTTTTCTTACCTAGCAAGAGGTCTAGAGGTGAGTGGTTGCTGGCAGTAGTTCAACTGTGTAGTAATGCTATCAGACTCCTACTTTTTCCCTAGCTTTCCTTTCTACCAGCTTTAGCTTGTAAACTTGTTTCCTCATGTTTGTAGCCTCATAGTCACAAGATGTTGCTGCATCTCCAGGTAGATGAAAGGCAGGAGCAAAAGGCCTTTATATGGATTGAATTGTGTCCCCAAAAAAGATATGTTGATATCCTAACCCAGATACCTGCGAATGTGGCTTTATTTAGAATGCAAATGTAATTAGTTAAGATGAGGTCATATTGAACCAGGGTGGGCCCTAATCCAATAACTGATGTCCTTACAAAAAGAAAAAACAGAGACAGACACAAGAGGAGAACGCTATGTGAAGGCAGAGACACACACAGAGGGAAGACAGCCCTGTGAAGGAGGCAGAAGTTGAAGTATTGAAGCTGCAAGCCGAGGAATGCCAAGTATTGCTGGTGTAGGAGAGGAAAATAATTATCTTTTCTGTACCCATCTTAGGTTCTCCAGCTAGGGAAAATTAGACCGCATATTAGAGTGGCCTGGCACGGTGGCTCACGCCTGTAATCCCAGCACTTTGGAAGGCTGACGTGGGTGGATCACTTGAGGCCAGCAGTTCGAGACCAGCCTGGCCAACATGTTGAAACCCCATCTCTACTGAAAATACAAAGATTAGCTGGGCTTGGTGGCAGGCACCTGTAATCTCAACTATTCAGGAGGCTGAGGCAGCAGAACTGCTTGAACCTGGGAGGTGGAGGTTGCAGTGAGCTGAAATCGTGGTACTACTACTCCAGCTTGGGCAACAGCAGAGCTAGACTCAGTCTCAAAAAAAAAAAAAAAGACTGTATATTAGACTGACAAAAGACAGATTAACAAGAGAAAAACAAACAAGTTTATTGAAATATGCATTGCACATACACATAGGAGTATTCAGTAATGAGTAATTCAAAGGAGTGGTTAGAACTTGAACTTAGTCTGGTGCAGTGGCTCACACCTGTAATCCCAGCACTTTGGGAGGCCAAGGTGGGTGGACCACAAGGTCAAGAGTTTGAGACCAGCCTGACCAACATGGTGAAACCCCATCTCTACTAAAAATATCAAAATTAGCCAGATATGGTGGCACACCCCTGTAATCCCAGCTACTCAGGAGACTGAGACAAGAGAACTGCTTGAACCCAGGGGGCGGGGGTTGCAGTGAGCCAAGATCGCGCCCCTGCACTCCAGCCTGGGTGACAGAGTGAGACTCTGTCTGAAAAAAAAAAAAAAAAAAAAAGAACTTGAACTTACATAGAATTGAGCAAAGAACAATAATTTTGTAGAGAAGTGGCAAGACAAAGGAAAATGACTTTGAGCTTCTAGGGGCAGCAAATTGTGGGAAGGCAAATATATGGGGAAACTTATGGTAGATGGGGGCTAGTTAATACGTTTTGTTTTTGTAGATTCCTCTGGCTGACATCTTGTCTCCAGTGATAAGGTGTTATCCCTTTATGTTATCCCTTTACTGGTAGGGGGGTAGAGGGGGACACTTTCACAAGGGGAGCTTATGTTCTGTTTTCAGGCAGATAGGAAGCGGACAGAGATCTCATCCTGGGTCTGCTTTTTCTCAGTTGCCTTCAAGTCAAAATAATCCATATGCCAGAGTGGCATATTGTGGGGTGGCATAATCCAAACCCCTTCATTGGCAAGCATCAGAAGCCAGGAAGAGACAAGAAAAGGTTTTTTCCCCTACAGCTTTCAGAAGGAGCATGGCCCTGCTGACACCTTATTTCAGTCTGAGGGCCTTCAGAATTGTGAGATACTACATTTCTGTTGTAACCTACCCAGTTTGTGATACTTCGTGATGGCAGCCCAAGGAAATTAACACAGCACAAAATCTTGTCTTTACTTAGGATATCTCCAGCTGATTTCTTTTTATATCCTATTGGCCAGAACAAGGTCAAATGCCCAAACCAAGAACAACCAATAGACAAGGAGATTTCCATGACTGGTTAGGCCTATCCTGGAGTCGGGGACCACTCTCCTTGGAAGCAAAGATCTCTTCTTACCACCTGAACACACTGAAAGAAGGGAAAATGGCTCTTGGGGAGGTAGTGGGTAGTGCCTATCACACTTGAAGGTGGACCACTGTGCTG